>NC_079190.1:110770195-111471028 GCF_029499605.1 Hyla sarda | reverse complement strand
GATGTGGCAGCACTGATGCACTCATTATGTACAACACAATGGGCTATCCGGAATAGGAATGACTGTAATGAAGATTAATTTACGATCATGAAGAATGTTTTTCAGGATACTTATTCTTTATTTTGACATCATGCGTCTTCAAAGACTTTCTGTATTTGAAGTCACATCAGTCACATTAGAAGCAAACCTCCAATACAGTGTTTCCCAACCAGGGTGCCTCCAGCTGTTGCAAAACTGCAACTCCCCGCATGCCCGGACAGCCTTTGGCTGTCCGGGCATGCTGGGAGTTGCAGTTTTGCAACAGCTGGAGGCACCCTGGTTGGGAAACACTGCTCTTATATATTATCTGAATCCCTACTTATAAACTGCATTAATACTATAATATCCCAGCAGGGCTGGGGGAATTTCAAGTTCACTGTCACTTCCCTCTCCGGATATAGAGTAGGTGCCATTCCCAGGACCCTCTATTACTCACTGGCTGCAATACATTGTATCTAATTGCACTAATTTAAGGCATTCCCTGTGTCAAGACAAATATCCTTGGGTTGGAAATGTTGCCATTTTTTGGGCACAATAAATCTGATTCAAGTAGCAACAGGTCACACTTTGGTTTGCAAATAACTCTATAGGGAAATGGAATATAAAAACTAATATAAGAAATGGCAGCAGGGTCTTTAAAGGGTTTTTCAGGGAGCAAAAAAGAGTGATGGCTTCTACTTAGGATAGGCCACCAATGTTTGATGGGTTTGGGGTCCGAGCCCCCTATTCTCTCTATTAGCAAAATGAAGGCATACTTTATTGCTCCATAGGCACAGCCGCTCATCCATATATGTGACTGTGTTGGTACCGTAGTTTAGTGCCCTTGGCTGAGACTTCCACCCAGGGTCAGATTCATCCAGTGGGCCCAAGCTGGCACACAGTAATATACCCCTAATATACCCCCCAAAGGACTAAGTGAAAACCTTATCTGACTAGGGGTACTCCCCTGGAATTTTTTTTTTTTTTAAATCAACTGGTGCCAGAAAGTTAAACTGATTTGTAAATTACTTCTATTTAAAAATCTTAACCCTTCCAGTACTTATCAGCTGCTGTATGCTCCAGTGTCTGACCACAGTGCTCTCTGCTGACACCTCTTTCCATTTTAGGAACTGTCCAGAGCAGGATAGGTTTGCTATGGGGATTTGCTCCTTCTCTGGACAGTTCCTAAAATGGACAGAGGTGTCAGCATAGAACACTGTGGTCAGACAGAAAAGAAAATCAAAAAGAAAAGAACTTCCACTGGAGCATACAGCAGATGATAAGTACTGGAAGGGTTAAGATTTTTAAATAGAAGTCATCTACAAATCTGTTTAACTTTCTGGCACCAGTTGATTAAAAAAAAAAAAGTTTTCCAGTGGAGTACCCCTTTAAAAACAGTCACCAGATATCCTATAAAACCGTAGGTGTTCAATGATCTGGTGGACTTTTAGGTTAGGTTCACACTATGGAATTTCTGCCTGCAATTCTGCTTTGAAATTGCAGACAGAAATTGTAAAATGTACTGTACAATCAATGGGTTTCCGTTCACAAATTCACACTTTGGAATTTGTGAAGCGAAATTTGTGAAGCGAAATTTGTGAAGCGAAATTTGTGAATGGAAAATCTGCTTGAAAATTTTGGTGCTGGCCACACTCGGAATCTCCGGGCGGAAATTGGTGGCCTATCCGTGTGAACCTAGCTTTAGTCGGACAATGCAACCACTAGTGAAACATGGATGACCTATCCTATGGATGTCTTAGGCTAGGTTCACACTACGGAATTTCTGCCTACAATTCAGCTTTGAAAATGCAGGCGGAAATTCCACGTATTAAAATGTACTGTATAGTGAATCGGTTTCCGTTCACAAATTCACACTTCAGAATTTGTGAAGCGGCATTTGTGAATGGAAAATCCGCTTGAAAATTTCCGCCTGATGAATAGCGTTGCTCATTCTTTAGGCAGAAATACTCGCGGAACACATTGCAGTCTATTGGCAACTGCAATGTCCGTGCGGTCCTAGCGCCGACTGATTCAGTCGGCGCTGACCGCACTCGGAATTTTCGGGTGGAAATTTTCTGCCCGGAGATTCTGTAATGTGAACCTAGCCTTAGTCGGACAATGCTCCCACTGGTGAAACATGGATGACCTATACTATTGATGTCTTATTCTAGGAAAACACTTGAAGGAAATATTCCAATTGTTGTAGTTATAACACTTTAAAGGGTACCTCTCATCAAAAAAACTTTTGATATATTATAGATTAATGTATGCAGAAAAACTTTACAATTGCATGTTATTAAAAAATATGCTTCTTTCTATTTAATTTTCCACTTTGAGAAGAAATGACCACTAGGGGTCTCCCTACCAGTCCTGGCAGCAAGCATTTCAGACTCATGCTGGAGTCCTAAACACTACGAGCTGCCAGTCTGCTTTGTTCACAAAGGAGAACACTCAGAGCTGCCAGCCTGCTTTGTTCACAGCCTGTTTGGCTGTGAACAAAGCAGGCTGGCAGCTCTGAATGTTTAGGACTCCAGCATGAGTCAGAAATGCTTGCTGCCAGGACTGGTCGGGAAAAATACAATAAAAAGAAGCATATTTTTCATTAACATGCTATTGGAAAGTTATTCAACATTCATTAATCTAAAATATATCAAAAGTTTATTTGATGAGAGGTACCCTTTAAAGAAGACCTGCGCCGAACCCTCCAAAAATGAGATATGATCATCATTGAACAGCTTAGGATGCCCTGATCAAAAACCTTTTTACAGTTTCTTGATATGTCCTTCCGTTCCAGAGATGTGAGGATTTATATTTTGTCTGACAATTCAGGAAATCAGTTAGATGGGCGTGAACCGAATTTTAATAATGGGGTGAATATCAGGTGATGGGCGGGATTATACAGTCAGGGGGTGTGTTTTAGACATACACGCCCCTCACTGTACCTCATTCACACCCTCTGACTGTATAATCACATCTATCGTCTTTCCCGTTATTAAAATTAAATTCATGCCCATCTGAGGTGTCAGACAAAATATAAAACCTCATATCTCAGGAACAGAAGGGAATATCAAGAAACTGTAAAAAGATGTGTGACCAGGGGACCCTACACTATTTAATCAAAATCTAATTTTGGGGGGTTGGTCACAGGACCTCTTAAAAAATTGTAGTCTGGCTACTCACTGACAGTAATAAAAATTAATTTAAATAAAATCAAATTAGGTGGCCTTGACGTGGCGAATGGGCTTGTACTTTTTAATCAAAATGTATACTAACAACCTGTTAGTTTTTTAATTTATGCTGAGACGCAATTAGATCAAAACACAATATGTAGATGTGCGACAATGTCTATTTTTTTTACCTGAATTCACATTGTGTTTTCTATCCCCTCTTTTTTTTTTGTTTTAACATGTGTCTGCACTCTGCCCCATCCCCTCAGCCCAATCCTATATAAGTAGTAGTTAGCTACACAAGGGCCTTTTCTCTCCTAGCAGCCTCCTAGTCTGACTGGGAGTGCATGGTAGGTGAGCTGTTACACCCTATTCACACTGGTGTTGTGCTGTGCGGCGTCCGTTGCTGCCGTGGCACCGTGTCTGTGGGGAGGTGCGACCCATGGACTGGTTTGAGTGGCATTGGGGCCGCTCTGCCAGTGGGTCGTTCCCCCTGTGGGCATTGGTGTCGCGGCGGTGGTGGTCGCCGCCCATTGCTACGCCATTTTATGCTAGGGACGTTAGGGACCCACTCAAATTAGGTGCCTTGACGTGGTGAGTGGGCTTGTACCTTTTGATAAAAATGTATACTAACAACCTGATAGTTTTTGAATTAATATTGAGAAGCAATTAGATCAAAACACAACATGTAGATGTGCGACCAGGTCTGTTTTTTCCACCTGAATTCGTAATAAAAATTAAGCTTGTCCTGAGCAACACAAATCTTTCTGGCAGTTTTGATAGGCCGAGAGGTGTTCCAGGAGACTAATTTACATAGACGTTCACATCATATGTAGATTTCAGCCCTAAAGTTAAAGGGTTTGTTTGGTAAAAGACAATCTTCAAACACAGAATCAGTTCTTACAGAAATAAATGTACCATCCGGAGCCCAATATTCCATTTATTAAATCACAGCTTTGAAGTCTTGCCTGTGGCAAACTACACATCAAGAACTCAGGAGTTCATTAATTGGTGCTGGTATAGATGTAGCAGAACTGAGTTTGTCAGATGTCACATGACTGAGCTCTGCTTGTTTTTCTCTTACAATGTCTTATTTGTAGTTTACGTAACACTGCAAATAAATTGACTATTTTAACAATTCCACTAACAATTAGTTGGCTGACAAAGTCAGCCCTGCTACAACTATATTAATAAATGGAGGGAAAATAGGGAGACCGGAGGGGGCGCCTCGTGTGATACCGTAAGAGTAGTAGGAGAGAGAGAAGGCGGGGCCTATTAGACCCCTAGGTTGTAGCTGCTCACCTTGCAGCAAGTAAAAACTTGCTTATCAACCCATAGCGGGGTTTAGAGAGGAATCCGGAACCGCTGCTCAGCCTTAGGTTGCAGGAGTGGTAAAACCGTCTCCTGAGGCAGGACAATTAGTAGCAAAGCGAAAAGAAACCTTCGGATGGCTCCGCCATCCGAAGGTTTCTTTTCGCTTTGCTACTAGACATAGTTACATAGTTACATAGTTACATAGTTAGTACGGTCGAAAAAAGACATATGTCCATCAAGTTCAACCAGGGAATTAAGGGGTAGGGGTGTGGCGCGATATTGGGGAAGGGATGGGATTTTTTATTTCATCATAAGCATTAATGTTATTTTGTTCCAGGAATGTATCTAACCCTGTTTTAAAGCTATTCATTTTTCCTGCTGTGACCAGTTCCTGAGGTAGACTGTTCCATAAGTTCACAGTTCTCATGGTAAAGAAGGCGTGTCGCCCCTTGAGACTAAACTTTTTCTTCTCCAGACGGAGGGAGTGCCCCCTCGTCCTTTGGGGGGGTTTAACCTGGAACAGTTTTTCTCCATATTTTTTGTATGGGCCATTAATATACTTATATACGTTTATCATATCCCCCCTTAAACGTCTCTTCTCAAGACTAAACAATTGTAACTCCTTTAATCGCTCCTCATAGCTAAGATGTTCCATGCCCCATCTATATTAAAGATTTAAAGACTATTTATGCATATATCAATCAGTCTATGGTGCATTGCAAAGAGAAAGGACTAAGCCATGCTGGGAGTAATCGATTTATTAAGTAACCCCCCCCCCATGATACACAGATTACATGAGAACT
The DNA here is from genome assembly GCF_029499605.1 of Hyla sarda. Classification (NCBI taxonomy): domain Eukaryota; kingdom Metazoa; phylum Chordata; class Amphibia; order Anura; family Hylidae; genus Hyla; species Hyla sarda. Next base: position 111,465,726 of record NC_079190.1, on the reverse strand, counting down.
TTGCTGGTGTAACTTAATCTCTCAGGGAAAATCCACCCCTCCTTGCTGTTTTAAGCCCTTCTAGGCTTTCATATTATCTGTCACTTAATGTTTTCTTACTAATAATCGATTAACATTGATCCACTCCTGTAAGTGCTCAGCATTTCTGCCATTGGACATATAAATAAACGTAAATTATTATCTCCACAGAGACCAAAACTCCAAAAGAAATGCATACCACAAGCCATAAATACAAAGCTAGACATACCATCATCACTTCACATCAACATAACAGGAAAGGTACACCATCAGCACTGTACACAATAGTAGCAGCATGCATGTGTTGATATCTGCCAGGCATACTAACTATAATAAACCCAACAACAAAACACTAGTTTCATGTAACTATACTATTATATTTTCTTATCAGCTTTAGGTTCCATGTTTATGTATTATGGTAATATAGGTACTCCGTGTGCTGCCATATGGGAGGAATAACTGCCTATTGTGGTATATGAAAGCACATACGACACAACTTGTGTATGAAAAAGTCCTATATACCTCTACATAAATTCAGACACAAATGAAAGTATAACAAACAGACGATGATCCAGCACTTGCAAAACGAAGACAGCTTTATTGAAGATCACTGGGCACAGATAAAACCAACCATATCATCAGACGCGTTTCGAGCGCATGCGCTCGAAACGCGTCTGATGATATGGCTGGTTTTATCTGTGCCCAGTGATCTTCAATAAAGCTGTCTTCGTTTTGCAAGTGCTGGATCATCGTCTGTTTGTTTTGCATTGGAGTGCCTTGCCGGGCACAGGATTCGAGCACGGCTAAGAGGTGGTGAGCTGGAAGTTCTTCGTTCATTGTTTGCACAAATGAAAGAATAGTATGGACACACAGCAGTCTGTGAGCACCATAGTACTGATCCTTAAATGAGTTGTCCTCACCAAAAAACGTAATCACGATAGGTGATAAGTGTCTGATCACTGAGGGCTCCCCTGCTGGGACCCTCATGTCATTTCTATAGTGTAGACCAAGTAAGAAGAAAAAAAATTGCTTTCAGAAACAATAATTCAAATTCCAAGATATTTGATCAAATGTACTTTATACTTGGTCTATACTCCCCCTTGGTTTGGGAGATCCTTCTCTTGCTCCCTTTCTATGGGAGAAGTCATGGACTTTCTCCTTGCTGGTATTCCTATAGTGTAGCAGTGTGCATGCTCGTATGCCACTCATTTTAAACAGGGAAAACAGGACCCCTATTGTCATGATCATTACTTGTCAAATAGGTAATAAATGTCTTTTGTGTGAAAACTTCCTTTATCCATGAGCCTTTATACTGTATGTAAAATATTTTGGAATGTACTATACTGGCACAAAATCAGTCTTCCTGGGATATAAAAGTAGTATAAGAAGAATTGAACAACTTTTCATGCAACAATCAAACTTTTAGAAGTAAACAACAACTCGTACTTTCCTCTAAAAGTTCTATTAACTTCTATAGGGAGAAAATACTCTTGAAAACACTTATACCAGGATAATGCCATGCCTAGTGAATTATGTTGGCACTTCTCCTCCAAATGGTTTTGTAAAGAGTGCCATACAGTATGGCTGTCAGAACACAGTAACATATTTTGGGAAACAAAATACAAATCCTGTATGGTGCCACCATTATAAATCCTGTATGGTGCCACCATTATAAATCCTGTATGGTGCCACCATTATAAATCCTGTATGGTGCCACCATTATAAATCCTGTATGGTGCCACCATTATAAATCCTGTATGGTGCCACCATTATAAATCCTGTATGGTGCCACCATTATAAATCCTGTATGGTGCCACCATTATAAATCCTGTATGGTGCCACCATTATAAATCCTGTATGGTGCCACCATTATAAATCCTGTATGGTGCCACCATTATAAATCCTGTATGGTGCCACCATTATACACCGCAGAAATAATAGTAGGGCAGCACAAGTTAAATACTGCCATATAGTGCTCAAATATTTCCAACATAAAAAGCAATCTAATAGTAGTGATCTAGGTATCGTATCTAAACGATGTGTTGGTCACCGGCCTCAGGTGCGGGCTCATCTGTGGTGCCCACTTAAGCAGGGGCAGCTGATGCACACACCACTAAGGCCTGCTCTGGCTCTGACAATGGCTACCACATGACACCAATGTACTCAAATCTCTGATAAGAAGCTAGAACACCTAAATAAGCATGTAGCCATTGTTACAACGCACAGATTTACACAGTCAACCACAGATATAGCCGTGCATTTACAGACGTATAGAATTGTGTGTATAATATAATAATCCTGTGTGTAGAACTCCTAGGATACCACACCCCCTCCCCAATTCTAAAATGAGCCTCTACTGCCCCTTCCTGCCTGAATGCAGAATTACAGCATTAAAACTATAAAGAAAGGCAAGATGTAAAGGTAGAGACTCAAGGTATATACTGAATAGTTAATAACTACACGACCAAGAAGTTTTACTTCTCTAACTCTGCTTTGTCTGCTGTATTCATTCTGCTGCTCTATAGACTAAAACTGCGTAAAGCAGCAGCATCTGCTTCCTAATTCGTAACTAATTCCCCAGCATCTTTCTTCCTCCCTTCATTTACATAGACAAATTGAGAATAAGCTCATTTTGTATACTTCTGCTTATATTATCATTGTTATTGTCAGGCATCCTTCTGCCATCCACCCTTCAGCCCATCTGTTCTGTTTAATGCTGCTGTCCTTCCATTTTGGTGCATCTCTTGAAAGCTTGAGTCCATTTTGTTGGATCTCTCTACCTGGCATTGATGACTCTTAGGGTTATATACAATATATAGTCATATGTTGCATTAGTCTTCTACACATAACATTTTTTTCTATGTATATTCACGCATTTCATCGCACGTCATAGATTTAACGCATCATCAATCCTGCACCCTCTCTCTTTCTGCCTATGTTAATATACATGCCTGGCAATGCTAATATCAGATGTGTGTGCTCGATTCTATATATATTGTCTGTCAATGTCAGGAAATAGGTAGCTGCACAATCCTCTGTTCCTATGGCAAATATACACAGTCATCTTTAGGGAAAAGGCCTATTGCAAAACTAAAACCTGAAAAAAAACACATAATGCACTTGGATTCCTCAATGCAAAGAAACCTAACATAGAAAATAAGATGAAAGGCAGCTAAATCTGCATACGACTGTCTTGAAAGGTTAACATAGGCTACGTATAAGCGGAGAGGATGACAGGAGGCAGACATACTGGGTACATGGGTGCAGGAGGTACATACACAAGGTAGTGTTTTTTATGCACAATGCTGCATCAAAACATATGAAGTGTTACCTTAGTCACAGCAGTATACAGCAGCGCCTTAGTCTGTCTTGGTCTTCTGGTCTCTTAGCCTTACACAATAGTGCAGGAGTCTACCGTCCCCAGGGCCTGCTGTCACAGCTTCTGCATAGTCCCCATCTGGCTAATTGTAGTCTCTGGGAGATAGAGGACTTGAGTAAAGTATGAGGGGGATGGGGATGATGAGCCCAGAGACCCTTTAATTCTCCCCCTTGAAAAGACTGACAGAGCCCAATGGTGCACTGCTCTGATGCTGTGGGGGTGGGTGAATGTAGGAGGCTGAATCTTGTGGTTGATGGAGAGAGGGGAGGGTTGCAGGCGAGGATCCTCCTATTCCTCATTGCATCCCCATGGAGGTCAGTCACGCCTTGAGCTCAGCACCACACTGGCTTATGCTTAACCCTCTTCAGCACCAAGGACAGCATTTCTACAGAAGGGAGAAGAGTGTCAATAGCGAGCACTTACGGATATTATACGTTAGATAAAGACGCTATATGCTATGGATCACCTACAAACAATCAGAGTCAATAATATTGTTATTACCGGGTAACTTATCAGTCGATAGGTTTCACTATGTGGTCCCACGATTGCTTATTTTTTCATTTCATTTTTTATTTTTTTATGTACACAATTCAATTTTGAAATACGCAACCAATTTACTTATTTCTACAATTTCTTATTTGGCCAAACTGTACAAGGTGTTTGGACCAATGATCAAGTGACTGCTGTGTCCACGGTGGTCCTGCTTGAGCACGTCCAGATAACCCATAACAATAAGGATATGTTCACGGTGTTTCCTCAATACTTGTCCTTAGTTTATCATCTGTTCCCATCCTTGCATTCTATAATAGCAATTAAAAACCGGAATGTGTGAACACACACTAATTCCACTCACAGGTGAAGTGAATAACTTATTATTTGGTTACAATTGTCGAGGGGTAAGATATATTAGCTAGGGAGTGAATGGACAGTACTTGAAGTTGATGTGTTGAAAGCAGCAAGAAAAAAAAGAGAGAGGACATCTGACAAGGGCTATATTTTGATTTACATACAATAAAATATAAGAACAGAAAATTCAGGTTAAACAGTACCCTAAAGAAAGTACCGTAATAACAGTCCAGAATAAAGGTAACCATAAATAGTGTGATTCTTCCTCAATCACATATATCAATCATTAAAATGAAAACAATAAAAAAAAATTGGTGAAAGAAGAGAAGTCAACGAGTAACCCTCAACGTTCCCAGAGAGATCCCAATACTATTAAGTACCTGTGGGTCTAATTGGTCACACAATAGTCCTAATCTGGTCAGCCGAATAGTGGGTTGTTAGAGAGATTTGCCATTTTAGAAATTAAGTTTTCACCTTTTTCTCCTTTTGGTGCTCCGCATCTTATCTGTCTATCCCCATAAAGAGTTTCAAGTCCTCCAACACCTGAGCCATGGTAGGAGGCAAAGTTTTAAAGGGGTACTCCAAATCAACTGGTGCCAGAAAGTTAAACTGATTTGTAAATGACTTCTATTTAAAAATCTTAATCCTTCCAGTACTTATCAGCAGTTATTTGCTTTTCTTTTTGAATTTCCTTTATGTCTGACCACAGTGCTCTCTGCTGACACCTCTGTTTTTTTTAGGAACTGTCTGGAGCAGGATAGGTTTACTATGGGGATTTGCTCCTGGTCTGGACAGTTCCTAAAATGGACAGAGGTGTCAGCAGAGAGCACTGTGGTCAGACAGAAAAGAAATTCAAAAAGAAAAGAACTTCCACTGGAGCATACAGCAGATGATAAGTACTGTTAGGGTTAAGATTCCCCATAGCAAACCTCTCCTGCTCTGGACAGTTCCTGATAATGGACAGAGGTGTCAGCAGAGAGCACTGTGGTCAGACTGAAAGGAAATTCAAAAAGAAAATAACTTCCTGTGGATCATACAGCAGGTGATTATATTTTGCACCTAAAAATCCATATGATGGCTTATTTTTTGCGCCACCAATTCTACTTTGTTATGGCGTCAGTCATTGTGCCCAAAAATCTACGGTGAAACGGAAAAAAAAATCATTGTGAGACAAAATTGAAAAAATAGCCGTTTTGTAACTTTTGGGGGCTTCCGTTTCTACGTAGTAAATTTTTCGGTAAAAATGACACCTGATATTTATTCTGTAGGTCCATACGGTTAAAATGATTCCCTACTTATATTGGTTTGATTTTGTCGTACTTCGGGAAAAAATCATAACTTCATGCAGGAAAATTAATACGTTTAAAATTGTCATTTCTGACCCCTATAACTTTTTTATTTTCCGTGTATGGGGCGGTATGAGGGCTCATTTTTTGCACCGTGATCTGAAGTTTTTAACGGTACCATTTTTGCATTGATAGGACTTATTGATCGCTTTTTATTCATTTTTTCATGATATAAAAAGTGACCAAAAATGCACTATTTTGGACTTTTTTTGCGCACACGCCATTGACCGTGCGGTTTAATTAATGATATATTTTTATAATTCGGACATTTCCGCACACGGCGATACCATATATGTTTATATTTATTTTTATTTACACTGTGGTTTTTTTTTATGGGAAAAGGGGGGTGATTCAAACTTTTAATAGGGAAGGGGTTAAATGATATTTATTCACTTTTTTTTTGCAGTGTTATAGGTCCCATAGGGACCTATAACACTGCACACACTGACCTTTCACATTGATCACTGGTTTCTCATAAGAAACCAGTGATCGATGATTCTGCTGATTGACTGCTCATGCCTGGATCTCAGGCACTGAGCAGTCATTCGGCGATCGGACACCGAGGAGGCAGGTAGGGACCCTCCTGCTGTCCTGTAAGCTGTTTGGGATGCCGCGATTTCGCCGCGGCTATCCCGAACAGCCCACTGAGCTAACCGGCATGGTTTCAGTTTCACTTTAGAACGCCACGTCTAAAGGGTTAATAGCGCGCGGCACTGCGATCAATGCCGCGCGCTATTAGCCACGGGTGGCCCCGTGGCCCCACGTTATAGATCGGGAGCAGACACATGACGTTCCAGTACGTCATGTGTCCTTAAGGGGTTAAGCAAGTGACAAAACGCACCAACATAGAAACTGATGTTAACACTAAAGCAATACTGTTGCAAAAGGACTAAAAGAAAACGCATTTGGGGCAGTTCAAAATTCTGTGTGGATGGAGGTCAGAAGAAGGAAGGTTGAAACTATTATGCTTCAGCTTAAAATACAGTCATAGCCGCAAATGTTGGCACCCCTGAAATTTTTCAAGAAAATGAAGTATTTCTCACAGAAAAGGATTGCAGTAACACATGTTTTGGTATACACATGCTTATTCCCTTTGTGTGTATTGGAACTAAACCAAAAAAAAAGGGAGGAAAAAAAAGCAAATTGGACATAATGTCACACCAAACTCCAAAAATGGGCTGGACAAAATTATTGGCACCCTTTACTTACTATATGGTTGCAAACCCTTTGGAAAAAACAACTGAAATCAGTCGCTTCCTATAACCATCAATAAGCTTCTTACACCTCTAGGCCGGAATATTGGACCACTCTTCCTTTGCAAACTGCTCCAGGTCTCTCTTATTGGAAGGAGCCTTTTCCCAACAGCAATTTTAACATTTCTCCACAGGTGTTCAATGGGATTTAGATCTGGACTCATTGCTGGCCACCTCAGAACTCTCCAGCGCTTTGTTGCCTCCCATTTCTGGGTGCTTTTTGATGTATGTTTGAGGTTATTGTCCTGCTGGAAGACCCAAGATCTCGGACGCAAACCCAGCTTTCTGACACTGTGCTGTACAGTGCGACCCAAAATCCGTTGGTAATGCTCAGATTTCATGATGCCTTATACACTTTCAAGGCACCCAGTGCCAGAGGCAGCAAAAGAACCCCAAAACATCATTGACCTCCACCATATTTCACTGTAGGTACTGTGTTCTTTTCTTTGTAGGCCTCATTCCATTTTCGGTAAACAGTAGAATGAAGTGCTTTACCAAAAAGCTCTATCTTGGTCTCATCTGTCCACAAGACATTTTCCTAGAAGGATTTTGGCTTACTCAAGTAAATTTTGGCTTACTCGAGTTAAAATTTTAGTCTGGCTTTTTTATGTCTCTGTGTCAGCAGACATATGGAGGGTTTCCTGCCGCAGCGTTTCATTTCATTTAAATGTTGACGGATAGTTCGCATTGACACTGATGCTCGCTGAGCCTGCAGGACAGCTTGAACATCTTTGGAACTTGTTTGGGGCTGCTTATCCACCATCTGGACTATCCTGCGTTCACACCTTTCATAAATTTTTCTCTTCCGTGGAGATTAGCTACAGTGCCATAGGTTGCAAACTTCTTGATAATGTTGTGCACTGTGGACCAAGGCAAATCTAGATCTCTGGAGAGGGACTTGTAACCTTGAGATTGTTGATATTTTTCCACAATTTTGGTTCTCAAGTCCTCAGACAGTTCCCTTCTCCTCTTTCTGTTGTCCATGCTTAGTGTGGCACACACATACACACAATGCAAAGACTAAGTGAACTTTTCTCCTTTGTATCTGCATTCAGGTGTGATTTTTTTTTTTTTTTACTGTAAATTTTTATTAAGATTTTTAGCATACATTCCAAACAGATAAGATAACACAAAATAAAAGGCACAAGAGCATGAGCTCAAAATAAGCCACCAGAACATAAAGCAAGACAAGCTGACTAGAAAACAATTCAAAGAGGTCCGCTAGGTGCCAGCAGAAGTCACCCTCCCCCCAAAGCCACAGCCGGGAAGGAGGGCAAACAATTAAGCACATATCCATCAGGTAGCATAGTAAATTGCAGTGACTCACAACAAGGGAGGGTAAGGTGGGAAACAAACAGATGACCCACAAGACATGACAAACAAACAACAACAGGGAGGAGGGGAAATACTATAAGGAAAAGGAAGGGAGGAGAAGAAGGGGAGGAGGAAACAGTAGAGAGTCAAGGCGGTTGCCTATCAGAGAAGCGATCCCAAGGCTCCCAGATTACCAGAAAGGAAGGTGTGGTGTTGTTTAAGGAGGCCATAAGAAACTCCAAGGATCTAATTTCCCGAATCCGAAGGATCAGGTCTGACTCAGAGGGAGGAAGGGATTTCTTCCAGCACCTGGCGATAAGCAGCCAAAACTATACTCAAACAATTTAAAAGGTTTCTTAGCCAGCGTGGGATAAGAAAGATGAAGGAGATAGACAAGTGGGTCTAGAGGAACCAGCCCTCCCAAAGCCTCTTGCACCAATCTTTGAACCACAGTCCAGTACATCCTAATAAGAGGACACGTCCAGAATATATGCAACAGGGTACCCAGACCCACCCCACAACGCCAGCACCGAGGAGGGATGTCTGGGTTCAGTCTATTCAATAACTCGGGAGTGTGATACCAAACCATGACTATTCAAGTGTGATGTTTATATTGCCCACACCTGTTACTTGCCCCAGGTGAGTTTATAGGAGCATCACATGCTTGAAACAATCTTATTTTTCCACAATTTTGAAAGGGTGCCAATAATTTTGTCCAGCCCATTTTTGGAGTTTGGTGTGATATTATTAGGTTTTTTTCCTCCCTTTTTTGGTTTAGTTCCAATACTCACAAAGGGAATAAACGTGTGTATAGCAAAACATGTGTTACTGCAATCCTTTTCTGTGTGAAATACTTAATTTTCTAGAAAAATTTCAGCGGTGCCAACATTTATGGCCATGACTGTATATTTCTTGCCACTGCTCACTGACCCCCGCCAACCTGATTCTTCTCCACCCATCCAGAATCTGTACCCTCACATCCTCCATGTCCAGTTGTTTTCTTCACTTGGCAAACATGTCATCCTTCTCAACTTGGCTTCCTTGACTGGGTTGGCCAGTCTACTTTTACAAAAAAACAGAACCTGAGCTATCTGAAGAAAATTATGGTTAGAAAGGGAAATGTGGCTACAGATTTATTCAGGGGTGTGAGACCTTTTTTTTCCTTCATGTGAAGCAATTGCTCAGCCTAGAGAATGCCTCACTCCCTCCATTCCACAACGAGACTATTGTCCCTCCCTTGAGGGAAGTTGTGTAGTGTTTCCTGTCAGACACTTTGCTCTCTGCTGCCAGCTTGGTGTCCTTTCATGTCAATTGTATTCTCCATTGGCAATGGTTTCTGTCTCTGCAGTCTAATGTTCCTTGCCACACTGCAAAAAAATGTGTGGAATGGTTTGAGGATCATGACAAAGACTTCACCTCTAAATTTCTTAGATCTTAATCTAATTGAGCGTCAGAAAAGTTGCAGAGAAATGTACGGATCTTTCGTCAGGGGAGCGGAATGCAATGCTGTCCACTTCCAAGGCTAGTAACTCTCGATCGCAATGGGTCTCAGGAGTGAGATCAGGTGCAACATATCTGATTCACATGTGAAAGGTTGTTTTTAATGATGGGAACGCTGTAAAAGATCTGCAAACTCAGATACCACAGGCAACCTTCAGAAGTCTTCTGTATACATTGCCTTCACTGGTCTTACACAATGTTAGGTTTTAATATTATGGCTAATTGGCGTTTAGAAGCTTTTGATTAACTGGAGCTTATATATAACCATGAATGTGTAAGCATGGGCACATGTTATATACAGGTTATCAAAGGGAAAATTCACCAAGGAATCCAAAGCTAAGGCTGTGCTGGACTGGAAGCCAATTTTTTTTAAATATATTTCTACTACCATTTCCTGTCCTTGGGAAATTTTTTCAGAAAGCTGGGGGAAAAAAGCTTTTAAGTCTATAGGGCCGTCCTTTGAAGCAGTATTGAGATCAATGTGTCCCGAGAATGAAGAAAGATACCATATGCTTTTACCTGCTTGTTCTAACAATCAGTGGGGGTCCCAGCATTGACACCCGACCGATTGAAACTTAAAATGTTGCCGTGACATGTTAAAAGTTTTCTGAAATGACAGGGACACTAAAAGACAATATGCAATGTGATGAAGTAATAAAGAGTTATTACAGTTTTCATTATACAAAAATAACATTTATTTGCCTAAATCCAAATACTTCTTTAACAGTAAATGATAAACCACTAGTGAACGATGCATTTGATATACCCGTAATGTAGAAGTAGAATGGGTTAGGTTGCAATGCCTCAGAGGTCTTAGCTATCTGTAATTTGATCTCAGCAGAAAACCACGTTAATGGTCTAAGTGATTTGCAGGCAGATGAGACCACCGTTAAGAGGGAATGGAGGAGAATCAACAATAATGGCAGATCCTGTCAATAACTTATGAGCCCACACTGCAAGGAATGTGATCAGAACAACTAATAAAATCATACTTCATAAGCATGATTGTGGATACAAAATAGTAATAAAGTTGTTACCTTACTCTTGGTTAATCCATTCAGTCTCTACACTTGTATCACTATGTTTAAACTATAATCTGCCTGATCTGTTTACAGAAAACTTAATTAGTATTGGAGCCACCTGCAGTGGGGTGAATGGTGAAGCGGATTCAGGCAGCAAAGGGGAAAAATGAACATTGTTATTGAGATTACACTGATTAGTAGAATGAGTCATTAAAAGAAGTTCTCAGCGGGACACACAATTCATAGCTAGTAATTTCATTTACAAAGGGTAAACGTGTCGAAACTGGTTAAAACAATGACTAAACCCCGTTATCAGTTAGAACCCGTGATTATAGGCAAAACAGGATGCATTAATACATATCTGAGCCCACATATATATGGCCCATGCAACTCCGATTTTTATATAAGTTTACACACCAGAAAATTTACCAACATTAGGGAGATTAGGGAGGGTGCAGCTGTGCTTGGGGAGAAGATGGCTAGAAGGGTGGAGTGTTTAAACTAGGGACTGGGGGGGAGTGAACCTACAACATAGATGGGGAAGATAGTGTAGATAGAGCGGGGGGACTTATTAATGTACCTGAGGGTGGAGTGGAGGGAGGGTTTAGAATAGTTAATAGGGATAGGCTTCATAGGAAGAAAAAACATACACCTTTGAATTGCATGTTGACTGTCAGGCCCAAGGCCTGATTATTAAAATCCTATATGTGTATTATAAATTATATCTGTGTATAAACTAAGACATGGGTGAGTGGTCATTCAGACTGTGTTTTGTGTATTGCATTTTATTGGGGGGTCTGCCTGTGTGTTTACATATCCTTTGAAGCCAAAGGCTCTTTTTGAAGCAGCAGGAAGCCATGCACTCTGGTCCCATCATATAATCAACCAGATAAGAGGGCCAGAGACAGAGATGCCCCCCTGGTGGGATCAGAGGGGAGGGGGGAATGGAGTTTCCCTCCAAAGAAAGCGGATATGATATATTTAAAACAATGCTAGACTCATGTTGTTAAAAGCTGGGCCACAAGCTGACAAGACCATCCTAAGAACAGCTGAAACTCACTCTCTTGGAACTGCTATACCATCATGCTGTAAGAACTTCATCTTTTGTTTTCTGAACTTGCCTTGCTAAACTCTTTTATATATTGTTATACTTGTATGTCATTTGTTCCTGTATTTATATATAGCACTGTGATACCTTTTATCAGATTAAATGTTTAATTAATCAGCTCTGGTCTTTGATCTCTAAATATATGAGCTGACCTTTCTGAAGGCAGCTCTGGTGGAAACACGTTTATCTAAGGGTTAATTTGGTGACTTGCTGGGACTAGTGATGGATACCCAGAGGTCTGGCGGCTTTAACCCTTGCACCATCACACTCTCTCTAGCATCGTAGCTGGACCGATAGGGTGTGATCGTGACAACTGGTGGCAGCGTCGGGATATATTTAGAGATTTTTAGTGCTTGCTGGATTTTACCTGTAGGGAAATCTTAGCACTAAAAAAGAAATTGCATACAACTTCTTGTGTGTAAATTCCATGACAGAGCTCAGTGCTGGTTTAAAAGACATACAAAAAGAGTGCAAGACAGTTCTGTCCTCCCCATCTCCTGTTTTACCTCCTCTGTCTCATCTCGGAAATATGGAGGCATATCGTAAGCAGTCCAAGCCTGCACTGGAGCTAATGTGCCAAGAAAAGGACATCCCTACTGCAGGAAAGAACAAGGAACAACTTATTGCTGATCTTGTGGAGTATGATGCCCATGCAGAAGAGCTGAGTGACATGAGACAAAGTCCTACAGCTGGAACTGCCATCCAAGGACTGATATCTCCTGGGGAATACAACATTACTTCCCATCAGGACAGTACTCCACATGAGGCCTTGGACTCTTATATGCGGACTGCCTTACAGCACCTTGGGAATGTGGATGCCACTATGAAACTCTAACTGCTTCTCCAGTACCAAACTGCTGAGAGAGAGGCACGAGCGGCAGAGAGAGAGGCCAAGGCACGAGCAGCAGAAAGAGAGGCCCAGGCACAAGCCGCAGAAAGAGAGGCACGAGCGGCAAAGAGAGAGGCGGCAGAAAGAGAGGCCCAGCGAAGGCATGAACTGGAGGTTCTGAGGCTGAGAGGGGATGCTTTATAAGCACAGAGTGATGTGCAGGATCAAGGAGACCACAAACCCTGCTTGGAACATTTCCCCATGTTGGAGAAAGATGGTGGTCTGGATGTGTTCCTGAGGGGATTTGAAAAGGTTTGCCGGCAGTTTCATCTACCTAAGGAACAGTGGGGACGATATCTAACCCCACGGTTGTGAGGGAAAGCTCTGGATGTGTTTGCTTCGCTTCCTTCTGAAAGTGACCAGGACTATGAGGCAATAAAATCTGCCCTGCTAAAAAGTTTTAATCTGACTCCAGAGGCTTATCGGAAAAGATTTAGGACTTTGCAACAAAGCGCCACAGAAAGCTGCACTGAACACGCAGGTCAGCTAAGGACTGCATTCAGGCAATGGACTGGGGGCCTACAAGTCACTACCTATGAGGCCCTGGAGGACTTGATGGTCCTGGATCAGTTTCTCCAAACACAGAGCTTTGAAGCCAGAGAGTGGATTTTGGACCGCAAGCCCAAGACAGCCATGGCAGCAGCAGAACTAGGAGATGACTTTGCCAACAACCGGGCGCCAGCAGCAAAGTGTGGATCTGGACAAGCCGGAGCAAGTACCTGGAGGGGAGCCACACAACCACAAAGCACCACCAGGTCAGCCGGGAAATTCTTGCCATCATTCCCAAAAGCAACAGGAGCCACATTGGGTCAGGGGGACACCCGCCGATGTTACAGATGCAACAATATTGGGCACCTGAGTGCCACTTGCCCCAACAAAAATAATTCTCCACCAGTAGCTGGAGGACACACAGCTGTTCTTCTGGTGTCCGGAGCGGTGGAGAAAAGAGCGGATAACCTGCAGAGTGTAACTGTGGGTGACCGGGTGACAGTGGGGTTGCGAGATTCTGGAGCCTCCTTTACCTTGGTGCGGCCTGAAGTGGTGGACACAGAGGACATCATCCCTGGAAGAACCATGGCTTTAAAAGGAATTGGAGGTGTGCTGCCTGCTGTGCCCATGGCCCGTGTGTACCTGGATTGGGGTACAGGCAAAGGTTTGTGGGAGGTGGGGGTCTCTGAGGACATCCCTTTTAATGTTCTGCTGGGGAATGATTTGGGTTGGATGCTCTGTCATTATGCTCCAGAGGACACTACCTACACAAAGCATGGGCTAGGAGAGAGCCCTGTTCATTCTGAGGTACTGTTTGGAGACTTTGGGAGACATTGTGAAACGTGGTAACTGGGGGTGCAGGGGATTGATAATTGTTTATCTGTGACTGAACCAGTAATGTTTTCCAAAAGTGGAATGGGGTGTATTGTGACATGTGGTGACAATGCATCGCCAATGCCAACACCTAGTGGAGATGGGCTAGGGGGAGGGGTTGGTGTGCCCCTGGTGACATGTAAGGATGAGGGACCAGCAGTGAGTCATATGTCCCAATCCTGTGAGCCTAAGGAGGAGGAGGGAAGGAGTGATAGCCCTGTGTATGATGCCTGTAACATTGTTACGTCTGGAACTGAGGGAGAGGAAGGTGGAGATGCTAGTTCATCTGGGGGAAATATGCTCCCTGATGCCCCAAGATGGGGGAGGGAAATTAGCATTTCCAGGAAGCTCTGCGCAGTGATCCTTCCCTTGAAGGGCTGAGACAATGTGCTGAACATACAGTTGTTGACACAGATGGGCATCGGGTATATTGGGAAAATGATATCTTGTACTGGGAGTCCCTTTCCAAAGGCATGCTAGGGGCCCAGGAGAGAGAAAGGCAGTTAGTGGTTCCTAGGCAGCACAGGAAAGGGCTGCTGAGGTTGGCCCATGAGACCCCCCTGGCAGGACATTTGGGAGTGGCCTATGCGGTCATAGAGAAGGAATGTCTAGCTGTGGTCTGGGCTTTGCAAAAATTACAGCCATACCTGTATGGCAGGGATTTTACTGTCATAACTGATCACAACCCTCTACATTGGTTGGACAGAGTGTCCGGTAACAATGGCACCTTGAAACAAATGCTAAAAACATTTGTAGAATCAGAGGGCGGAGACTGGGAAAAGTATTTACCCCATCTGTTGTTTGCTTACAGGGAGGTACCACAAGAGTCTACAGGTTTCTCGCTCTTTGAGTTATTATATGGTCACAAAGTGCGGGGACCCCGAGATTTAGTTAGGGAAGAATGGGAAGGGGGGCTACATGCCCCTGAGACTTCTGTGGTGGAGTATGCTCTGAGATTCAGGGACAGGATGCAGACACTGACTGGGATGGCACATGACAACCTCAGAGCAGCACAGTCCAGGCAGAAGTATTGATATGATCACAATGCAAGGGACCGGGTCTATGAAGTGGGACAGAAGGGAATGGTTCTGAACCCCATCAGGCAGAATAAGTTGCAGGCCGCCTGGGAGGGTCCCTTCCCCATTCTGCAGCACCTAGAACCCACCACATATGTAGTTGCCCTTGATGAGAAAAGTCAGAGGCAGAGACAGTACCACATTAATATGGCATACTATGACCCTGAGAAGGTGGTACTCAGTGTATGTAGTGCACCAGAGGAAGGGCTGGGTAGTGATCCCCTACTAGACCTAGTGGAGGAAGCTAAGAGCCAGAGATCCCTTCAGGATGTGGTGATCAATCCACAGCTCTCAGATGAAAGGAGGAGGCAGTTTAATCAGGTACTAGGCCCCTTCAGTGCCATATTTGCCTGGGAATGCAGGGCCTGTGGTGTCAAGAAGAGAAATAGAGGAGTAATGGAGACAGATCGATTAGCCTTGCAGGCAAGATCTCTCTGTCCCCATCTTAAGGGGGAGGTGTCAGGCCCAAGGCCTGATTATTAAAATCCTATATGTGTATTATAAATTATATCTGTGTATAAACTAAGATATGGGTGAGGGGTCATTCAGACTGTGTTTTGTGTATTGCATTTTATTGGGGGGTCTGGCTGTGTGTTTACATCTCCTTTGAAGTCAAAGGCTCTTTTTGAAGCAGCAGGAAGCCATGCACTCTGGTCCCATCATATAATCAACCAGATAAGAGTGCCAGAGACAGAGATGCCCCCCTGGTGGGATCAGAGGGGAGGGGGGAATGGAGTTTCCCTCCAAAGAAAGTGGATATGATATATTTAAAACAATGCTAGACTCATGTTGTTAAAAGCTGGGCCACAAGCTGACAAGACCATCCTAAGAACAGCTGTAACTCACTCTCTTGGAACTGCTATACCATCATGCTGTAAGAACTTCCTCTTTTGTTTTCTGAACTTGCCTTGCTAAACTCTTTTATATATTTTTATACCTGTATGTCATTTGTTTCTGTATTTTTATACATATAGCACTGTGATACCTTTTATTAGATTAAATGTTTAATTAATCAGCTCTGGTCTTTGATCTCTAAATATATGAGCTCACCTTTCTGAAGGAGGCTTTGGTAAAACACGTTTATCTAAGGGTTAATTTGGTGACTTGCTGGGACTTGTAGTGGATACCCAGAGGTCTGGCGGCTTTAACCCTTGCACCATCACACTCTCTCTAGCGTCTTAGCTGGACCAATAGGGTGTGATCTTGACATTGACTAATGCCAGAAGTCTGTCCAATAATGCAGGAAAATTATGACATAGTGGGTATAACACAGACTTGGTTGGACGATAGCTGTGACTGGGCGGTCAACATACAGGGTTATAGTCTATTCAGGAAGGATCGAACAAAATGGAAAGGGGGAGGAGTTTGTCTTTATGTAAAGTCCAGTCTGAAGGCCGCACTGCGGGAGGATATTTGGGAGGGAAACGATAATGTGGAGTCATTATGGGTAGAAATATATGGAGATGAAAATAAAAAAAATTCGGATAGGGGTTTGCAATAAGCCACCAAACATAATGGAAGAGGCAGAAGATCAATTACTGAGGCAAATAAACAAGGCAGCAAATAAGAATGAGGTGATAATAATGGTGGACTTTAACTATCATGGTATAAACTGGGAGACTGAGTCCTGTGAATCCTATAAAGGAAACAGGTTTCTGACTATAGCTAAACACAATTATCTGTCCTAAATGGTGCAGGGCCCAACCAGAGGGGGCGGCCTACTAGACTTAATATTAACCAATGTACCTGACAGAGTTACTAATGTGCAGGTAAAAGGACACCTAGGAAATAGTGATCATAATATAGTACATTATCACTTGTTCTTCAATAAGGGAATCTCTCGAGAGGCCACAAAAACAATAAACTTTAGGAAGGCAAAGTTTTATCAACTCAGAGAAGCCCTTAACAATATAAAATGGGATAATGTCCTCAAAAACAAGAATACTGACACTAAATGGGAGACTTTTAAAAATATCTTAATTCTCACTGTAAGATGTATATACCTTATGGGAATAAAAGGGTCCGGAATAAAAGAAAACCAATATGGATGAACAAAAATGTTAAGGGGGCAATAAATGACAAAAATAAATCATTTAACCTACTAAAACATTATGGCAGTGAAGAAGCATTAAAAAGCTATGGAGAAAAAATTTAAAATATGTAAAAAGAAAAACTGATAAAAGCCGCAAAAATAGAGACAGAAAGACTCATTGCCAAAGAGAGTCAAACTAAATACGAAATGTTTTTTAACTATATAAATAGTAAAAAAGGTTAAAAATGAAAGTGTTGGCCTTTTAAAAAATGATGAGGAGGAAATTATAAAAGGGGATCAGGAATAGGCAAATATATTAAACAAATTCTTCTCCACTGTATTCACCGAGGAAAAGGAAATGCCAGGTGAAATACAGTGTGATAAGGTAAACTCCCCAGTACAGGTACCCTGTCTAACCCAGGAAGAAGTACAGTGCCTCCTACAAAAAATCAAAACACACAAATCACTAGGTCCGGATGGCATTCACCCCAGTGTTCTAAAGGAATTGAGTAATGTAATAGACAGACCCCTATTTTTAATATTCAGAGACTCTATAGTAACAGGGACTGTTCCCCAGGACTGGCGCATGGCAAATGTGGTGCCAATATTTAAAAAGGGGTCAAAAGGTGACCCCAGGAACTATAGGCCTGTTAGTTTAACCTCCGTTGTCTGTAAATTGTTTGAGGGTTTTCTATGGGATGCTATTTTGGAGTATCTTGATAAAAATAAATGTATGACTCCATATCAGCATGGCTTTATGAGGGATCAGTCCTGTCAAACTAACCTGATCAGCTTTTATGAGGAGGGGACCTCCAGACTGGACCAGGGGCTAGATGTCATATATCTAGATTTTTCTAAAGCATTTGATATAGTGCCACAGAAAAGGTTGGTGCATAAAATGAGAATACTTGGACTGGGGGAAATGTGTGCAAGTAGGTAAGTAACTTGCTCAGTGATAGGAAACAGAGGGTGGTTATTAATGGTATTTATTCTGATTGGGTGACTGTTACTAGTGGGGTACCACAGGGGTCAGTCTTGGGTCCTGTTCTATTTAATATATTTATTAATGACCTTGTAGAGGGGTTGAATAGTAAAGTAGCAATCTTTGCAGATGATACTAAACTCTGTAAAGTGGTAAACACTATAGAGGACAGTGCACTGTTACAAATGGATCTGGATAGGGTGGAGGTTTGGGCTGGGAAGTGGCAGATGAGGTTCAACACTGATAAATGTAAGGTAATGCACATGGGGAGGAAAAATCGGGGCTGGGATTATGTGTTATATGGGAGAACACTTGGGACGACTGACATGGAAAAGGACTTGGGAGTCTTAGTTAGTAGTAAATTTAGCTGTAGTGACCAGTGTCGGGCAGCTGCTGCCAAGGCAAATAAAATCATGGGGTGCATCAATAGGGGCATAGATGCCCACGACAAGGAAATAATTCTACCGCTGTACAAATTGTCACGATGCCGGCTGGCAGGAGGTGGATCCTCTGTGCCAGAGAGGAATTGGCGTGGACCGTGCTAGTGGACCGGTTCTAAGTTACTACTGGTGTTCACCAGAGCCCGCCGCAAAGCGGGATGGTCTTGCTGCGGCGGTAGTAACCAGGTCGTATCCACTAGCAACGGCTCAACCTCTCTGACTGCTGAAGATAGGCGCGGTACAAGGGAGTAGACAAAAGCAAGGTCGGACGTAGCAGAAGGTCGGGGCAGGCAGCAAGGATCATAGTCAGGGGCAACGGCAGGAGGTCTGGAACACAGGCTAGGAACACACAAGGGAACGCTTTCACAAGGCACAAGGGCAACAAGATCCGGCGAGGGAGTGCAGGGGAAGTGAGGTATACATAGGGAGTGCACAGGTGAAGACACTAATTGGAACCACTGCGCCAATCAGTGGCGCAGTGGCCCTTTAAATCGCAGAGACCCGGCGCGCGCGCGCCCTAGGGAGCGGGGCCGCGCGCGCCGGGACAGGACCGAGGGAGAGCGAGTCAGGTACGGAAGCCGGGGTGCGCATCGCGAGCGGGCGCCACCCGCATCGCGAATCGCATCCCGGCTGGAGGCGGTATCGCAGCGCACCCGGTCAGTGGCTCTGACCGGGGCGCTGCCGTAGCGAGGATGTTGCGAGCGCTCCGGGGAGGAGCGGGGACCCGGAGCGCTCGGCGTAACAGTACCCCCCCCCTTGGGTCTCCCCCTCTTCTTAGAGCCTGAGAACCTGAGGACCAGACTTTTATCTAGGATATTGTCCTCAGGTTCCCAGGATCTCTCTTCAGGGCCACAGCCCTCCCAGTCCACTAAAAAAAAAGTTTTTCCTCTGACCTTTTTGGAGGCCAGTATCTCCTTTACGGGGAAGATGTCTGAAGAACCGGAGACAGGAGTAGGAGAAATAAGTTTGGGAGAGAAACGGTTGATGACGAGTGGTTTAAGAAGAGAGACATGAAAGGCATTAGGAATACGAAGAGAAGGAGGAAGAAGAAGTTTGTAAGAGACAGGATTAATTTGGCACAAGATCTTGAAAGGACCAAGATAGCGTGGTCCCAATTTGTAGCTGGGAACACGGAAGCGGACATATTTAGCGGAGAGCCATACCTTGTCTCCGGGAGAAAAAATGGGGGGAGCTCTTCTTTTCTTATCAGCAAACTTCTTCATGTGTGATGAAGCCTGTAAGAGAGAATTTTGGGTCTCTTTCCATATGTCGGAAAGATCACGAGTTATTTCATCCACAGCGGGCAAACCAGAGGGCAAGGGAGTAGGGAGGGGGGGGAAGAGGGTGACGGCCGTACACCACGAAAAATGGGGATTTGGAAGAAGATTCAGAGACTCTGAAGTTGTACGAGAATTCGGCCCATGGAAGAAGATCTGCCCAGTCATCCTGGCGGGAGGAAACAAAATGCTGTAAATAATCACCCAGGACCTGGTTAATTCTTTCTACTTGCCCATTGGATTGAGGATGATAAGCAGAAGAAAGTTTAATTTAATCTTGAGTTGTTTACAGAGAGCCCTCCAGAATTTTGACACGAATTGGACGCCTCTATCCGAGACGATCTGCGTGGGCAACCCGTGAAGACGAAAAATGTGTACAAAAAATTGTTTTGCCAACTGAGGCGCTGAAGGAAGACCAGGAAGAGGAATAAAATGTGCCATCTTGGAAAATCGATCAACGACCACCCAAACAACAGTGTTGCCACGGGATGGGGGTAAGTCTGTAATAAAGTCCATACCAATCAGAGACCAAGGCTGTTCGGGGACAGGCAGAGGATGAAGAAGACCAGCAGGCTTCTGGCGAGGAGTCTTATTCCGGGCACAGACAGTACAGGCCCGCACAAAATCAACAACATCCGTTTCCAGAGTCGGCCACCAATAGAAACGAGAGATGAGTTGCAAGGATTTCTTGATGCCCGCATGGCCTGCGAGATGGGAGGAGTGACCCCATTTGAGGATTCCGAGGCGTTGGCGTGGAGAAACGAAGGTCTTCCCTGGAGGAGTTTGCCTGATGGAGGCTGGAGAAGTGGAGATCAGGCAGTCAGGAGGAATGATGTGTTGCGGAGAGAGCTCTACTTCCGAGGCATCCGAGGAACGAGAGAGAGCATCGGCCCTAATGTTCTTATCGGCAGGGCGAAAGTGAATTTCAAAATTAAATCGGGCAAAGAACAGAGACCACCTGGCCTGGCGAGGGTTCAGCCGTTGGGCAGACTGAAGATAGGAGAGATTCTTGTGATCGGTGTAAATAATAACTGGAAATTTTGATCCCTCCAGCAGATGCCTCCATTCCTCAAGTTCTAATTTAATGGCCAGTAGCTCTCGATCCCCGATGGAGTAGTTCCTCTCCGCCGGGGAGAAGGTCCTAGAAAAAAAACCACAAGTAACAGCATGCCCAGAAGAATTTTTTTGTAGAAGAACCGCTCCAGCTCCTACTGAGGAGGCATCGACCTCCAATAGGAAGGGTTTAGATGGGTCAGGTCTGGAGAGCACGGGAGCAGAAGAAAAGGCAGACTTGAGCTGTTTAAAGGCGTCTTCCGCTTGAGGAGGCCATGACTTAGGATTGGCGTTCTTCTTGGTTAAAGCCACGATAGGAGCCACAATGGTGGAAAAATGTGGAATAAATTGTCTGTAATAATTGGCGAACCCCAAAAAACGTTGGATAGCACGGAGTCCGGAGGGGCGTGGCCAATCTAAGACGGCAGAGAGTTTGTCTGGGTCCATTTGTAGTCCCTGGCCAGAGACCAAGTATCCTAGGAAAGGAAGAGATTGACATTCAAACAGACATTTCTCCATTTTGGCATAAAGTTGATTGTCTCGAAGTCTCTGAAGAACCATGCGGACATGCTGGCGGTGTTCTTCTAGGTTGGCAGAAAAAATCAGAATATCATCCAGATACACAACAACACAGGAATATAAGAGATCACGAAAAATTTCATTAACAAAGTCTTGGAAGACGGCAGGGGCGTTGCACAGGCCAAAGGGCATGACCAGATACTCAAAGTGTCCATCTCTAGTGTTAAATGCTGTTTTCCATTCGTCCCCCTCCCTGATGCGGATGAGATTATAAGCACCTCTTAAGTCCAGTTTGGTAAAGATGTGGGCACCTTGGAGGCGATCAAAGAGTTCAGAGATAAGAGGTAGAGGGTAGCGGTTCTTTACCGTGATTTTCTTAAGTCCGCGGTAGTCAATGCAAGGACGTAGGGAGCCATCTTTTTTGGACACAAAGAAAAATCCAGCTCCGGCAGGAGAGGAGGATTTGCGGATAAACCCCTTTTTTAAATTTTCCTGGATGTACTCAGACATAGCAAGAGTCTCTGGGGCGGACAGAGGATAAATTCTGCCCCGGGGTGGAGTAGTGCCCGGGAGGAGGTCAATAGGACAGTCATAAGGCCTGTGAGGAGGTAGAGTCTCAGCTTGTTTCTTGCAAAATACGTCAGCATAGTCCATATAGGCCTTAGGGAGACCGGTTACAGGGGGAACCACAGGGTCACGGCAGGGAGTACTGGGAACCGGTTTAAGGCAGTCCTTGAAACTAGAGGTACCCCAACTCTTGATCTCCCCTGTGGACCAATCCAGGGTTGGGGAATGGCGTCGAAGCCACGGTAGTCCAAGGAGAATTTCGGAAGTGCAATTGGGGAGGACCAAAAACTCAATTTTTTCATGATGAGGTCCGATGCACATTAGGAGGGGCTCCGTGCGGTAACTGTTACGCCGAGCGCTCCGGGTCCCCGCTCCTCCCCGGAGCGCTCGCTACACTCTCGCTACTGCAGCGCTCCGGTCAGATCCACTGACCCGGTGCGCTGCGATACCGCCTCCAGCCGGGATGCGATTCGCGATGCGGGTGGCGCCCGCTCGCGATGCGCACCCCGGCTCCCGTACCTGACTCGCTCTCCGTCGGTCCTGTCCCGGCGCGCGCGGCCCCGCTCCCTAGGGCGCGTGCGCGCCGGGTCTCTGCGATTTAAAGGGCCACTGCGCCGCTGATTGGCGCAAGTGGTTCTAATTAGTGTGTTCACCTGTGCACTCCCTATGTATACCTCACTTCCCCTGCACTCCCTTGCCGGATCTTGTTGCCATTGTGCCAGTGAAAGCGTTTCCTTGTGTGTTCCTAGCCTGTGTTCCAGACCTCCTGCCGTTGCCCCTGACTACGATCCTTGCTGCCTGCCCCGACCTTCTGCTACGTCCGACCTTGCTTCTGTCTACTCCCTTGTACCGCGCCTATCTTCAGCAGTCAGAGAGGTTGAGCCGTTTCTAGTGGATACGACCTGGTCACTACCGCCGCAGCAAGACCATCCCGCTTTGCGGCGGGCTCTGGTGAAAACCAGTAGTGACTTAGAACCGGTCCACTAGCACGGTCCACGCCAATCCCTCTCTGGCACAGAGGATCCACCTCCTGCCAGCCGGCATCGTGACAGTAACGTATGGTACAGTCCAATCTTTCATTGTTAACACAATTGATGTAGAGGGGTCTGGCGAGACTGGTTACCGGGATGTTGAACCTGTTGATGAGAGAGGCCAAAATAAAGTTTCCTGCAGATCCGGAATCCAAGAAGGCCATAGTAGAGAAGGAGAAGGTAGATGCAGATATCCGCACAGGCACAGTAAGACGTGGAGAAGCAGAGTTGACATCAAGGACTGTCTCACCTTTGTGCGGAGTCAGCGTGCGTCTTTCCAGGCGGGGAGGACGGATAGGACAATCCTTCAGGAAGTGTTCGGTACCGGCACAGTACAGGCAGAGATTCTCCATGCGGCGTCGTGTCCTCTCTTGAGGTGTCAGGCGAGACCGGTCAACTTGCATAGCCTCCACGGCGGGAGGCACAGGAACGGATTGCAGAGGACCAGAGGAGAGAGGAGCCGGGGAGAAAAAACGCCTCGTGCGAACAAAGTCCATATCCTGGCGGAGCTCCTGACGCCTTTCGGAAAAACGCATGTCAATGCGAGTGGCAAGATGAATGAGTTCATGTAGATTAGCAGGAATTTCTCGTGTGGCCAGAACATCTTTAATGTTGCTGGATAGGCCTTTTTTAAAGGTCGCGCAGAGGGCCTCATTATTCCAGGATAGTTCAGAAGCAAGAGTACGGAATTGTATGGCGTACTCGCCAACGGAAGAATTACCCTGGACCAGGTTCAGCAGGGCAGTCTCAGCAGAAGAGGCTCGGGCAGGTTCCTCAAAGACACTACGAATTTCCGAGAAGAAGGAGTGTACAGAGGCAGTGACGGGGTCATTGCGGTCCCAGAGCGGTGTGGCCCATGACAGAGCTTTTCCAGACAGAAGGCTGACTACGAAAGCCACCTTAGACCTTTCAGTAGGAAACTGGTCCGACATCATCTCCAAGTGCAGGGAACATTGTGAAAGAAAGCCACGGCAAAACTTAGAGTCCCCATCAAATTTATCTGGCAAGGATAGTCGTAGGCCTGAAGCGGCCACTCGCTGCGGAGGAGATGCAGGAGCTGGCGGAGGAGATGATTGCTGAAGCTGTGGTGGTAGCTGCTGTAGCATCACGGTCAGTTGAGACAGCTGGTGGCCTTGTTGCGCTATCTGTTGTGACTGCTGGGCGACCACCGTGGTGAGGTCGGCGACAACTGGCAGAGGTACTTCAGCGGGATCCATGGCCGGATCTACTGTCACGCTGCCGGCTGGCAGGAGGTGGATCCTCTGTGCCAGAGAGGGATTGGCGTGGACCGTGCTAGTGGACCGGTTCTAAGTTACTACTGGTGTTCACCAGAGCCCGCCGCAAAGCGGGATGGTCTTGCTGCGGCGGTAGTAACCAGGTCGTATCCACTAGCAACGGCTCAACCTCTCTGACTGCTGAAGATAGGCGCGGTACAAGGGAGTAGACAAAAGCAAGGTCGGACGTAGCAGAAGGTCGGGGCAGGCAGCAAGGATCGTAGTCAGGGGCAACGGCAGGAGGTCTGGAACACAGGCTAGGAACACACAAGGGAACGCTTTCACAAGGCACAAGGGCAACAAGATCCGGCGAGGGAGTGCAGGGGAAGTGAGGTATACATAGGGAGTGCACAGGTGAAGACACTAATTGGAACCACTGCGCCAATCAGTGGCGCAGTGGCCCTTTAAATCGCAGAGACCCGGCGCGCGCGCGCCCTAGGGAGCGGGGCCGCGCGCGCCGGGACAGGACCGAGGGAGAGCGAGTCAGGTACGGAAGCCGGGGTGCGCATCGCGAGCGGGCGCCACCCGCATCGCGAATCGCATCCCGGCTGGAGGCGGTATCGCAGCGCACCCGGTCAGTGGCTCTGACCGGGGCGCTGCCGTAGCGAGGATGTTGCGAGCGCTCCGGGGAGGAGCGGGGACCCGGAGCGCTCGGCGTAACACAAATCACTAGTCAGACCACATATAGAATACTGTGAATAGTACTGGGCACCAGTGTACAAGAAAGATATAGTGGAGTCTGAGAGGGTTCAAAGACGGGCAACCAGAGTGATACGGAGAATGAGAAGACTACAGCACCCAGAAAGATTATCAGAATTAGGGTTATTTAGTTTAGAAAAAGAAGGCTTAGGGGCGACCTAATAACTATGTATAAATATATCAGGGGACTGTACAGAGATCTCTCCCATGATCTATTTATTCCCAGGACTGTATCTATAACAAGGGAGCATCCTCTACGTCTTGAGGAAAGAAGATTTCTACACCAGCACAGATGGGGGTTCTTTACTGTAAGAGCAGTGAGACTGTGGAATTCTCTCCCGGAGGAGGTGGTCATGGGGAACTCTGTAAAACAGTTCAAAAGGGGTCTGGATGCATTTTTGGAGAATAATAACATTGCTGGTTATGTATACTAGATTTATAGGGACAGAATGTTGATCCAGGGATTTATTCTGACTGCCATATTTGGAGTCAGGAAGGAATTTTCACCTCTAGTATGAGGGGTTTTTTTTGCCTTCCTCTGGACCAACTCAGTAGGGACTCCTTAGGGATATAGGTTGAACTTTATGGGACTCTGGTCTTTTTTCGACCTTATGAACTGTTACTATGTTAACATATTTTATTTTACATGAACATTTTTGTTAATAATCTGCAAAAAAAAATAAAAAAAAAACAGATTTATTAATATACTAGTTGACTATCCAGCGTTGCCTGGTTTTTCCTTTCTAATCCTTGTTGGAGAGGAAAAGTAACAAAGTTGGAAGCTTCTGACCTCATATCCCATCCTCATATCCTGTCCTCATATCCCGACCTCATATCCCAACCTCATATCCCACCCCATCCTGAGGTGGGGCGGAGTTGTGATAAAGATATTGTAAGCTGAAAATAGAAGGGACGTGGCTTTGTAGGGGTGGGCTTGATTTGCAAGCCAGATCGATGCACAAAAAGGGTAGAACATAAAATGGGTCTGGCTTAAAGGGTGGGCTTGTCTTTGCAAGATGGGGCAAGCCACATACAAGCCAGACTGATGTATTCACCAGGAAATGCAGAGCAGAGCTTGTAGAGTAAGGTACCTGAAGTCCCATAAACTTGCATGGGACTTGAAACAAAAAACCCCATCCTTCACATATGGGGGTAGGTTAGGGTTAATTTAAATATCATATATTTTTATTTGACATATAAGTAACATATTATCGAAATATCATATAAGTAACAGTATTATCGAAATATCTCCAGCCATACGGAAGTTATTCTGGAACATACATTTGCCATAGATTTGCATGGGACTTTAAACAAAAACCCCAACCCTCGCAAGTGGGGTTAGATTAGGGTTAAACTAACAATTCTTTATTTTTTAGTGGACATATAAGTAACATGTGATCAAGTATTATCGAAATATCTCCAGTTGTTTGGAAGTTATGCAGCACCATTTATTTCCCATAGACTTGTATGGGACTTTAACCCCTTAAGGACGCAGGGTGTACAGGTACGCCCTGATATACTGGGACTTAAGGACCCAGGGCGTACCTGTATGCCCGTGGGAATTCCAGTCCCCGTTGCACGCCGGGCGGGGACCGGGATGCCTGCAATTCACAGCAAATCGTCGATCAATTCAGAGTTTGATACCAAACTCAGTGTTTCGCAACCAGTGTGCCTCCAGCTGTTGCATAAATACAACCCCCATTATGCACGGACAGCCAAAGGGCATGCTGGGAGTTGTATTTTTGCAACAGCTGAAGGTTTGCACCCCCCCCCCCCCTCAAATGAATGTACAGGGTACATTCACACGGGCAGGGTTTTACAGCATTTGATATGCAGCTAATTTTAGCTGCAGCTCAAACTTCCAGCGGGAAATTCGCTGTGAACCCCGCCTGTGTGAATGTACCCTAAAAACATTACACTACACTACACCTACACAAAATAAAAAGTAAAAGACTACATATACATACACAGTCCCCTCTCCCCCTCCCCCTCCCCCCCCCCAATAAAAATGAAAAAAGCCTGGTATGGCGCTGTTTCCAAAACGGAGCCTCCAGCTGTTGCAAAACAACAACTCCCAGTATTGCCAGATAGCCATTGACTGTCCAGGCATGCTGGGAGTTTTGCAACAGCTGGAGGCACTCTGTTTGGGAGACACTGCCATAGTGACAAGTGACATTCTTGCATCCGCGTTCGTCCCTATGCAAATCCATAATTTAGGTCTCAAATGAGCGTGGCGCTCTCTTGCTTTGGAGCCCTATCGTATTTCAAGGCAACACATATGGGGTATTTCCGTACTCAGGAGAAATTACCTAACAAATTTTTTGGGGCCGTTTACCCCTTATGAAAAGGTAAAGTTGGGGGTCTCCTCCAGCATGTTATTGTAAAAATTTTTTTTTTACACTAACATGCTTGTTTTGCCCCATACTTTTCATTTCACAAGAGGTAAAAGGAAAAAGAGACCCCCAAAATTTGTAACGCAATTTCTCCTGAGTACAGAAATACCCCATATGTGGATGTAAAATGCTCTGCGGGTGCACAACAAGGCTCAAGAGTGAGAGTGCACTATGTACATTTGAGGTGATTTGCACAGGGGTGGCTGATTGTTACAGCGGTTCTGACATTACCAGAAAAAAAAACACCCACAAGTGACCCCATTTTGGAGAATACACCCCTCATGAAACATAACAAAGGGGTATAGTGAGCCTTCACACCCCACAGGTGTTTAAAGAATATTTGTTAAAGTTGGACGTGAAAATAAAAAATTTGGACGTTATTCCAAATTTTCATTTTCACAAGGGGTAATAGGAAAAGAGCCCCCCATAATTTCTAACACCATTTCTTCTGAGTATATAAATACCCCATGTGTGTGCTCTGCTGGCGCACTACAGGGCTCAGAAGAGAATGAGCGCCATTGGGCTTTTGGAGAGAGAATTTGGCTGGAATTGAAGGCCATGTGCGTTTACAAAGCTACAATGGTGGCAGAACAGTGGACCCCCCCACATGTGACCCCATTTTGGAAACTACAGCCCTCAAGGAATGTAATAAGGGGTACAGTGAGCATTAACACCCCACAGATGTCTGACAGATTATTTGAACAGTGGTCCATGAAAATGAAAAGTCTAATTTTTCATTTGCACAGCCCACCGTTCCAAAAGTCTGTAAAATGCCAGTGGGGTGTAAATGCTCACTGCACCCCTATTACATAACGTGAAGGGTGTAGTTTCCAAAATAGGGTCACGTGGGGGGGGTCCACTGTTCTGGCACCATGCGGGCTTTGTAAATGCACATAGCATTTAGAAAAGACATCCATGTGTCCCGAAAAGATGTTTTCGGGACACAAGGATACCCCCGTCAACTCTCAGCGGCCCCATGTTAGGTTTAAAAATGCAGGGGCTGCCAGGAGATAGCGCACACCGGGATGTCAATGATGTCCCGTGCGTGCGCCCATAGCGATGGAGGTGCGGAGGAGCGGAACATGGAGGTGGAAGACGCGCGCTGGCCAGCATGGTAAGTGACCAGCAGCACGTCAGCTTCGGTGCTTAGACCACCGCTCCTCCGGTCCTGGGACCTACTGCTATGGCCAGACCGGAGGAGTGGTGGTCAGAGCACTGAAGTGGGGCAGTACACAGGCATGCAGCTGTAGGCATGGCTGGAGGCTGTATGTCTGTGGGGGAATATACTGCACCTAATGTGCGGGGAACTGTACTGCACCTGATGTGCGGGGAGCTGTACTGCACCTGATGTGCGGGGAACTATACTGCACCTAATTTGGGGGAACTGTACTGCACACCTAATTTGGGGGAACTGTACTGCACACCTTATGTGGGGGAACTGTACTGCACACCTTATGTGGGGGAACTGTACTGCCAACCTACTGTGGGGGAACTGTACTGCCAACCTAATGTTGGGGAAATGTACTGCCAACCTAATGTGGGGGCCTCGTATTGACGTTCGCTCACGTCAGGTCACGTTCCTCGAACTCAAGGGCCGGCGTTACTACGTCCTTTTTTGGATGCGGCCCACATAAACTTAAACTTTGTTTTTTTTGGCCCATGTTAGCCTTTGAGTTTGACATGCTTGACCTAAGGGGTTAACAAACTTTCTGAATGTCATTTTGTATACTTTGAGGGGTGCAGTTTTTATAATGGGGTAAATCATGGTGTATTTCTAATATGAAGGACCTTCAAATCCCCTTCAAATCTGAACTGGTCATTGGAAAATTGGAAAATTGCTGCTTAACTTTGAAGCCCTCTGATGTCTTCCAAAAGTAAAAACACGTCAACTTTATGATGCAAACATAAAGTAGATATATTGTATATGTGAATCAATATATAATTTATTTGGGATTTCCAAATTTTGGAATTTTTCACCAAGAGAAAATACAAGCATCTACAAAAATGTACCACTAACATAAAGTAGAATATGTCACGAAAAAACTATCTAGGAATCAGAATGAAAAGTAAAAGCATTCCAGAGTTATTAATGCTTAAAGTGACAGTGGTCAGATGTACAAAAAATGCTCTGGTCCTTAAGGTGAAAATGGGCTTGGTCCTTAAGGGGTTAAACAAAAACCCCAACCCTCACAAATGGGGGTGGATAAGGGTTAATTTACCTATCCTATGTTTGTAGTTGACATAATAGTAACATGTGTACCAAGTTTCATGTAAATATCCTTAGCCGTTTGGAAGTGATTCTGGAGCATACACACATACAGTCATGGCCGTAAATGTTTTTTGGTGTTTGGTGTGACATTATGTCCAATTTGTTTTTTTGGTTTACTTCCAATACACACAAAGGGGGAGATTTATCAAAACCTGTCCAGAGGAAAAGTTGCTGAGTTGCCCATAGCAACCAATCAGATCGCTTCTTTCATTTTTAAAAAGGCCTCTGAAGAATGAAGGAAGCAATCTGTTTGGTTGCTATGGGCAACTCAGCAACTTTTCCTCTGGACAGGTTTTGATAAATTTCCCCCAAAGGGTATAAACATGTGTATAGCAAAACATTTGTTACTGCAATCCTTTTCTGTGAGAAATACTTCATTCTCTAGAAAAATTTCAGGGGTGCCAACATTTATGACAGTCCAAATAACAACAGCACAATTGAGTTCCAAATAATAGTAGCTTAACCGTAGAATGGCCACTACACCATAGAGCTCCATGCAGACTCTCTAGGCAACTTTGATCAAACACGTGTGTAGGGCAAACATATGCTGACCGCACGCCAAGTGAAGTAATGAAAGTGAGTAAAAATTTGATCATAACTCACAATTTCTTTGGAAAATTCTTCCGGATTTATTCCTTTTTACATATTGCACTTCAAATCGTCTCGGAAAGACTTCATGACAGCATATTTAGCAGCAGAATTTGACAGCATAAACCGTAGTTCCACCAGTCATGGCACAACATTTCAGGGGCGGACCCCCTTATTCATGCGCATTGACTGCTGGGAGCATGAACAGGTAAGACTTCCACACCTGCATGTAATTAGCAAGGCTAAGCAACTTTTTAAAGTGCACATTTTTAAAAGATTTTTTTTATAACATGCAATACATACTGTGGAGCTTACAAAAAGACATTAAAGCTACATTCTTCATTCATACCTTTCGGTATTAATGTTTCGAGTTCTGTAATCCAAAACGCTTCGCATTGAAGCAAGCTTCTTCGATTAAGATTTTCATTCGTGTGAACAGTAACCTGTTCCACAACTTGCCACCGTAACTCTGAAATTTGATGACCGTATTGTTTAAAGTGCCGTGCGACCGTGGTTTCACCATACTTATTAGATGTTACCTCTGTTTCATATTGTTCATTTTTCAAGGCTTTTCTGATTGCAGCTTTATGTTCAATTAAACGTGTTTTAATATTTCTTGAAGTTTGTCCAATGTAGCATTTGCCACACGGGCATTTTAATAAATAAATGACATTACTCAAGCTGCAAGTAAAAAAGCCTCTAACATTTATTTTATGTCCTTTTGTGGGGTGATCGATAATATCCCCTTTAATGATGTTACTACAATTTGTGCATGTTAGACACGGGAATGTGCCCTGTCTACGGGATGCAAGGAAAGTTTGTCTATCCTTCTTCTTTACAGTAATTTCACTTTTAATTAATTAGTCACCCAATGATTTACCCCTTTTATGTACATACATAGGTGAAACCACGGTCGCACGGCACTTTAAACAATACGGTCATCAAATTTCAGAGTTACGGTGGCAAGTTGTGGAACAGGTTACTGTTCACACGAATGATAATCTTAATCAAAGATGCTTGCTTCAACGCGAAGCGTTTTGGATTACAGAACTCGAAACATTAAAGGGGTACTACGCCTCTAGTCATCTTATCCCCTATCCAAAGGATAGGGGATTAGATGTCAGATCGCCGCGGTCCCGCTGCTGGGGACCCCCGGGATCCCCGCTGTGGCACCCCGCTATCATTACAGCACAGAGCGAGTTCGCTCTGTGTGTAATGACGGGCGATACAGGGGACGGAGCAGCGCGATGTCATGGCTCCGCCCCTCGTGACATCACGCCCCGTCCCCTTAATGCAAGTCTATGGCAGGGGGCGTGACGACCGCCACGCCCCCTCCCATAGACTTGTATTGAAAGGGGCGGGCCGTGACATCACGGGGGTGGAGCCGTAATGTAACGATGCTCCGGCCCCTGTATTGCCCGTCATTACGTGCAGAGCGAACTCGCTCTGTGCTGTAATGATAGCGCAGAGCCGCAGCGGGATCCCAGGGCTCCCCAGCAGCGGGACCCCGTTGATCTGACATCTTATCCCCTATCCTTTGGATAGGGGATAAGATGTCTAGGGGCGGAGTACCCCTTTAATACCGAAAGGTATGAATGAAGAATGTAGCTTTAATGTCTTTTAGTAAGCTCCACAGTATGTATCGCATGTTTTAAAAAATCTTTAAAAAAAAATGTGCACTTTAAAATGTTACTTAGCCTTTCTAATTACATGCAGGTGTGGAAGTCTTACCTGTTCATGCTCCCAGCAGTCAATGCGCATGAATAAGGGGGTCCGCCCCTGAAACGTTGTGCCATGACTGGTGGAACTACAGTTTATGATGTCAAATTTTGCTGCTAAATATGCTGTCATGAAGTCTTTCCAAGACGATTCGAAGTGCAATATGTAAAAAGGAATAAATCCGGAAGAATTTTCCAAAGAAATCGTGAGTTATGATCTAATTGTTACTCACTTTCATTACTTCACTTGGCGTGCGGTCAGCATATGTTTGCCCTACACACGTGTTTGATCAAAGGTGCCAACATTTATGGCTATGACTGTACATACATACACTCATATACACACATTGGGGGAGATTTATCAAAACCTGTACAGAAGAAAAGTAGTTGAGTTCCCATAGCAACCAACCAGATTGCTTCTTTAATTTTTGAAAAGGCCTGTGAAAAATTAAAGAAACAATCTGATTGGTTGCTATGGGCAACTCAGCAAATTTTCCTCTGGACAGAGTGATAAATCTCCCCCATTAACACAGATTTATCAAACTGTGTGAGGGAAAAAAATTTTTTTTTTTTTTTTTTTTTTTTTTTATCAACTGATGCCAGAAAGTTAAACAGATTTGTAAATGATTTCTATTAAATATTCTTAATCCTTCCAGTACTTATTAGCGGCTGTATACTACAGAGGAAATTCTTTTATTTTCGGATTTCTTTTCTTTCACGACCACAGTGTTCTCTGCTGACACCTCTGTCCATGTCAGGGACTGTCCAGAGCAGGAGAAAATCCCCATAGCAAACAAATGCTGCTCTGGACAGTTCCTAAAATGGACAGAGGTGTCAGCAGAGAGCACGGTGGTTGTGACAGAAAAGAAATCCCAAAAGAAAAACATTTCCTCTGTAGTATACAGCTGCTAATAAGTACTGGAAGGATTAAGAATTTTTAATAGAAGTAATTTACAAATCTGTTTTAATTTCTGACCCCAGTTGATTAAAAAAAAATGTTTTGGTTGGAGTACCCCTTTAACTGGAATGGTCATCCTGCAACCAATAAATACTGTATGTTAAGGGACCACTGTATATGTATCTACCATGTCATGGGAGCTCATGGCAGGTACTTTTAGGAAATCTAATGATCCTGTCACTGTGTCAAATAGGTTATAGGAGTCTCATCATTTTTATTCGTTCACATATACAGTTACATTTGTAATGTCGTTCTCATGTCTACTGTCCACAGTAACTATAATAAATGTATATGTGCTGAAGCCAAGACCATAACTATGCTTACTATATTTCACCAAACATCAAGACAACATTTATCTATGATGATACATGGGTTAAATGTTAATTGTTCTGTTGGTTCCTCTGTCAGACAATGCTCATTTAACCTAAGTGTTATTGACAGATTTCCGTGGAAGAGACATTGGCAAATGCTGCCATGGAGATGTTTATGAGGACATACTGCTGACTTATCTTGACAGATATATAGATATTTATAGTTTATTTTGCTCTTCAAAGCATCTTTGAGGTAGAGTTATTTTCTAAATGTAGTGTACTGCAGGAGCAAATATGCCTTCTCTAATGCATCCTA
The DNA here is from genome assembly GCF_029499605.1 of Hyla sarda. Taxonomy (NCBI): domain Eukaryota; kingdom Metazoa; phylum Chordata; class Amphibia; order Anura; family Hylidae; genus Hyla; species Hyla sarda. The sequence continues at coordinate 111,432,186 of NC_079190.1, read as the reverse complement.
TACTGATCTGTAATCTACATCCAATTGATTTTTCATTATATATAGAATATCAAGCTCAATATAAGGTCTCTGAGGGGAATTTATCTTTGTATTTAGAGCTTTTTTTGTGTATTTTTTTATGCAAAAATTTGCGCAACAGTTTTTGCGTTCTATCATAATCTGATAGAATTCTTCATAGCCATGTCTACGATTAAGTTTACCATAGAGCACTTTCTACTATAGAATCAAATTTATTAACTGCGTTTTTATTTTATACGCAAAAAAATTAGCAAAAGCACTTTTTTTTCGCAAATGTACACCACCTCGGAGGACACATACCAAAGTGTCAGAAAGCATCTGAGAATGTGAAACTTGTGTTCCCCTTTGTATTTTGGAAACATAATATATTAACTATTTTGGGACAGTTAGGACTACTACTACTATGATGGGAATTATAGTCCAGGGGCTGAGGAGCAGATCGCACCGGGTCATTCTTCAGAGACCCGCTGTGATCCGCATTTATTAACCACTTAGGGACCCAGGGCGTACAGGTACGCCCCGAAGCCCTGCTACTCAAGGACCCAGGGCGTACCTGTACGCCCAAGGGAATTTCGGTCCCTGCCGCATGCCGGGCAGGGACTGGGATGACTGCTGATATCTATCAGGGGCACCCGTGCAAACCCCTGGGAGGGTCCATGTCGGCGATTCCGGGTCATATGGGTCTCCGGTGACCCGGAAAATAAGGGGGAATCGGGGGAATAAGAGTGAGGTGGCAGAGGTGCCACCCCTCCTATCCCTGCTATTGGTTGGTCAGAAGCGATTGACTCTTAGCAGATCAGGGGGGGGGGGGGTTAAAGTTCGGCTCCCCCATTCTGCCCACCCACAGTAATCCAGGCAGAATGGGGAACTGTCCTGTGACGAGCAGCAGCGGTGGAGGTCACTTACCGGTGGCGATCGGTGATCCTCTCCCTGGTGCGGCGATCCTGCGACTACGGAAGCCGGTGAGTTGTTGCCTAGCAACATCTGGAGGGCTACAGTTTGGAGATCACTGTGCAGTGGTCTCTAAACTGTGGCCCTCTAGATCTTGCAAAACTACAACTCCCAGCATGTCCACACAGCAGTTTGCTGGGAGTTGTGGTTACGTAGCTCCAGCTGTTGTATAACTCCCAGAATGCCCTTCGGTACATGCTGGGAGTTGTAGTTTTGCAACAGGTGGAGGCACACTGTTTGGAAAATACTGAGTTAGGTAACAGAACTTAACTAAAGGTTTTCCAGCCAGTGTGCCTCCAGCTGTTGCAAAAGTACAATCCCCAGCATGCACGGTCTGTCAGTGCATGTTGGGAGTTGTAGTTTTGCAACAGCTGGAGGTTTGCCCCCCCCCCCCCCCCTCCCCCATGTGAATGTACAGGGAACATTCACACAGGCGGATTTACAGTGAGTTCCCTGCTTCAAGTTTAAGCTGCTGCAAATTTGCCACCGCAGCGCAAACCGATGATGGGAGTAGTAGTCCAAGGGCAGAGAGACAGATCGAGCTACACAGTCCAGGCCTGACTGTTCTCCTTATGCGTTTTGCATAATGGGAACAGAGCCTTTCTGGCAGTGTGTTCCCAAACAGGGAGACTCCAGCTGTTTCTTACCTACAGCCCCCATGATGGGAGTTGTAGTTTAGCAACAATTGGAGGCTCCCTGTTCATGAACATACTGCATTATGTGCGCTCTCCCCAGGGGAGAGCGCAAAAAATGTACTTACCCGTATTTCTTGTTTTTCTTTTCTACTCATTTCAGATACCTGAATGCAGAGGGCTACGTCAGATTCAGTGGACTGCGACGATGACCAGCATTTTTATTTCAATAAAATGGTTAATGAGGGCTGTGGGGGAGTGTTTTTTTTAAATAAAATTTGTTAATTTGTCAACACAAAATGTGCTGTGTTTTTTATAATAGAATTTTCAGGCTTAGTAGTGGAAGCCGTCTTATAGACGGAATCCATTACTAGGCCGGGGCTTAGCGTTAGCCCCAAAATCAGCTAACACTTACCTCCAATTATTACTCCGGAACCCACCGCCACATGGGTGCCGGGAAGAGCTGGTACCAACAGGCCCGGAGCTTCAAAAATGGCGCTCCTGGGCCTAGGCGGTAACAGACTGGCATTGTTTAGGCTGGGGAGGGCCAGTAACAATGGCTGATACTGGAAACAGGGGGAACCCTATGCGTTTTTTTTAAATAAAGTGTGTTGAAAAAAATATTTCATTTAAAAAAAAAAAAACACTCCCCCACTGCCCTCTTTAACCATTTTATTGACATTTAAAAAAATGCTGTTCATCATCGCAATCTGCCGAATCTGATGTAGTCCTCCGCATTCAGGTATCTAAAATGAGAAGAAGAAAAAAAACAATAAAACTACAACCATTTCTGTGATTTCTTTCAAAAAGCTGGTGTGAAATTTTTAATGTAAACTGGACTCCCTTTGAAAATATAATGTAAAGCAGACAATATACGTGGACAAAACTGACATGAACAGTGTAAACCGCGGAACTAAGCTCTTTGAAAATGTGGTCTATACTCTTCGCGACAAAATGTATTATTTTTTTTGGCCGCAAAATTCTTTGAGAATGTTTACTTTATAAAGATTTATGATTTAACTATTGTGCAGAGTTTTGTTCGGTGCACACTGCTGCTCCGGCACTTCTAGCTATAAGAACAGTGTACCGCGGCTAAATGTCACAGCTCTGTGAAGTGTGAGGTAGAAAAGGAGTGCACGGTAGAGTGAGGGGGGGGGGCGTTTCTATATTTGCACAAAATTTATCAAAGGAGTGCACAACTTTTGTAAATCTTAAGCAAGAGTGTAAATTAGACAAGCAGTGTAAAGGGGTAGATCTGTGCCTACAATAGACACCTAATGATAAATCTCCCCCTCTGCCTCTATTTCTGGGTTCTTGTTTACATTCCTATATTTAGTCATGTGACACAGACAGCAATGGTTAGGCAACATATCCCTAGAAACTTGTCTTTTCAAAAGGGTTAGTAGGCAGTCTGTCCCTAGCAACCAGCCCATGTCTTATTAGTTGGAGTTTCAACTCAATGGTAAATCTCTCCCTTCAGTAGGAAAGCTATTTTGCATTCTTTTTCTCACAGGGCATTGCCATCAAGCTGCCTCTCTTTAAGTAGAATCAGTGTCATTCTTTTTTTTTTTCAACTGTAATTTTTATTAAGGTTTTACAATATAAAGTCAGAACATCATGAGATACATTTTAGCATAAAGTGCGAGTCAAAGCAAAAACAACAAAAAAAAAAAAAAAAACAGGAGAAAGGCAAGGTAAAGCACAAAACAAAAGTCTCAACCGACAGGCAATGCGGAAAGTAGGAATTCTACAAGAGAAATTCCAAGAGGCCCAATACCTGGCTCCAACAGAGCAGTAAAGAACGAATCACAACCAGACAAAATAAACAAAAACACCAACAGGACGATACAAAAAGGACGAGAGAGAAGGGATGGAGGGGGTCCAGAAGAAAAGGGAAGATAGCGTCAAGGAAGACTAAGGAGGCTGCCTATCTGGAAACCTGTCCCAAGGCTCCCAAACAGAAAGAAATAGAGGCAAAGAGTTAAGAGAGGTAGTAAGGTATTCAAGAGAACGGATTTCCCTGATCCTCGCTACCAGATCAGTCTCCGATGGGGAAAGGGAAAGTTTCCAGCTTTTTGCAATCAGGGTTTTGGCCACCAGAACCATATGCATAAACAATTTAAATGGTCTCTTGGGTAAGAGTTTGGTGGAGAGGAATAATAAGTAGACCTGGGGCTCCAAAAGGACCTGAGCTTCCAAGACCTCCAGTATCAGTCGTTGCACCATATCCCAAAATGGAACAGTAACAGGGCAGGACCAGAATATATGAAAGACCGTACCCAGACCCACCCCACAACGCCAGCACTGAGGGGGGATGGGAGGGTTCAGTTTGTTAAGCAGCACAGGGGTGTGATACTAGCCCATTAGCAACTTAAATTGCGTTTCCTTGTATGTTGTTCAAATAGAAGCCTTAGAGGCCCTCTGCCAAATTATCTGCCATTGGGGTAGGGTAATAGTGGCATTCAAGTCCTCCTCCCAAAGGCTCATGTACCGGTGCGACGGGGGGGACCCATTGGGGAGGGGCATTAAGAATAGAGTAGATATCAGAGAGAAGCCCTTTCATCTGCGGTCCCGAGCGGCATAACTTCTCGAAGGCCGTAGGCTAGGAAAGTGCCTAGATCGGACAACATGAAGTGACTGAGTTGGAGATAATGGAGCCGTTCAGAGTAGGGAAGACCATATCGGGAAACTAAATCCTCAAAGAGGTTGGACTAAGTCAGCCCAGCAGAAGAGCCCCTTATTTCCCCATTCCCTAACCATACAGGAGGTGAGGCCCGGGGGCAGAATCAGTGCCATTCTAGAGTTGGTAAATTGGCAGACAGTTGAAGACAGACAAGGTGCAAGGATACTCAACAAAGCTCCCTTCTTCTTGGTTCTTTTCTACAGTTGGATTTATGTGTAACTAAAATATGTTGGAGAAGCTAAAAAGCTCAAAGATAAAAAATAGACCACCATTATGGTCTTGTGATGTACAATCCAGTACAGAAGGGCCTGGCGTTATTCACTAAGACTGGCACTTCACACGCTTTCCTGCATGCCACAAGGTGGTGTAGACTTCAGATAAAATATATAAGCTAACATATATTGTAGTGAATTCAACATACTAGTGCACATCCCTTTACACAAAAGGGCCACCCATTTTTGTGCAAAATCACAATAAATACTAATCAGAAGGAGGAAGAAGCAGCAGAGAGCACAGGGGACCAGGCACCAGTAACTTGGCTGCAGTTGATCAGGGCAGGTGAATATGGCATATTATTATTTTATTATTATTATTGTTTTTAGTATAATCTCTATCGAGAAAGTTTCTTAAGAAGTAAATCCAAAAATACAAAGTTAGTACATATGTACTTGTTTCTGAAGATATAGGATTGTTTTTTTGAAATACTAAACAATTAGGGTAGCAATAATGTTGGCCACAACTGTACTGTAAGGATTCCTCCTTGGGGATTAGCTCCGGGATCGTCCTGGACACTGCCACGGGACACGTTTCCACTCAATAAACCCGCAGACAACGGTTATTCATGCAAGCCTGGCACCTTGCCAGCTTTATTTAGACAGGTTGCAGGTAAAACAAAACATAACTCAGGAACAAACCAAAGTCCTGGACCGTCTGGTGACTGACTACACATATCAGCATGCCCTGACTACTATCTGGTGAGCTACCCTCAGCCAGCATAAAACATGTGCCCCTGCAACCTGTTACTTACAGTTCACACCACTTCTTCACTTCTTGGACCGCTCACAGTTCGCTGTGTGTGTTTCCTCAACAGGGTCCGTGTGTCTCCCCCTACAGCGACATGCTGTTACCCAGGGAGAGCCCCAACTATTCTGTTTCTTTTCCTTTTAAACACACTTTCCCTTCCTGATACCTCATTAATCAGGCCACAGGTGGAGCATTCAGCAGAGTTAGCAAGGGAAATACACCCTTTCCTTGCCACACTGCCACATATCCCCCCCCCCCCCCCCCCTCTGCTCAGACCACCGGGAAGGAGCACTTGTATTCAAAAGGCATAGTCCAACTGCCTTTCCTTTTCCTTGAACAACTACGTCCAACAGGTTTTGAGGCACTTTGCTTCCTTCATCAGTAGATTTTATCTGCACCACTTCAATGGTGCACCCTTCTTTCATTCGCACTTTCATCAGCCACCAAGCACAAGACTTTTGGTCATCTTTGACAAATTCCTTGTAAAAAGCTCCCTTCATGTCACACCTTTCCAACACCAGGTTCTTCATCTTGGTCTGTGCAGTGCTCTGGACACTAGGTGCGGACAAGGCAGATGCTCCAGGCCATTGTCTTTTCTGTCACTGGTATGACCATCGCCCGAACTTTGCTGGTGGCCAACAGAGCCTGTATCACCCCTTTGCAGGACTTCTAAGACATCCTCCACAATTTCAGGAGGCTTCCCTTTAATGCACCTGTCCATCTTCTCCTTGAGACGGACTCTTCTCCAAATTCTACTTCTTCGGACTTTCTAATCCAGTGCCTCTCAGGGTTTCTACCACAACCCAGTCTTCTATCACAGTGACCTCTTTTTAAGGACTCTGCTTTCTTATTAGCCCTTTCTTTAGGGACACCGACCTTCACAGGCTCATTTTTAGGCTGAGAACTCTTGGCTCCTTTAGCCAGCTTTTCACCTGCACTTTCAGATGTGTCACTGACTTTACTTGCAGCTTCTGCAGTTATCTCTGGTTTAACTTCTACCTCAGAGAACTTCTCTGCCTCAGAATTTTCACTATCCAATGTCAATATATCTGCAGCTTCAGAGGACTTCCCATATGGTTTCACCTCAGTCTCAGCTTCAGAGGACCTTTCATATGGCTTCTTCTCATGGTCTTCAGACTCTACTGTTTCTTGCGTCCATTGTTCAGACTCTGCCTTTTTTAGAGAAAGCATCCCTGTCTCCAGTAGCTTTTGCCCCACAAGCAGTTTTTCTTCTTTTACACGGATGGCTGTGGCTTTGGCCTCAGTTTCCATCTGAGACACTTTTAACCTCTCGTTAGTCAGTTCTACTATAGCTTGGTCACGGCTTTCTTTTAGGACCTTCATGTCCCCTTCCAGCTTTCAACATTTCTGCTGCTCACTCTTGAGCTTAGCAGAGTTCTTCTTCTCACTTTCCAGCAATTCTGTCAAGTTTTTGACAGTATCCTCCAGAGACAGCAGTTGTTCTCTCATCTCCTCATTGTCTTTATTCAGTTGCGCCATCTTGGACACTTTCTGCTCATAGACTTTTAGCTGAGCCTCTTGTTCAGAGAGCTGAGTACCCAGTGAATCGGAGGCAGCTGCGCAAGACTTAATGTGCATTTCTTTCTGCGCCTCCAGGCTCTGTACCTTGTGAGCCATTACCACTTTCTCTTTCTCCAGCTCTTCCATGACTACCAACCTAGCCTTGTGATCACTTTGTAGAGCCAGATATGCCCCACACAGGACATTTACTTCTTCATCCTTGAATGAGATCTGCTTGGCCAGAATCTCCAAATCTCTCTCCTTGCTGGTCATATGACCCTGGGAGCGGGACAGTTCATCCTGCAGAGCCGCAAACTCACTTTTGTGGCGCTCCATATCTTTCTGCAGCTGAAACGTCGCTTCCTGCTATTTATTCAAGTCTGCAAGCATTTTTTCTTTCTCCTCTGTCAGGTGATGAACCACTTCTTCCTTTTGAGACAATTTAGCAGAAACCATCTGTAAGGTTTCTTCAAGGATCTGGATCTGCTCCCTTTTTTTTACCAAGACCAGCGCGTTTTTTCCGAGATCTCTTACTTACAGCGGTCTCCTTACTCTCGCTGCTGGACCTTGAGACATTCTCTTGTCCTCTGACAGTCACTTGTCCTTGGACTGTCTCTTCCTTCAAGCCAACTCGTTCAGACTCTTCTCCACCTTTAGGAGTAGTCTCCCCCTTTTCAAGGGTCTTGGCCACTTGGGCTTCAGGGTAGTTCCTGGACAGTCTCTCTGGACTGTCTCTCTGCTCACTGGCAGACTTCTCTTTCACTTCAACACTGTCTCTCTGCTGCCCAGCAGAAAGGTCTAGGGCTCCTGGGTCTGCAACAACATCTGGTAAAGTGGTTCAACCTTCCTGGTCACGATCCATCTCTGGTCCAGACGTGACATCTCCTTAACTCAGGACTCTGTCTGTGACAGTAAGCGCAGCACCCAGCTCCACATGTACTCTCTTCAGTACTTCTGCATTATCCACAGACATCTCTGTAGCTTCTTTTCCAGTCACCTCTTCCAGATGACCGCGCAATTTCAACTCCCCTTTTGGCTCATCTTTATTCACAAGGTTCAGCATAGCTTCCTCTTTTCCAGTCTCATTCACTTCTTCCAGGTGACAGCGCAACTCTAGCCCCACCTTGGGCTCATCTTCAGCTGGCGGATGGAACCCATGTTCCTGTACCTGATCCGTTTCTGGTTTCACTGAAGATTCCGTTTCAGTCAGAGGCATACTTGTCACTTGAGTCGCTGGATCCTCTTGGACTTGACTCACGGTCTGGTCTTCAGCTCCCCCAGCAGTCTGGCAGTATCTGACCTACATCTAGTGACTGCTGACACTCCCCGTCCTCAGCCTCTGCTGAGTAACTCTCCACTAGTGTGTGGTGCAAGTCAAGTGTTGTGGGCCTATCAGGTGTACCTGCTCTAGTCACCTGCCAGTCTTCCCATAATTGCTGAAAAAATTTAAAATCCGTCCCCAGTACTACATCATACTCCAAGGAGGGCTCTATTGCAACCTTGTGACCTATAGTACCATAGGGAGTAGAAATACAGACATTAACCGTTTTATAACCCCAAATACCAGCCTGCATAGACACTATAGCTGTGTCTGGCTTTCTGCTTCTGGACTTTACCAGACTTATTACACATCTAGGGTCTAACAAAACCATCATCTTTTTACCTTCTATTTCCAGCTCACACAGGTTTTCTTTTGTCCTGTCAGAGGTGGCTGCAGTTCTCTTTACATCTGAACACATCAACATAAGTTTTTCAACAAAAACATTATCAGATTGCACCGGTTCAGAATTTACAGGACAGTTCATAGCACTAGGACCTAACTCAGGCAAAGTGTGTTTTGTTAAATTTTCTCCCAGTCCTGCATTTAACATTTTCTGTTCACCAGATTTTTTCAATCTGATCTGCACAGTGTGAACAGTCTCATCAGTCTTCATGAGGGGTTCTCCACCCTCACATGATTTTGCAACTGGACATAGGTTGGTACCACCTTGAACACTGTTCACACAGACAACTAGGGAAACACCACCCTCCGCCTCAGCATTTTTATGCACAGTCCCATCATTCAGAGTCTCAGTCTCTAAACATGACCCCCATAACCCCTGGAACAGTCTTACCAGAATCTCTTGCCGTCCAATCGGTTAAGGGCTGGCGCTGGACGCCTCTCACCAGCTTCTCTGCTGCAGAACATCGCTCCACTTGCTCTTTAAGTAGCTCTGCAACTTTAAACCCAGCATCACTGTTAGGCTGCAGTGCACACTGTAGTCTTGCCGCTTGGCTTGCTCCCACTTGAGTCAGGATCTCTGTCTTGACTTTCTCATAGTCCCGTAAGATCTTTGGATCCAGTTCACAATGAACTTTTTGGGCATCTCCTCCAATGAATCCAAACACCAAGTTTCCCCAGTGTGTTTTGGGCCATGCCTCATGCATAGCAATCTTTTCAAACTCTGCAAAGCTTGCTTCCTCTTGTGCTGCAGCAGTCTGCAACAAAGAACTTATCAGGACATCCATCTTGCAACACTTCAAACCTTGCAAACACAGCACAGTCCTCTGCCGAAATGTCAGCCACTTGCCAACAAAATTTTCCATTGCCCCTAGCAACGCCTTTATACACAGTCTCAAAACTTAATCTGCACTCTGCAGGTGGCCCATCCACCTGTCTCCTTACTTGAGAAAGAGCGCCCACTCGCTTGATGCGATCTGTTGCCCCTAGCAAAAACTTCACCACAGGCTCAGTCTTGCTCTTGCACTCCACAGCTGGGCTCATCCCACTGTCTCCTATCTGAAAAAGAGTGGTAGTTTTCTCTTGGCAACAACTTCACTGCAACTCGACCACTGGTTGCTCCTAGCAACATATTTGCCCGCATCCGACACCAATTGTAAGGATTCCTCCTTGGGGATTAGCTCCGGGATCGTCCTGGACACTGCCACGGGACACGTTTCCACTCAATAAACCCACAGACAACGATTATTCATGCACGCCTGGCACCTTGCCAGCTTTATTTAGACAGGTTGCAGGTAAAACAAAACATAACTCAGGAACAAACCAAAGTCCTAGACCGTCTGGTGACTGACTACACATATCAGCATGCCCTGACTACTATCTGGTGAGCTACCCTCAGCCAGCATAAAACAATTGCCCCTGCAACCTGTTACTCACAGTTCACACCACTTCTTCACTTCTTGGACCGCTCACAGTTCGCTGTGTGTTTCCTCAACAGGGTCCGTGTGTCTCCCCCTACAGCGACATGCTGTTACCCAGGGAGAGCCCCAACTATTCTGTTTCTTTTCCTTTTAAACACACTTTCCCTTCCTGATACCTCATTAATCAGGCCACAGGTGGAGCATTCAGCAGAGTTAGCAAGGGAAATACACCCTTTCCTTGCCACACTGCCACATGCACCTACACAGAAAGTAATGCACATGCACACGGTTTTAGTGTAATTAATACTTTTTCTGCCCAGGGAAAAGCACGAGTTCATAGAAAATAAGGCAATGAAAAAAAAAGCATTATAAAAATCATCTTGAGTTGAAGATGGCCAAATGAGGAAACAATTGTTTTCTTCTTGACAGTATTCAGGTTGGATAGCTATGCACCTTAACCCCTTAAGGACTCAGCCCATTTTGGCCTTAAGGACTCAGACATTTTTACGTTTTCATTTTTTCCTCCTCGCCTTCTAAAAATCATAACTCTTTTATATTTTCATCCACAGACTAGTATGAGGGCTTGTTTTTTGCGCGACCAGTTGTCCTTTGTAATGACATCCCTCATTATATCATAAAATGTATGGCGCAACCAAAAAACACTATTTTTGTGGGGAAATTAAAACGAAAAACTCAATTTTGCTAATTTTGGAAGGTTTCGTTTTCACGTCGTACAATTTATGGTAAAAATGACGTGTGTTCTTTATTCTGAGGGTCAATACGATTAAAATGATACCCATTATTACATACTTTTATATTATTGTTGCGCTAAAAAAAATCACAAACTTTTTAACCAAATTAGTACGTTTATAATCCCTTTATTTTGATGACCTCTAACTTTTTTATTTTTCCGTATAAGCGGCGGTATGGAGGCTCGTTTTTGCGCCATGATCTGTACTTTTTTTTGATACCACATTTGCATATAAAAAACTTTTAATACATTTTTATAATTTTTTTTTTTAATAAAATGTTTTAAAAAAGTAGGAATTTTGGACTTTTTTTTTTCTTCGTTCACGCCGTTAACCGTACGGGATCATTAACATTTTATTTTAATAGTTCGGACATTTACGCACGCGGCGATACCAAATATGTCTATAAAAAAAAATTAAGCTTTTTGGGGGTAAAATAGGAAAAAACGGACGTTTTACTTTTTTATTGGGGGAGGGGATTTTTCACTTTTTTTTTACTTTTACTTTTACATTTTTTTATATTTTTTTTTACACTTGAATAGTCCCCATAGGGGACTATTCATAGCAATACCATGATTGCTAATACTGATCTGTTCTATGTATAGGACATAGAACAGATCAGTATTATCGGTCATCTCCTGCTCTGGTCTGCTCAATCACAGACCAGAGCAGGAGACGCCGGGAGCCGCACGGAGGAAGGAGAGGGGACCTCCGTGCGGCGTTATGAATGATCGGATCCCCGCAGCAGCGCTGCGGGCGATCCGATCATTCATTCAAATCGCGAACTGCCGCAGATGCCGGGATCTGTATTGATCCCGGCACCTGAGGGGTTAATGGCGGACGGCCGCGAGATCGCGGGTGTCGGCCATTGCTGGCGGGTCCCTGGCTGCGATCAGCAGCCGGGATCAGCCGCGCATGACACGGGCATCGCTCCGATGCCCGCGGTTATGCTTAGGACGTAAATGTACGTCCTGGTGCGTTAAGTACCACCGCACCAGGACGTACATTTACGTCCTGCGTCCTTAAGGGGTTAAAGGGGTACTCCCACCCCTAGACATCTTATCCTCTATACAAAGGATAAGGGATAAGATGTCTGATCGTGGGGGTACTGGGGACCCCGCAATCTCTCCTGCAGCACCCCCATTTCTCAACTGCACAGAGCGAGGATTGCTCTGTGGCTGCTGATGGGCGATGCAGGGGACGGAGTATCGTGACATCACGCCCCCTCCCATAGACTTGCATTGAGGGGGGTGGGGCGTGACAGCAAGGCTCCGCCCCATTGTGACATCATGCCCCATCCCCTCAATGCAAGTCTATGGGAGGGGGCGTGACATCACGATACTCCGTCCCCTACATCGCATATCATCAGCCACAGAGCAATCCTCGCTCTCTGAAGCTGAGAAACGGGGGATTTACAGGAGAGATCGTGGGGGTCCCGCCGCTGCGGATCAGACATCTTATCCCCTATCCTTTGGATAGGGGATAAGAAGACTAGGGGTGGAGTACCCCATTAAAGTGCACCTGTCCTTAAGAAAAACTTTTTATATACTGTAGCTAATACTATTGTATGTATATTTGTAATATACATAGTTTAAAATTTTTTATATTTTTGGTGAAAAAATGCTGTCCTTGCAGCTATTGCCTGTGTGTCTCTATGAGGAGACCAAATACAGGAAGTGAAGGCGGGACAAGCAGGGCTCTGTGCAGGATACTGACTTGTCACTCCTCCTGCTGTGTGAGCCGAGAGCATGTCACAGAGCCCTGCTTGTCCTCTCACACTTCCTGTATTTGGACCCCTCACAGAGATACACAGAAAATAGCTGTAGGGACAAAAATATACACACGTTTTAACCAATGTATTTTATAAATATACATATAATTGTAAAATCAAAGCAGGAGATTAGAAAGAATGAAGCACTCACCAGGTCTTTTTTTGAAATCGCAAGCTTCTTTATTGCATATCAGACAGCTGCGTTCCTACATGTGTGGGAGAGCGGACAGATGGAGGAGTGGGTTGGGCGATGGTCCCTATCGCGCACTACCTGTGGGGGCCGGACTAATCACTTAGTGCGCGATACGGACAGTCGCCCAACCCACTCCCCCACACCACTCCACCTGTCCGCTCTCCCACACATGTAGGAACGCAGCTGTCTCATATGCAATTAAGAAGCTTGCGATTTCCATAAAAAGACCTGGTGAGTGCTTCATTCTTTCTAATCTCCTGCTTGGATTTTACTTTGGACTGTTACATGTGAGCACCTGGAAAGGTCATTATACCAGGAACGCCTAACGGGATATATACTAGTGGAGTGGTAGTGCCGGGTATCATCTGTCTTGGACTGTTTATACATATAATTGTATTATCTACATTATATAAAAAGTTTTTGTTAACGATAGGTACAATTTATTACTGGTATGCTTAAATAAATTAGCACAGCACATTAACTTAATTACTTACTGTCATTTTAAAAACAGCAAAACAAACAAAAAAAAAAAAAACAAACAAACAAGCAGTCAAAGGCTTTGATCTGTTGGGGTCTCATTGCAGAGACTCCCACTATTCTCTAGACATATCCAAGCACAGTACATCACATTGCAGGTGATAGGCTCCATTAGAGTCTATAGAGCCTTTCTCCTGCAATGAAAACTGGGATCGAGAGTAAAAGTGCACTGCTGCATGCTTCCCCTGGCTATACAGTCATAGCCATAAATGCTGGCACCCCTAAAAAAAATTTTTTGAAAATGAAGTATTTCTCACAGAAAAGGATTGCAGTAACACATGTTTTGCTATACACATGTTTAGTCCCTTTGTGTGTAATGGAACTAAACCAAAAAAGAGAGGGGGGAAAAAGCTAATTGGACATAATGTCACACCAAGCTCCAAAAATGGGCTGGACAAAATTATTGGCACCCTTTCAAAATTGTGAAAAAATAAGATTGTTTCACCTAGGGAAAGTAACAGGTGTGAGCAATACAAAAATCACAACTGAAAGCAGATAAAAAGGTCATTCACTTAGTCTTTGCATTGTGTGCCTGTGTGTGCCACACTAAGCATGGACAACAGAAAGAGGAGAAGAGAACTGTCTGAGGACTTGAGAACCAAAATTGTGGAAAAATATCAGCAATTTCAAGTTTACATGTCCATCTCCAGAGATCTAGATTTGCCTTTGTCCACAGTGCGCAACATTATCAAGAAGTTTGCAACCCATGGCACTGTAGTTAATCTCCCTGGGCATGGACGGAAGAGAAAAATTGATGAAAGGGGTCAATGCAGGATAGTCCGGATGGTGGATAAGCAGCCCCAAACAAGTTCCAAAGATATTCAAGCTGTCCTGCAGGCTCAGGGAGCATCAGTGTCAGCACGAACTATCCATCAAAATTTGAATGAAATTAAACACTATGGCAGGAGACCCAGGAGGACCCCACTGCTGACACAGAGACATAAAAAAAGCAAAACTACATTCTGCCAAAATGAACTTAAGTAAGTCAAAATCCTTCTGGGAAAATGTCTTGTGGATAGATGATACAAAGATAGAGCTTTTTGGTAAAGCACATAATTCTACTGTTTACCGAAAATGGAATGAGGCCTACAAAGAAAAGAACACAGTACCTACAGTGAAATATGGTGGAGGTGTCTTGAATGTGTGCAGGGCATCATTAAATATGAGGATTACCAACGGATTTTAAATTGCACTGTACAGCCCAGTGTCAGAAAGCTCGGTTTGCGTCCGAGATCTTGGGTCTTCCAGCAGGACAATGACCCCAAACATACGTCAAAAAGCACCCAGAAATGGATGGCAACAAAGCGCTGGAGAGTTCTGGAGTGTACAGCAATGAGTCCAGATCTTAAAATTGCTGTTGGGAAAAGGCGCCCTTACAATAAGAGAGACATGGAGCAGTTTGCAAAGGAAGAGTGGTCCTCTTTTTTTGGTTTGGTTCCTATACACACAAAGGGAATAAACACGTGTATAGTAAAACATGTGTTACTGCAATCCTTTTCTGTGAGAAATACTTCACTTCCTTGACAAATTTCAGAGGTGCCAACATTTACAGCCATGACTGTATCTACAGATTAGTGGGGTTCTTAGCACGGAGACCCTAACCAATGAAAAAACTTTTTATATGTTAAAAGTGTTTAATGATGGTAACGCATTACAATGCTGTTGTCAGCTGGGAAAATACAGAGGTGCAGCACTAAAATACAAAGGAAGGGACAGGAAAATGGTTATTGAAATCTTTAGGAAACGTGACAGTCAGTGCTGCAACAGAATTGGTGCATTATCTGTAGAAAATATGACAAAACAAAAAAGGAACAATGGACTATGCCCTAAAATAGGAGTGCATGAGAATCTTAGTACCCAATCTGTGGTACTCTCTAATAGTGATTTACATCTAGTTTAAAAGAGCAGCAGATACAGACCTCCCATACAGTGGCCTTCAATTCCACTGTCAGGAACAGTACATAGTGGGTGACAGCAGCAACATTTCCAACTAGACCATGGATTGTAACTAAATGTAATTTCCTAAGACCTGAAATTATAGTTTAAGTGAAGTAAAGTGTGAAACCAGCCCCAGCCATAAGTACTCAGTTCAACATAACCAGTGGGATAGGTCCTGGCCTATGCTTTTCACAGGCCCATGGACCCCCAAAGTTTTTCATTTGGGACTTCGTTCAGGTTGTATCCATTGAGGATAGTTTCATTCCTCCTGAGCAAGATCCAGGAAAAAAAATTAAATAAAAACCAAATGACTACATGGTATGTGTTCTTAGGGTTGATGATACCACCAAGTATCATCAATCATACATACGGTAAATGTCAGAAGTATGTCAGGAAGGCCTTATCACTGTATAAAGCCAGCCTAAAATGTCAATACAATGCAGTGTAACATGCCTACTTTACAGAAAAAATGTCATGATGCAACACCGTAACACAAAGATCAGCTTTTTATGTTCTTATACTGCCCTCTAGGAGCGCATTTGAGTTAGCTGTGACCATCCGATAAATGTCTACCGTCTCAATAGAACTGTAGTACCAAGAATCAATCCAATGGATATTACTGGTGCTCCTTTACACATAATACACCAATGCAAATTAGTAAATAAGATTTGCAATGGCAAAATATGAAGCAGCATGAGGTCACTTAATGGTAAAATGCAGGCCCTGCTATTCCAAGGAATTTTATTGAACACTTACTGCTCAATATACTTTGTCCTCTAGACGTTAAAGTGCTAGATTATATTTTACAGCATCAGTATGATAAAGCATCCTGCTTTGTTGTAGACCACTGCGCCATTTATCAGACTTCACTTTAATCTATTAGATTGGCCTATAAAGAATTCCAGGAAGCGGCTAGAGAAATGTATGGCCCCTAAATGTAAAGATTTTGGTGTCAGGCCGTAGTGGAGGATTGATGTCCTGGTTGGGACATAGACACAGCTCTCTGCTGGTTTGGCACAGGATTTACTGGAGTTGAAGGCATGATCAGAATTTATTTAACTTGATAGCATTCTACAGAAATGCTTTAAAATCTATGGGCTTTCTTATCCTCTTATGAAGGTGGCTGATGCTATCAAGTAATTGAACTTGGTATCTGTTTATTAAATTGTCAATGTCATGATTTTTTAATGCCATTTGCAAGCTAAAGAGGATTAAATCTCTCTGACATTTCCCCATTCTCATGGACGCATTCTGCCAAGATCAAGATAATTCCTCCTCCTTCTGTGCGACTAAAGGTGTCCTGGTAGGACCAGATGTTCACTTGTTGGTGACTGGTTAGCTCTTCAAAACAAAATAGTAATAGGACTCTGTACAAGTTGTCACATGAAAAACTGAGAAACGTTATCCATTTATTCTTCGGATGACATAATATACATTCAGAAAGTCTTCAGACCACCTGAACTTAAATGGGCACTGTCAGATACAAAAACTTTTGATATGTTGTAAAGCATGTATAACCAATTGGTTTTGCAATTGCTTTCATTAGAACATTTTCAGTATTTCATACTGAAAAGCCAGTCAAACAACTGCTTCCCCTGCCTGCTTGGACACATACTAGAGTCCTGCTGTGTCCATGCATCGTCACCTATGTCATGGACACACTTCCTTGATTGACGGCTGTGAGCGCAGGGCTCATCGCTGGAGGAAAAGTCCTCCCACTGTCAGCTTGTATCCCGCTACTGTCAGTGAGGACAAGCTGGGAGTTGTAGTTTTGCTAATGCTGGGGGAGATGTGAACAGACAACAAACTGAGGGAGGGGGCGGAGACCTGCACAGTGAGGCCACGCCCCTCCCTTTGAGAGGAATTCAGACTAGTGAGCTAAATTAAAAGTGTAATAAAAAAAAAAATAAAATAAAGTGCTAGACACATAAAAATTAGATGTACATGGTCAGGATTAGGTACCGAATGATATATTTAAAATAAATGTATTTTTTTTGTTGGATCTGACGGGTACGCTTTATTATTCCATAATATGAATGTGGATAAGATTTTAGAAATGTCTGCTAGTTTATTAAGAAAAAAAAAAAACAACTAAAATTTCTCATAGCGCTCTCTCTCTCTTTCTCTAAAGGTGACACCTATCAATGTATATTGAAAGAACCACCTGTAGAGCTCAGATACAGGATTGTGTGGAAGTGTGGTGTCCCAGCACCAATAGCTGTCCTGTGGCTTCGGACTGCTTCAGGCAGCACTAGGTGTTGGGCTGAAAGGACTAATTTATATTAATTATGGTTATATTCTATTGCAAAGTAATATTTTTTTTAAAATAAATTATATTGCAGTTATATGTATATATATATGTTTTCTGTGTTACTGTACCCTTAAATGAGAGCAGTGAACCCCATGTGACCCTGCCTGCCAATCAATGGGGACCCCTAGAGTTACCCCAATTCATCCTAGTGTGGCTCCTGAGCAACAGCTTAGCTCCGGTGAGCTGTGTGTGTTGTGTGCGCTGAGGAAAGGCCTAGCTCAAATCTAATCTCAACTGGTCATCCAGCAAGGATAACTCGCACGGTGGAAGTTCATGCCCCTGCGGAGAAGGCTTCTGTACTTGACAGGACCCTACCTACCACGATTAATCCTTCCGACTCACAAGTCGGTATAAATGTGTCTGGTGTAAGCACCACAAGTCTCAGCAAAGCAACAGAGCTCCCAAGGGATTACGCTGCGCTCTCTCCCCTAAAGCCAGCTGAAGGTGTATTGCAATCTGCACCCAGCTCAGCAAAAACAGTTATCCATAACCTGACATGGGTGTGTTCCCTTACTCCCCGTGTCTGGCCCAGGAGAAGCTGTCCCCATCCTCTGACCGTGTATACAAAAACGGTGCCCTGGCCTCACAAAGTGATAAGGTATCTCCACTAACACCGCCCTTTGTCACCACAGAAGCACAGATCTGGAGAAGAGTTCAAAAAAGTTGATGATGCACTGAAATTCTCTAGAGTGGTCTCCATAACTCTTAGATAAAAAGAAGTTAGAAATGAGGTGGTCCTTTTTTCTAGAAATCCTCGTTGTTTCAGAGTTTCATGTCTAGAAGAAACCAGACCATGCTTATCTGCCCAATACATCCATATAGTGCAGCATGGAGGTGGTAGCATCATGTTATATAGTGTTCTTTAGCAGTTGGGAAAGGAAGATTGGTCATAATTGAAGAAAAGCTCAATGTAACAGAGTACAGAGATGTTTTAATGAAACCCTAATCCAGAGTGCTTTGGATCCGATTCATCACGAACCTCGCAGCTCGGCAGTTGCTGACTTTAGCCTGCACAAATTAGTTCAGCTTTCCGGTGCTCCGGTGGGCTGGAGACTCTCTCCTAGGACTGTATCCACCTTTTCCAGCCACTGGATCACCTGAAAGCAGAACTAATTTATGCAGGATAAAGTCAGCAACCGCCGAGAAGTTTGTGACGAATCGAATTACTATAACTTCGCTCATCCTACTTCCAACAACACAATAACCCTAAGCACACAGCCAAGATAATACAGGAGTGGCTTAGGGACAATTCTGGCTGACCCACTCAAGGACATTCACACAGCCCTTATTTGAACCCAATTGAGCATCTCCAGAGAGACCTAAAATGTCAGATTGAGTGGGAATGAAAATCTCCAAATTCAAGTGTCCAAACCTTGTGGCATTATCTGCAAGAAGACTGGAATCCCCACGAACAGTGCAATAACATAAGAAAATGTATAAGAAGCAAAAGACTTACTGAATGCACGGTATGAAAAAAAATAAAAACTACCCAGTCCCTGCTGTACTTTTGAATTGCTAATCTGCAAGTTATACTTATACGGCCATTTGTTAATTGTCCAAGTGTCAGTTTGGTGTTTCCTGCAGAGAGATGCACTAGGCCACCGGCTGTGCAGGGATATGAGTGCAACAGTAGATCCCATTTAAAATTCCACTTAACCCTGTTAATGTCCACATTATGCACGTATGGTTTAACTTAAGTTAAAGAAGATATCCAGCTAAATAAAATGTATCCCCTATCCGCAGGTTCTCTTGTACAGGGCCCCGACTCTGTTTCAGGAAATGACATTTCGCACCCAGCAAGTCAGCTGGTTGAAACACGCACCATTCCCATTCCCATTCATCTCTATGGGAAAGGCGGAGACAGAATTTGTCGGCTAGAGGTTACATTATTCTTACTGAACATCTTTAACCTGATTTGTGGGGGGAATCTGGTCCATAAATTCTCACCTGGTCCAGAGCGGAGTTGCCAGCAGCTTTATCACCCTCCCTTCCCCAATTTCTTAAAAGCTACACAAAGGGTATCTCCCTTCTTCAGGATACCCTTCATGACCAGTCCAGGCACTCCCCAGGCCAAGCTGGTTACGTAGTGTTACATTCCGCTCATTGTACATGTAACTTGACCACAAATGTAAATTATGTGGGCATTAAGGAAGTATGGGGAGGGCTCGGAAGTTCTGCCGCCTGCTCCATACCAAGTGGCTGTCAGTCACCTGCTAGCATCAGAGATCAACCGGATGTCCGTCCTTTTATTAGACCCCTAACAATCTAGCTGTTATCCCCTATGCAACTTTTTTCTACCAGAATACTCCTTTCTGAATTCCAGTCTTATGGCACGTGTTGAATAGATGTTTGCCCTATTGTTAATACTATAAGAGGTTATATATGGAGAACTTGTGTATGGAATTCAGATAGCACACTATGTCTAGAAATATATAAAAGTAGACGTTTATTTTGTATTCACATTTCATATAATATACAAGTTTACCAGTTACATTGCACATTCCCTTAGCACTGTATTGTACACCTAGTCATAAACCTTCTGCCAAAGCCTTCTGTAGAAAAGATTTGTGAATATCTTCAAAGTACCTTCCATACAGGGGGAACGTCATAAATTTGGTCCTGTTGTTTCTGTAGAAGAGAAATAAGAATGTATTCATTACTGTGAAGGTCCTGAAAAGGGCTGGGTGAGTGGCTATTTTATTTAGTCCCCATCGTCACCCTGGTTGGCAACTCTTCAGAAAGAGGACGACCTTCAATATATTCTAAAGGATACAGCTGGGGTTGAGCTGTCGATAAATGCAAGTCCAGCAACCGGACCCTTATCAATCTACTGTACTATCAGGAGGCGCTGAGGGGTGCCACACACCTACAGTGGAAGTATTACATAGCACCCAATTTAATTATACACTATGGCAGTGCCAGTTAAAGCATTGCAGACGTCAGTCAATATGCACTAACTAGCCCAGAGTCTACTAGTTGAAGCAAAATCTTAAGCCCTCTTCACATCTGCATCATTGTTTTCAGTGTTCTACACAGTCAAAAGGTTTATAGGTGTCTGCTCTATTTTGTCTTTTATTTGTGATGTTGCTTTGACAGCAGGGGCCTGTTCACATCTATACCACAGCAGTACCCTGGGAGAGAAGTTAATGGGGTATTCCAGCTTTAAACATCTTTTCTCAAATCCAAAGGATAGGGGATAAGATGTAAGATCGCAGAGGGCCTGCCACTGGGGACCCCCGCGATCTTGCGACTCTGTGCCTGGCGCTGCCTCAGAGACAGGGACGTGACTTCATGTTCATGCCCCCAGTGACACCACACCTCCTATATTCATCTGTATGGGAGGGGGCGTGATGGCCTTTGGATAAGGGGATACGATGTATAAAGCCGAAATACCCCTTTAACCTAAATGTACCATATACCCATAGACTTCTATTATGTAAAAAATAGTGTGGACCTGTTTTTTGAACACAAAAAAAAAATGGTATTATGTCGCATGGTATATGTTTTATGTTTCTTTTTTTTTGTTGCCTGTTTTACAGTTATCACATGGTTAACATATTAACAAAAAAATAAATAAATAAAAACAAAACCCCCAAACCTATATATTTAAAACAACATACAAATTTATACCACAAACAAAAATGCATAGCACAAAATTGTATGCATAATTGAGCCAAATTGATCTTGTTTTCGTACATCTGTTTGTGGTATACCCCTACCACAACCTTAAATGGGTACTCCGGTGGAAAACTTTTTTATTTTTTAAATCAACTGGTGCCAGAAAGTTAAATAGAATTGTAAATTACTTAATCCTTCCAGTACTTTTTAGGGGCTGTATACTACAAAGGAAATGCTTTTCTTTTTGGATTTCTCTTCTGTCACAACCACAGTGCTCTCTGCAGACCTCTGCTGTCCATTTTAGGAACTGTACAGAGCACCATATGTTTGCTATGGGGATTTCTCCTGCTCTGGACAGTTCCTTAAATGGACAGCAGAGGTCAGCAGAGAGCATTCTGGTCATGACAAAAGAGAAATCCAAAAAGAAAAGCATTTCCTCTGTAGTATACAGCTGCTAATAATTTGTTAATAGAAGTAATTTACAATTCTGTTTAACTTTCTAGTTTCCACCGCAGTACCCCTTTAACCCCCTACCAACATTTGATCTGTCAGGTGAGGAAGTATGAAGCGGGTTCAGTTCTATACCAGGCAGATGCTGTCTGCAGCCAGCATTGAAGATCACCCTGTCATACTGCGGTGCATGTGTAGGATATGATTTGTCTATGTATTCGATTCTATACGTTTTTCAAGCATAGAATCCTTTGAACTAAACTGATGTAAAAACAGTGATGTGAATGAATGTCATTTTTGCGGCAAAGTGAAGATACGGTAATATATAAAAACCCCACATAACATGCAATTGCATTTTTTTTCAATATCACTCCACAAATATTTTTGCAATACATCATATGGTTACAAAAAGGGTGTAAAAAAAAGGTACAAGTTTTCCTATATAAATAGTCCTCATACAGTATTCTCAATGGAAAAAAAAAGTATCTTAACATAGCAGAAATGAAAATAATGTAAGAAAAAAAAACTCCACAGGAAGTCACGCTGGTGGAAAGGGGTTACGACACTATAAAAATTATTTAGGGCTTAAAAGGGTTATCCAGGAAAAAAAAAAACTTTTTTTTTTTTAAGATCTATCAACTGGCTCCAGAAGGTTAAAAGATTTGTAAATTACTTCTATTAAAAAATCTTAATCCTTTCAGTACTTATGAGATGCTGAAGTCGAGTTATTCTTTTCTGTCTACGTGCTCTCTCTGACACCTGATTTTGGGAACTGTCCAGAGTAGAAGCAAATCATCATAGCAAACCTATTCTACTGTGCAGTTCCTGAGACAGACAGAGGTGTCAGGAGAGAGCACTGTTGTCAGACAGAAAAGAACAACTCAACTTCAGCAGCAGATAATTATTGGAAGGATTAAGATTTTTGTAATAGTAATTTACAAATCTGTTTAACTTTCTGGAGCCAGTTGATTCCTGGAAGCTTTACTGAGAGTAGTCTAAACAGTTCAGCCAGGGCCCAAGGAGGTGACCAGTGATGCAGAGACCTTAAGGGCTTTCTGGGACTTGTAGTAGGACTAGACAATTTGGTGCAGGCCACGTTGCTTGACAATTTGAAAGAGACTGACTTGGCTGATGACGGACAATGCTGTAGGTTTAGTTTACTTGCACTTGACTGTGGCTGCAAGACTTGACTTGAGGTCTCCAATACTCTGGACACACACACTAGGCACGACTGACCTCAGCAAAGACTTGGTGCAAAAAAAAGAGAGCTAGCTCCATCCAGGGCTTGTATGGGGGAGACTAGCAGGGAGCCCATAGGTCACTCTTGGGATCACCTGATCACTGGTACCTCCAGGGTAACAATCACATGGTACATCACATGGTACAACTCTTAAGGTGATAACACATTTTATACAGTACAACATATTTACAATGGGAAAACTACTGCAGGGGGCCCTGGGGACAATGAAGGATGCTGACAGGGCAGTGAAGACATGGGGTAACACCTTCCGTACTGGGCCACCACATCAACATATATTACGGTTTGCCCAAGCTACATATATTTATCCTATAATTACTATGCATTTTCAGAGGACCCTCCCTTGCAGAGACTTATTTCCCATTCCAATTTTCCAATTATTATTTTTTACTCTATGAAAAATAAAGTTGTATTTTATTTATACTACTGTGTTGTCTTTATGACTTTTTGCAATGTACAATATATTTAGGAGTTTTTCCACTATAATACTCTATTTGGTTAGTCTGTAGATTATGATTTGGCACTATGCTGCCTATTGATAATGGGCATAAGTCGTTATGTCGGGTGGAACCCTTTGTATAAGACGGCTTAAGGTTATAGATCGATATTAATGTATACTCACACATTACTAGTTACGTAATAAGAATGTTCATTGCATTTTACATTTGCTGTTGACTCTATGAGCACTTGCCAAATGTAAGTTTATTTTAGTGCTATTTATGATTTTTATTAGATGTTGACTTTGTTTCCCCAGTGCCATCCACATAATGGATTAAGATCTGCACAGCCTTATTCCTCTACTCCAAGAAAGGGGATGGATTTCCTGACTTGCAGAAGGCCACAATAAGGTTTCCATAGGAATTTTTTTTTACAGCTCTTCCCTATTAAGGTAATCTATACAGTGGTCCCTCAAGTTACAATATTAATCGGTTCTGTGACGACCATTGTATCTTGAAACCATTGTATGTTGAGACCAGAACTCTATGGAAACCTGGTAATTGGTTCTAAAGGCACCAAAATGTCATCCAAAAATAGGAAAAAGTGAGAATTAAAGAAAAATAAGTAGATACCTAATATAGATAAAGCAAATCCTTACATATAAAAGTAAGAAATATCTGCTGGAAGCTGTAAATCACTGTCTATGTCAGTGTTTCCCAAGCAGGGAGCCTCCAGCTGTTGCAAAACTACAACTCCCAGCATGCCCGGACAGCCTTTGGCTGTCCGGGCATGCTGGGAGTTGTAGTTTTGCAACAGCTGGAGGCTCCCTGCTTGGGAAACACTGGTCTATGTAGAGGACAGGAGCTTCTTCTGGGTTCTGTACAGTACACACAATGGCCCTGATTTATCAATCTGTCTGAGACAGAAACTGGA
The DNA here is from genome assembly GCF_029499605.1 of Hyla sarda. Taxonomy (NCBI): domain Eukaryota; kingdom Metazoa; phylum Chordata; class Amphibia; order Anura; family Hylidae; genus Hyla; species Hyla sarda. The sequence goes on along the minus strand of NC_079190.1, from coordinate 111,408,021 downwards.
GTGAATTTCCCAAGCAACCAATCACTGCTCAGCTTTCATTTTATCAGAGCTCCCTAAAATATAAAACATGAGCTGTGATTGGTTGCTTGGGAAAATCACTCCAGTTTCTGTTTCAGACAGATTGATAAATCAGGGCCAATGTTCTAAAAAAGTAACATGGAGTCGCCCTCACCTTGTGTCCAAAGGAGCAACTAACCCTGGTACAGGTAAAGTGTACAGAACATGTGATACCTCCTGTACTGTAGGGGGCGCTACCAGACATCAGTCAGTGCATACGCTTCAGTAATACAGGGGTTTTACCAGTAAATTGCCCATTCTGATTGGTCAGTTCTTCCGGCCATTGACACGTTTCACAGATCTGGACTGTCTGTAGCATTGTATGTCGAGTCTGGTTTCAACTTACAGTGGTCCAGAAAAGACCAGTGTATGTTGAAACTATTGTATGTTGAGGCCATTGTAAGTTGAGGGATCACTGTACTATAAAAGAGAAAAATAAATTTAAAGCATTTTGCTTGTAAATAACAGTCTAACTAAACATACAACAAATCAAGACAATAGTCACATGGGCATGCACATACCAACTGTGCCAGGAATGAAAAGACAAGAGTGGTGATGAGGCCACATGGTAATATTAATGGCCCCCCATCTAGTGTGGTAAAACACTACCATACCCCTAACAACCCAAGAAGCATGGAATGGAGCATTTCTAGGTAAACTCTCCACAACATGGATCTGCAGGTTTGGGATACCAGCACAGGGTCTTTTCATCTTTTAAAGTAAAGGATGTATCAACCTGGTCTAGGTCCACTTTCCAGGGGTCCATAGAAGCTGAGCAGTCTACTTATTTGGTAGGTATGCCCCTGGCACTTACCTGTTTTAGTACTGGACTAGGCTCTTCATCCAGATGTTGCATTACTGGCTGCCAAGTACTTTCGTTCTTGGGAATGTAACCTCATCGCCATTTGCTCCAGATTCTTTATAACGGTAACTCCATCACCCTGCCTTGGGGAATTAGGAGTCCTATGAGATAAAAGCCACATTGATGTCAAGATCAAATGTCCATTTATTTAGGAATTTGAAAGCTCATTACAAATCATTAAACAAACATGAATAGTAAATTTATTATAATCATCAACTGGATGACCAAGTCCAACCACATAACGGGATGCAATATTACGCAGTACTGCAAAGATACCTAGATTCTCCTGCTTACCTTGGTGGTGCTGATTCAACAGGCTGACTAAGAGAGCGTTTAACCTAAAGAAAAACAAAACAAGGAAATAAGAACACAAAAATGCACGGAATACATTACTAAACTGGGTGATGCCCCATGATACATGAGGCTAAATGTTCAACCAACAAACTCTGTATGAGCTATTCTGTCAACTACCAGATCAGTAAATCTGCTTCAATTGTTAATCACTAAAATGGTAGTATCTTACTGCGGGACTGGCTCCTGAGACATTTGGCAAGTAGCCAGAATAGGCCAAAGTCTACAAGAGTAGCTTCCTAGCAGCTCTCCACTCTGGTCCATAGATGGTGATCCCATTGGAGAAACCTTCTATATGGACATCCATATGTTTCACCAGGGTATATGGACAGTTCTTGCCCTGATGGGACAGCCACTTGAACAAAAAGTTCAGATACCTTAAAATTTTGAAAGAATAGTGTCTAAATCATCAAGTCCATTTATAGGCTAAACAGAGCTCCTGCTTTCTTACTACCAATACAAATTGGATATTGGAAGAATGTAAAAACCTTTCTAATCCCTGATCAATTTCGTATGTGACCTTAACAAAGGACTTCACACTACTGCTAAAAGCAATGCAAATGTGGTAAGAAATATCAAAATAAATCAATACTGGCAACATAAATCTATAATCCTGCAATAGCAGTGATGAGGGTACTAAACATGGCGCTTACCAAGTTTCTGCTGCAGCATAGAACTCCCATCCAGTTGGAGAATACAATGACAGTTCCCACCATTAAACACACTATAGGTGGCGCACTATCCTTGACCTTGAAGGGTTATGCACTAAATGGTCACAGGTGTTGGTAAAGGGGTAAGATTCTGTTTAAAGGGGTATTCCAGGAAAAAAAATAATTCTACATGTCAACTGGCTCCAGAAAGTTTAACAGCTTTGTAAATTACTTCTATTAAAACATCTTAATCCTTCTGATAATTATCAGCTGCTGAAGTTGAGTTGTTCTTTTCTGTCTGGCAACAGTGCTCTCTGCTGACATCTCTGTCTGTCTCGGGAACTGCACAGAGTAGAAGAGGTTTGCTATGGAGATTTGCTTCTACTCTGGACAGTTTCCAAGACAGGTGTCGTCAGAGAGCACTTAGACAGAAAAGAACAACTCCACTTCAGCAGCTCATAAGTACTAAAAGGATTAAGATTTTTTAATAGAAGTAATTTACAAATCTGCTTAACTTTCTGGAGCAAGTTGAGATATATATATATAAGTATTTTCCTGGATAACCCCTTTAACCCCTTAAGGACCAAGCCCATTTTCACCTTAAGGACCAGGCCAATAAAATTTTAGAGTTTTCGTTATTTCCTCCTCGCCTGCTAAAATCCATAACGCTTTTATATTTCCATCTACAGACCCATATAAGGGCTTGTTTATTGCGTGACCAATTGTACTTTGTAATGAAACCTCTCATTTTACCATAAAATGTACGGCGAACCCCCCCCAAAAAAAATTTTAGGGAGGAAATTTAAATGAAAACTAAAATTTTGCACATTTTGGAGGGTTTTGTTTTCACACTGTACACTTTACGGTAAAAATGTTTATTATTCTGTGGGTCAATACGATTAAAATGATACCCATGGCTAGATACTTTTATATTTTTGTACCGCTTTTTGTACAAAATCAGTAATCTAAAAATCGCCCTATTTTGACCACCTATAACTTTTTCATTTTTCCGTATATAGGGCGGTATGAGGGCTAATTTTTTGCGCCGTCATCTGTAATTTTTATCGATACCACATTTGTATATATAAAACTTTAAAATAATTTTACATTTTTTTCTGTATAAAATGTGACAAAAAAGCAGCATTTTTGGACTTTTTTTATTTTTTACGTTTACGCCATTCACCATACGGGATTATTAACAATATATTTTGATAGTTTGGACATTTAGGCACACGGCTATACCAAATATGTTTATTAAGAAAAAATTTACGCTTTTTGGGGGTAAAATTTTTATTGGGGGAGGGGATTTTTCATTTTTCTACTTTATTTTTACATTTTTCTACTTTATTTCTTTTATTTTTACACTTTTTATGTCTCCATAGGGGACTATCTATAGCAATCATTGGATTGCTAATACTGTTAAGTGCTATGCATATGACACAGCACTGCTCAGTATTATCGGTGATCTTATGCTCTGGTCTGCTTGATCTCAGACCAGAGCAGAAGAACCCGGGAGACGGCTGGAGCCAGGTGAGGGGACCTCCCGCCACCATGCTGAATGATCGGATTGCCGCGGCAGCGCTTCGGGCGATCCGATCATCCATTCAAAGTACCGCGATGCTGCAGATACCATGATCTGTATTGATCATGGCATCTGAGGGGTTAATGGCGGACATCCGTGCGATCACAGATGTCGGCCATTACCGGCGGGTCCCCGGCTGCTGCTAGCAGCCGGAACCTGCCGTGTAAGACGTGAGCACCGTTCCGATGCTTGCGGTCATACACAGCACATAAATGTACGTCCTGGTGCGGGAAGTACCGCCAAACCTGGACGTACATTTACGTCAGTGGTCGTTAAGGGGTTAAGCTAGTATTACTGAGGTCTTATATCTTTAAAAGGCACACATCTCAAATACTTCCTCACCTATAAGTATATATATTCATCATCCTTATTCAATGTCTACTTATACTAGCTCACAAATATAAAGTATACATACACATTAGCACCCTAAACAACAGATAAGGAAGCCAGTGACTGTAGAAGTTGTCAAACTTTACTACATAACGGATAAGGAATACCTTTCGACTCAGGGGAAGTTTGCTGCCAACCACATCCCCAGGTAAGACTGGTAGAGGGGGGTCTTGTTTCTGCAGATGCAGGCTAGTGTTAACATACGTTATACATTCATCTAAAGTAGAACAGATGTAAGAGCATGTTCCCTGTAGGTTGGAGCACGCAGTGTTCAGCTTCTGAAAGATAATAAAAATAAATAAAGGAACATTCATACACAGTAAATCTTGAAAGTTCTGCAAACAAAGAAAATAATTTGACAATAGAGGAAACAAGGATCTATAGAGGATAACTATAATGTTCATGGTCTTGTAATCCATGATGTAGAATTAAAAGGGAACATCATAAATGTCTGATAAGTGAGAGTCTAAAGGGAGATAAAAGCGCTCCATAATGCTTTAAAAGAGATATATATATATATATATATATATATATATATATATATAAATGAAAAGGCTAGGCATGAAAGCCGCTCACCCCAAATTGTTGAGTAACAACATATACAACAATGATATGCACGTAAAGAAAGTGAGTGATCTGCTGCCTTCCGGCTGGTATAGCTGCGTGATTGCAGTGAAACGCGTTGCATCTTGTGATTAAACCACCTTCCTTTTACCTGGTCTCCTGCTGAGTTTATCCTGCGCCTCGTGGAGCCGGCGTCCTATTTGAAGCCCTATCTTTCCTTGATAAGTGAGAGAACAGGGCCCCTAACTTCCCTCTGGTAAGCCAAGGTAGCCAACGCAAAGAAAGGATTTTATTGGCCAAAGTGTTCCAACTTTTTCATCCATTACAGGTATTTGTTTGATCTCTCCTCCAACCGTCTTCTGAAATTCACGCTTAGAGGTTCCTGCTCTGAAGAGACCATGTACTGTAATATTAATGCTGTACGGGAGGAATGTGACAGTATTTACCTCCTTGTTTGGTGCAGCTCCTGTCTCCTCTGTAGTCACTGCTTCTTTAACTTCTGCCACTTGCCCCATGAGTAGATCACAGAAGAGCCGCAACTCTGACAGCTTCCGACTAAGACTGTCATTATCTGGCAGCACATCTGGGAAACACAGGTACAGGATATGAATAAGACTCCACATTACAGTTACAACTAAAATACAAAACTAACCAAATGGGTAACCAGAAGGATACCCATCCATTTTGCAAACTTCTGAAATGTTAGTTAAATTTGAATCGCTGTGGGTCTGAGTGTAGAGTCCCACACCAATAGCTAACATGAAGGGGTAGAACTGCTCAGCCAACCATTGTGTCCCTTTTTACTCTGCTCTCCTTAGAGTGGAGTAACCAGTGTACTCACAAGTACAGTATCCTGCGCATATTTGATGCTGTGTTCAGTCATTAAGTTTACATGGAAATCTGCAGCAAAATATCCTGCGCATCAAATATGTGCAGGATACTGTATGTGCGGATACACCCTTAACCTGTTAGGGACGCAGGGCATACCTCTACGCCCTGGTCCAGTTACCAGGGTTTGAAGCCTTCTCACGAGCCGGTGGGTCCTGACTGTTATCAGCAGCCAGGACCCAGGGTTAATACCGGGCACCACCGATTGGGCCGATACCCGGCATTAACCCTTTAGACACCTAAAACGAAAGTAAAATGATCCTGCCAGCTCAGCTGAGCTCATTGGGATCATTGCGGTGATCATTGCAGGCTGTAGCAGCAGAGTACCGATAACACTGATCAATGCTATGCTATGGTATAGCATTGAACAGTATATGCAATCAAAAAATTGCATGGTATAGCCCCCTATGGGGACAAAAAAAAAAAAAGAAAAAAAAAAACGTTTATAAAAGTGAATTAACCCCTTCCTAATAAAAGTTTGAATTCCCCCCCCCCCCACTTTTCCAATTTTTTCAATAAAACGTAATATATAAAAAAATTACTATGTGGTACCGCCACGTGCGTAAATGTCCTAACTATTAATATATAAGGTTAGTTAAACTGCACCGTCGATGGCGTACACGTACACTGTGCATTTTTGTTACTTCATATCCCATAAAAAAAATAAAGAGTGATCAAAAAGTCCTATCAAAACAAAAATGGTATCGAAAATAACTACAGATCACGGCGCAAAAAATGAGACCTCATATAGCCCCGCATGCGGAAACATAAAAAAGTTATAGGGGTCAGAATATGAAAAAAAAAATTATTTCACCCAACAAAAAAGTTATTTTTTTTTGTTTTGATGCAGCTTGTTGTAAAATAAGTGATGTCATTACAAAGTAAAAATGGCAATGCAAAAAACCAAGCCCTTATATGGGTCTGTAGGTGCTAAATTGAAAAAGTTATGATTTGTAGAAGGGGGAAGAGGAAAAAACACTAAACTGCAAAAACGAAAATTGGCTGGGTCCTTAACGGGTTAAAGGCTTTAGTCACATTGGTATAAAAGCTTAAATTTACAAACAGCTGCCATGCTGTTAATGTCTTACAGTGGGGCATGTCCGGGTACTGTCAGAGTTTGTCAGAACTTCACTGCGTGCAGCCCAATTCTAGTAATCAAAAGTGTAGGCGGCCTTGACAAAACTCCTGGAGAACGCTTACAATGAACCAATAGGAGTTAAAAAAATTTAATATATGGACATGAGTACCCAATTATGTGTAAAGAAATAAAGCTGGAAGCAAAAGGATCACAGTACAGACAGATGTTAACCATTTATATTAAAGCCAAACAATGTGCAGCTGTAATAGGACATCACGGGAGTCTACAAATCCTGTACCGAATGGACGATTTCCAGCTTCTCTGAAATGATGAAATCAAAGTAAAATGTGCAAGAAACTTATGTAAAAAAAAAAAACCTTACATAATCAATAGAGTGGTTCCAATCTGGAGCTCGAGTTCACTCAGTAAGCCACTAGTTTAATCCAGTTTGTCTGCATTTTTACACACTGTGAACCAGCAACAACTGGAATTCATTGTAGGTCTCTGCAGACATTCTGACTGTAGGCACAACTCCTGTCAGATCCTTATGGAGGCCATAATATCCTTGTGCCATGACTCTGTACAGCAATGAGCTAAGTTTGTTTCTAAAGCACCATGCTGAGAATATGTCAGCAGAACATGACCCATTAGAGTCAGGTGTATATGATAACCATAGTTACAATTATTTTATAGGAAGAATGTCAGAACATTTTATAATATAACTGAAACCTTGCAGTATCCTGTCCTGCACAGATCATTTCCCAGTAATACCTTTCATCTAAGTACAGACAGGATTTCAGTGAAAGGTGACACCAGCACATAGCTAACACTGGATCCACCACCATTCACAACAGAACTTGCTCATCATCCCCCCTTCCTGTAAAATGACCTCTAAAAAAGTAAGAGAATGCCCAGTAGAGTCTTTAATTTATCTAAATGGGACAGGTCCTGTCTAGTGTGTCTATGTCCATGAGTTCTGCTTTAAAGGGGCACTCCGGCACTAAGACATCTTATCCCCTATCCAAAGGATAGGAGATAAGATGCCTGATCACTGGGGACCCCCGTGATCTTGCACGCAGCACCCCATTATAATCAGTCCCCGAAGCATGTTCGCTCCGGGTCTGATTACTGGCGATCACGCGGGCCGGAGCATTGTGACATCACAGCCCCGCCCCCGTGTGATGTCACGCTCCACCCCCTCAATGCAAGCCTATGGGAGGGGGCGTGACAGCCGTCACGCCCCCTCCCATAGGCTTGCATTGAGGGGGCAGAGCGTGACGTCACACAGGGTCGAGACCGTGATGTCACAATGCTCCGGCCCCCATGATCAACAGTAATCAGACCCGGAGCAAAAATTCTCCGGGGACTGATTGTAACCAGGGTGCTGCGTGCAAGATCACGGGGGTCCCCAGCGATCAGGCATCTTATCTCCTATCCTTTGGATAAGATGTCTTAGCGCCGGAGTACCCCTTTAATGCATATCACTAAAATAACGCATAAATAAAATAGATGCAAATCAGAAAATATAAACAGATTAGAAAACAAAAACAGTATCTGGCTCTAATAAAGAAAACAGATCTATGTGAAACATTCTCTTTGTGCTATTCTAAAAGAGAAGCATACTTGCCTTTAGATTTTTGAGATTCAATGTCCCCCAAGCAGGCTTTGGCCGAACCTAGGGCCACCAACCATCTTTGTCTATCCGCTACATTGTCTGCTCGCAGGTAAAAGCACTGCTCCTTTGGTATATAGAGATCCATTCTGCAGCTATCTGCCTGATGCACTGTAAACAAAAGGTATTTGAATTAGTTTATAAAGCAGAGAAGTCACATGAACTAAGAATAGAGACCTAAAAAGAACCAAAGATTTCACAGAGACTAATACGTGAGCTAGAAGATGATCTACAGAAAGCATAATACAAGATTAAAAAGGGTACTACTTCGGAGAAAGAAAAAAAAAATATTCAACTGGTGCCAGAAAGTTATACAGATTGGTAAATGACTTCTACTTTAAAAATCTTAATCCTTCCAGTACTTAGCTGCTGTATACTACAGAAAAAAAGTGGTGTAGTTCTCTACAGTCTGACCACAGTGCTCTCTGCTGCCATCTCTGTCCTTGTCAGGAGAGGTTCACTATGGGGATTTGCTCCTGTTCTGGACAGTTCCTGATACGGACAGATGTGGCAGCAGAGAGCACTGTGGTCAGACAGTAAAGAACTATACAACTTCCTCTGTAGTATTCAGCAGGGGAAAAGTACTGAAAGGATTAAGATTTTAAACAAAGAAATTTACTAATCTGTATGACTTTTTTGGCAAGTCTATGATCAAATAAGGTTATACTATCAGTGTTTTTAGATCTGCCCATGTCTAAAATTATACCATATGGGCTAAAATATTAAACTAGCACATGTTCCTATTTATGAAGAGCATATTACATATACAGAGGTCCCTCAAGTTACAATATTAATTGGTTCCAGGACGACCTTTGTATGTTGAAACCATTGTACGTCGAGACCATAACTCTATGGAAACCTGGTAATCGGTTCTAAAGGCACCAAAATGTCATCCAAAAATAGGAAAAAATGAGGATTAAAGAAAAATAAGTAGATAACCAATATATATATATAAAGCAAATCCTTACATATAAAAGTAAGAATGATCTGCTGGGAGCTGTAAATCACTGTCTATGTCAGTGTTTCCCAAGCAGGGAGCCTCCAGCTGTTGCAAAAGTACAACTCCCAGCATGTCCGGACAGCCAAAAGCTGTCCGGGCATGATGGGAATTGTATTTCTGCAACAGCTGGGGGCACCCTGCTTGGGAAACACTGGTCTATGTAGAGGACAAGATCTTCCTCGGGGTCCTGTACAGTACAGGCAATGCCCTAAAAAAGTAACATGGAGCCACCCCCACCAGGTGTCCAGAGGAGCAGCTAACCCTGGTACAGGGAAAGTGTACAGAACATGTGATACCTCCCTGTACTGTAGGGGGCACTACCAGACATCAGTCAGTGCATACGCTTCAGGAATACAGGGGTTTTACCAGTAAAATGCCCATTGTGATTGGTCGGTTCTTCCGGCCATTGACACGTTTCACAGATCTGGACTGTCTGTACATTGTATGTTGAGTCTGGTTTCAACTTACAATAGTTCAGAAAAGACCATTGTATGTTGAAACTATTGTATGTTGAGGGATCACTGTATATATATTTTTCTTTTCTACATAAGCATAATCTACCTTCAAACATAATATGCTGTATATAATGCATTCAGAAAGTCTTCAGACCCTTTCATACTTGTTTCTGCCTTGTACTAGAAAATGACAAGGGGCATTCTAAGGCTGAAGTACACCTTACCTCGGATTTCACACACGGCCATCTTAATGCTACCCTTGCTCCCTTTATCAACATCATCCTGTGAATCATAGTAGGACAAGATGCCTTGGTCCAGAACAAAGTAGCGTGGCTGCCAGCCTGTTCAGAATGTAGAGGACAATGTTACAAAATGGCACAATGGTACTGAGACCAGATGTGAGAGAGTGGTATTAGCTGGTGAAGTACGTGGCATTGCTCCTTACTCCTCGGCAGGCTGTCTGACTGATCCGACTTGCTTTCTTCACTGAACAATGTTTCCAACCAGTGTCTTCTGCTGCTGAAAAACAACAAAGCCCAGCATGCCCAGACAGCCTTTGGCATGCTGGGATTTGTAGTTTTGCAACAGCTGGGAACACACTGGTTAGCAAACAGTGCCATAGACTAATGCAGTCAAAGAATCAGATTTGATTGACAGCTGGGGAGCGAAGCACACACTGCTGTGCACTTCTCAAGACTGAGACCCAATGCAATCTAATTTTAACAAGGTTAAAGGAGTAGTCCAGCGCACACTTTTCTTACTTTATCCGGTCCGGGCTGTAAAAAAACAAACAAAAAAAAAGAAAACAAACTTTCTCTTGCCTGCCTACATGCCCCCTTCAGTCGCCGGGCTGTTTGCTTCTTACTTCCTGTTAGCCCGGCACGTCACACGGAGCTTCAGCCTATCACCGGCCAAGGCGGGACATCACTGCGGCCGGTGATAGGCTGAAGCTCCATGTGACGTGCCGGGCTAACAGGAAGTAAGAAGCAAACAGCCCGGTGACCAAACACCTGTACCGGAGGTCCGGGGGCGCGTAGGCAAGCAAGAGAAAGTTTGTTTTCTTTTTTTTTTGCAGCCCAGAATGGATAAAATAAGAAAAGTGTGCGCCGGACTACTCCTTTAACAGGATATGCAGGCACATTGATGCAGAGAGAGGTAGTGAATAGTGAATCTAGTTCAAAGCAAATAGATACAAAGAGAGCATCAAAATATGATTACAGGATCAATAATAAAGCACAATAAGTATTACAATACCAAGTAATGTTTTAAGACATAAAAGTATAATCCAAGACCACCTTGACGAAATTTAGTACAGAAAGATGTATCTGACCTGCAAAAGTAGTTGTAGAGATGTGTCAAAAGTTTTTTTTTCTTCAAATGACAGCAACGATTTAAGCTTTCATGAGGAGCAGCACTATGGCTGGCTGTATATGGCATTTTTCACCAGTTATCCCCTTCTGCTAGTATTTTGTAGTTATCCCTGAGCTGGTGGGTGTAGATGAGCTAATATGACATCACCCATAGACTGATCCCTTATATCTCTATAGTACACCCTTAAAAGCAGAAGAAGCATGAAGGACTTTAAAGAGCAACACTGAGCAGTATAAGCTGCTAATCTAGCATAACTGTTAGACATAGAAGTGTATGAAAAGGGGAGAAGGGAGGGAGTTAACTACTATGGGCAGATGTAGCCCGATTCATCTGGAGATCGATATTAACAATATTTCAGAATGAATGAGTAGTTTAGAACAAATTGTTATTTCCAGAGAGCCCTATGGGGGGGTGGCGGCTTCTTTTAGCAGAAATGTTGTGTCTTGTTATTCTGGGTGATTCTGTAGACATGCTCCACCTCTTCTACTAGATGTAAGTTAGCAAAATGAGGAGGAAATATAGAGGAGTGTCAACATTGACTAAAGGACCAGACTACACAAGTGTTTGCAGTCTGGAGACACAGACACACTGCTGGATAGCTGTTAGAGTATAAAAGCCAACTGGGCCTTTTACTGGAGCTACTGGCGGTTACCAGACTTAAAATCTCCTTTTGTATTTCACAGTCAATTGTGATGTACATCATTTAAAGGGGTACTCTGGTGCAAAAAAATAAATAAATTTGTTTTAAACAAACTGGTGTCAGAAAGTTAAACAGATTTGTAAATTGCTTCTATTTAAAAATCTTAATCCTTCCAGTACTTAACAGCTGCTGTATACTACAGAGAAAGCTTCTTTTAAAGTTTGATTGCTCCAAGCCTGAGCTACAGGCTTGAGCAATCGAGCCCCTAGAACACTGATCCACGCAAAGCTATGGATCTGCAGGGATCAGGGTAAAAGATCAGTGTATGCAGTGTTATAGGTCCCTATGGGAGCTATAACACTGTAAAAAAAAAAAGTGAAGAAAAAAAAAAAAGTTAATAAAGGTCATTTCCCTAATAAAAGTTTGAATCACCCCCCTTTTCCCATAAAAAACTGTGTAAATAAAAATAAACATATGTGGTATCGCCGCGTGCGTAAATGTCCGAACTATAAAAATATATCGTTCATTAAACCGCACGGTCAATGGCGTACGCGCAAAAAAATTCCAAAGTACCGATAAAAACTTCAGAACACGGCACAAAAATTATCCCTCATACCGCCCTGTACGCGGAAAAATAAAGTTATAGGGGTCGGAAGATGACAATTTTAAACGTATACATTTTCCTGCATGTAGTTATGATTTTTTCCAGAAGTGCGACAAAATCAAACCTATATAAGTAGGGTATCATTTTAATCGTATGGACCTACAGAATAAAGATAAGGTGTCATTTTTACCGAAAAATATACTGTGTAGAAACAGAAGCCTCCAAAAGTTACAAAATGAAATTTTTTCTTCAATTTTGTCGCACAATTAATTTTTTTTCCGTTTCGCCGTCAATTTTTTGGTAAAATGACTAATGTCACTGCAAAGTAGAATTGGTGGCACAAAAAATAAAAGCCATCATATGGAATTTTATGTGCAAAATTGAAAGTGTTATGATTTTTAGAAGGTGATGAGGAAAAAATGAAAAATGCAAAAACGGAAAAACGCTGAGTCCTTAAGGGGTTACACAAAATAGGAAAACCTCCAAACAAACAAGAAGTCAAAGAGAAAAAAAAACAAAAACCGAAAAAAAAAAAAAATTGTTTTACTTTATGTTGCCAACACGTACAATAAATTTCTTCCGTATTCTTGTGCAATATGTATAAGTCATCCTGTGCACCGACAGATAAGAAACTGTTTACTGTGTTTACTTTAGGGGAAAGTCACTGAACATCCCTATAAATACACAGAAATGGAAAACCTGACTGACTGACTTTTGTAGCTACTTGATTGATGTTAGGTATGGTGTGACAGCTGCAGTATTGTATACAATGTAATGTAATGCTTTGCCCTGCAGCTGAAACTCAATAGATAAAAATCAACCATGTAATGTGACAAAAAGTTGCTGAGTAGCCCCAGCCTTAATGTCAGAAATACCAGAAAAGCCATTTCTATATAGCTAGGCTATTTACTTATAGGAAGTTATTAAAGGGTACCTCTCATCAAAAAACTTTTGATATATTATAGATTAATGTATGCAGAATAACTTTACAATTGCATGTTATTAAAAAATATGCTTCTTGGGGGGCGTGTCCGGCTATGGAGTGAGACAGACGCAGGAGAGCAGAGCTCCGTCTCCCTGGCCTCTACAAACGGGGAATCCACCGCCTTTCATGAGCACTAGGCGTCCAGGAAAGAGGGGACACTCCGCAGGGACACCCAGGCACTTAGGGGTCCCCATCAAAAACTTCTTCAGTCCCCTGAGCAGGCTCTCGGAGCCGCCGAAGGAACTGGCGGGTCAGTCCAAAATGGCGCGGGAGCAGCCGCCACCATCTACTCCCGCCTCCTCCCCGCCGACAACGAGGCAACGTGCCGCGACTAACTCCTCGGCAGCACAGAAGACCCACTTACCCACTGAGGCCCGCAGAGTCGCAGCCGCACCGAACCTGCTCCTCACCAGCGGAGAGACTGCACATCCGCCGCCTCCACACACATTGAGCGCAGCGCGAACAGGAACGCAGCGCCCCACGGAGACGCCACGGGACGGTGACTGCCTGATGATCCCCAGCGTGCAAGAGAGCGGACGGGACCGGCGGCGGCTCTCCGGGGAAGCCTCCGACCCGTCCATCTTCCCAATGGAGGTGAGTGCTGAGGGGGACACAGCTGAGCCATCACACCGGCCCCTGACTCCACTGACCCCACCTGCACAGAAGCCCCGCGTGGATCACTCACCCACACCCAGCACCCCTTCCATGTTTGGGAGTCAGAGGGGACCCCCCTCGCCCACCTCCCAGCTGTACCCACCTGAAGAGGGATTGATGCAGGGACTGAGATACTTGCCTGAGCCACTGGTGGGGCCCTGTGCAGCTGCCCGAGAGCCCTGCACTCGACCGCCCGCACATCTGTCTCCCTACCCTGCTTCACGTACGGATTATGCAAACGGGGATCTGACCCCCCAAGTATGGCCACAAGGAGATCCACGATCCTCGGGGACTCATGCTTCCATAGTGACTAATGATTCTCAAGGCAGTGACTACATTGCATCCTCCCTCCCTCCACCTGCTCAAGCTGTGGCACTTTTAAAGGGGCACCCCGAACTGCAAGCATTATTGGCGCTGCTCCCTACCAAGTCTGAGATGTCCGCCATGGCCTCTGATCTTAAGTTTGCATGGCGTCAGGATCTACAACCTGTTAAGCGCGATGTAGCAGACTTACAGGGAAGGGTTTGTGTTTTGGAGGACTTTCGTGAATCTGTCATTACCTCAATGAAAGAGATGCAAACAGCCCTGAACGCTCAAACGTCCACCCACCACGCCCTAGCTGACCACCTGGACGACATTGAAAACAGAAACCGCAGGAACAATGTTCGTATACGTGGCCTCCCAGAAGCCACTAGGGCTCCTGACCTTCACGCTACCATCACTGGAGTTTTCAACTTGGTCCTAGGACGCCCCCCGGAGACCCACATAGAGCTTGACCGGGTGCACCGTGCACTGAGAGCACCCAGCACGGATCCATCTCGCCCCCGTGATGTCATTTGCTGTATACACAAATATACAGTGAAGGAACAACTTATGCAAAAGGTGCGTCATATGGGAGATGTGGACTTTGACGGGGCTACTCTCCAAATTTACCCTGATCTATCTCGGCGTACACTTCGCCAAAGAGCCTTACTGCGACCATTACTACGTATGCTACAGGAACGCAATATCCAGTACAGATGGGGCTTCCCGTTTGCCCTACATGTCTCCTCTGGGTCCACTACTGCTACTCTGCGCCACCCAGGCGACCTACAGACCTTCCTCGATACCCTGGACCTGCCACAGCTGTCGCTCCCGGACTGGATAGCCTTCTTGAGGGACCCGTATGCCCCTCCACCAGTGCCACGAGCGTCGCAAAGAACCCCTACTCGCAGACGGACAGCCGGAGAACCTCTACCCCAGAGACAGAGACGACGAATGAACGGTCCGGAGGATCATGGCATAGAGCCCTGACCGGCTCTGAATGACTGTTCCAGTCGCTCACCCTAGTCTTAACTGCCTCTCCTTCCACCCCAACCCTCTAAGTCCCTGACACCTGCCACGGACTCAACTTTCCTACAAGCTGGACTGAGATTATACAATTACTGGCCCCCCCTCCCCCATCTACCCCCCCCCCCCCCGATCCCCCCTAGTGCTCATCGCCCTTATTTCTAACACGTCCCCACATCTATGTTAATACCGCTAGTTTAGCTCCTGTCTACTATAGGCCTTGTGCAGACGGACTAACTCTGCTTATTGTTTGATTGTCCATTAACGTATCCTGTTATCTGGAAGGACCTCTCCTTTAGCCTTAGTTTCCTCCCCTAATAGGGCTGGTGTAGTTTTTATACACCTTTTTGGCAGAAGATCTGTTCTGCGGTTAGACATTTTTTGCAAGTGTTCTTGCTTTTTATTTTTTTCGTTTTTCTTTCTCTTCTTACCCCTCCTTTTTGTCCTCTCAATAACCTCTCCTCCTATTGTGTGTGTTTCTCTCCCCCTCACTAGGTTCCGGATCTCTCTGCCGAGCCGCGTACTCCAAGCCTCTCCGACAGGACTCCTCCGTCTTCAACATCATGACGGATGTAAAGGTAACCACATTGAATGTTCAGGGCTTTAACATCCCAGAGAAACGATCCAAAATCCTTTACCACTTACACAAACTGCACACTAAAATCTTATGCATACAGGAAACGCATTTCAAGACGGGACACACGCCAGAGCGTCTCGGTCGCTATTTCACCACCTGGTTCCACAGCACAAATTCTGAATCACGCTCGAAGGGGGTCTCGATTGGATTCCATCGTACCCTACCGTTCAGAATTTTGGAGGTTAAGTCCGATCCGGATGCCCGCTTTCTGTTTATTAAGGGCACGATTTTAGACCAGGTGGTGACTGTAGCGACGATATACGCCCCAAATAGTTTACAGATACAATTCCTATTGAAGACACTGGAGGACTTGTCCTCCTTCGCACAGGGCATGCTCATCCTGGGGGGTGACCTGAATCTTGCTTTGAACCCGTTGTTGGATACCTCCGCACGGCACTCCGCTGTTTCGTACTGTCAGCTCAGCAAACTTAAGAAACTCTTACATTCCTTGCAGCTGTGTGACGTGTGGAGACTCCAACATGCCAACGATAGAGACTACACGTTCTACTCTAGCCCCCATGACTCCTACAGCCGACTGGACTATATTTTTTTACCCCATTTTTATCTATCTCGACTATCCTCTTCCCACATAGGTAACATATTTCTGTCCGACCACGCCCCGGTCCACTGTACGGTTTTAATACCCTCCCTCAGTAGACCCCAATATAACTGGAGACTGAATGAGTCTCTACTGTTGGACTCACTATGCCTGACCGACCTTAAGTCCACCATAGCCCATTTCTTGACCGACCATGCAGGAGATGACACGCCGCTTCCCACTCAGTGGGAGGCACTTAAATGTGTACTGAGAGGGGTGTTGATTAGGCATGGCTCTCGCCTTAAAAAGGCGAAGTCGGACAAGCTGAAGCTTCTACTCGACTCTCTAGCGACCCTTGAGGCCCAACACAAACGATCCCGGCAGGAATCGTCTCTGCGAGCCCTGATCAAAACCCGACATGACATCTGTACACTTCTGAACGACAGTTACAAATACTACCGACAACATTGCTCTAAGGCGTTTTACGAATGGGGTAACAAACCTGGGAAATATTTGGCTAGGGCGCTGCGCGACAGGAGAGAGGCGTTGTACGTCCCATCTATCACAACTCCCCAAGGGGGCAGGACATTTCTCACGGGAGAAATCTTAACTGCCTTTGAAAGATATTACACTGATTTATACAACATTCCCTCTCCATCCCCGACCTTCCCCTCCTCCTCTCCCCCCCTCTCCCTGACCGACTATTTGTCCAGCACAGCCCTTCCTAGACTGACAGACGCTGACATTGAGTCCTTGGAGGCACCGTTCACGGAGGAAGAGATAGCCGCCGCCATATCCAATATACCGGCTGGTAAAAGTCCAGGTCCTGACGGTTATACCGCCAAATTCTACAAGACACTGAAGGGAGACCTGCTCCCGATATTGTGCGGTGCCTTCAACGTCATTTCCAAAGACTCCACTTTTCCCCCTGATTCGCTGACTGCACACATAACAGTGATACCCAAAGAGGGTAGGGATCCGAACCTATGCGCTAGCTACCGCCCCATCTCCCTACTCAACGTAGATACCAAGCTATTCGCTAAGTTACTGCAGACCGCTTGGCCGCTGTTCTTGGACCCCTGATCCACCCTGACCAATCTGGCTTTATCAAGACTAGAGAAACGCGTGATAACACCATACGAGCTTTCTCCATCATCCATCTGGCTAGAGCCGACCGTCAGCCATTGATGTTACTGTCGCTTGATGCCGAGAAGGCATTTGACAGGGTGGATTGGGGATTCATGAAGGCTACCCTCTCGCAGATCGGTCTGGGACCTGCTATGTTGGGCCGCATTTCTGCACTTTACAGTGACCCTCAGGCGAGAATTAGGATTAATGGCTCCCTCTCTTCCCCTATACAGATTCGGAATGGGACAAGACAGGGGTGTCCGCTCTCCCCCCTGCTGTATGTTTTATGTATGGAACACTTACTTAACGCACTCAGATCTGACCAGGCTATCTCAGGATTCCAGCGGGATGGGGAGCGACATGTCTGCTCAGCATTTGCAGATGATCTGCTTTTGTATGTCACATCGCCGCAGTCATCTCTCCCTGCCATACTACGGGCTATTGCATTGTATTCCCATTTTAGTAACCACAAAATTAACTTCTCCAAAAGTATGGCCCTCAATGTCACGCTCCCGGAGGTGATGGTGGATCAACTTAAACGTGATCACCCCTTCCGATGGAACTCAGTCTCGATCAAATACCTTGGGGTTCAGGTTCCTTCAAACCTTTCCGATAGCTTTGCCCTAAACTTCCAACCCCTATTGTTATCCATTGATAGGGATCTACGTAAATGGACTAAGGGGACTTTCTCATGGTTGGGCAAAACGAACATTCTAAAAATGAACGTGCTCCCAAGGCTGCTCTATTTATTCCAGACGGTCCCGATAGCACTCCCACCCCCCTTCTTTAAAAAACTGGACAGCTTGTTCCGAGCGTTCATTTGGGCTGGTAGACCGTCGAGGATAGCCAAACAGATCTTGGTCAGACGTAAGCAAGTGGGGGGCTTGGCGGTCCCGGACTGCAAAGCCTATTATATCGCGGCTACACTGGCGAGACTTTTGGATTTCTTCCATGGCCGAACCTCCAAGAGATGGGTGGCGGTGGAGACAACAGTAAGTGGCCTCACCACCTCCTTCCCGTGGTTACCCCGTAGTGCTATCCCACAGAGAGTTTTGAGGGACTTGCCTTGGGTGACTAAGGAACTGATCACGGCGTATCGTCGATACATTACGGGACGTGGATTGATTAGCCCTAATGGACCACTGACGCCTGTACTGGGTAACCCGCTTTTTGAACCCGGCCTACACTGCAATGAGTTTTTGGGGAGACCGCGGGACGTGCCTCTCCCCTTGAGCTCCTTCCTAAACGGTACCCTGATAAGACCTTATGCAGACTTAATACCCACTACCCTCCGCACGCCTTATACATATATGCAATACTTGCAATTGGACCACTTCATTAAGACAACAGGACAGACTCTACAATTGGCCAGATCACTATCACCCCTAGAGAAGATGTGCTCTTCTGGCTCCGCTCCGGCCAGACCAGTCTCCCAGATTTATGGCCTATTATTAGAGGAGGCGGCCCAGTCTCCGCCTCGGTTTGTGGCGGAGTGGGAGTCAGAGCTGCACACGACCTATGCGCCTTCTGACTGGACTGCTGCATTCACTATGTGTCATCGCCTGTCCATCTCATGCAGAGCACAGGAGACCAACTACAAGTTGTTGTCCCGCTGGTATAGAGTCCCCTCTGTTCTACACCGTTTTTTCCCGACCGTGCCTGATTTGTGCTGGCGATGTGACACCCCCCATGGGTCAATGACCCATATTTGGTGGTCATGCCCTGTGCTTGGAGAGTTTTGGGGGCTTGTGCTGTCCCGTATAGCGCACATCTCCGGAGTATCTTACCCAAATGATCCTAAAGCTCTGCTGCTATCCATTCTACCGGTTTCCAGACAAACACCCTCTAAGAGATTAGCACACTTCCTATTGATGGCTGCACGGACGGTTATACCCAGACGTTGGAGGAGTCCCCTCCCTCCGACCATCTCGGAATGGTACAAGGAAGTTCTCTTCCTGTGCCGGATGGAAGAGTTGATGGCAGACTCTCATGGTAGACAGGAAAGGTACATTTCAATTTGGCGACCCTGGCTGGCCTTCATTGACTCCCCACTCTACACAGCTAGGGATAGCCCATGAGACATGACCCTACTTTACTTGACAGACGGCGGTTTCCTTGGGAGGACGAGGCTGGAGTCGTGAGGCTGGGTCGACTAGATCCATTTGCGGTGAGTGTACTACTCTCTTTTACCCATACTCTCGCAGTCTGAGTGCCCTCTCCCCTCTAGCCCCCGACTTTGCTACCTCTCCTGCCCCCCCCCCCCCAATGTCTCTACCTTTTGTCCCTCCCCTCTCTCTCTTTTTCTTTCTCTCCTTCTTACTTCTCTTGCCCCACCTTCTCTCACTGATGTTTCATATCTATATACATTTGTTTTTTTTTTTTTTTTTTTTTTGTTTGTTGTAGTTTACATTTCTCTTTGATACTAATGTGTTCTATGGATTTATTAGTTGTGATGTCTGCACTACCAACGTAGAGAAAGCTTACATTGAGAATGGAGTTTTTCTGTAAATGGTCCACATCCCTGCCATTTCAATGTTCTATATACTGCTAGACTCACATTGACTGTGGCTAGCTATAGCTAAACTTACCTACGTTGTTACGCTTTCAGCGGAATGTGTCTTATGCGGACCCTTGTTGTTTACTACTGTACTAATAAATACTTCCTTTGATTAAAAAAAAAAAATAAAATATGCTTCTTTCTATTTAATTTTCCACTTTGAAGAAATGACCACTAGGGGTCTCCCTACCAGTCCTGGAAACAAGCATTTCAGACTCATGCTGGAGTCCTAAACACTACGAGCTGCCAGTCTGCTTTGTTCACAAAGGAGAACACTCAGAGCTGCCAGCCTGCTTTGTTCACAGCCTGTTTGGCTGTGAACAAAGCAGGCTGGCAGCTCTGAGTGTTTAGGACTCCAGCATGAGTCAGAAATGCTTGCTGACAGGACTGATCGGGAAAAATACAATAGAAAGAAGCATATTTTTCATTAACATGCTATTGGAAAGTTATTCAACATTCATTAATCTAAAATATATCAAAAGTTTATTTGATGAGAGGTACCCTTTAAAGATTCTTCCCTTACTTAGGGTTTGCTCACATGTAAACCACAGCAATACGGTGTAAACATATGTCTAAACGGTACCGGTAGATATGTATGTTGTGGTATACCCCTAGACTTCAATAATATAAAAGTTAACTGGGGCGTAGAAATTATACAGGTATCTACTCACCAAGGGTAAAGTACTCCCAATAGTAAATAAGGAAAAAGAAGGGGGAGGAAGTGAAATAAAACTTAAAGGAGAACTCCGGAATATAAAAATTGTCCCCCATACTGCCGGCAGTAAAAAAATAAAGATGCACATACCTTCCTCCGCTCCCCCGGGGCCTCCGGTAACCGGCTCCGCCACGATCCTCTTCCTTGTTGCCGGTGATCGGCGAGTCTTACTGCGCTCAGCCAATCACCAGCCACAGCGAAGTCCTGACTCGACCGGTGATAGGCTGAGCGGCAGTGTGACATTTTCGGCCCCGGCAGCAGGTGCCGGTGTAGTGAAGTATTTTGTGTCCTGAAGCGTTCTCACACTGCCGCTCAGCCTATCGCCGGCCGAGTCAGACTTTGCTGCGGCTGGTGATTGGCTGAGTGCAGTATGATTCTCCGACCACCAAGAAGAGGATCACGGCGGAGATCGGAGCCGGTTACCGGAGGCCCCGGTGGAGCGGAGGAAGGTATGTACATCTTTCTTTTTTTTACTGCCGGCAGTATGGGGGACAATTTTTACATTCTGGAATTCTCCTTTAACTTTTAATCTAATCCATTAAAAGTAACACACAAAGTGATTGAAAGATCCAGAACACACCAATAATGGTTTTCTGATACCAATATACGCAAATTACCATATTACACGCAGTTAATACACATAGTATAAAATAGTAATGCCAAGGTATATACAAAGCACTAAATATATGCAAGTATCTGGCACACCGACAACTCACAATGACCTACGCGTTTCGGTACACCAATCTTTGTGACCTCATCAGGGGCTGCATACAGTGTGTGTCTAGCAACAAGTCAAAATAATAGACAGAGAATCTGCACCCCAGTCCCCTGTGACAGTATCAGGTAATATATGTCAGATAATAAATCAGAGAATATACAGTCATGGCCGTAAATGTTGGCACCCCTGAAAATTTTCAAGAAAATGAAATATTTCTCACAGAAAAGGATTGCAGTAACACAGGTTTTGCTATACAAATTTTTATTCCCTTTGTGTGTATTGGAACTAAACCAAAAAAGGGGGGGGGGGGGGGAGCAAATTGGACATAATGTCACACCAAACTCCAAAAATGGGCTGGGATTTAGATGCTGGCCACTTCAGAACTCTCCAGAGCTTTGCTTCCATCCATTTCTGGGTGCTATTTGACATATGTTTGGGGTCATTGTCCTGCTGGAAGACCAAAGATCTCGGATGCAAACCCAGCTTTCTGACACTGGGCTGTACAGTGCGACCCAAAATCCATTGGTAATCCTCAGATTTCATGATGCCTTGCACACATTCAAGGTACCCAGTGCCAAGTGCCAAAGGCAGCAAAACAACCCCAAAACATAATTGAGCCTCCACCATATTTCACTGTAGGTACTGTGTTCTTTTCTTTGTAGACCTCATTCCGTTTTTAGTAAACAGTAGAATGATGTGCTTTACCAAAAAAGCTCTATCTTGGTCTCATCTGTCCACATAATTTTTTTCCCAGAAGGATTTTGGCTTACTCAAGTTCATTTTGGCAAAATGTAGTCTTGCTTTTTTATATCTCTGTGTCAGCAGTGGGGTCATCCTGGGTCTCCTGCCATAGTGTTCATTTCATTTAAATGCCGAAAGATAGTTCGCGCTGACACTGATGCTCCCTGAGCCTGCAGGACAGCTTGAATATCTTTGGAACTTGTTTGGGGCTGCTTATCCACCATCCGGACTATCCTGCATTGACACCATTCATCAATTTTTCTCTTGTGTCCATGCCCAGGGAGTTTAGCTACAGTGCCATGGGTTGCAAACTTCTTGATAATGTTGCGCACTGTGGACAAAGGCAAATCTAGATCTCTGGAGATGGACTTGTAACCTTGAGATTGTTGATATTTTTCCACAATTTTGGTTCTCAAGTCCTCAGACAGTTCTCTTCTCCTCTTTCTGTTGTCCATGCTTAGTGTGGCACACACAGACACACAATGCAAAGACTAAGTGAACTTCTCTCCTTTTTATCTGCTTTCAGGTGTTATTTTTATATTGCCCACACTTGTTACTTGCCCCAGGTGGGTTTAAAGTAGCATCACATGCTTGAAACAATCTTATTTTTCCACAATTTTGAAAGGGTGGCAATAATTTTGTCCAGCTAATTTTTGGAGTTTGGTGTGACATTATGTCCAATTAGCTTTTTTTCCTCCCTTTTTTGGTTTAGTTCCAATACACACAAAGGGAATAAACATGTGTATAGCAAAACATGTGTTACTGCGATCCTTTTCTGTGAGAAATACTTCATTTTCTAGAAAAATTTCAGGGGTGCCAACATTTACGGCCATGACTGTATATAAGATATAGCTGCAAATAGTGCATTGAGGGCTGCCAATACAGTCACAGCCCTCAAAGATAGTTCAGACCGTCTTGACAAAGTGACACCACCTAGTATTTGTGAGGAACCTAGGTGGTGAATACAGAGCTGATCATCGTCTAGAACCTAGTTTGATTCTGGCGTCCTGTAAAGCTCTCCTGTGTGTACCCGCAGTGGCGGGAAGCCGTGCCATACTGCCGGCTGCTGACAAATGTGAGTCACACAGGAGAGCTTTAGGGCATGTTCACACTGAGGAATTGGGGCGGAAATCGAGAACAAGAACTCACAGTGATTTTGCGCGGAATTCGAGCGGAATTCCACACGCGGAAATGAAAATTTCAAGCGGAGGAGGAGAAGAGTATAATATATATATATATATATATATATATATATATATATATATAGTGATCCCTCAACTTACAATGGCCTCAACATACAATAGTTTCAACATACAATGGTCTTTTCTGGACCATTGTAACTTGAAACCAGACTCAACATACAATGCTACGGACAGTCCAGATCTGTGATACCTGTCAATGGCCGGAAGAACTGACCCATCAGAATGGGCATTTTACTTGTAAAATCCCTGTATTACTGAAGTGTATGCACTGACTGGTGTCTGGTAGAGCCCCCTGCAGTACAGGGAGGTATTACATGTTCTGTACTACTCTTTACCTGTGCCAGGATTTGCTGCTCCTTTGGACACCAGGTGAGGGCGGCTCCATGTTACTTTTTTAGGACATTTTGTATTCTGTACAGAACCCTGAAGAAGCTCCTGTCCTCTACATAGACCAGCATTTCCCAACCAAGGTGCCTCCAGCTGTTGCAAAACTACAACTCTCAGCATGCCCGGACAGCCTTTGGCTGTCCGGGCATGCTGGGAGTTGTAGTTTTGCAACAGCTGGAGGCACCCTGTCGGGAAACACTGACGGATAGCAATTTACAGCTCCCAGCAGATCTTTCTTACTTTTATATATAAGGATTTGCTATATCTATATTAGTTATCTACTTATTTTTGTTTATCCCTCACTTTTTCCTATTTTTGATGACATTTTGGAGGCTTCCGAACCAATTACCAGGTTTCCATAGAGTTATGGTCTCAACATACAATGGTTTCAACATACAATGGTCGTCCTGGAACCAATTAATATTGTAACTTGAGGGACTACTGTATATATATATTATTCTCTTTTTATCCATGCGGAAATTCCGCGCCAATTCCACACCAATTCCGCGTGGAAATGATTCTGATTGAAAAAAAATAAAATAACATTGATCTCTATGGGAGTAAGACGCTGATTCCGCCTGAAAGAAAGAACATGTTCTTTCTTCAAGCGGAACAGATTTCCTCGTCAGAATTCTGCTTGTGGAAATTCCTCAGTGTGAACTGAGGGGCAGAAATTCTGCACAGCTCTATGGGGATTTTCACTGCCGAATGAATTGGAGAGGAAAAAGCGAGCAGAATTACTTGTGGAAATTCCTCTCCAATTCCTCAGTGTGAACATAGCCTTACAGGACGCCAGAATCGAACTACGAGGTTCTGGACGATGATCAGTTCTGTATTCACCACCTAGGTTCCTGCATGGAGGTGATCAGTGTAGGAGATCAGTGTGTGCAATGTTATACTACCCTATGGGGGCTATACCATTGCAGGAGAAAAAAGAAAATAAAGTGTTAATAAATGTGATTTAACCCCTTCCCTAATAAAAATCTGAATCACCCCCTTTTCCCATAAAAAAAAAAAAAACAACTATGTAAACAAAAATAAATATAAACATATGTGGTATCGCCGCATGCGTAAATGTCCCAACTATAAAAATATATCGTTAATTAAACCGCACGGTCAATGGCGTACATGTAAAAAAATTCTGAATCCCAAAATAGCGTATCTTTGGTCACTTTTTATACCATTAAAAAAAATGAATAAAAAGCGATCAAAAAGTCTGATCAAAACAAATATGGTACCGCTAAAAACTTCAGATCATGACGCAAAAAATTAGCCCTCATACATCCCCCTATGTGGAAAAATAAAAAAGTTAGAGTGGTCAGAAGATGACATTTTTAACCCCTTAAGGACCAAGGATGTACCGGTACGTCCTTGGTCCTGCTCTTCTGATATAACGCGGGGTTACACAGTAACCCCGCGTCATATCACGGCGGTCCCGGCGTCATAGTGAAGCCGGGACCCTCCTCTAATAGCGCGCAGCGCCGCGCGCTATTAACCCTTTAGCCGCGCGCTCAGAGCTGAGCCGCGCGGCTAAAAGTTAAAGTTCCCGGCTAGCTCAGTCGGGCTGTTCGGGATAGCCGCGGCTAATCGCGGCATCCCGAACAGCTGACAGGACAGCGGGAGGGCCCCTTCCTGCCTTCTCGCTGTCCGATCGCCGAATGACTGCTCAGTGCCTGAGATCCAGGCATGAGCAGTCATGCGGCAGAATCGTTGATCACTGGTTTCTTATGAGAAATCAGTGATCAACATAGAAGATCAGTGTATGCAGTGTTATAGGTCCCTATGGGACCTATAACACTGCAAAAAAAAAGTGAAAAAAAAAGTGAATAAAGATCATTTAACTCCTCCCCTATTAAGTTTGAATCACCCCCCTTTTCCAATAAAAAAAAAAAAAAACACAGTGTAAATAAAAATAAACATATATGGTATCACCGCGTGCGGAAATGTCCAAATTATAAAAATTTATCATTAATTAAACCGCTCGGTCAATGGCGTGCGCGCAAAAAAATTCAAAAGTCCAAAATAGTGCATTTTTGGTCACTTTTTATATCAATTTAAAATTAATAAAAAGCGATCAATAAGTCCTATCAATGCAAAAATGGTACCGTTAAAAACTTCAGATTACGGCGCAAAAAATGAGCCCTCATACCGCCCCATACACGGAAAATAAAAAAGTTATAGGGGTCAGAAGATGACAATTTTAAACGTATTAATTTTCCTGCATGTAGTTATGATTTTTTCCAGAAGTCCAACAAAATCAAACCTATATAAGTAGGGTATCATTTTAATCGTATGGACCTACAGAATACATATCAGGTGTCATTTTTACCGAAAAATTTACTACGTAGAAACGGAAGCCCCCAAAAATTACAAAACAGCGTTTTTTTTTTCAATTTTGTCGCACAATGATTTTTTTCCCGTTTCACCGTAGATTTTTGGGCAAAATGACTGACGTCGTTACAAAGTAGAATTGGTGGCGCAAAAAATAAGCCATCATATGGATTTTTAGGTGCAAAATTGAAAGAGTTATGATTTTTTAAAGGCAAGGAGCAAAAAACGAAAATGCAAAAACGGAAAAAACCCCTTAAGGGGTTAAACGTATAAATTTTCCTGCATGTAGTTATGATTTTTTCTAAAAGTACGACAAAATCAAATCTATATAAGTAAGGTATCATTTTAATCGTATGGACCTACAGAATAAAGAGAAGGTGTCATTTTTACCGAAAAATGTACTACGTAGAAACGGAAGCCCCCAAGAGTTTTTTTTTCAATTTTGTCTCACAATGATTATTTTTTTTCCGTTTCGCCGTAGATTTTTGGGCAAAATGACTGACGTCATTACAAAGTAGAATTGGTGGCCCAAAAAATAAGCCATCATCTGGATTTTTAGGTGGAAAATTGAAAGGGTTATAATTTTTTTAAAAGGTAAGGAAAAAAAAAAAAGAAAATGCAGTCCTTAAGGGGTTAATCAGAACCATACAGAACAGTGTTTCCTAACCTGCGGCTGTCAGGGCATGATGGGGGTTGTAGTTTTGCAACAGCTGGACAGCCACAGATTGGGAAACACCACTGTGGAAGCACGCTCCATTTTATGTAAATCTTCTGCTGCACCTACAAAAGGACTACAAGTCCCAGCTTACATACAAAGAGGATTTTTCCATCCTTGAAAAGAAAGTTACCTATCAGAACCCGGTGACCCACATATCCCTACACAGAATCCCCCGGTACCCTCCCGGTCCCCGGCTGCAGTACAGAACGTACCAGACAAGTAATTGGTCCATTTCAGCAGCGAACCCTCCATGTCCAGCAGCCTCATAGCCCCGCCCCCTACAAGAGGCGATCTTGTCCAGAAGAGAGCTGCCTCATCTCAACCAATAGGAGGCATGGGGGCGTGGCTTGTCATAGACATAACAGAGTCTCTGTGCTGCTTGAAAGTAAGGTTTAGTGCGAGGACCGAGCATGACAACTCATCCAATCAGATTGCAAAGCAAGCGCCACGTGGATGTAGTGGGCGTGGCTTAATGCCGCCACATGCCTGTGGCGCTGCTGTCATAGCGGATAGGCTATCTGCCTATAACCGTGCGGACGCTTAAATACCAAAGCGATACGTGATTGGTCGCCGTGGCATGCCGGGAAATGTAGTTTTTAATAAAGCACCGTGTGTACGTAGCGTGTGCGTTCTCACTACAACTCCCAGCGAGCCTCGGGGTTTATGAGGGTTTGACCTCCCGGAGCCATACTTCCCGCCCCGGCCATTGTTGCTGGTGAGCGGAGAGCAGGAGGGAATGAGTGAGACCGAGGACTGTGGGAACCAGACGTGCTCCGGGTGTCCCAGGTAGGAGGCGCAGTCTACCCGGGAAGGTTCCTCTGCACAGTATGGCGCGGATAATAAAGGATAGTGTAGTCTGTGTGTGACTATAGTCCTCATGTCACTATAGAGAGCTAGAAGATGTCCTGCCCCGGCCACTGTAGTCTTCATACTGGCAGACTGGGCTCTACCTCCTCTCAGGGAGATGTACTCACGCTGCGGATTTCCCTGCAGATAATTGTGACTGAAACTCCTTTCTATTCCTCTGAATGTGGATGTGCTGGGGAGTAGTATTTCTAATACTTCATAGAATGAAAGGGACAGGTTCAGGAATATCTGCAGCAAATCTGCAGTGTGTGAATGCACCTTTATACCTTAGAGCTGTGTTTCCCAACCAGGGTGGCCAAAGGCTGTCTGGGCATGCTGGGAATTGTAGTTGTGCTACAGCTGGAGTCACCCTGGTTGGGAAATGGTACCTTAACCCCTTAAGGACTCAGACCATTTTGGCCTTAAGGACAATTTAATTTTTACATTTTTTCCTCCTCGCCTTCTAAAAATCATAACTCTTTTATATTTTCATCCACAGACTAGTATTAGGGCTTGTTTTTTGCGCGACCAGTTGTCCTTTGTAATGACATCACTCATTATATCATAAAATGTATGAAGCAACCAAAAAACACTATTTTTGTGGGGAAATTAAAACGAAAAACGCAATTTTGCTAATTTTGGAAGGTTTTGTTTTCACGCCGTACAATTTATGGTAAAAATGACGTGTGTTCTTTATTCTTAGGGTCAATACGATTAAAATGATACCCATTATTATATACTTTTATATTATTGTTGCGCTTAAAAAAAATCACAAACTTTTTAACCAAATTAGTACGTTTATAATCCCTTTATTTTGATGACCTCTAACTTTTTTATTTTTCCGTATAAGTGGCGGTATGGGGGCTCATTTTTTGCGCCATGATCTGTACTTTTTTTTGATACCACATTTGCATATAAAAAACTTTTAATACACTTTTTATAATTTTTTTTTAAATAAAATGTATTAAAAAAGTAGGAATTTTTGACTTTTTTTATTTTTTTTCATTCACGCCGTTCACCGTACGGGATCATTAACATTTTATTTTAATAGTTCGGACATTTACGCACGCGGCGATACCAAATATGTCTAAAAAATGTTTTTTACGCTTTTTGGGGGTAAAATAGGAAAAAACGGACGTTTTACTTTTTTATTGGGGGAGGGGATTTCACTTTTTTTAACTTTTACTTTTACATTTTTTTACATTTTTTTTTACACTTGAATAGTCCCCATAGGGGACTATTCATAGCAATACCATGATTGCTAATACTGATCTGTTCTATGTATAGGACATAGAACAGATCAGTATTATCGGTCATCTTCTGCTCGATCTCAGACCAGAGCAGGAGATGCCGGGAGCCGCACGGAGGAAGGAGAGGGGACCTCCGTGCGGCGTTATGAATGATCGGATCCCCGCAGCAGCGCTGCGGGCGATCCGATCGTTCATTTAAATCGCGAACTCCCGCAGATGCCGGGATCTGTTTTGATCCCGGCACCTGAGGGGTTAATGGCGGATGCCCGCGAGATCGCGGGCGTCGGCCATTGCCGGCGGGTCCCTGGCTGCGATCAGCAGCCGGGATCAGCCGCGCATGACACGGGCATCGCTCCGATGCCCGCGGTTATGCTTAGGACGTAAATGTACGTCCTGGTGCGTTAAGTACCACCTCACCAGGACGTACATTTACGTCCTGCGTCCTTAAGGGGTTAAAGAAAATCTGCAGTGTGTGAACTCGCCCTTCTAACTGGGAGAAAATCTGCCCTGTGTGAATTACCCTTAAAGGGTACCTCTAATCAAATAAACTTTTGATATATTTTAGATTAATGAATGTTGAATAACTTTCCAATAGCATGTTAATGAAAAATATGCTTCTTTCTATTGTATTTTTCCCGATCAGTCCTGTCAGCAAGCATTTCTGACTCATGCTGGAGTCCTAAACACTCAGAGCTGCCAGCCTGCTTTGTTCACAGCCAAACAGGCTGTGAACAAAGCAGGCTGGCAGCTCTGAGTGTTCTCCTTTGTGAACAAAGCAGACTGGCAGCTCGTAGTGTTTAGGACTCCAGCATGAGTCTGAAATGCTTGCTGCCAGGACTGGTAGGGACCCCTAGTGGTCATTTCTTCAAAGTGGAATATTAAATAGAAAGAAGCATATTTTTTAATAACATGCAATTGTAAAGTTGTTCTGCATACATTAATCTATAATATAGCAAAAGTTTTTTTGATGAGAGGTACCCTTTAATAGCTGAGAACAAATCTGCCCTGTGTGAATGCATTCTTATAGAACTGGGAGAAAATCTGCCCCAGGTGCGTTCACGCTGAGGAATTTACTTGAGTAATTCCTCTTGAATTCTCCTCTCAAGCTTAATTCACATCTCCTCTGCCCATTGACTTTAATGTGTTTTCCGCTGTCCTGTTCACACTGTGGAAATTCTGCTAGCGGAATTCTGACGCTGAATTCCATTCCGCTTGAAGAAAGAGCATGTTCATTCTTCAAGCAGAATCCGCGAGCAGAATCCAATAGAAGTCAATGGTAAAAATAAAAAAAATAAATTCTGCCGACATTGTTTTCAAGCGGAATTCAGAAAAGTAGAATAAATAGCCTCATACTTCATTCCTCTTCATCTTCGCATGGAAATTCCGCTTGATGGAGAAGGCAACAAATTCCCGACCAAAATTATTCCTCGTGAATTCCTCTTGAATTCCTCAGTGGAATTCACGAGGAACAATTTCGGTCAGGAATTTGTTGCCTTCTCCATCATGTGGAATTGAAATTTCCATGTGGGAATGAAGGAGGAGGCTATTTAATCTACTTTTCTAAATTCTGCTCGAATTCTGCTTGAAAACGATGTCTGGCAGAATTTTATTTTTTTTTTTTACCGTTGACTTCTATTAACTTTTTTTTTTTACTTCTAACATGTTCGTTCTTCAAGCGGAAAAAAATTCAGCATCGGAATTCTGCTAGCAGAATTTCCGCAGTGTGACCAGGACAGCGGAAAAAACATTAAAGGGGTACTCCGGTGAAAACCTTTTTTCTTTTAAATCAACTGGTGGCAGAAAGTTAAACATATTTGTAAATTACTTCTATTAAAAAAAAATCTTAATCCTTCCTGTACTTATTAGCTGCTGAATGCTACAGAGGAAATTTTTTTTTTTTTGTAATGCTCTCTGATGACATCACGAGCACAGTTCTCTCTGCTGATATTATAATAACACTTTATTGTTTTCCTTAGCAGACATCTGCTATGCATGGTTGCTAAAATGGACAGAGATGTCAGCAGAAAGGAATTTCCTCTGTAGCATTCAGCAGCTAATAAGTACTGGAAGGATTAAGATTTTTTTAATAGAAGTAATTTACAAATATGTTTAACTTTCTGCCACCAGTTGATTTAAAAGAAAAAAGGTTTTCACCGGAGTACCCCTTTAACCCCTTAACGACGCAGGACGTATATTTACGTCCTGCGCCGGCTCCCGCGATTTGAAGCGGGATCTCGCCGCGATCCCGCATCATATCGCGTTGGTCCCGGCGCTCATCAACGGCCGGGACCCGCGGCGAATACCACACATCGCCGATCGCGGCGATGTGCTGTATTAACCCTTTAGAAGCGGCGGTCAAAGCTGACCGCCGCTTCTAAATTGAAAGTGACCCGGCTGCTCAGTCGGGCTGTTCGGGACCGCCGCGGTGAAATCGCGGTGTCCCGAACAGCTGACAGGACACCGGGAGGGCCCTTACCTGCCTCCTCGGTGTCCGATCGGCGAATGACTGCTCCGTGCCTGAGATCCAGGCAGGAGCAGTCAAGCGCCAATAACACTGATCACAGGCGTGTTAATACACGCCTGTGATCTGTGTAAAAGATCAGTGTGTGCAGTGTTATAGGTCCCTATGGGACCTATAACACTGCAAAAAAAATGTAAAAAAAAAAAAAAGTGTTAAAGGTCATTTAACCCCTTCCCTAATAAAAGTTTGAATCGCCCCCCTTTTCCCATAAAAAAATAAAACAGTGTAAAAAAAATAAAAATAAACATATGTTGTATCGCCGTGTGCGTAAATGTCCGAACTATAAAAATATATAATTAGTTAAACCGCACGGTCAATGGCGTACGCGCAAAAAAATTCCAACGTCAAAAAAAGCGCATTTTTGGTCACTTTTTAAACCATTAAAAAATTTATAAAAAGTGATCAAAAAGTCCGATCAAAACAAAAATCATACCGATAAAAACTTCAGATCACGGCGCAAAAAAATTAGTCCTCATACCGCCCTGTACGTGGAAATATAAAAAAGTTATAGGGGTCAGAAGATGACATTTTTAAACGTATAAATTTTCCTGCATGTAGTTATGATTTTTTCCAGAAGTGCAACAAAATCCAACCTATATAAGTAGGGTATCATTTTAATCGTATGGACCTACAGAATAGTTATAAGGTGTAATTTTTACCAAAATATGCACTGCGTAGAAACGGAAGCCCCCAAAAGTTACAAAATGGCGTTTTTTCTTCGATTTTGTCGCACAATGATTTTTTTTTTTCCGTCTCGCCGTGAATTTTTGGGTAAAATGACTAATGTCACTGCAAAGTAGAATTGGCGACGCAAAAAATAAGCCATAATATGGATTTTTAGGTGGAAAATTGAAAGGGTTATGATTTTTAAAAGATAAGGAGGAAAAAACGAAAGTGCAAAAACGGAAAAACCCTGAGTCCTTAAGGGGTTAAAGTCAATGGGCAGAGGAAATTGTACATTCATTTGGCGAGGAGGATTCAAGAGGAATTACTTGAGTGAATTCCTCTTGAATTACTCAAATTTGCCCTGTGTGAGGTGATGTTCTTCCTGCCCCCTGTTTGTGTATAGGGTAGATGCGTCACTCAGTGCATGTGAGGACCAGCCGCCGGTACCTTCCTCCATGACTGCATAACTAGTTAATGGGTCCCGGTGGCGTTATCAGGGTACATTCACACTTGCATATTTTTGCAGCTGATTTTGCCACTTATTAAAGTTAAGGGGTTGCAAAATCAGCTGCACAAAATATGCAGCAAAAATATGCGGTAGATCCTGTACATGTGAATGTACCCTCCAACTAATTGTTCTTAAATGTCTGAGTAATTCATAGTGTCCTGACATAGCATTGCCTGCACCAGTTTTGTTACCCCCCCCCCCCCCCCCCCATTTTAACAGCATAAAACTGATGACCTGTTCCCTTTTTAAATTGTTGACTGTAGCACCCACTAACCTTTTAGGTGCTGCTTTGCTTTACACGTGCTGTGTCCACTTCCTTCTTTTTTGGTTGACCCCCTGCCAATCCAACTTCAATTACATGTCTCTGTTATTGGCATCTCTTGAATATTTCTGATAGAGGATGAGAGTCCAATATATAGATACATATGTCCAGAGGAATCGGCATGATGCTACATACAAGCTGCATGATATGGGGAAAAATGTGCAAGTGCAATTATGGGGGTAAATTATTGCGATTTCAATTAGGGCTGGGCGAAATGACCAGATATGTGTATCACGGAATTTTTTTTTAACTTACGGCGGTTCCACGGTATATAACGGTATTTTCACCCCCCCCAAATCATGTGACCCGCCAGCGCTGTTCTGTCCCCCCATGTAAGAAGCCGGCTTCTTACATGACAGTGGGCTCAGCCTATCACTGGGCGGGGCATCACTCGGGCCGGTGATAGGCTGACAGCTGTCCACATTCCAGTCCCCTGCGTGCGGTCGAGGTGGGTGAGTTAAAAGTTTATTTTCTGTATCTTTTGCAGCCCGGGCATAGGGATACAGTGTAGAGCAGTGGTCTCCAACCTGCGGACCTCCAGCTGTTGCAAAACCACAACTCCCAGCATGCCCGGACAGCCGTTGGCTGTCCGAGCATGCTGGAAGTTGTAGTTTTGCAACATATGGAGGTCTGCAGGTTGGAGACCACTGGCGTACAGTATAGAGTTCCGGCGGCCCCCAACAAAGAGGAGGGGGGCAGTGCTTGACATCTGTGGGTAGTACCCCGCTGGGCTGATCCTTAATTCGGGGGAGCAGGACAGTGCTGGCGGGTAAACATAGGATTAGTTCCCTGATGTGGGGACAGCGCTGCGCTGATAATACATTCCCGAGGAGGAGGGGCCCAACTGGTATTGCGGTATGGGGGGAAATTTATATCGTGCAGCCCAAAAAATTTGGTATTCGGTATGAACCGGTATACCGCCCAGCCTTTTTTATATAGCCAATTCCTCAATATTCCCTAATTTCATGTTCATTAACTGAACATAAAATTGAGGGGCTTGGATATGAAATGGGGAGAAATTAGCTTAAATGGGTTCTCCGCTGCCCAGCATTTGGAACAAACTGTTCTGAATGCTGGAGCCAGATTACTACTTGCAATCTTGTGATTGCAGACACTGACCAATGCTGTGCCATAGGAGCCCATATCACAGCATTGATCAGTGTTATCGGCGTGCCATTACTACAGGCTGCTGCGGCTGCCTGCATTATTGGAGCACTGATCAGATGGGACAGAGGCAGGTAGGGATTCTTTGCCCATCCTCTCAGCTAATCAGGACCTTGTGCGTGTCCCGATTAGCTCCGCTGAGCTACCGGCACTTGTTTTCTGTATTTTAGACCCCACAATCAACTTTGATTGTGGAGTCTAAAGGGTTAATGATGGATATCATCTGGATCTATGATGTCTGGCTTTAGCCAGTATGAAACAAGCTCAGCTCCTAAGGTCGCTTAATAGACCCACCACCAGCTCCGATGTATACATATGGCGGCCAGTCGTAGAGGGGTTAATTCACCTCCTTGCAGCGCTAGGAACTGCTGAGGACAGACAGTCGGCTGCACAATGTAGGGCCTGCACCGCACCACAGGGGAGCATAGCATACAACTCGACTCTGCTTTCCCTGATTGTCGGCTCTTGTGCGTGCGGCCTGTCCCCTCCGGCGTTCGGCCCACTGTCTCTCCTCCCAGTTAGATAATCAAAAAATTTAGCGAAAGGCCAAATCGTTATTTCGCAATCTGCAATTATAGCCATTCAATTGCGATAATTCATGCAGCCCGAATACAAACTAGTGGCTGCCTCTGTCCTGATTCACTGTTAGCTGCATTCTCTGTTTTCACACTGTTATATGTAGCACATAAGCCATATGTAAAAATATGTTTAACTTTAGCCAATAAAGATAAATGTAGATCACCTTTTTCTCTTCTTGATTTTCCACAGTGTAGAGCAGATGCTGGCGTCGAGTCCTGGGAAGACCCCCATCAGCTTACTGCAAGAATATGGGACTCGGGTAGGAAAGACCCCCGTGTATGACCTACTCAAAGCTGAAGGACAAGCCCATCAACCCAACTTTACCTTTCGTGTATCTGTTGGTGACATCAACTGTACTGGTCAGTGGGAGGGGCTTATTTACTTTTATTAACTTTTTTTTTTTTTTTACTTTTAAGTTGTTTTTTTTTCTTCCTCAAACCATCTCTGTCCATTTTAAGAATTGTCCAGAGTAGGAGAAAATCCCCATAGCAAACATATGCTACTATGGACAGAGATATCAGCAGAGAGCACTGTGTTCCCAAAAAAAAAAAAAATTCCTATGTAGTATTCAGCAGCTAATAAGTACTGGAAGGATTAAGATTTTTTTAATGGAAGTAATTTACAAATCTGTTTAACTTTCTGGCACCAGTTGATTTAAAAAATATATATATATTCCACCGGAGTACCCCTTTAAGTCTCTGTGTGTCTGTAAGCGCCCCCCTTGTACTTCAGATGCTGTGATCAGTGTTGATTACGACATCTGAAGGGTTAATGGTGGGCATCAGTGGGATCACTGATATCCACCATTATCCATGAGGTCCCGGCTGCTGATAGTGGCCGGTTCTGATCACAGTGCAACGTACAAGTAAGTCTCTGTGCGCAAGTACTAGAGCACAGTGATGTACTTGTATGTCAGGTGTCCACTAAGGGTTAAAAACAGTTTAAAAAAAATAAAAAAACTAAATGTGCGCACAGACGGCTGCTTTTCTATAGACTTTACTATAATACAATATTGGATTAAAAAAACTGACCTTTTTTTGTTTCCATTTTACAATGCATGAACCCAGCCTAAAAAGGCAGACTCTGCCACACACACCAGTTAACCCCTCCATAGCAACCCAGTGAATAACAGGAGAGGCAGTAGCAGTACCTAGCAGTGTCCGACACTCTTCATGATGTCCAAACTTTCATACATTTTTGCAGACCTTTCCTATATTGATAAAGTATGATATAAAGAGGAAAATATGTTACCCAATTGATTCCCACAAGACAGATGGAGTGTCAGTAACTTTCCAATAATTACTTTCTTTGCACAATATACAGTATAAGAAAACAAAAGATTGTTTAAATAATGGCCTGAAACCACTGTATTAAAAGCCAACACACAAGACCAGAGGCTGGTCTACAACAATGGGTACAGGGCTCACCCTCTGAGGTGCAGATGGTCCTGCAGCTAAGGCCTCACATCAAAGCATGTGTGTAATGAACAGCAAATGAGAGAAAGTGGGAGGTGCTTAATAATATGGATATTCAAAGAGGAAAGTTAATAATATCCCCTTAAAGGGTTAAAGAGTCTGTCCCATAAAAAATAGGGCTACATTGATGAATTAAGTGAAATGAAATGTATTTCAAATGGACAAGGAATTCGAGGGAAATGTCCTGCTTTAGAGCTATATACTTTCTGATTCCCCATTTGGCTGCATTGTTTTGATAACGGTTACCCTTGGTTACAACGCGCTGAGGCGGTCACACATGCTCAAGTCAACTGCAGTCTGCTGAAGGTTATGGCAATTGGTCTCCACAGTGCATGAAAGCAAGGGGGATTGTGGGAAAGTGTGTGCTCTGCAGGGTCACAGATCAGAGGGGAAACCAGGAATTGATCAGATCCATGGAGGAGAAAACACTATAGGGATGAAGGACATTTTACCTACAAATAGCACTTTTGTTCTTCTTTTACCAGCTTTGCTTCATGTAACAACTCCTTTAAAGATGTATTCTGATATATTGCTTCCTGGGACACCTTCTTATGTTTCTCCATTTTCTTAGGTCAAGGACCTAGCAAGAAGGCAGCGAAGCACAAGGCAGCAGAGGTGGCTCTCTCCCTACTCAAGGGCAGAGATATGTTTGGAGCAGTTATCGAGGAGAACTGGTGAGCGGGAAATACTTGGCTTTGATCACTAACTTAACACTAGCAATGCTCAAAATGACTCCAAGGATTCTGCCTTATTTATTCCCAATACACCAGGCTTAAGCCTATTAAGGAATGAGGGAAAAGTGTGTATTACCCAGAACAGGCAGGTTCTGTATAGTGACAAAGCATAATAAATGACCGTTAAAGGTAATCTGTCAGCTTTAGATCATATTCATCCTTTGCGTGTCAAAAAGGTCATGTTGAGCCTAAGCATGCACTCCACCTCCTCCCCTCATTGATGGACATGCACTGCTTGGTGCTGGAAGACTAGCCCTGTATGTCAGTCAATCAAGGCAAGGAAAAAGTGAGAAGGCATGTATCCTGCGGCTCAGTGCAGCTTTTTTTGATACTTTAGCTTTAAGTATAATCTATAACTGAGAGCTTTTGCTTACTGAAAATAATAGTAAGAAAGCTAAAAGTAATGCTTCAGGATAGTATGAAGAAAGTTAGTGGGGTCAAGCACAGAACAATGAGGCTGTTTTCACCCTGATCTGCTCTATTGTAGGGTGTATATTACAGATCTTTATACCGTATCAAACAACCTAGACTGACAGAACATGACAACATTCATGTGTGATAATGATTTGTATATGTATTAGTTTATCTGCTATTTTTCAGTTTTTGTGATAGATGTTTTCCATTAAATAACAAAAAACAAGCTTTTTACTCACAAACTAAATTAATATAATTTTTTTTCCTTGACTTAACATCCAAACATTTGTCTTTCAAGACTTCACCTTTTCCTTACAGCATCATAAGCAAAATATGGTAAAGATAGTGGATGCTCTAATAGAAATGTATGTGTTTTTTTTAATCTATAGTAGTACCACATACAAAGAGGAACCTCCTGCAGAAGTAACAATAAAGACTGAGGACTCTTCACCTCCACCAATCTCAAGGTAAACCTTTAAATATAGCAAGCAAATCATGTTGGTCTTATGCTTTTAAAAATAGTGGAGCCAGGCCCTTTTTTATTTTTTTATTTTTTTTTGTGTATCTGCTTTTCCAATGCTAACTGGGTAACTGGGTAGCCCACCCCTCCCCTACATAATAACTATGTTGGGTACATAATACCAGTTAAAATGCAGTTACAATAAGTTACTTAAAGCCATCAAATTGAGTTACATCAATTACGTAAATTAGTTGTCCCGCCCATTGTTAATACATAGTACCGGATCTTTCTGCATGTCATAAAGAATATTAGACTTTGATCAGTGTTGTACCCATAGCCTAACTAGACTTATGTAAGTGTTATAAATACCCATAGCCTGTAACTTTTTTTCTGTTTGTATTCTTTTAACCTCTTAATGACCCAGGGCGTACCTGTACGCCCTGAGTCCACTCCCTTTCTATAACACGGGGCTACGGCATGGCCCTGCATCATAATGTCCGGGACCCGTTGCTAATAGCGCACAGCACTGCTATTAACCCTTTAGACGCGGCGTTCAAAGTTTATTGCTGCGTCTAAAGTGAAAGTAAACTGCCGGCTAGCTCAGTGGGCTGTTCAGGACTGAACAGCTGCAGGAGACAAGGAGGGCCCCTACCTTCCTCCTGTGTTTCCAATCGCAAAATGACTGCTCAGTGCCTCAGATCCAGGCATGAGCAGTCAAGTGGCAGAATCATTGATCAATGTTATCCTATGGGATAACAATGATCAATGTAAAAGATCAGTGGAAAGGAGTGACTCACTTGGAGTAAAAATCCCTCAGCACTTCTGGACACATCAATGGATATCAAACACAAGCTTTTATTGCATCTTCTTAAACATCAGGATAACAAATCATGTTAAAAAATGGACCGACGCGTTTCGAGGCTGCAAAGCCATTAAGGATCTGGAAAAATTTGATGACCTTATAATACGCATGTCTGATAAGGGTGGCTCAGTCCTGATTTTGGACAGAGAATTATACCGTACTGAAGTTTGGAAGATCCTCAATGACTCCTATAGCGTTTTGGATTGTAATCCCACATCTATGGTACATACTAAACTTAACAGGATCTTGCAGGAGGGTGTGGTTTTGGGTATTTTGGATGAAAAATCACGTGAAAATCACGTGAATAGGAGGTGTGAAACTATGATAATTAAAAAAGGTCTGCTCCTCCCAGCAGGATATACCCGCCTTCAGGCCATGAGCTAATCAGTTTAAGCTTAGTGTCTGAAGGAGGTGGACATGGTCTGGAATTCTCCAGACCAGGTCTTCTGATTTTTTTGTTTTCCTAGTATAGGGACATGTTTTTTTAATTCCTTTTTCTTTCCTGTTTTCAGGTGGGGACTCATGGACTCCGGTTCCCTGTTTCCCCATTGCGAGTAAGGGGGCACAGACATTGCGTATATGCGCTGTTCACCCCCCCCTCGCCAACGGTCAGCGCCTGGGTTGGTACCTCATGGGTCCGGGTCCCCCTATTTCCCTGCTCGCCTCGCTTGCGCATAGCAGCCAGGCGGGATGCAGGTAACTAAAGCTGACTGAAGACTTAATTGAAGACTCCATTTGGTAAGTTCTGACTGAGGTAAGTACTTTCCCCCCTTTTCTCCTTAGGTACAGTCTTGCAACCTCTGGAGACCCCCTGTTTTTGGCCCACCTTTCAGGTTATGGGGCTGACTTAGGGTGGGTTCACACTACGTTTTCTCCCATATGGGAGCGCATACGGCAGGGGGGAGCTAAAACCTTGCGCTCCCGTATGCCTTCGTATGCGCTCCCGTATGTAATTCATTTCAATGAGCCGGCCGGAGTGAAACGTTCGGTCGGCTCATTTTTGCGCCGTATGCGCTTTTACGACCGGACCTCAAACCGTGGTTGACCACAGTTTTAGGTCCGGGGGAAAAGCGCATTCGCCGCAAAAATGAGCTGACCGAACGTTTCACTCCGACCGGCTCATTGAAATGAATGACACACGGGAGCGCATACGAAGGCATAC
Organism: Hyla sarda; assembly: GCF_029499605.1. Taxonomy (NCBI): domain Eukaryota; kingdom Metazoa; phylum Chordata; class Amphibia; order Anura; family Hylidae; genus Hyla; species Hyla sarda. The sequence goes on along the minus strand of NC_079190.1, from coordinate 111,368,254 downwards.
GGGAGCGCGAGGTTTTAGCTCCCCACTGCCGTATGCGCTCCCGTATGGGATAAAACGTAGTGTGAACCCAGCCTTATACAGGGGCTGGACTTTTATTCTGGGGGAGCAGTGGCACCTTAGGGGGCATGTCATCTATGTTTTACATTGGGCACTTCACTGTGTGTGTGTGGTTACTTGCGGCTGTGTCTGCAGTGCCTTATAGGTGGCTGACAGCGGGCGCTGGTACGGGCCGGCTTACTTTCACTTCTCCGGCAGTCTCTGCCGGCGTATAGTCCGCCCGCTCTACTTCCCCGAGCGCATATGCGGCTGACGTGTGCTCGGGACAAGGAGCGGGCACCATTACAGCTTCTTCTCGGCCAGTCTATAGCTCCGCCCACAGGGCTGTTGGAGCTCTTCAGAGGCATGAAGTAGCCTCCAATCAGCGCCGTGGGCGCGATTTTCAGTTAGAAGGGGCCATTTAGTTAGTGCCTCTGCTTCAGGCACTCGCTCTCTCGCTGACTTTGACAACAATCTGGAATCTGCATGGAAACATCCAGACAAGAGGTTCCTGGGAATCAAGACAATTCAAGAACGTTATCCATTTGACAAGGACTTTGTCACTAAGGTGGTTTCCTCTCCCTCTGTGGATCCACCAATCTCCCGGATCTCTAAGGCGACTACGCTGCCACTGGCAGATGCCGCTGCCTTCAAGGATTCCACGGACAAGAAGGTAGAATCCTTAGCGAAGTTTGCCTCTGAAGCAGCTGGCTCTTCTCTTCTTCCCATGTTCGCCTCGACTTCCTGTGCTTCCATGCAGTCAGCCTGTTGTTCTGCCTTTGCTGTGGGTCACCTAGCGGCTCTCCGACGCTCTATGTGGCTTAAAGCTTGGAATGCGGATGCCGCTTCCAAAAGGTCTCTCACTGAGCTTCCTTTTACGGGTGGCCGTCTTTTTGGCAAGCGCCTTGATGAGATTATCTCTGAGGCGACGGGAGGTAAGAGTTCCTTGTTGCCTCAAAATAAGGCTCGCCCTACTTCCCAAAGTCCTCTTCCTTTCGGACCTTTGGCTCCAGCAAAGGGTCTGGGCAGGTGCCTTCGCGGGACTAGAAGGCTCCCTCTTTCCAGGCGTTTTGCATTTGACGGCGTGGGGGTTGAGACCGCAGTTTTGAGGGACCGCGGGTTCTCTTCCCAAGTCATTTGCACCATGCTCAAGGCTCGTAAGCCCTCCTCTGCAAGGATTTACCACCGTACTTGGAGGTCTTATTTTTGTTGGTGTGAAGTACAAGACTTCTCCCCGGTGACCTTCTCTGTTCCCCGTCTTCTCTCGTTTTTGCAAAAGGGGTTGGAACTGGGGTTGTCTCTCAGTTCTCTTAAGGGTCAGGTTTCGGCCCTTACTGTTCTTTTCCAGCGGCCCCTGGCTTCTAATCCTCATGTCCGGACCTTTCTGCAAGGAGTGGCGCACGCTGTTCCTCCTTATCGGTCACCTTCTCCCCCTTGGGACTTGAATTTGGTTCTGAGTGCCCTCCAGGGTGTACCCTTTGAGCCCCTTAGAGAGGTCTCTCTCCGCCTCCTTTCTTGGAAAGTGGTGTTTCTGGTGGCTATCACCTCCATCCGGAGGGTGTCTAAATTGGCAGCCCTTTCCTGCCGTTCTCCGTTTCTGGTGATCCACCAGGACAAAGTTGTTTTCCGGCCAGACCCTTCCTTTTTACCTAAGGTGGTCTCGGCCTTTTATCTCAATGAGGATATTGTCCTCCCGTCATTTTGCCTTGCTTCTTCTCATCCTAGGGAGCGCTTACTGCACAAGCTGGACCTGGATCGGGCTGTTCGGTCTTCTCTCCATCACTTCTCCCTTTCGTCAGTGTGATTCATTTTTCATCCTGACGGAAGGTCGTCGCAAGGGACAACCTGCTTCCAAGGTCACCATTTCTAGGTGGATTCGGTCCGCCATTTCGGAAGCCTATCGCTGTAAGGGGAAGATTCCTCCTTTCAGGGTTGTGGCTCATTCCACTCGTTCTGTTGGGGCATCTTGGGCTCTCCAGAATAGAGCCTCGGCCTCGCAGATTTGTAAGGCGGCTACCTGGTAGTCTTTGCACACTTTCTCGAGGTTTTATCGGGTTCATACTTTCGCATTGGCTGATGCTTCCCTGGGGCGTAAGGTGTTGCAGGCGGCAGTGGATCAGCAGTCTGCCTGATTACTTATCTGCCCACCCAAGGGACGGCTTTGGTACGTCCCACTGTCTGTGTCCCCCAATGGAGCCGATAGAGAAAATGAGATTTTTTTTAACACTTGCTGTAAAATCTCTTTCTCGAAAGATCTATTGGGGGACACAGCTCCCGCCCTTTTTTGGGGTTTTTCCTTGGTTCTCTGTCCGAGGGTGTGTTCAGTTATGTTTTTTCTTCTGGCTCTCGGACAGTTTTGGGTTCTTCCTTGACCTATTGGTCTCCTCCTGTTGTTCTGGAACTTAAACTGACTAGCTCAGAGCCTGAAGGCGGGTATATCCTGCTGGGAGGAGCTGACTTTTTTTTATCACAATAGTGTCACACCTCCCAGAGACAGCTAGATACACCCACTGTCTGTTCCCCAGTGGATCCTTCAAGAAAGAGCTTTTACGGTAAGTGTTAAAAATCTCCTTATTCGGAGATTTTTTTTTAACACTGTTATCCTGATCTTTTTTTAAAGATGATGCAATAAAAGCTTGTGTTTTATATCCATTGATGTGTCCGGAAGTGCTGAGGGATTTTTACTCCAAGTGAGTCACTCCTGTCCACGGCAGCAATGTCCTGTCAGCACCTGGAGCAATCGGGAATCATGGCAGCTACAACTCTCATGGAGTTCTTTGATTAGTAAAAGATCAGTGTGTGCAGTCATAACATTGCAAAAAAAAGTGAAAAAAAAGTTAATAAGGATAATTTAACCCCCTCGCCTAATAAGTTTGAGTCACCCCCCCCCTTTTTCCCATAAAAAAAAACTGTAAATAAAATGTGGTATTGCCATGTGCAGAAATGTTTGAATTATAAAAAATATTTCATTAATTAAACCGCACGGTCAATGGCATACACGCAAAAAAATTCTAAAGTCCATAATAATTTATATCGTAAAAAAAATGTATAAAAAAAGCGAGCAAAATGTCATGATTTTTTGATCTTTTTTCCAGAAGTACGACAAAATCAAACGTATATAAGTAGGGTATCATTTTAATCATATGGACCTACAGAATAAAGAGAAGGTGTCATTTTTACCGAAAAATGTACTGCATAGAAATGGAAGCCCCCAAAATTTAACAAAATGGCATTTGTTTCTTCAATTTTGTCGCACAATGATTTTTTTTTTTTCCGTAGATTTTTGGATAAAATGACTGATGTTATTACAAAGTAGAATTGGTGGCACAAAAAATAAGCCATCATATGGATTTTTAGGTACAAAAATGAATTACGATTTTTTTTTTTTTTTTTTGAAAGGTAAAAAGGAAAAAAACTAAAGTGCAAAAACTGAAAACCCCCCAGGTCCTTAAGGGGTTAAATAACACTAAGTCATAGTGTCAGGATTGTGATGCCTGAACCAGTTTTATACTGGGTGCAGTTTGGGCAGCATAAAACTTAAGACAGGTTCCATTTAACTTGATCATAATGTCTTCTTCTGTCTAGAAATCACAGTGTTGATATGAAGCCACCCTTGTCTGCACAGCAGTCAGAGTGTAATCCTGTTGGGGCCCTGCAGGTAAATAATTGTGTTCTGTCCTAATTTTCGGTTTAAAAAAAAAATGTTTTTCTATTTTATTACAATTTTTTTCCCCATGTCTTAGGAGCTGGTGGTGCAGAAAGGCTGGAGACTTCCAGAATACACTGTAACACAAGAATCTGGACCAGCACACAGGAAAGAGTTCACCATGACCTGTCGGGTGGAGCGGTTTTTGGAGATTGGTACGTGAGCCCTGCTGGTCAGCATCAGGGAGATGGCATGGAGAACAGGTTGTAAGGAGCTTTATTTATAAGACTATGTTCACACTTACTTGCCTCTTTTTTTTTTCCTTTGGGAAGCGATGACACTAGTGTGTTCAACATTTTTGTTTTCAAGAATGAAAATGTCTGATTGTATAGCAACAGGTAGCTCCTTAAGGAATCCAGTGTCTTATTTACCGTATATACTCGAGTATAAGCCGAGTTTTTCAGCACGATTTTTCGTGCTGAAAACACCCCCCTCGGCTTATACTCGAGTGAACTCCCCCACCCGCAGTGGTCTTCAACCTGCGGACTTCCAGAGGTTTCAAAACTACATCTCCCAGCAAGCCCGGGCAGCCATCGGCTGTCCGGGCTTGCTGGGAGTTGTAGTTTTGAAACCTCCGGAGGTCCGCAGGTTGAAGACCACTGCGGCCTTCAACATCATCCAGCCCCCTCTCACCCCCCTTTAGTTCTGAGTACTCACCTCCGCTCGGCGCTGGTCCGGTGCTGCAGGACTGTCCGGAGAGGAGGTGGTCCGGTGGGATAGTGGTTCCGGGCTGCTATCTTCACCGGGGAGGCCTCTTCTAAGCGCTTCGGGCCCGGCCTCAGAATAGTCACGTTGCCGTGACAACGACGCAGAGGTGCGTTCATTGCCAACGTACTTCTGCGTCATTGTCAAGGCAACGCCTCTATTCCTGGCCGGAAGCGCGGAGAAGAGGCGCCCCCGGTGAAGATAGCAGCCCGGACCACCTCCTCACCGGACCACCTCCTCACCGGACAGCCCTGCAGGACCGGACCAACGCCGAGCGGAGGTGAGTACTCAGAACTAAAGGGGGTGAGAGGGGGCTGGATGATGTTGAAGGCCGCAGTGGTCTTCAACCTGCGGACCTCCGGAGGTTTCAAAACTACAACTCCCAGCAAGCCCGGACAGCCGATGGCTGCCCGGGCTTGCTGGGAGTTGTAGTTTTGAAACCTCTGGAGGTCCGCAGGTTGAAGACCACTGAGGGCGAATGATGAGAAGAGGATGATGGGGGGGGGGGGGGGATGATGAAGGGGGGGGGGGTGGGGATGATGAAGGGGGGGGGGGGGGTGGGATGATGAAGGGGGGGGGTGTGGGATGATTACAAGGGGATGATGAAGGGGGGATGTGTGGGATGATAAGGGGATGTGTGGGATGATAAGGGGATGATGAAGGGGGGATGTGTGGGATGATGAAGGGGGGATGTGTGGGATGATGAAGGGGGGATGTGTGGGATGATGAGGATGTTAATGACGGGTCTGGATGATGACAGGGGGGGGATGAGGTATTTCCCACCCTAGGCTTATACTCGAGTCAATAACTTTTCCTGGGATTTTGGGTTGAAATTAGGGGTCTCGGCTTATACTCGGGTCGGCTTATACTCGAGTATATACGGTACTTGATTGGTGGAAAAAGTCCTGATTCAAGTGTGTGTGTGTGTGTGTCTCACATTCAAGTTGTATGATGCAATGTTGGATGCCAAATCAAAAACTGATCATAAATGGAGGGAATGTATAAAAGAAAAAACTGAGACGTCGTTTTTTTTTTTATTTTTTTTAAAGCTTTGGCTTCAAAAACTGCTTTGAAAAAGAAAATTAGAAACATAATGGACTTTTACATCTCTCTCCTGCTGTATCTGTGGTTTTGGAACAAAACTGCATTCAATACTGCACATCATGGCCCTCATTTACTAATGTCAACCCGACTATTTTTGTCGGGTTGTGCTACCAAATTTGTCGCATAGCCCATGCGACAGTAATTTGGTCGCACAACCCGACAAAATAATAATAATCACTCAGTGTTTTTTAAACCCGTCAAAATGGGTCTGGTTATCACAAAAAGGGGGCATGTTCCCGACAAAAAAGAAAAAACACTCGGAGTATGATAAACTCACAGGAAAACCTGTGAATTTTTCTTCCCAAAACTGACTAAATCATACCCCCATCATGGAACAGGGTCTGTTCCATGTTGGGTAGTAGTACAGGGGCAAAGGGGTTGATCGCATAGTTTCTCACTTTTGAGATCTGATCCGATCAAAAGTTATTAAGCAGGGGAGCGGGCGGCATGGTCTGCTCCCCAGCAGTGTACGATGTATTTTGCTTTCATTTTCAAATTCCCCGCCGGGATCCCTGAATGGCCAGTACTGAAGAGCCATTCAGGGATCCCTGCGGGGTTCTCAAATAGAAGAGCTGCGGTGGGGAAAGATATATAGAATCGCTGGGGGGTATGTATGTGTCTGGCTCCCCACAGCTTCTATATATCTTGTTCCCCGCCACGTTTGTGTGTGTGTGTGTGTGTGTGTGTGTGTGTGTATATATATATATATATATATATATATATATATATATATATATATATATATATATATATATATATATATATATATATATATATTATTATGCGCCCCCCCCCCCGCACAGTGCTATCATTGACAAGCATTTTATTAGCACAGCGATCATATGCCCCCCCACCCCCACACAGCACAATCGTATTCCCCCAGCAGCGCATGAGATATATAGCTTTATCTGGTCCCCACTTCGCTTCTATACACAGTCCTCCTCAGTCCAAACACCACAGCTGCCCCATCACCGCTCCCATCCACGGTGTTATAATTACCTGTTCCCGTGGCCCGCGCTTCTTCTGGCTCCGGCGCTGTTGCTGCAATGTGCAATGATGAGTGACGTCCAACACGACGTCACCGTCAGTGCGCACAGTGACAGCGCACAGCAACAGCGCCGGAGCCAGAAGGATCGTGGAACATGTAATTATAACACCGTGGATGGGGGCGGCGATGGGGCAGCTGTGGTGGTTGGACTGAGGAGGCTTTGTATAGAAGTGAAGTGGGGACCAGATAACGCTATATATCTGGTCCCCACTTCGCTTCTATACACACATGCCTCTGAAGCGCTATCACTGACAAGCAGAGCATCAGTCAACAGCTTCCCGGAGAGATGCTCTGCTAATAGAATGCTTGTCAATGGTATGTGTGTGTGTGTGATCCAGTTGCTGCTCCTGTTTCATCAGCCTCAGGTGCCCCTGTCTTTTGCCTGTTTCTGAGATTAGAGCTTGGAGCGGGACCACACATCAGGACCAATCCGTCTTAAGATGGGACACCACACCTGAGCAAGCAGGTCCTGCTCTAAGCTCTTGAAGAAGCAGGAGCTGATGCAAGACCTGCAGGGGACTGGGGAAGGTTAGTATAGCCCGAGCAGAACATGAAATGTTTTATTTATTTTTCTCAATACTGAAGTAGCATGTAGTCAGTTATCAAAGCAATACCATTTAGTTATGCAGGACATTAGTTACCACTTTAAGGGGAGTCTGTTAAGGTTGGCAAAGATTTTAAAAATATGTCGGGGCAGATTTACTAAAATTCTTAGACAATGTAAACTTAGACTACACAGTCTAAAAAATGCACCAGATTCATCAGTTGGTTTGCTGTTTATTTTAAAGATTACACATCCTATTAGTTGGCTTAAACCTCATCAGAATCTTGTGCCAGAATTCTGGCACAGTTTTAAGATGTAAAATAAAACTTTGCACCAAAAGGGGATTATCTGGTGCAAGTCCAAATTCTTACACGCATCACGTTCTTACCTTCCCCACTGTGACCATGACATTGATCAAAGGTAAGTCCAACTAGTGCAGATTGGTATTCTTCTAGTAGTTAGCATGCAGGTAAATTCTTCCAGACGAAGTAGAATTAAAGTAATAACTTTATAAATCCTTGAGCAATATATGCCACATTTTTATTGTGGAGTTTATTGTGGCTGTCTGTTTTAGCAACGTTGTTAAAATAAAAAATAAAAAAAACTGCCAACATGGGTGACATATGGCTGCCTGGCTACAGTTTGTAATTAAGGAAACGCACATCATGTTTAGATCAGTGGAGTTATATATCCATACATATAGAACTATCCCTAATGAGCCATTGTCCCCCATGCTCCTTGAGCATGTTTCTGAAGTAATTTATTTTAGTATGTAAACTGATTATATGGAAAAGAACATTGGGCTAGATACTTAAACAGCTAATTCGTAGTGTAAACAGTAGACTACCTAAAAAATGCACCATATTTGTCACAGGTCATTGTTATGCTGCTACCTCATTTCTGACTTGCTTTTAGTGTAAAATTAGTTGTAAACTAAAACAGAAGCTTACAATCTCTTTCCAGGCAGTGGCACATCAAAGAAGCTGGCAAAAAGGAATGCTGCGGCCAAGATGCTTCTGCAGATTCATAGGGTACCCACAGAACATCGGGAGAATGGTGAACCAGAGCCTGAAGAAGACCAGTTTTCTATGGTAATGATCAACCAGTGTATTTGTTTTCATATACAATGCATTCGGAAAGTCTTCAGACCTTTTCACATTTTGTTATACTGCGGCCTTGTGCTAAAAATCTTGCAGACACATAAGTATTCAGACACTTTACTCAATACTTAGTTGAAGCACATTTGGCAGCGATTACAGCCTCCAGTTTTGGGGATGATGCCACAAGGTTTGTACACCTGTATTTGGAGATTTTCTGCCATTCTTTTCTGCAGATCCTCTCAAGCTCTGTCATGTCGGAGGGGGACAGTAGGTGGAAGCCAATTTAATTTCTCTCCAGGTGTGTTCCTTTGGTTTCAACTCAGAGCTTTTACTGGGCAACTCAAGGACATTCACAGTTGTCTCTAAGCCACTCCTGTGTTGTCTTGTCTGTGTGCTTAGGGTTGTTGGGGGAGATTTATCAAAACCTATGTAGAAGACTAGTGGTGTGGTTGCCCTTAGCCAGGGCCAGTGTTAGGGCAGGGCAAACCAGGCAATTGCCTAGGGCCCCTGTCGGCTGCTCAGTAGTGGGGGGGGGGAGGGGGGGGAGCGGGAGCAACTGTTTTAAAGGTGCCCCAGCATTGGCTCCTTGTTAAAGATTAGCAGCCCGGCCACTTTAAAACAGTGACCAGCTCCGTGCCCACAGGGCACCCCCCCCCCCCCCCCCCCCCGTCACATTCGGGACATCCCTGTGTCCTGAAAAATCTTTTCAGGACACAAGGATGCCCAGTCTACCTCACAGTGGTCCCGCATTAACTTTAAAAATGCTGGGGCCGCTGGGAGGAAGCGCACGCAGTGACGTCACTGACGTCCCATGCGTTCACCCATAGCAACTGTACAGCGGAGCATTGAGGAGGATGCGCGGGTATGGTAAGTGACCTGCGGTCATCTTCAGTGTTCTGACCGCCGCTCCCGGGATCTACTGCTATGGCCCATAGGCCTCATCTGACCCTACACGGAGGGGGTAGAACTGTTTTCAAGATTACCCCAGGTGAGCGCACATCACACAGGGTCGTGTGGGATATTAAACCCACGGAATTACACGATGCGATGTCCTCTCCTTTGTTCTTTTTCTCTCCTATATTGCCTTGGAGGACAAAGTAGACAGTCTGTTCTTTTCTACAGGGTGAAGAATGTTTAGGGTTTTGTCTGTCAATAACCTCTCCCTCCATAATCCCTGTTAGGGCATATGGACACCATAGAGAAGAGACCTGGTCTGAGCCTCTAGCAGACCGGTTATTGGCTGCATGTAATACTACATTTTCCTTGAAAAAACCTCTCCAATGACTGTACAGCATTTCTCTTGGTGAACTCAGATGATGAGCGAGAGTTCCATGAGCAGGGTGTTATAATGTATTACTCCATGGTCTTGTTCCAGAGTTACACGCTGTATTAGGGTCCATTGCCTATATGTTATTAACTCCCTTGTCGCAATGAAGATGGGACCCGGTGTTCTGAGCTTCACTGCCTCCATCCTTTCTGCTTCCATATGCCTGCCTGCCCACCATAGAAATATGTGAGCGTGAGGTGGGCATATGAGGGCAGGGAAGCTCAGAACAGCGGCTCCATAGCACAAAGGGGGTTAATTTACATTATCAACAGGGAATCATATAACATCAATATACAGAATCAGAATACAGATTTGGGTGAGTAATACATCATTTTAATCAGGTTCATCTACACTATAACCCTGTGCCAGATTCCTTTTAACCCCTTCCCGCAGAATGGCATATATAAACGCCGGGTTGTGCAGTGCGTTCGCGCATCCCAACGTTTATAAATGACATTCAGTTAACCCGGTGATGCGCAGCATCGCACGGGTTAACCAGCAAAAGTCCCGCTGTTTCCAGCAGGGGACAACTTCTGCTTCACCCCCCAGGACCATCCATTGATGGTCCTGGTCAGCGATCACTGTGATTGGTCCCTGTGGACCAATCACAGTGACCTGGGGTGAAAGTTCAGATCCCCCGCACTGCCCACCCCTGGAAGTCGGGCAGAACGGGGGACTATGGCTGCGGGGGCTCACGGGGACCTGCAGCATAGGGGGGTGGGGGGGGAACAGGAGGGGACCCGGCGGCCTTACCCGAACCAGCGGCGGGACCGGCCATGTGGACGAGCAGCGACAGGACCGGCAGGTAAGTATATGGTCCTCAGAGGCAGCAGTGAAGATGTTCACTGCTGCTTCTAGGAATCTGAAAACTACAACTCCCAGCATGCCTAGACAGCCTTTGGCTGTCTGGGCATTCTGGTAGTTGTAGTTTTGCAACATCTGGAGGGCCCCAGTTTGGAGACCACTGTATAATGGTCTCCAATCTGTGCTCTTCCAGCTGTTGCAAAACTACAACTCCCAGCATGCACTGACTGTCCAGTTATGCTGGGAGTTTTAGTTCAGCAGCATCTGGCCCTTCAGATGTTGCCGAACTACAACTCCCAGCATGCCCTTCAGCTGTCTGGGCATGCTGGGAGTTGTAGTTTTGCAACAACTGGAGACAAACTGGTTGGGAAACATTGTCTGTTTCTAACTCAGTGTTTCCTAACCTGTGTGCCTCCAGCTGTTGCAAAACTATAACTCCCAGCATGCACTAACCATGCATTTGAGGTGATTTGCACAGAGGTGGCTGATTGTTACAGCGGTTTTGACAAACGCAAAAAAAAGCAAAACCCCACATGTGACCCCATTTCGGAAACGACACCCCTCACGGAATGTAATGAGGGGTGCAGTGAGAATTAACACCCCACAGGTGTCTGACAGATCTTTGGAACAGTGGTCTGTGAAAATGAAAACTTGTACAGCCCACTGTTCCAAAGATCTGTCAGACACCAGTGGGGGGCAAATGCTCACCGTACCCCTTGTTACGTTCCTCAAGGGGTCTAGTTTCAAAATAGTATGCCATGTGTTTTTTCTTTTGCTGTTCTGGCACCTTAGGGGCTTCCTAAATGCGACATGCCCCCCCCGAGCAAAATTTGCTCTCAAAAAGTCAAATATTACTCCTTCTCTTCTGAGCATTGTAGTTCGCCCGTAGTGCACTTCAGGTCCACTTATGGGGTACCTTCATACTCAGTAGAGAAGGGGTTACAAATATTGGGGAGTATTTCCTGCTATTAACCCTTGGAAAAATGTGAAATTTGGGGGGAAACACACATTTTAGTTAAAAAGAAATAAAAAATTTTTTTTTTACATATGCAAAAGTTGTGAAACACCTGTGGGTTTAGGATTAAGGCTCACTTTATTCCTTGTTACATTCCTTAAGGGGTCTAGTTTCCAAACTGGTATGCCATGTGAGGGTTTTTTGCTGTTCTGGCACCATAGGGGCTTGTTAAATGCAACATGCCCCCCAAAAACCATTTCAGAAAAACGTACTCTCCAAAATCCCCTTGTCGCTCTTTCCCTTCTGAGCCCTCTACTGCGCCCGCCGAACACTTTACATAGACATATGAGGTATGTGCTTACTCAAGAGAAATTGGGCTACAAATACAAGTATAGATTTTCTCCTTTTACCCCTTGTAAAAATTCAAAAATTGGGTCTACAAGAACATGCGAGAGTAAAAAATGAAGATTGTGAATTTTCTCCTTCACTTTGCTTCTATTTCTGTGAAACACCTAAAGGGTTAAAATGATGACTGAATGTCATTTTGAGTACTTTGGGGGGGTGCAGTTTTTATAATGGGGTCTTTTGTGGGGTATTTCTAATATGAAGACCCTTCAAATCCACTTCAAACCTGAACTGGTCCCTGAAAAATAGTGGGATTGAAAATTTTGTGAAAAATTGGAAAATTGCTGCTGAACTTTGAAGCCCTCTGGTGTCATCCAAAAGTAAAAACACGTCACTTTTATGATGCAAACATAAAGTAGACATATTGTGTATGTGAATAAAACATTTTTTTATTTGTAATATACATTTTCCTTACAAGCAGAGAGCTTCAAAGTTAGAAAAATGCAAAATTTTCATAAAATTTTAGGATTTTTCACAAGGAAATGATGCAAGTTACCACAAAAATTTACCACCATGTTAAAGTAGAATATGTCACGAAAAAACAATCTCGGAATCAGAATAACTAAAAGCAACCCAGAGTTGTTAATTTTTAAAGTGACAGTGGTCAGATGTGCAAAAAAAACGCTCTGGTCCTTAAGGCCAAAATGGGCTTGGTCCTGAAGGGGTTAAAGAGCTTAATGTCCATTTGATATTACGTCTCTGCATTCACTGCAATTCATAATGAAGACCGGTTATGAATGAAAGAGGAATGATGATTTTTAATTCCTGCAGAATACAGGAGGAGGAAGACTTGATGGAAGCAGAGGTCGAGGTTTAGCCTGTACGTGGGACTCTCTGCGCAATTCAGCTGGAGAAAAGATCCTTCACCTTAGAAGTCATCCACTTAATATCCTTAATTCTGGCTTCTGTACCCTCCTGGAAGACCTGTCTGAGGAACAAAGCTTTCAGATTAGCTATCTTGATATTGGTAAGTAATAACTGCGGTTATAGTACTGCTATTACTGGTATTAACATATCATGTGACAAAATGATTGAACACGGTGTCAGATCCTGTATCCTATGTGAATGTACCCTTAGGTTATGTTCACACGTACGCAGATTTGATGCACAGAATTTTCTGTTGCAGATTTCGGTGTAAACTAAATGAGTTCACACGTGCGTATTTTCTGCTGCAGATTTGCTTCAGCAGATTTATCTACCCATTAAAATCAATGGGCAGCAAAATCTGCAGCAGCAAATCTGCAGCAAAAATATGCACGTGTGAATGCACCCTTGGGGTACAATCACACGTGCATAAATTTGCTGCAGATCTGCTGCCCATTGACTTCAATGAGTAAAAAGTCTGCTGCGTCAAATCTGCGGCAGAAAATATGCACGTGTGAGCATACCCTTAGGGTGCTTTCACATGTGCATATTTTCTGCTGCAGATTTGCTTTAGCAGATTTTGCAGCCTATTGATGTCAATGGGCAGCAAAATCTGCAACAGCAATTCTGTTGCAGTTCTGCAGCAAAAATATGCACGTGTGAACGCACCCTTAGGGTACATTCACAAGTACAGGATCCTGCGCAGACTTGATGTACAGGATTTGTAACTGCAGATTAGAAGTTGTGCTCAGTCATTTAGTTTACACTGAAATCTGAAGCAGAAAATCCTGCGCATCAAATCCTGTGCATCAAATCTGTGCAGGATCCTGTACGTGTGAACTTGCCTTTAAGGTGCATTCACATGTGCGTATTTTTGCTGCAGACTTACTGCTGCAGATTTTGCTTCCCATTGACTTCAATGGGCAACAAAATCTGCTGAACGTGATCTGCACCAGAAAATACGCTTGTGTGAATGAACCCTTAAAGTGAATTATAGGTGGAATAAATAAATGTGTTGTATGTATATGTATGTATATATGTATATATATATATATATATATATATATATATATATATATATATATATATATATATATATATATATATATATATATATATATATATATATCTCTATCTATCTCTCCTTGCTTTGTAATATTTGCGGTCTGCAGCAGCCTTTGAACAATTTGTTACATATGATTCTTCCATTCCCCCCCCCCCAATTTCCTAAAATATTTTTTAGGTTTTTTTTTTTTTTTTTTTTTTTTTTTATGGTCATCATATTACAGAATAAATAGAATCATAGTAATCTACAGCTTAGGCTAAGTACACATCTCCATCGGAGCGTAGTTCGGGAGCTCTGTTGCAGAGTGATGAAAGTAAAAAAAAATGTAACTGAGCCATTACACAATTGACACCACCAGATCCAGACAGATCCTATTGACTTTTAATGGTCAGTCTGGTTTCATATTATTTGCAAGATTCTTGCAGTATTTAATTCCTCAACTGAAATCTCCCTATTTGGATTGATTCTGCGAATGGAACTCATTGAAACGTTGATGGGATACTAGTCTAAGCCACTAAAGAAACTAGACGACCAGACGTGGATCGCCTTAAGGTCCAAATCGTTTTAATTTTTCCTTTTCATTTTGGAATGCCTCCAAATGGAAAGGTAACAGTTTCATGCCCAAAGTTGTTGTTATAATTTTTTTTTTTTTTTTTTTTATTCTTGTATTTTATAATCTAAAGACTTAGTGTGATCCCAGTGTACTTCCTCTTCCCCTGGAAACGGTGTTGCGCTGCCTTTTTCTCCTCCATGTTCCTGCCAGCTTTGCAGTCTGTGCTCACTCCCCCTCTTTTTTAGGACCAACGCATGACACATTCAGCTCGTGAGGCTTGGCCTTAATAGCAAGGCGCCATCACGATAAGCCTCCTGAGCTGATGAAATGTATGATGTGTTCGCCTTGAAGGAAGGGGGAAATGGCAAGAAGGAGGAAAAGAGCGCACTACATAGAATCCAGAAGGAGAGGGAGTACACTGTGATAACATTGACTTTAGATTTAAACTATACCATATCCTTTAAAAAAACAACCTGTGAATGACAATAAAATAATGCAATCTTATCATTAAATAGCTTAGGGTGCCCTGGTCACACACCCTTTTTGTTTCTTGTTACCACCTTCTGTTCCTGAGATATGTGGGTTTAGATTTTGTTTGACAATTTAGGAATGGAAATTTTAATGGGATATACAACATTTACATCCCTAGTGTATAATCAGCTGATGGTCACTCCCCGGAAAAAGTGACAAATGCACAGTGGGGGAGATTTATCAAAACCTGTGTAGGGGAAGAGTCATGAAGTTGCCAATAGAAACCAATCAGATCACTTCTTCTTTTTTTTTTTTTTTTTTTCTTCTGCTTTAATTTCTTGAATGATCGAAGCAATGTGGTTGCCATGCACAGCTGCACCACTCATCCTCTAAACAAGTTTTGATACATTTTCCTTAGTCCCGTTTAGTAGTACGCCCCCACACACTGGGTGAAAGATCTCTCCTCCTGCACTGGATATGTGTCCATTTCATTTGTCCTGATAATGTATCTGAAAAATGTATCTTCTTTATCCATAACTCGGTGAGTGCCATGTTTTTCCCCTCTATATATTCCTGGTTTCTAAGTACGTTGTAGGAAACTTAAAACCTGTACAGAGGAAAGTGGTGCAGTTGCCCATAGCAACCAATCAGATTGATTCTTAAATTTTTTTCAGAGGCCTTTTATTTAAAAAAAAATAAAATAAAGTGATCTGAACTGCACCACAACTGAGGACAAGAGTTGCGCTGTATCTGAAAGAAAAAGGCTATGCGTATCTAATCCTGGGTAACCACTTTAGGCTGCTCGTGCACACACTTTTTGAGCCAAGAACAGAAGTGGATTTAGCAGGAAGGGGATCCTTCCTTTTTTTAATATTGCTCATTCTTTTTGAATCCACTTTTCCCTTAGGCTTAAAAACTGCATTTGGAGTTACCCAAAAACTGCCTTGTGTGATAGCCTTAAACTGAAGTATAGTGTGGGATGGATGGGTATAATCTCACAAATCATAATAAAGCTAAACACTTGACATATAGTAAAGACCACAACAGAATTGGACGCTGCACAATTGGTGCATAATAAACTATATATTGTTTTGGTTTTTTATTTATTTATTTATTTTTAATCTAACTGGTCTGTTTTCAACTTCCTGTTTTTCCCAGATGAGCGCAGTCTGAGTGGCCTGTACCAATGTCTTGTGGAGCTTTCAACACAACCCACGACTGTATGTCATGGCTCTGCCACCACAAGAGAAGCAGCCCGGGCAAACGCTTCACACAATGCTCTGCAATATCTCAAAATCATGGCTGGCAGTAAGTGAATGTAAAGATGGCAACCAAAAACAGCTTAAGCTTTTATCAGTCATTCAAGGACTCGAGACCACAAGAGCCTAAGCCCCCCCTAGTATGTGCACCCCAAAAATAGTTCCAATGGAATGGGATTAGTAGTGGCTTAAAAACTGAGCTGCTTCTTCAGAAACCTACCGCAAACTCTCCATCAGATGTTACTGAGGTTGAGTTTGTGGTAGATTCTTTTTTTTTTTCTGGCATCCACCACAACTTTTATGCTGTCACCTGTCTTTTTGATACACCTCAGCTAGTTGTTGGGTGAAAATACTCAGTCCCATTGATAGTATTGGAGGGAGAAAGGTGGGGGTTCCTCCACATGCTTGATTACGTTGCACGGGTTCCTATTTATTTTTGCAGCCTTTTATTTTGATGAATGTTCATCTTATGGGTGACATGTTTTGTAAAGTGCTTTTTGGCACTTAGTTCAGTTGTCTGTAATTTACCTCAAGCATAAGCACAGTGGATCAAAGAAGCTCAAGGATACAAGATCTACTGTGATGGATGCAACCAGAAACATGGAAACTGTATTGGACACTTGAATAGCTTATATAAATTTGTTTGATTAAAACTTTTATTTTACGTTTTCTACCAATTACGTAAAACAAAGAAAAAATGTCTTGGCTGCTGTGTGCATCCTTTCCCCTAGTATTATTTACTGTGCAGGACTGTGTTGAAACAGTCCTCATCCCTGTTTCAGGTTTAAAAAAAAAAAAATGAATTGGTGATTTTTTTTTTGAAGTGTATTCATTTCAATGCAAAACTGCAATTGTTGATGTAAATAAAAATAAATATTTGGAAGCAAAATTTTTCTTGCATTGGATCAAAGACTTAGATATTTAATGACTTGAGGGGGCCAACTTGGAGGGAGGCCATTTTGGATTTGGTATTCACAAATGGGGATTTGGTAATGATGTTATTGTAGGCAAAAGCTTGGGATCTAATGATCAGCAGTCAGTGTGGTTTAACCCCTTCACGACGTACATGTACGGCGCCGCAAAGTGTCACTTGGCGCGCAGCGACGTACATGTACGTCGTGGGGTTCCCGGGAGCGCTGCGTCACTGGTAGCGGTGATCGGGCCGGGATGACTGCTGTTATCTAACAGCAGGCATCCCTGCACATCGCCCCCCCCTCCCCCAACCATGACCGCGATGGGCGCAAATCCCAGGGCAATTCAGACCTGCAATCTGCGCGATTCCGGGTCATACAGGTCACTGGTGACCCGGAAAATAAGAGGGATCGGGGGTGTTCGATCCCCCTGAAGGGATAGGAGTTTGGTGACAGGGGTGCCACCCCTCTTATCCCTGCTATAGGTCGGCCGACCGACCGATAGCAGACCGGTTTTAAAGTTCGGTCCCCCGACTTTGGCCACCTATCGGTGTCCGGGCAAAACGGGGGAACTGTCCAGGGACCGGTGCCGAAGGTCCCTTACCTGGATCCCGGAGCGCGATCCTCCATGCGGGGATCCTCCACGTGCGGCGGCAATTCATCCGGGTCCTGCCACGTGAGTTGTTGCCTAGCAACATCCGGAGGGCCACAGTTTACAGTGGTCTCTAAACCGTGGCACTCCAGATGTTGCAAAACTACAACTCCCAGCATGCCCATACAGCTGTTTGCTGTGTGGGCATGCTGGGACTTGTAGTTTTGCAATATTTAGAGGGGTTCAGGTGTAGATCACTATGCAGTGGTCTCAATCTGTAGCCCTCCAGGTGTTGCAAAACTACAACTCTCAGCATGCCCAGACAGCAGTTTGCTTTCTGGACATGCTGCGAGTTGTAGTTTTGCAACATCTGGAGGGTCACAGTTTAGAGACCACTGGACAGTGATTTACAACCTGAACCTATCTAAATCTTGCAAAACTACAACTCCCAGCATTCAGGAACAGCATAAGGCTGTCTTGGCATGCTGGGAGTTGTACTTGCGTGCCTCCAGCTGTTGCATAACTACATCTCCCAGCATGCCCTTCCGCAATCAGTACAGGCTGGGAGTTGTAGTTTTGCAACAGCTGGAGGCACGCTGGTTGGAAAATACTGAGTTCGATCATAGAACCTAACTCGAGGTTTTCCAACCAGTGTGCCTCCAGCTGTTGCAAAACTACAACTCCCAGCATGCATGGTCTGTCAGTGCATGCTGGGAGTTGTAGTTTTGACCCCCCCCCCCCTCCCATGTACAGGCTACATTCACACTGGCGGCAGATTACAGTAAGTTCCCCGCTTCAAGTTTGAGCTGCCGCAAATTTTCCGCCGCAGCTCAAACTCCTAGCGGGAGACTCAGTGTAATCGTAGCCTAAAAACACTACACTAACATAAAATAAAGAGTAAAACACTACATATACACACGTACACTGCCCCCCCTACCACCCCTCTTCCCCAATAAAAATGAAAAACGTATTGTACGGCAGTGTTTCTAAGATGGAGCCTCCAGCTGTTGCAAAACAAAAACTCCCAGCATTTCTGGACAGCAATTGACTGTCCAAGCATGCTGGGGGTTTTATAACAGCTGGAGGCACCCTGTTTGGGAATCACTGGCATAGAACACCCCTATGCAAGTCCCTAATTCAGGCCTCAAATGCGCATGGCGCTCTCACTTTGGAGCCCTGTTGTATTTCAAGGCAACAGTATAGGGTCACATATGGGGTATCGCCGTACTCGAGAGAAATTGCCTAACAAATTTTGGGGGGCTTTTTCCTCCTTTTACCCCTTTTGAAAAGGAACAGTTGGGGTCTACACCAGCATGTTAGTGTTAAAATGTTTATTTTTTTACACTAACATGCTGGTGTTGCCCTATACTTTTAATTTTCACAAGAGGTAAAATGGAAAAACGCCCCCCAAAATTTGTAACGCAATTTCTCCCGAGTACGGAGATACCCCATATGTGGGCGCAAAGTGCTCTGGGGGCGCACAACAAGGCCCAGAAGGGAGAGTACACCATGTACATTTGAGGTGATTTAGACTGGGGTGGCTGATTGTTACAGCGGTTCTGACAAACGCAAAAAAAAAACACACCCACATGTGACCCCATTTTGGAAACTACACCCCTCACGGAATGTAATGAGGGGTACAGTGAGAATTTACACCCCACTGGTGTCTGACAGATCTTTGGAACAGTGGTCCGTGAAAATGAAAAACTTTGCACAGCCCACTGTTCCAAAGATCTGTCAGACACCAGTGGGGGGTAAATGCTCACTGTACCCCTCATTACATTCTGTGAGGGGTCTAGTTTCCAAAATAGTATGCCATGTGGGTATTTTTTTTGCTGTCCTGGCACCATAGGGGCTTCATAAATGCGACATGCCCCCCGAGCAAAATTTGCTCTCAAAAAGCCAAATATGACGCCTTCTCTTCTGAGCAGTGTAGTTCGTCCGCAGTGCACTTCAGGTCCACTTATGGGGTACCTCCATACTCGGAAGAGATGGGTTTACTTATTTTGGTTTTTTTCTGCTATTAACCCTTGCAAAAATGTGAAATTTGGGGGGAAACCCACATTTTAGTGAAAAAAATAACGACTTTTGCATATGTAAAAAAAAATGTAAACACCTGTGGGGTATTAAGGCTCACTTTATCCCTTGTTACGTTCCTCAAAGGGTCTAGTTTCCAAAATGGTATGCCATGTGGTTTTTTTTGCTGTCCTGGCACCATAGGGGCTTCCTAAACATGTCCCCCGAGCAAAATTTGCTCTCAAAAAGCCAAATAGGATGACTCCTCTTCTGAGCATTGTAGTTCGTCCGCAGTGCACTTCAGGTCCACTTATGGGGTACCTCCATACTCAGAAGAGACAGGGTTACTAATTTTGGGGGGTCTTTTCTGCTATTAACCCTTTAAAAAATTTGAAATTTGGGGGAAAACCAACATTTTAGTGAGAGAATTTTTTTTATTTTTTTACATATGCAAAAGTCGTGAAACACCTGTGGGGTATTAAGGCTCACTTTATTCCTTGTTATGTTCCTCAAGGGGTCTAGTTTCCAAAATGTGGTATGGAAGTTGAGAAAAAGACCTTGAAGGCGCTGCAGACTCCAATGGAATAAAACCGAAGCCAGAGATGTAGCAATGGTACAAAACACTGGGAGGTTTATTGCAATAGATAAAACAATAAAATCCCTTAATCCCTTACCTTGTTTAACATATCTCTTTTTAATTAGGCTTTCTTTTGCTTAATCTAACCCTATGAGTACCACAGTGTAATATTCCATGAGGGCGCTACACCAGAAAAATCGGTGTGAGCACTACATGATCCATTCATTCACACATGTATGTTTATATGCCAAATTTGCGCATACTTTGAATTTTTCATCTTTCCCATTCATATGGCATATATGTCTATTAGTCTATTTTCTTCCATTCATTATATATTTATGCATCTTTGCATTTCCATTAGTTTCACCACATTATCTTACCTTCTTCCAAATTACCTCTGACAGCTCAATTTCGGTCAACTCCGTTGTCTCTGAACACCTACTGGTTCATTCCGGTCACGTGACGATCGTCTCATAGTAACGCATCTGTGGCCCTTGTATTCGTTGGCTGTTTTTGGTCCTATGACGTCCGGCCCGATGCCCGTGACCATAGTATTTGTTTATCAACAATACTGGTGCGTGTAAGGGGCTGGCGTCTGTGACAGCATCCGGACCGCGGCATTGTCCGGATGTTTACATCTGGTATTAGCATCGGCTCATCCAGCATGCGCCGGATGTTTACCTTTGACGGTCCGGACACTGCCAACGGAGATCGATGTTCTGTATGCCTGTTTTACATTCCTTACTGTATTAATAAGATGGCTCTTGTGACTTTATATTCACAATGGTCTGATACAATTGTTAAATGTATACTGGATGTTTTTTTAGACTCATTTATTATATTCTGTTTTTTGCATCATGTGACATAAACATATTTGGCTCCTCCCACTTAAGTGGTTGGCGCCCATTTTGTACATATTTAAACTCTGCATATCTCACTGCATGTATTCTGATCTGAAGAAGGGGGTGGCTCCCCCGAAACGCGTAATCCATTTTATTGTTTTATCTATTGCAATAAACCTCCCAGTGTTTTGTACCATTGCTACATCTCTGGCTTCGGTTTTATTCCATTGGAGTCTGCAGCGCCTTCAAGAGGTCTTTTTCTCAACTTCCATACCACAAGCTCCACCAGGATTGGTCTTCCTCCTTTTCCTGTGACCTCCGGCTTAGCAGCGGTTCCAGGACTCCGTGAACTTTTGTAACCCCACTGTGGGTTGATATGCAAGTTCTGACTTGCTCTCAGGTGAGCAGCCACTACCTAGGGGTCATTCATTTTGACCACAAACTGCTGTAATATTCCATTCCCATACGGTATCACACGAGGCGCCTCCCTCTGGTCTCTCCTTTTTTCTTTCTACAGGTCACTAGCTCATTGGCCATCCGCAGTGGTGTGCCATTTGAGACCTCGGCGACGGTAATACCACTTGGCTCTATCCACACTGCCACCAAACGAAACTCTCATTATGGATTTCAAGACCTCAAGACTACATAAAAGAGCTCATCTATTCAAGACTTTAGTTACAACGGATCCTTTGGATTGCAATAGGGACAATGACATCCCTGTTGTGGAAGGTACTAATACGGCTTTAGACTTTGATAAAATGAAGTCACTTTTCTTTGAATTGGAAAGATTGCTATTTGATGAAACACAGCACCAACTCGATGGTGCCTTTATTGACATTTACAAGATGGAAGACATCATCCCGAGAGGCTTAAGGTTACATCCTCTGGCTACGTTTACTAATGATAATGACTTCTACAATGATTGGGAGAAAGCTCTCAAACTTTGCTCCAATACATTGTTGGATCTACTTTCCAAAAAACGTAACACTTTGGTTAATGATATCTCAGACAAAATAGACATATGTCTAAACTCACTCTCTGATTTTCGACATATGCCTGATTATAACAATTGGCTATCTACTCTTTCCAATAAGGTACACAAGTGGGAGAGAGATGTGATCTCTAAAAAAATACATAAATTATCTAGAGACAGAGCAGACTACCAATCAGGAAATATTAAATATTGGCTCAAGCCCTCTTTACCACCCAAATCCACCATTCAGGAACCCATTATTTCCACACAAAGTAACATACAGAGTTCACATACACACTCGGCCAGACACCAGAAGAGGGCTCCACTCCAGAGACGTGTCTCACAGAAACGTACCTCCTATAAAGACTCCAATATTGTGAACAATAATCCCAATGGAAATACACACTACCAACCACCCAGGACTTTTATTGCCTCCAAATCACACAATAAAACACAACAGTCTTCTGTCCTCTCTACGGACAATACACCTACTGTTAGAATGCAACCACTTTGCACTATCACGACAGCTAACCCATCTACCTCTACCCTATCAGGTACGCATTTACCATCCGTGTCTTCATCCAATGCTGCTCGACCTTCCAATATATTACCACCCACTCGGTCTCCCACCTTATCGAATAATGGCGCATTACCTTCAACTGGTACATTGTCCACACACTCATCTTGTTCTCCACTTCCTGGTCCCTCCACATCCTTTGGTTTAGTACATCTTACATCCATCACTCATACACACTCTGGTCTAATACATTCCACAGACGTCCCCTCTTCTGGTGTATCCTTACCCCACCAACACGTTTCTGGTCTAGCTCCTAACATCAAATCCATCTCTCACTCTACCAATCCCAATTCCGTCTCATCATCCTTTTCTCAAGATATTGCCACACAAGATCTACTGGATCTTATGGGTCACATTAATAACTCACAATCCAACCTGCCTTCGGGCAGATACTGTAATGATTCCGATACTACTTTAGATGATTCCCTCAGCATCAACGCTCACTTAGATACCACTTCTAGACGAGCCTCCACACAGCTATTTTTTACTCCCACTGGTACTACTCACAGTCCGGTTTACAATACCACACATAACTCAGTATCATCAGATGGTTCCCCCAGTAACAATACCACGGTTTTTTTAGGTCTACCATCTCTCATCAAGACCCCACCACTGGTGGTGAACCCGGTGGATTTCCCCCCCCTGGAGCACGTCCACATTGCACTCCCTTTGGGTACAAAAAGGAAAAACCGAGAAAGAGGGGATGCAGAGGAGGACGTGCAGTCAGGGAGAGAAAAGAAACTCAAAGAACACATACTAAGAAAAACATGAACCTAGTCAAAATATTTAACCTCTCCACATATGTGTTGGATGAGGTACAGCAAAGGGTCCTTGAAAAAGGGCTCTCCTTTTGCCCCACTTCGAAATCAAACAACTTCGACCTGTTCATGGATCTAAATAATTTCATACGCAAAATCACCATTAAGAGATTTTTCTCTCTTAAAGAGCATGATGGCTCTTCATCTACTATCACTGCCAGTCAGGACTCTGACATGACACCTCCACCTATACATACAGAGCTTCGTCCTAAATCTTCTTTTTATCCCGTTCATGCGAAAGGCCATTTTATAGACACTTTCTCTAACCTAGTCCAAACAGACTTTGATAAACTGACCAAGGACACCACAAAGAAATATTCTTCTAATCTTACACATGTCGAAAGTATAGCGATAAAATCGCTTTCTGATAACAAATCTATCATTATCCGCCCTGCCGATAAGGGGGGCGGGATAGTCATACTCAATAGGGATGACTATATCACAGAGGCTCACAGACTCCTGTCAGACAGCATGTACTATCGTCCCATCTCACACAATCCTACGAAGCAATTTTGTAAGGAGTTGTTACTATTGGTTGAGTCTGGTGTCTCCCAAGGCATTCTATCCAAGTCTGAGAGGGACTTCATACTCATTGAGGAACCTGCCCTGCCATTATTCTACTATCTACCTAAAATCCACAAAAACATCACTAATCCCCCCGGCAGACCCATAATTTCAGGAATCAATTCCCTGTCCTCTAACCTTGCTCACTATATTGACCTACTTCTACAGAACCATGTCACCAATCTCAAATCGCATCTTAAAGACACCACAGAGTTCATCAAATCCATTTTGGAAGTTCCATGGTCTACAGATTATCTTTTTGTTACAATGGATATTGCATCTTTATACACAGTGATTGAACATCAAGCAGGTATCAAAGCCGTTGCACATTTCATCTCCAATGACCCCAATATGCCCGCAGCCCAGGTAGATTTTATTCTACAAGGGCTCAATTTCATTTTAACACACAATTATTTCGAATTTCTGGGCCAACTGTACATGCAACATACAGGCACTGCCATGGGGTCAAAGGTAGCCCCTAGCTTCGCAAATTTATTTGTGGGGCTATTCGAGGAACGTTTTGTTTACACACACCCTTTGTTTATCAACTGTATATATTATCGGAGATACATCGACGATATATTCATAATCTGGAAGGGCGATAGGTCTGCACTGGATGAGTATCTTTCATATCTTAATACCAATGATTGGTCTCTACGGTTTACACAGTCAGTTTACACCAATCATGCTGAGTTTTTAGACGTTTTGGTTTCCCATGATGATACGTCAATTTTTACAAAAACATACTTCAAGCCAGTTGACAGTAATAGTTACCTCAATTTTGATAGTAGCCATTTCAAAAAGTGGCTGGTTAATGTACCTTTTGGGCAATTTAAAAGAATAAGGAGAAATTGCACAAGGGAGGAGGATTTTATTTCCCAGAGTAACATTCTGAAAGCCAGGTTCAAAGCGAAGGGCTATCCTACCTCCCTTGTGCAATCTTCTTTTAGTAGAGCTCTCTCTCTCGATCAAGCCAAATGTCTACTTCCCAAGGCGGATGTTGCATCTACTAGCATCACTAATCGTTCTACAAATTTCATAACTACTTACAGTAGAGAACACCAAGACATCAGAAAGATTCTAACCAAGCATTGGTCCATCTTAACCGCAGACCCCCATCTTAACAGCCTTCTTCCATCTAAACCTCCCATCACATTTCGTAGAGCTCGTACCTTGCGTAATCTGGTAGCTCCCAGTAAGCTGAAATCTCAGATTACATTTTCCTCCACCTTTCTTGACACTATAGGGAGCTACCGTTGCGGTTTGGCACGGTGTAAATGCTGTTCCAATATTGCACATAAATGCAAAACCTTTACCTCCACTACTACGGGGGATACTTTCCCCATAAAATCATTGTTGAACTGTGGATCTCAATACATTGTATATGTATTGCAGTGCCCTTGTGGCTTGCAATACGTGGGAAGGACGATCAGATGTTTTAGGGAACGCCTCAATAAACATCGGAGTAATACAGCTCATGGTTTTCTCCTACACAGTGTTTCTCGACATCTGACTGAGAAACACAGTGGGGATTTCAATTGTATTTTGGCTACCCCCATTGAACAGATTACAAAGAGTGTGAACCAGAGATTCAATACGCTAAGGAGGAGGGAAAATTTCTGGATTCACACCCTGGGCACCCTAACACCCAGAGGTCTGAACGAAATGATAGAATGTAATCTGTAAATTAAGAATATTATTATTACTATTTTTAAAATATTTTAAACATTTAATATATCTTATAAATAATTATAATTTTTTTCACACACCTTCTTATCCTAGATCGGACATGATTTGTTTTACATATCACTTTGTGTTTTTAGCTTATAATAATCCGCATTAAGGGATATTATATATCTATACATTTTTATATATATTCCTCTATTATAGTTTTAGAACGTCAGGACATATATCATTCATACGTAGTGATATATGTTGGTCTCTATTTGGCTTTAATCCCTTACCTTGTTTAACATATCTCTTTTTAATTAGGCTTTCTTTTGCTTAATCTAACCCTATGAGTACCACAGTGTAATATTCCATGAGGGCGCTACACCAGAAAAATCGGTGTGAGCACTACATGATCCATTCATTCACACATGTATGTTTATATGCCAAATTTGCGCATACTTTGAATTTTTCATCTTTCCCATTCATATGGCATATATGTCTATTAGTCTATTTTCTTCCATTCATTATATATTTATGCATCTTTGCATTTCCATTAGTTTCACCACATTATCTTACCTTCTTCCAAATTACCTCTGACAGCTCAATTTCGGTCAACTCCGTTGTCTCTGAACACCTACTGGTTCATTCCGGTCACGTGACGATCGTCTCATAGTAACGCATCTGTGGCCCTTGTATTCGTTGGCTGTTTTTGGTCCTATGACGTCCGGCCCGATGCCCGTGACCATAGTATTTGTTTATCAACAATACTGGTGCGTGTAAGGGGCTGGCGTCTGTGACAGCATCCGGACCGCGGCATTGTCCGGATGTTTACATCTGGTATTAGCATCGGCTCATCCAGCATGCGCCGGATGTTTACCTTTGACGGTCCGGACACTGCCAACGGAGATCGATGTTCTGTATGCCTGTTTTACATTCCTTACTGTATTAATAAGATGGCTCTTGTGATTTTATATTCACAATGGTCTGATACAATTGTTAAATGTATACTGGATGTTTTTTTAGACTCATTTATTATATTCTGTTTTTTGCATCATGTGACATAAACATATTTGGCTCCTCCCACTTAAGTGGTTGGCGCCCATTTTGTACATATTTAAACTCTGCATATCTCACTGCATGTATTCTGATCTGAAGAAGGGGGTGGCTCCCCCGAAACGCGTAATCCATTTTATTGTTTTATCTATTGCAATAAACCTCCCAGTGTTTTGTACCATTGCTACATCTCTGGCTTCGGTTTTATTCCATTGGAGTCTGCAGCGCCTTCAAGAGGTCTTTTTCTCAACTTCCATACCACAAGCTCCACCAGGATTGGTCTTCCTCCTTTTCCTGTGACCTCCGGCTTAGCAGCGGTTCCAGGACTCCGTGAACTTTTGTAACCCCACTGTGGGTTGATATGCAAGTTCTGACTTGCTCTCAGGTGAGCAGCCACTACCTAGGGGTCATTCATTTTGACCACAAACTGCTGTAATATTCCATTCCCATACGGTATCACACGAGGCGCCTCCCTCTGGTCTCTCCTTTTTTCTTTCTACAGGTCACTAGTTTCCAAAATGGTATGCCATGTGTTTTTTTTTTTTTTGTTTTTTTTGCAGTTCTGGCACCATAGGGGCTTCCTAAATGTGACATGACCCCAAAAACCATTTCAGAAAAACGTACTCTCCAAAATCCCCTTGTCGCTTCTGAGCCCTCTACTGCGCCCGCCGAACAATTTACATAGACATATGAGGTATGTGCTTACTCGAGAGAAATTGGGTTACACATACAAGTACAGTGACCCCCGCTGATAGCAGTGTTTCGCTATGAGAATACTTAGCAGCGCGGTGTGTGAGTCCCGATCACGGGGATCGGGACACACACCACTCTAAGTGTCCCTTACCCGTCCCCTGGCGTCACTTACCCGGCCATGCGGTGTCCCGAGCGGTCCCAGCGCGAGCTGCGTCCTTCAGGCAGTCCCGGGGGTGGTGCGTTCGGGCGGTGAGTTTCCAATAGCAGGGCGGCATCTTCATTGGCAGCAGTGAGATCGCCGTAAAGCGATCTCACCGCTGCCTCTGGGAGTTTCAAAACTGCAACTCCCAGCATGCCCAGACAGCCTTTGGCTTTCTGTGCATGCTGGGAGTTGTAGTTTTGCAACATCTGGAGGTCCACAGTTTGGAGACCACTGTATAATGGTCTCCAATCTGTGCTCTTCCCGATGTTGCAAAACTAAAAATCTGTCTGTCCAGGCATCCTGGGAGTTGTAGTTCTGTAACATCTGGAAGAGCACAGATTGGAGACCATTATACAGTGGTCTCCAAACTGCGGACCTCCAGATGTTGCAAAACTACAACTCCCAGTATACCAGACTGCCCAAGCATGCTGGAAGTTGTAGTTCGGCAACATCTGATCCTTCAGATATTGCCGAACTACAACTTCCAGCATGTCTGGGCATGCTGGGGGTTGTAGTTTTGCAACAACTGGAGGCACGCTAGTTGGGAAACATTGTCCGTTTCCTACCTCAGTGCCTCCAGCTGTTGCAATTGTTGCAAAACTATAACTCCCAGCATGCACTGACAGACCATGCATGCTGGGAGTTTGTTTTGCAACAGCTGGAGGCACACTGGTTTGGAAACACTAAGTTAAGTAATAAACTTTCAAGTGTTTTGCAAACAGTGTACCTTCAGCTGTTGCATAACTACAACCCCCAACATGCACGAACAGCCACGTACAGGGTACACTCACATGGGAGGAGGTTTACAGTTAGTGCTGCAAGTTTGAGATGGCGCAAATTTTGCGCTGCAGCTCAAACTCCCAGCGGCAAACTTGCTGTGAACGTCTGCCCGTGTGACTGTACCCTAAAAACACTACATATACACATACCCCTACACAGCCCCCCTCCCCAATAAAAATGAAAAACGTCTGGTATGCCACTGTTTCCAAAACGGAGCCTCCAGCTGTTGCAAAACAACTCCCAGTATTGCCAGGCATGCTGGGAGTTTTGCAACAGCTGGAGGCACCACTGTTTGGGAATCGTTGGCGTAGAATACCCCTATGTCCACCCCTATGCAAGTCCCTAATTTAGGCCTCAAATGCGCATGGCGCTCTCACTTTGGAGCCCTGTCGTATTTCAAGGCAACAATTTAGGGTCACATATGGGGTATCGCCGTACTCGGGAGAAATTGCCTAACAAATTTTGGGGGGCTTTTTCTTCTTTAACCCCTATGAAAAGGTGAAGTTGGGGTCTACACCAGCATGTTAGTGTATAAAAATTAAATTTTTTACACTCACATGCTGGTGTTGCCGCATACTTTTCATTTTCACAAGAGGTAAAAGGGTAAAAAAAAACTCAAAATTTGTAATGCAATTTCTCCCGACTACGGAGATACCCCATATGTGGGCGCAAAGTGCTCTGGGGACGCACAACAAAGCTCAGAAGGGAGAGCGCACCATGTACATTTGAGGTGATTTGCACAGGGGTGGCAGTTCTGACATAAATGCAAAACAATAAATAGCCATATGTGACCCCATTTTGGAAACTACACCCCTCACGGAATGTAATAAGGGGTGCAGTGAGCATTTACACCCCACTGGTGTATGACAGATTTTTGGAACAGTGGTCTGTGAAAATGAAAAATACAATATTTCATTTGCACAGTCCACTGTTTCAAATATCTGTCAAACGCCAGTGTGTAAATGCTCACTGCACCCCTTATTAAATTCCATGAGGGGTGTAGTTTCCAAAATGGGGTCACGTGGGGGGGGGGGGGGGGTCCACTGTTCTGGCACCATAGGGGTTTCCTAATTGGGACATGCCCCCTAAAAACACTTTCAGAAAAACTCACTCTCCAAAATCCCATTGTCTCTCCTTCCCTTCTGAGCTCGCTACTGCGCCCGCCGAACACTTTACATACACATATGAGGTGTTTACTTACTTGAGAGAAATTGGGTTACAAATTTTAGGGTGATTTCTCTCCTTTTACCCCTTGTAAAAATTCAAATATTGGGTCTACAAGAACATGCGAGTGTAAAAAAATGAAGATTTAGAATTTTCTACTTCACTTTGCTGCTATTCCTGTGAAACACCTAAAGGGTTAACACACTTTCTGAATTTCATTTTGAATACTTTGGGGGGGGGTTCAGTTTTTATAATGGGGTCATTTATGGGGTATTTCTAATATGAAGACCCTTAAAATCCACTTCCAACCTGAACTGGTCCCTGAAAAAGTACGATTTTGAAAATCTTGAGAAAAATTGGATAATTGCTGCGGAACTTTGAAGCCCTCTGGTGTCTTCCAAAAGTAAAAACATGTACATTTTTTGATGCAGACATTAAGTAGACATATTGTATATGTGAATCAACATGTAATTTATTTGGAATATCCATTTTCCTTACAAGCAGATAGTTTCAAAATTCAGTTTTCATGAAATTTTTAGATTTTTTACCAAGAAAGGATGCAAATATCAGTGAAATTTTACCAATAACATAAAGTAGAATATGTCACGAAAAAAGAATCTCTGAATCAGAATGATAGGTAAAAGCATCCCAGAGTTATTAATGTTTAAGGTAACAGTAGTCAGATGTTCAAAAAATGCCCAGGTCCTGAAGGGGAAAATGGGCTGTGTCATGAAGGGGTTAACCCCTTAAGGACTCAAATTTTTACGTTTTCATTTTTTCCTCCTCGCCTTCTAAAAATCATAACTCTTTTATATTTTCATCCACAGACTAGTATGGGGGCTTGTTTTTTGCATGACCAGTTGTCCTTTCTAATGACATCACTCAATATATCATAAAATGTATGGCGCAACCAAAAAACACAATTTTTGTGGGGAAATTAAAGAGAAAAACGCAATTTTGCTAATTTTGGAAGGTTTTGTTTTCACGCCGTACAATTTACGGTAAAAATGACATGTGTTCTTTATTCTGAGGGTCAATACGATTAAAATGATACCCATTATTACATACTTTTCTATTATTGTTGTGCTTAAAAAAAAATCACAAACTTTTTAACCAAATTAGTACGTTTATAATCCCTTTATTTTGATGACCTATAACTTTATTTTTCCATATAAACGGCAGTATGAGGGCAAATTTTTTGCGCCATGATCTGTACTTTTTTTTGATACCACATTTGCATATAAAAAACTTTTAATACATTTTTTATAAATTTTTTAAATAAAATGTATTAAAAAAAGCAATTTTGGACTTTTTTTTTTTTTACGTTCAGGCCGTTCACCGTACAGGATCATTAACATTTTATTTTAATAGTTCGGACATTTACGCACGCGGCGATACCAAATATGCCTATTTAATTAATTTTTTACGCTTTTTGGGGGGTAAAATAGGAAAAAACGGACGTTTTACTTTTTATTGGGGGAGGGGATTTTTCACTTTTTTTTTTTTACTTTTACATTTTTTTTACATTTTTTTTTACACTTTAATAGTCCCCATAGGGGACTATTCATAGCAATACTATGATTGCTAATACTGATCTGTTCTATGTATAGGACATAGAACAGATCAGTGTTATCGGTCATCTTCTGCTCTGGTCTGCTCGATCACAGACCAGAGCAGAAGACGCCGGGAGCCAGAAGGAGGAAGGTGAGGGACCTCCGTGCGGCGTTCTGAATGATCAGATCCCTGCAGCAGCACTGCAGGCGATCCGATCATTCATTGAAATCGCGTACTGCCGCAGATGCCGGGATCTGTATTGATCCTGGCATCTGAGGGGTTAATGGCGGATGATTGCGGGCGTCGGCCATTGCCGGCGGGTCCCTAGCTGCGATCAGCAGCCAGGATCAGCCGCGCTTGACACGGGCATCGCTCCGATGCCCGCGGTTATGCACAGGACGTAAATGTACGTCCTGGTGCGTTAAGTACCACCGCACCAGGACGTACATCTGCGTCCTTAAGGGGTTAAAGGACCTTTACATGAATAGCTTGGAAGAAAGAAGAGACAGAGGGGATATGCTAGAGACTTTTAAATACATAAAGGGAATAAACACTGTAAAGGACAAGAGCATGTTTAAATGAAGAAAAACTACCACAAGAGGACATATTACTTTACTGAGAGAGTAGTGGATGCATGGAATAGCCTTCCTGCAGAAGTGGTCACTGCAAATACAGTGAAGGAGGTTAAACATGCATGGGATAGGCATACGGCTATCCTTCATATAAGATAGGACCAGGGACTATTCATAGGATTCAGATTATTGGGCAGACTAGATGGGCCAAATGGTTCTTATCTGCCGACACATTCTATGTTTCTATTCAATAAACCATGAATGTTATGAATCTATTTCTTTATATGTAGACTCTATTTCTTTATATGTAGATAATCTGTAAATTATGCACAAAGTCTTGTTTGCAATGACCAATGGCAGACTTATGCCTGATGAAAGTCTGATCTGCCATGCTGGATTTATTTGTTTGACTGGCTAAAAAATAAGCTTGTCACAATGATTCATATCGATGATCCTTTAGGTCTTTTTTCCATAGTCCTATGTGTATGTCTAGTCTAAAACCCATAAGTGTTGCGTGTAAAATGCACTTTGCAGGAATCAGAAACTTAACCAAAAATGTCAACAACATAGTAGTTAAGTGTAAAATTAAGAGTGCCACTACTGAATCCCCAGTAATTGCTAAAATGGGTGGCTGAAGACTCTGTTCTACACACCATACAAACTGCAACAAGTGAGTATTGAGGTTGGCTGTGTTTTTTATTTTACTTACAATACCATTGGGGAACACAGGAGACCATGGGTATATGTTGCTGCCATTAGGAGGCTGACACTAGGCCAAAAAAAAAGTCGGGCTGCTCCCAGCAGGATATACCCACCAACACAGGCACAGAGCTAATAAGTTTTAGCTTAGTGTTAGAGATGAGCAAAGTTACAGTGATTCGATTTGTCACGAACTTCTCCACTCGGCAGTTGATGACTTTTCCTGCATGAATTCGTTTAGCTTTAAGGTGCTCTGGTGGGATGGAAAAGGTGGATACAGTCCTAGGAGACTCCCTCCTAGGACTGCATCCACCTTTTCGTGACAAATTGAATCACTGTAACTTCGCTCATCCCTTAGTGTCAGTAGGAGTCTTTCTCTCTTTCTTTCTCTCCCTCTCTAGGGGATGGTCCCCCTTCCCCCTCTTTCATGCCCCCCCTAGCCTTGCTTTCTGTACCAGGCTCAGCAAGCTGGCAGCATTTTCTTACCCTTTGGCCATACCCTCCTTGGCCAGCGGGTCCCCGATATCATGCGACCAGCCGTGCCATGTTCTTCCTCCAGCCCAGCGGCCGTTAGATGCCACATCTATCTTTCCCGGCTGCTGGTGCCCCGACTGTGCGGCTGTCTCCCACTAATGTGGCAGGGCTGTCCTGCGGGCACCTTGTAATTTTAGTCCCCCACTTTATTAATGTTAGGCCGCTTATCGGCAGCTCCCGGGGACATGGTTTCCCAAGCGCGCCATTGGGCCGCTCAGTCTGTATAATGATCCGGCCCCTGGTTTTTTTCCCCATGCCGCAGCCACGGGGCTTTATTCTCTGCCTGTGGCTGTGGTGCCCCGGCATGCTCCAGGGGTTAACTTACCCCTTCTTCCGTGGTGGGCGCAGGGACACGGACAGCGTGCACTTTTCTCCCGTGCTGAGCGGGTGGTGCTGCTTCTCCCCTCCTGGGTCTCTGTTAAAAGAGGGGGGGGGGGAGCCTCCAGTGGCTGAATGGTGTATTGGTGTACAGTACAGCGCTGCTCCCTCTAGTGGCTAACACTAGTTATTACTAGTACATAGTTTTCCTATGGGTTTTCTACCCAGATCCTGTGACTTTTGGCGGATCAAATGTAGTATCTGTTATATCAGTTTAAGGTGCTGGATTCGGCAATAACTTCAATGAATTAATAAATTAATGAATATCCTAAATTATCAGACAAATTGGAACAATTCTTGCAGATTGCATGGTGCCTGCACTAGGATGACATGCAAAGTTGTGAAGCGTTCCATACGTATATTAAGTGGCTTTCTGACAACAGGGGCCGATTTCAAAGCCTGCTTCCATGCCCCTATGCATTGCCCACATAGCAGTATCTTTGGATACGGGGCTCCATTTCCCCCTCACCTCTGTTTTGAGTATGGGTGTGTTGCCATAGGGGGTTGTGTGATTTACCCTGACTGTCCCTTTTCAAGATGACTTCCGTACTGTACCACTTTAATTTCATAGCCCACAGGCCTAGAGTCCGCACTATGTACTTTCTAGCCCCTGTTTCCTGAGCAACTGCTTTGGGCATTGGTCAGTTTTCCACAGCCACCTGTGGGTCGGCTTCATGGGGGTAACGGGTTTTTACAGGTGTACAGAATTAGAATTCACTCGCCACACTACCCTTACCGTCCCTTGTGGTATACCAATTAACCGGGCAATCCTCATCTGGGGTGCCCCAGCTTGTGCAAAGGGCTCTTTACAGTCACCATCGGGCGTGTCATCTGCCGCAGGCAGATGCAGTTCCGGTACAGTGTGTGCACTGTCTGCAGTGTTGCAGCTGAGATTCCAGTCCCCGACTACCGGTGGGAGTCATCCATGTACCTTCTACAGCAGAAGCGACCACTTTTCTGCCGCCATGGATGGTATACCTTTTGGTTTGCAAACTTATCTGCTATTGTTCTGGCTGGAGGCCTGTGCCATGATTGCCTCTCACAGGGAGTCCAGTGGAGTGGCCCTGTGAATACATTGGACATGTGTCAGTGATGGCACGTGCTCCCTCCATAGGTGTATTATCTGTGGCCTTCCATTGGGCAGTGATTTGCGTGTTAGCTGCTGTAGCCCTCACAGCCAGCGCACTGGTGCCTCTCCCTTTTTGGAGGGGCAGGTTTGAGGAGTACCTGCGCTATACTACAGACGTTTACTTTTCAGTAAATGTCTGACCGTTGGGAACCAGTGCTGGTTCGAACTTGACTGACCTCCTGCGTCTGTGAGTGCTGGTGGTGCAGTGCTTCCAGTGGTAGCGGGGCCTGTTCCTCTGCCTGCCTTTTTCTTCTAGGGTATAGGACTCCTTCCTTTTGTGGTTCTAGACTCGTTTGGGACCCTCTCCCTCGTGATTCTACCTTTTTCAGGGCCTTCTTGCCTTGACCTGCCTTCCAGGTGACTGTTCCTAGTCTCGTCCTCCTTGATTGTTTCCGTGATAATTCAACCTTAATTTTTGTCTCTGGCCTTGATGGGCTTCCTGTTCTGGTTTTCTCCGCTAGTCCTTCAGGGGGTGGTCTCCCTCCACCCCTCCGACTCCAGTCTCTGCCTGGGCACATGTCGCCTAAGGTGTATTTGCTCCGACTGGGGTTTTCTCGATCTCAGCTGGTGTGGGGCTCCCTGAGATCACTCTGCTTGTTTCCAGATCTGGGAAACTCTGGTGCTGATGGCGGCTGGTCCGGTGTTGCCAGACAGATCCTGCCTTCTCATCGGCCGGTTTGCGTCCCTTCGCCTCTTATGTGGCCTTGGGCATTTTTAGGTCTTCCGGGTTACCCCTGTCTGTCCCAATACGCGCTTCCTAGACAGGCATAGTGCTTCCTGTTGTACACTTTTCCCCACCTACCGGCGGACTCTTGAGTTTTCTGAGCCTCTCTGTCAGCAATGTGGTTCTCTATCATCCTTGCGTCGGAGTCTGGACATGGATCTTGTGGTGTTTTTCCCTTCAGCTATTCCAGCGGCTTTTGGTTTCCGCCTTCTGGCCTCTAGCTGAGCGTGCTACTCCCCTCGGAGCTGGCCTCCTTGAATGGTTTTCCCTTTGAGCCTCTGCACCTCGTTTTTCTTATGGCGGTTGTTGTTTCCTTGCCATGTTTGATTGGCTTGGATGTATCTCTGCATGGGGTTCTCTTGTCGATCTCTCCCGCGCCTTGTTCAGGCTTGGTGGTCCTGCGTCTTGTGTCTTTTCGGCGGAAGTCAATTCCGTTCTCCTGCCAGGACACTGTTTTACCCAGCGGACCACCTGGGTGACCATTCTCCTCGCATTTGGTCGGCTGTCGGATCCCAGTCTCTGCAAGGTTTCCTCCTTCGGGTTTTAGCTCCCCTCATGTTTTGTGGGGGGCCTCCAGGTGGTTGGGTTCTGGATTCTGGTTCCTCTGGGCCTCATTCACATTCCTCTGCAGATGGATGTATTCAGTCTCTGGACTGGCCTTCCTTTCTCTGGCGGTTGTTTTTCCCACCCCAGGGCCTGCTTTGATACGTCCTATGGTCCCCAATGAGGCGACCGAGAAAAGGAGAATAATTTTTTTTTTAACTCACCGTAAAATCTCTCTCATATAGCCTTCTTTGGGGAACACAGCATCAACCCATTTATGGTTTGTTTGTTGCTTGTTGTTGCTTTCTGGTGTCCTTTGGACGCATCTCCTTTTGTTGTTTTGGCTTCTTCTACTGCTTTTTGACACAACTGATTAGCTCAGTGCCTGTGAGCGGGTATATCCTGCTGGGAGGAGCCGACTTCTTTTTTTGCCTAATGTCAGCCTCCTAGTGGCAGCAGCATATACCCATGGTCTCCGGTGTCCTCCAATGAAGGCTACGAGAAAGATTTTAGGGTGAGTACAAAAAAAAAATCTCCTTTTAATATGATCAGGATTGTTTAACACAACATCCATTAATGCTGTGCTCACATGTTCAGGTTTTTAATTGCAACTATTGACTACTAAGCCAACAGATCATAAATGGAGGTCATGTAAAGGAAAAATCTGAAAGGCTTCCCCTTTTGTTTTTAAGATTTGTTTTGCCTATGCGTTCAGTAACTGCAATTAACCTGAACATACTAACGCACAATAGAAGTGCATATTTCTGAATGAGCTGTCAAAACTAACATACGGACTTGTGCACCTATACCCATTTTATATTTTAGACACTATTAGGGTATGTTCACACGTGCAGTGTTTTACTGCAGATTTACTTCTACAGATTTATGCTGGCCATTGACTTTAATGGACAGCAAAATCTGCTACAGCAAAAATACACATGTGAACGCACCCTTAGGGTATATTCAAACATACTGGATCTGCTGCAGATTTCAATGTAAATATATGACAGCGTGGATTATGCAGCAGATCCTGTAGGTGTGAACATACCCTTAAACAGTTTTAAAAAAGTGTCAAGGAATGGGGCAAGTGTACCAGGTTTATTAATAAAGTAGCATAAAGTAAGCCAACCAACAAGCTTGTGATGCACCAAATCTATCACGTGTGCTACTGTGGTTAACATGGTATACAGAGGGGGCTATAGACTTTTTGAGGCCTAAGGCAAAACTCAAAAACAAAGCCCTTACTGACAAGATATTGCAACGTAGTGTAAGTTGGCAGCACCTGGGGCAAGGCAAAGTATTGTGCGCCACACCTGATAAAAGTGAATGGCGATGCATACAGTATATACATAGCCACTTACCAAGGGTGCACACAGGACTTTCTCAAGTGTTGGGATATAGAAACATAAAATAATACTTCCACACCAGGACTACATATAACTACTGCATTGACTAAATAACAGCATTATACTGATGCTAAATGAATAATAACACTACACAAACCAGTATCACCAATAACACCACTAAAGTAGACAATTCCACTAAGCCATGACCGCTGATATTACACAACATAGTGACTGACACGTGGCCCCGCCTCTAAAACTCACTGCACACATATGGCTGCCATTAGAAATTGTGAGCAAGTGCCCTGTGTGTATTGTGAGCGAGGGTTATGCTGCGTATTTCCCGCTGCTGCAGATTTTGTGCAAAATCTTAGAATCTATAAAAAAAAAAAAAATACATGAATCGCCTATACTGATGACAGACTACTAAGATGTCACCTAGGTGCCAGGAAGTGTAATAGGAGTATTCACCACTGCATGTCCAAACTGCGAGTTGCAGAAATGGAGCAGAAGAAGGCCTCAAAGAACTTCATAATGACAAATTAGGGGAGCTCTGCTGCCCTGTTTGTCATTTCCTCCCTTACCCTGTCCTGCGGCTCATTACCTGTAAGCCCTCTAAATATCCAGTCACCCCCCTACCAGAGACTCCCCCTGCTCCCCTCTGTATGGACTCCTGCTCCTGATCCTCTTCTAATAGGTACCCTTTTTGCACCCCTACATAGATTCTTCTGTCCCTCATTATAAATGCCTTACTCCTCTTCTGCTCCCCCTTTAGACACCCTCCTATCCTGCCTTATATATGCCACCTTTAATATACCTCCTCTCCTACTGTGCCCCCGATCTAAAGCCCTCTACCTCTGCTGTCCCCCTTTTTATATAGAGCCCTTTTCGTCCATCGTATCCCCTTATTTAGAACCGACTTTGCCTCTTGTCCCTCTTAACCCCTTAAGGCCGGACCAATTTTTTTTTTACCTTAATGGAAGGGGTGGCTGAGTATTTAAACTAGGTGAGTGGGGGGAGGATAATAAAGCAAAGAAAGCAGACAGTGGGATGGATAGGTTAGAGAGGGGTCAGGACATAATGGCGGGTGGAGAGGAGTCCTGTGGGGGGAGGTTAAGAACAGTGGATAAGGAGATTCATGCGTTACAAACCAGCTGTAAAAATAAATGTAGCCCGAAAAATTGTAATCCCAATAATTCAAAAAATTCCATTAGCCCCAATAACTCAATAACTACAATAAGCCCCATTAACTCAAAAAATACCATTAGCCCCAATAACTTAAATAACAACGTTAGACGCAATAACGCAAAAAATCCCATTAGCCCCAATAACTTAAATAATAACGTTAGACCCAATAACTCAAAAAATCCCATTAGCCCCAATAACTTAAATAGTACAATTAGCCCTTATAACTCAAAAAATGACATTAACCCCAATAACTCTGAAAATCCCATTAGTGAGACTATATGTGTAAAACTTAATGGAAATGTAAAGTGTATGTTCACAAATGCCAGAAGCCTAGCAAATAAAATGGGGGAGCTTGAGGCCTTGATACTGGAGGAACATATTGATATAGTTGGGGTCACTGAGACATGGCTGGACTCCTCGCATGACTGGGCTGTCAATCTGCAGGGGTTTACATTGTTTCGCAAGGATAGAATGAACAGAAAAGGTGGTGGAGTCTGTCTGTATGTAAGAAGTGGTATGAAAGTCAGTGTGAACGATGCCATAGTGTGTGATGATTCTGAGGAGGTGGAATCACTGTGGGTAGAATTACAAAAGGAGGGAAATACTGAAAAAATAATATTTGGTGTAATCTACAGACCCCCTAATATCACTGAAGAGATAGAAGGTCGGCTGCATAAACAAATAGAGAGGGCCGCCCGGGCAGGTACAGTGGTAATAATGGGAGATTTTAACTATCCAGATATAGATTGGGGCCGGGGGTTGGCTAAAACTACAAAGGGGAGAAAATTCCTAAATTTATTGCAGGATAATTTTATGGGCCAGTTTGTGGAGGACCCAACAAGAAGTGATGCCTTGTTGGATCTGATCATTTCCAACAACGCAGAGCTGGTTGGTAATGTAACTGTGAGGGAAAACCTTGGTAATAGCGACCACAATATAGTTACTTTTGACTTAAAATGTAGAAAACAAAGACAGGCGGGGAAGGCAAAAACATATAACTTTAAAAAGGCAAATTTCCCTGGGCTGAGGGCTGCACTACAGGACATAGACTGGGGGGAGGTGTTCTCAAATACTGATACAGAAGGTAAATGGGACATCTTTAAATCAACTCTAAATAACTATACAGCTAAATATATACCAAAGGGGAACAAATATAAACGATTAAAACTAAATCCTACATGGCTGACAAATGAGGTTAAAAGAGCAATAAACAACAAAAAAATAGCCTTCAAAAAATACAAATCTGATGGGTCAGCTATAACATTTAAACAGTACAAGGAGCTTAATAAAATCTGTAAAAATGTAATAAAAACAGCAAAAATTCAAAATGAGAGACAGGTGGCCGAAGAAAGCAAAACTAATCCTAAATATTTTTTTAGATATATAAATACAAAAAAACCAAGGACAGAGCATGTAGGACCCCTTAATAATGATAATGGGGAGGTTGTCACGGGCGATCAAGAGAAGGCGGAGCTACTGAATGGGTTCTTTAGTTCTGTATATACTATGGAAGAAGGAGCTGACATTGGTCAGGTCAGTGCTGGTAACACATCATATAATGTATTGAACTGGCTTAATGTAGAGATGGTACAAGGTAAGTTAAGTAAAGTAAATGTTAGCAAATCTCCAGGGCCGGATGGACTACACCCAAGAGTTCTTAGAGAGGTAAGTTCAGTAATATCTGTACCCTTGTTCATGATATTTAGAGATTCTCTGGTGTCTGGTATTGTGCCAAGGGACTGGCGCAAGGCTAATGTGGTACCAATCTTCAAGAAGGGCTCTAGGTTTTCCCCAGGAAACTATAGACCGGTAAGTCTAACGTGCATTGTGGGTAAATTGTTTGAAGGACTTATAAGGGATTACATACAGGAATACATAGGGGATAATAGTATTATAAGTGATAGCCAGCATGGGTTTACTAAGGATAGAAGTTGTCAAACCAATCTAATTTGCTTTTATGAAGAGGTGAGTAGAAGCCTTGACAGAGGAATGGCTGTGGATATAGTGTTTCTGGATTTTGCCAAAGCATTTGATACTGTACCTCACAGACATCTGACAGGTAAGTTAAGGTCCTTGGGCTTGGAAACTTTAGTTTGTAACTGGATTGAACACTGGCTCATGGATCGTACCCAGAGAGTGGTGGTAAATGATTCGTACTCTGATTGGTCCCCGGTTATTAGTGGTGTACCCCAAGGTTCAGTACTGGGCCTGCTGCTGTTTAATTTATTTATCAATGATATAGAGGATGGTATTAACAGCTCTGTTTCTATCTTTGCAGATGACACCAAGCTTTGTAGCACGGTACAGTCTATAGAGGATGTGCATAAGTTACAAGATGACTTGGATAGACTAAGTGTCTGGGCATCCACTTGGCAAATGAGGTTCAATGTGGATAAATGTAAAGTTATGCATCTGGGTACTAATAACCTGCATGCGTCGTATGTCTTAGGGGGGATTAAACTGGCAGAGTCACTGGTAGAGAAGGATCTGGGTGTACTTGTAGATCACAGACTACAGAATAGCATGCAATGTCAGGCTGCTGCTTCCAAAGCCGGCAGGATATTGTCATGTATAAAAAGAGGCATGGACTCGAGGGGCAGGGACATAATACTCCCCCTTTATAAAGCATTGGTACGGCCTCACCTGGAATATGCTGTTCAGTTTTGGTCGCCTGTTCATAAAAGGGACACTGCGGAGTTGGAAAGGGTGCAGAGACGCGCGACTAAACTAATATGGGGCATGGAACATCTTAGCTATGAGGAGCGATTAAAGGAGTTACAATTGTTTAGTCTTGAGAAGAGACGTTTAAGGGGGGATATGATAAACGTATATAAGTATATAAATGGCCCATACAAAAAATATGGAGAAAAACTGTTCCAGGTTAAACCCCCCCAAAGGACGAGGGGGCACTCCCTCCGTCTGGAGAAGAAAAGGTTTAGTCTAAAGGGGCGGCACGCCTTCTTTACCGTGAGGACTGTGAATTTATGGAACGGTCTACCTCAGGAACTGGTCACAGCAGGAACAATTAACAGCTTTAAAGCAGGGTTAGATACATTCCTGGAACAAAATAACATTAATGCTTATGCAGAATTATAAAACTACATCCCTTTCCCTTATCCCCTTACATCCTTCCCTTCAATCCCCTGGTTGGACTTGATGGACGTATGTCTTTTTTCAACCATACTAACTATGTAACTATGTAATGACCAGGCGATTCTGAAATTGTTTTTGTTTTTTGGGGACATATTCTACTTTAAATAAGTGGTGTATTTTTGCCGACGCATGCTGCATTTTTTTGTGAAAAACTCAAATATTAAAAATTTCTGGCTTTTTTAAAAATTATTTTATGGTGTTCACTGTGTGGTAAAAGTGTTGGTATATTTATTCTGTGGGTCAGTACGATTATGGCAATACCCATTTTATATAGCTTTTTATGTTCTTTTTTTTCTTTTCTGAGCAATTCTTTTTTTCCCTTCTTTGTGTTATCATTTTCTGACAGCTGTAACTTTTCTTTATTTTTCGTTAAGTGAGGGCTTATTTTTTTTGCTGGACTTTTTGATCTTTTATTTAATCCGCTATTTGTACCAAAATTGGCGAATTTTGTGCTTTTTTAGTTTTTGTTTTTTTTACGGCGTTCACCGTTCAGGATAATTTACATCATAGCTTTATAGTACACGTCATTATGGACGTAGCAATACCTAGTACGTATAGGATTTTTATTTTTTTTATATGGTAATACAGGACTTTTAATGGGAAAGGGGCATTTATTTTTGTAAAAAAAATTTTTTTACACCTTTTATTTTATTTTTCACTTTTTACAGGTTATACTATGCTGCAGCACAGTATAACCTGATGAGCTGCACACACTACAGCCTCTGGCTGGATCTCACAGACTTCCGTAGTTGACAGACAGGAGGCCATCAGCTGGTCTCCTGCTGCCATAGCAACCAAGGGGACCCACGATCATATTGTGCCGCCACTGTTGAACAGGGGGGGCACCCTCCCCTTGTCAACACATAGATGCTGTGATCAGGATTGATCCCAGCATCTATGGGGTTAATGCTGCCGGGACCGCCGCCCTGGCAGCACCTCGGCTGTGATTGACAGCTGGATCCCACTGCCGTTCTCCTGAGCTGCGCGTGGCAGAGCAGGAGATCAGCAGGACATATGCATACAGCCCAGCGTGTGAACATGTCAGGTGCTGGAACATATGCATATGTCCTAGAGTGGGAATGGGTTAAGAGTTCTGTAGTGGAAAATAACTTATCCCCTAAGTTATAGATCCCAGGGGGCCGACCTTTGGTACCCCCCACAATCTCCTGTATGTGGCCCAGGCAGTCCGCAGGAAGGGGGTGTTCTGTCCCCAGCATGATGCAGCGGCCGACACGCGCCCCCCCCCCCATGTATCCTAAAGAGATACATGGAGGGGGCGTGTCAGCCACCGCGTCATGCAGGGACAGAATGCCCCCTTGGTGCTGACTGCCAGGGCCCCGTACAGGAGATTGCAGGGGGGGTACCAGCAGTCTGACCCCCTGCGATCTATAACTTATCCCCTACCCCCCCCCCCCCAAATAGATCCCTTTTTATTTTCCCTCACAGCTTTTCCTATCCCTCTTCTATTCACAGCCTCCCCCACCACCCTTTTAGATTAATTTACTTTCCACACAGCTCCCTTTAACATTTCCCCCTGCCTCTCTTTCTGCCCTGATATTGTGGCCTCTTGTCTGCAGTCCGGTGCCTGCGTTGAAGTGCAGCGCTCGGTGTAATTGCCGAAGCCACCGCTTCTCCTCCTTGCCAGTGTGAGGCCTTAGATGGCTGCCTATTTTGCCTAATTATGGAGCCGCCTCTGTTGGTATATCCTCTTCTTGTCTTATTTAGTGTTAAGCTGTGTAAATTTTAATGGCTGCTGTCATTATAAGAACTTATAGAAACTTTAGATTTATCAGAGACAAAACCTATTTTTATTGGTTGGGATCTGAGTTTTTGGACCCTGATCGATCAGTAGGACACCTCAAATGTTTTTTATTTGTTATAATGATAGGTAGATTTTAAGACAGTGTAAATAAATGTGCCCCAATGATTTCAAATTTTCCCATGATGATTGGATATTGGATATTGCTGTGGTGTAATTTTCAGATAAACTCTTCAAAGCTATTGTGTGAACACACACTATTATTTCTTGAATCTTTGTCACGCCCTTGGACTTCTGCTGTGGATTTGCAGTTTGGCACACCTAAAGGATGCAAATAGTTTAGGCCTGTTTAGCTAGTGGTAAACCTCAATACGTGATACATGAAATCCATATTGAATTCCATGCTGTTCCATACAATAATGAAGATTTCCCATTTTTAAGTGGTTTTACAGATTTCAGTGCTGAAAATGCACCATCCACAAAGAACCATTGTGTGAAAACACCCTGCGGCTGGGTTCACACTAGCCCAATATGGCCGCAATACAAGGTAGTCAGACTTGTGCTCAGGCCAAGACTTGTGGCTATACAGCTGTAAAAATATGAACTTTTTTACCACCACTTTTTTTACACACCATTCTAGAGACATTTGTTACACACATTGGTCTAGGTCTATCAATCTGTTGTGGGGAAAAAATGTGTCTGATCAGCAGGCAATCACTACCGTGCTTTACTTTCTCATTATGAGCTATTTTCACAAAACACATTGATAAATCTGGGACACTGTTTTGGACTCAGCAGCAATTTTTGCAGAATGTTTGAGTGTTAACCCTAAATAAAGTTTAACATTTTTTTTTTTTTCTAGAGAAGCCTATGGAGAATTGGCTGACAAAAAACATTAAAATGTCTGTAGAAAAGGCACCAAAAATTGCTTGTTAAAATATATATGTATGTATGTATATAGAGAGTTATGGAAATCTCAGTGTTTTGCAAGCCACAAAAAAATTGTCTAAGGGAATACACTGAATCAACTCCCAGCTCCAATAAGGTGGCCGATCTAAGCACTAAGAAAGACGTAACAGCAGGTGTAATTTACTTTATTAATGTTTAACCATGAATGATACACAACATGATGTAACGTCCTATGTACAAAGATTGGGAGTTACATGTTTGAAGTCTTGATACAATTATTTAGTATGTTGCCTACCAGTCTAGAGGATACTATAGTTGTATATTTACAAAGGATATGACCAAAGATTGTACTGGTGGTATATCTTAAAACAACAACAGTAATACACAGCAACCAGTGAGGAATTTGTGATCACGGTAAGCTTGCTGAAAGGATTTAAAGCTCTGTGCCGGTATATTATATTAGCTCACTGAGATGTGAAATGTTTGTGTTTACTATTGTGCGTATGAGCTCTTTAACATGGTACAAAATTGAAGTGCAATGCTTCGGTGCTAGCTGTGTGGATGAACTTCACGCTGGTTGTACGTTGAATTCAGTTATTTTTTTCTGCCAAAGCGTTGGGGTACGGCCATACTCCAAAACTGTGGTGGTGAGTCCCATCCCCGAGAATGGATCCTGCTGTCTCCTGTCATTGAACTGCGTTCATCTCTTCCAAATCTTAAATAGAAAGGGAATCCAGAAAAGCTTAATAATATAAGTGCAATATTGAAAATATACAATTGTTATATTAGTTACTTTTATGAGATATTTGTTCCCAGAGTAAATTGTGAACTGTTGTGTCTGATTCGCAGGATTGCCATAGAATAGAAGGTGCAAATTAATGCATCCTGTATTTTCAGTCCATAGCAGGAGGCAGGAGCATTAGTCAGATGATCACATTTAAGGTTTTGTTCCATTTGCAAGGTAACATTATCAAAGTCTTG
Source organism: Hyla sarda (assembly GCF_029499605.1). Classification (NCBI taxonomy): domain Eukaryota; kingdom Metazoa; phylum Chordata; class Amphibia; order Anura; family Hylidae; genus Hyla; species Hyla sarda. The sequence goes on along the minus strand of NC_079190.1, from coordinate 111,323,408 downwards.
AATTTCGACCCATGTAACTTAAAGGTGCTTGATCCAAACACTTGGGGGTCCCCTGAGATCCCAATTCTTTTTTCTTTGTGCCTTTCCATACCTCCTTCACTTTAAAGGATAGTCTAAAGTGGATGGATTTCAACATTCTAGAACCTCTCATTCTAAGGATATGTTCACACTATGGAATCCTTTGGCGGTAGGACTGCGTGGCACTGCGCTGTCACCATTGACAGCTATGCAGCACTTGCGGACTTCCGCGCAAAGAAGGAACATATTCCTTCTTTGCGTGGAACAATTTTAGGGACGGAATTGTCCACCGCTGAAATTCCTCAGTGTGAACTGGTCTCATGGAAGACCCATTCACACTGATGGTAATGTTCACTGTGCGGAATTGTACTCGTGGAATTACGCTCACGGAATTCTGTGGGAATTCCAAAGTGGGAACATATCCTAAAGAAGATAAGCTGCTGCCCGAAGAGCCTAGAGGTTAACTTACTCCCCTCTCTATATTCAGAACACATGCATGCTCACTTATTAAAAGTGTGTTCGGCCATATAATGTGTATGGCTAGCTGAAGGCTGGCATTCTATGGCACCATACACCAACATTATATTGTTTCAGTTTTGTGAGATTGCAGAGAAACCTTTCCAGGATTTAGATTTCTGTCAAAATCACAAAATGTTGGAACCCAAGCCAAACCTTAATGGAAAGCCTTCCTTTATACCAACCTTTTTCCTTCCATGTTTGACTACAACAGCAATGTGCAGGATATGGGTATTTATCAAATACTTTAATTTGAATGTATCCATTAAAGGGGTTCTCCCTTGTTTATACTGTTTTTTGTTATTATGTTTGTGTGTTATGTGTGTATAAGTATGTTTTTTTTTTATGTGTGTTGAGATTATGTATATATGTATTTTCTTACCTTTTGTGAAGATCCGGAAGCTGGCCCCTTTTTCTTCCAGTGGCTTACTGTGGACCTCTGCCTCCGCCATGTTGTGTTCGGTAAGTGGGATGTCGGGGGGGTGTGTTCTTGCTTCTATCCTTCCTATCTTCTGACGTCCGAGACAAATCTTTTCTTCCTGTTTCTTCCGTGGCTCAGTGACGAATCTGCAGCCTCTTCCGGCGCATGCGCAGGTAGTGTTTTTTTTTATTTACCAATAAAGTTTTTTTTTGTCTAATTGACAAACTGTCTGCGCATGCGCGAGTACGCAAGTGCTACGCTAACAACGTAGCATACGTTAGGTCTATGCTAATAGCGTAGCTTCGCGCAAGCGCAGACAGTTTGTCAATTAGACAAAAAAAACTTTATTGGTAAAAAAAAAACTAAAAAAAAAACTACCTGCGCATGCGCCGGAAGAGGCCGCAGATTCGTCGCTGAGCCACGGAAGAAACAGGAATAAAAGATTTGCCTCGGACGTCAGAAGATAGGAAGGACAGAAGCAAGAACGCACCCCCCAACATCCCACTTACCGAACACAACATGGCGGAGGCCGAGGTACACAGCATGCCGCTGGAAGAAAAAGGGGCCAGCTTCCGGATCTTCACAAAAGGTAAGAAAATACATATATACATAATCACAACACACACAAAAAAACACATACTTCTACACACATAACACACAAACATAATAACAAAAAACAGTATAAACAAGGGAGAACCCCTTTAAGGTATTCTCCCTTTAAACCAAGGCAATGCCCTAAATGCAGACTCTCTCTGTACATATAAATCAGGAACTAAGGGTGGTGGGGGTGCATTTTGAGCCCTATGTCTTGCCCTATGTCTATATACGAAAGCTTATCCTGTTGCAGGCACCCACCTATAACAAAATTCGTCATCTTTTTTGTGTTTTATTTGGCTGCTTACAGATGCAGCAGGTTTCCTGGACTGGGTTCTATTGAACTAAACTAAAGCAATTTTAATAGTAGTCTTAGTTAAAAATCATAATGGACACCTAATGACCCAGTATAGAATAACAATATCATGCATTTATTGTGTTGTTACCTTTGTGGTTGGAACGGGAAGGAACTACGTGCATTTCTGCTGTGCAGGATGGATCTGAACAAAGAATTCAGGCCACTTTTGTCATCTGTTAAGGGCTGTGAGGAGAAATTTTCATCCAGCTGAAATACAGGTAGAAGCAAGAATTGGTTTCTTTCTCTTATCAAAGAACATATGGTTACACAGTCATGGCCGTGAATGTTGGCACCCCTGAAATTTTTCTAGAAAATGAAGAAGTATTTCTCACAGAAAAGGATTGCAGTAACACATGTTTTGCTATACATTTGTTTATTCCCTTTGTGTGTATTAGAACTAAACCAAAATAGGGAGGGAAAAAAGCAAATTGAACATAATGTCACACCAAAAATGTGCTGGACAAAATTATTGGCACCCTTTCAAAATTGTAGATCAGTAAGATTGTTTCAAGCATGTGATGCTCCTTTAACTCCTTAAGGACTCAGCGTTTTTCCATTTTAGCATTTTCATTTTTTCCTCATCACCTTCTAAAAATCATAACGCTTTCAATTTTGCACATAAAAATCCATATGATGGCTTATTTTTTGCGCCACCAATTCTACTTTGCAGTGACAGTCATTTTACCAAAAATCCACGGCGAAACGGAAAACAAATTCATTGTGCGACAAAATTGAAGAAAAAATTTAATTTTGTAACTTTTGGGGGCTCCAGTTTCTACACAGTGCATTTTTCGGTAAAAATAACACCTTACCTTTATTCTGTAAGTCCATACGGTTAAAATGATACCCTACTTAGATAGGTTGAATATTGTCGTACTTCGGAAAAAAATCATAACTCCATGCAGGAAAATTTATATGTTAAAAATTTTCATATTCTAACTTTTTTATTTTTCTGTGTACGGACCGGAATGAGGAATAATTTTTTGCGCCGTGTTCTGAAGTTTTTATCGGTATTGATCGGACTTTTTGATCGCTTTTTATTCATTTTTTTCTTGATCTAAAAAGTGACCAAAAATACGCTATTTTGGACTTTGGAATTTTTTTGCGCATACGCCATTGACCGTGCAATTTAATTAACAATATATTTTTATAGTTCAGACATTTCCGCATGCGGTGATACCGCATATGTTTATTTTTATTTACACAGGTTTTTTTTATGGGAAAAGGGGGGTGACTTTTATTAGGGAAGGGGTTAAATGACCTTTGTTAACTTTTTTTTGTTTTCACTTTTTTTTTTTTTTTTGCTGTGCTATAGCTCCCATAGGGACCTATAGCACTGCACACACTGATCTCTTATGCTGATCCCTGCAAAGCCATAGCTTATCATGGATCAGCGAGATAGGGGCTCGATTGCTCAAGCCTGTAGCTCAGGCTTGGAGCAATCAAACCCCGATCGGATGCCGCGGAGACAGGTAAGGAGACCTCCGCTTGCTTCCTAGCTGATCGGAACCGCGATGTTCCGATCAGCCCGACTGAGCTGCCGGGAAGCGTTTACTTTCACTTTCAGATGCGGCGGTCAACTTTGATCGCCGCATCTGAAGGGTTAATAGCGCGCGGCACAACGATCTGTGCCGCGCGCTATTAGCCCAGGGTCCTGGCTATGAATAGCAGCCGGGACAGACCCGGGGTAATGCAGGGTCACGGCGTGACCCTGTTTTAAACACCGGGCTCAGGGCGTACAGGTACGCCCTGAGTCCTTAAGAGGTTAAACTCACCTGGGGCAAGTAACAGGTGAGGGTAATATAAAAAAATCACACCTGAAACCAGATAAAAAGGAGAGAAGTTCATTTAGTGTTTGCATTGTGTGTCTGTGTGTGCCACACTAAGCATGGACAACAGAAAGAGAAGAGAACTGTCTGAGGATTGTAAACTTGAAATTGTTGATATTTTTCCACAATTTTGGTTCTCAAGTCTATCTCCTAGATCTAGATTTGCCTTTGTCCTCAGTGTGCAACATCATCAATAAGTTTGTAACCCATGGCACTGTAGCTAATGTCCCTGGGCATGGACAGAAGAGAAAAATTGATGACAGGTGTCAATGCAGGATAGTCCGGATGGTGGATAAGCAGCCCCAAACAAGTTCCAAAGATATTCAAGCTGTCCTGCAGGCTCAGGGAGCATCAGTGTCAGCACGAACTATCCGTCTACATTTAAATGAAATGAAACACTGTGACAGGAGACCCAGGAGGACCCCACTGCTGACACAAACATTAAAAAGCAAGACTACATTTTGCCAAAATGAACTTGAGTAAGCCAAAATCCTTCTGGGAAAATGCCTTGTGGACAGATGAGACCAAGATAGAGCTTTTTGGTAAAGCACATCATTCTACTGTTTACAAAAAATGGAATGAGGCCTACAAAGAAAAGAACACAGTACCTACAGTGAAATATGGTGTAAGTTCAATGATATTTTGGGGTTGTTTTGCTGGCACTGGGTGCCTTGAATGAGTGCAAGGCATCATGAAATCTGAGGATTACCAACGGATTTTGGCTCGCACTGTACAGCCCAGTGTCAGAAAGCTGGGTTTGCGTCTGAGATCTTGGGTCTTCCAGCATGACAATGACCCCAAACATACGTCAAATAGCACCCAGAAATTATGGCAACAAAGCGCTGGAGAGTTCTGAAGTGGCAGCAATGAGTCCAGATCTATGTCCTATTGAACATCTGTGGAGAGATCTTAAAATTGCTGTTGCGAAAAGGCGCCCTTCCAATAAGAGAGACCTGGAGCAGTTTTCAAAGGAAGAGTGGTCCAACATTCCGGCTGAGAGGTGTAAGAAGCTTATTGATCGTTATAGGAAGCGACTGATTTCAGTTGTTTTTTCCAAAGGGTGTGCAACCAAATATTAAGTTAAGGGTGCCATAATTTTGTGCAGACCTTTTTTTGGAGTTTGGTGTGACATTATGTCCAATTTGCTTTTTTTCCTCCCTTTTTTTGTTTAGTTCCAATACACACACAGGGAATAAACAAGTGTATAGGAAAACATGTGTTGCTGCAATCCTTTTCTGTGAGAAATACTTCATTTTCTTGAAAAATGTCAGAGGTGCCAACATTTACGGCTATGCTGTATCTCTGTCAACACCACTGCTTTGTTAACCATGGATATCCTTTTGGTAATAGGTTATTTAAAAAACTTTAACGGTTTGCCTTGGTGCATCTTCTATGTATATAGCTGTGTCATTCATAGTGAAATATGTCAGGAAGTTTGATCTCCACCAAACTCTTATTACAAAATTAAAGTTAAAGTTTACCTGTCAACAGTAACCACATTTTACATACTGTAGAAAATAACATATATATTTGTAATATATATATATATATATATATATATATATATATATTGGTTAAATGTGTATATTTTTGTCCCTGCAGCTATTGTCTCTGTGAGAAGACCATATACGGGAAGTGAGGGTGAACAAGCAGGGCTCTGTGCACTGAGGACGAGCAGGGCTCTGTGCACTGAGGACGAGCAGGGCTCTGTGCACTGAGGACGAGCAGGGCTCTGTGCACTGAGGACAAGCAGGACAGTGTGCACTGAGGCTCTATGACATGCTCCTGGCTCACACATCAGGATGATTGACAAGCCTGCACAGAGCCCTGCTTGTCCACCTACACTTCCTGTATTTGGATTCCTCATAGAGACACACAGACAATAGCTACAGGGATAAAAATACACACATTTTTTAACCAATGTATATTACAGATATACATATAATGGTATTATCTACATTATATAAAAAGTTTTTGCTAATGACAGGTATACTTAAAGGAAATTAAACTTGGCTGGACCTCTACTTAGTTGATCACTCAGGAGATCATTGGACAGATTTCTGCTGGATTTCACTGTGAACTGGATTTTACATGCTATGGGGATTTTCTCCTACTCTGGACAGATCTTAAAGGGGTTATCCACCATAAGGTGATTTTAGCACGTACCTGGCAGGCAGTAATGGACATGCTTAGGAAGGATTTGCGCTTGTCTTGGGGCTAAATGGCTATGTTGTGAGATTACCATACCACTGTGGCTAGCTTTTTGTGAACTTGTATTTCCTGTTTAGCTTTCTTTTTATTTAATACAAATCCCACAGTTCCATTTTCCTCCCTCCCACACATCAGCCACCCCACCCATTGAAACATAAATGAGCTACATCCATTCAAAAGACCTGTGGTTTTCAATCAGGGTGCCTACAGCTGTTGCATTAGTTGCAGATTGATCTCTCTCCCACCAAGCGATCGCTGCACCCATTGAAGCAGACAGGCTCCCTGAGTCAGGTCTCGACCGCATTGCAAGCTGGGAAAAATCCGAGACAACAGTCATTTTGTATGCTGATAAAAATAAATATTGGGGTGAAAATCACAGAAAAATTGTGAGAAAACCATCACACACAGGTTCAGACACTATATTATAAACTACACTAACTTTACAGCCCCTGTAGCATAGTCAAATAAAAAAAATCCCTGGAATACCCCTTTAAAATCAACAGAGATGTCAGCAGAGAGCTCTTTGTTCCAAAAAGAAAACCATTTCCTCTGTAGTATTCAGCAGCTAATAAGTACTGGAAGGATTAAGATTTTTTAATAGAAGTAATTTACAAATTTGTTTAACTTTCTGGCACCAGTTGATTTAAAAAAAAGTTTTCCACGGGAGTAGCAATTTAATCTTTGAGCCATCACTTATTTGTGCAAACTTTTGTGACTTTTTACACAGTTTTTGATGAAAACATTGATAACTTATTCCAATGAGTTGTAATGCCAAAAAAAGAGCACTTTGACTAGTATGAGTTTACAAGTCATGACGTTTTAATAAATACTTATTGCTACAGTGATTTTTTTTTTTTATAATAAAATACTGTTAACTTACACTGACTAACTTATTCCCTATCCTGTGGATTATTTATGCATTGTCTATGGGAGTGCCGGAGATACCAGAGTCTGTACTCGGGGATCTCTGGCGCTCCCATAGAGAATGCATTGAGACTTACAGCTGGGACAGAGGTGGGAGAGCTGTTCTAGAGATTGATGAAGATCCTAGCATTTGGGTGTCCATAGTCTTTAAAGGGGTTGTCAGATTAAATGAAGAATCTCCATTCTCCTATCCCCCCAATCCCCAGGGGGTCAGGCATTACCTCCATTTCCCCCAACCCCCCTCCCCCCTAATCAGATACTCATTACTCCCTATCCTATGGATAAGGGATAAGATCATTTTTACCAGACAACCCCTTGAAACTACTGTCTGCGTCCTAAAACGAGTATTCTGGGATAGAAAATGTATCTCCTATCCTAAGAATAGGGGATAAGTGTCATATCATGGGGGGGGGGGGGTCTGACCGCTGGGACCCCCTGCACTGCGCCCCAGCTTTCTGCATGAAAAGAGCTGTGTCAACACCCACACGAAGTTGTAGCAGACACACCCCCTACATGCAGGGAAAGCCAGGGATACCCAAGTACATTGCTCCGGCTCTCCTATAAAGATACATGTAATGGGTGGATTGGCCACAGCTTGGTGCAGTGGTCGACAAAGCTCTATTCATGAGGAGAGCCGAGCTGCTGTACAGATCATGAGTGGTCCCAGCAGCCGGGTCCCCCACAATCTGACACTTATCCCCTATCCTTAGGAAACATTGCTCTATCCTGGAGTACTCTTAAGTAATGCTCACCTGGCTCAGCAGACAATCTAGACTGCAGTATAGAGCATGGAAAAGGAAAGAACAGCAGACAGAACCACTGAGAAGACAGCTGGATTACAGATAAACCTTGCCAGTGGACAAAGAGATTCTGAAAAGTAATGCCCATCAAATTTATATTGGGCAAACCTCAAACATAATGCTTTAGAAGCACATTCACAAGCATATGACCCCATACATCACACACTCCAAAATGAATATGAAACCCAGACCAGACATTACATATAGGACCACTTTGCATGTTGTAACTATTTAAAGTGGACCTGCCACCATGAAAATGCTATGTACTCTATCAGCATCATGTTATGGAGCAGGAAGAGTGGAGCAGATTCATATATATATCTTTGTGGGAAAAATATTGGTATAACTGGTGACGTGATTGAAATCTCTGATCTTTCTATTCTTAGGAGTACAGTGGACAGTGTCTCTCAGTGATCGGACCACCCACTGGACTCCTAAGCATGGAAGGATCAGAGATGTCAATCAATAAATGATGTTTTACTGAATCTTTTCCTACCAAGATATACATCAATCTGCGTGGCTCCTCCTGCTCTATAACATGATGTTGGGAGATCTGCCTACATGTGCAATGTGACAGGTTCCCTGGCATGTTATGCTCTGCAGTTTCAGTATTTAGCTTAATACATGTACCCTCCTTAAGACCAAAATCTCTTCTGCCAGGAAGACGGTTGTGTTTCAATGATCACACTATTTTTTTCAAATCACCTGGTGCCAAAGAAAGTTAAACAGATTTGTAAATTATTTCTATTAAAAAAATCCTAACCCTTCCAGTATTCATTAGCTGCTGTATGCTCCAGAGGAAGTTTTGTAGTTCTTTTCAGTCTGACCACAGTGCTCTCTGCTGACACCTCTGTCCATGTCAGGAACTGTCCGGAGTAGGATAGGTTTGCTATAGGGATTTGCTCCTACTCTGGAAAGAGCCGTGTGGTCAGACAGAAAAGAACAACTCAACTCCTCTTGAGCATACAGCAGTAAAGTACTGGAAGGATTCATATTTTTTAATAGAAGTAATTTACAAATCTGGAATCAGTTGATAAAAAAGGTTCTTTTAGTGGTTTGGGACTAATGTGAGCCAAGGATCAATTGTAAAAACCATAAATCTGTTAAAACATGGAATCACATTGTAGCGACTTATCTACTCCATGCTTATGAGTTAAACATTACTTGTCATAATTGGAGACTTTAATTTAGATCAAACATTTTTTCCTTACCCACAGATAAACAAGAAATATACAAAGGCCTCATTCAAATGGGCCAATTGTACCCGAGTTTAATTCTGCATTCTGGATGTAAGACATGGATACCATACAGTTCAAATATACAGCAGCATAGATCAGTGTACTCCAAACTGTGCATCTCCAGCTGTTGCAAAATTACAACTTCCAGCATGCCCGGACAGCTAACTGCTGTCCGGGCATGCTGGGAATTGTAGTTTTGCAACAGCTTCGAGGTCCACAGTTTGGAGACCACTGCCATAGACTGTAGGATAAGTTGAGCATTATTACCATGTGGGGGGTCTGATGACCCGAACTGACAGCTGTAGGGCTTAGACTTTACTATGAATAAGCCATAATAGGTATTTTAAAATATGTTTGTATTATGCTAGTGTGAACCCTGCCTTAGCTTGGTAGGTTCTAGTATGTGGATCCTGGAAATAGATTTGTGTTGAGTGTCGATTAACTTTGTTTTTAGGATCTTCCCTCATTCAATATAGCAGCCTTCATACCATTTTCTTACAATGTTTACACTTAAAGGGGTATTCCAGGATTTTTTTTTTATTTGACTATGCTACAGTGGCTGTAAAGTTAGTGTACTTCATAATATAGTGTCTGTACCTGTGTGTGACGGTTTTCTCACAATTCTTGTGTGATTTTCACCCCAATATTTATTTTTAACAGCATACAAAATGACTGTTGTCTCAGATTTTTCCCAGGTTGCAATGCGGCCGAGACCTGACATCACTAGTCAGCTGATGACAGGGAGCCTGTCTGCTTCAATGGGTGTAGGGATCGCTTGGTGGGAGAGAGATCAATCTGCAACTAATGCAACAGCTGTAGGCACCCTGATTGAAAACCACAGGTCTTTTGAATGGATGCAGCTCATTTATGTTTCAATGGGTGGGGTGGCTAATGTGTGGGAGGGAGGAAAATGGAATTGTGAGATTTGTAGTCAAAAAAAGAAAAGTCAAACAGGAAATAACAGTTCACAAAAAGCTAACCACAGTGTTATGGTTATCTCACAACATAGCCATTTAGGCCCAAGACAAGCGCAGATACTTCCTAAGCATGTCTATTACTGCCTGTCAGGTACGTACTAAAATCACCTTATGGTGGACAACCCCTTTAATAAAATTGGAGAACCCCTTAATGTTCTGACAAAATGTGAGATAAATAAAATAATCTGTCCCATATTTGGGCAATTTGAATCAGGACTGAGCCACTTTTGGATCATACTTGCCAAGTATTACCACATCTGAAATGGCTATGATGTTGTGACGGTGCCCTTGATCCACTGAAGCCATGGATGTGCATAATCTTTACCAGGCATAAGCAACTAGAGGTGAAAGTTATTCATAAAACAAAATAAAATAAAATCTTACCCTAGGAGAACTTCCATGACTTACCTGTGAGTCGTAGAAATTTGGGGGCACCTCCATGAAGTTTTCAGGGGACTCGTTGCCTGCGTGGTTGGGCTGAGCACTCCTGGCACAGGAAAGTATAGCGAGGAGCATAAGTGTTAGTATCTCCATGGCTGAGTGTGAGAGATGTGGCAGAAGGGGCACAGGTCTTGTGTATATAAGATGTGAATTGGCTGGGAGGAGCCAGCATCCTTACAAGGTGCATATGATGATTAATCTGTGGAGAGTGTAAGCGCCACATGTTATTGTCACACTATGACGAGTGAGATGTGGCCCCCAGGAGATTACATACTCCCTGGAGTGTGTGGAAAGCTCCCCATAATGTTATTACTGTGATAAATCCACTTCATTTGTGCTTAAACCCCTTTTTGTGGCCACTTAATTGAAAGCTGTTTGTCCTGATAATGATTTTGGTCCCAGCGGACGGGATCTGCCAGTGATTTGCTCATTTGTACCGCACAACAACCGATTTGTTATTTTAAGGTGAATAACTGCAGCTATGGCGGAGTGTGGGGAATTCTAGTTGTCCATTTCTATTAGACTGCACTCTTTACTAAACGTAACTGACTGCTTCATATTAAGAGACATCATCAGCCTTAAAGGGGTACTTCGGGGGATATAAAAAGTTTTCATATCAACTGGTGCCAGAAAGTTATACAGATCTGTAAATTACTTTTATTTAAAAATCTTAATCCTTCCAGTACTTATCAGCTGATGTATGCTGCAGAGGAAATTGTGTAGTTTTTTTCCAGTCTGACCACAGTGCTCTGTGCTGACACCTCTGTCCATCTCAGGAACTGTCTGAAGCAGGAGAGGTTTACTATGGGGATTTGCTCCTGCTCTCGTGGCAGTTGATTTGAAAGCATTTTTTTCCTTCGGAGTACACATTAACATTGTCAGCCGTAAAGTGTACCTGTCAATAGGACAAACTTTTCACATGTCCTAGCAACATGAGTGTTCAGACCTCCGCCGATCAAGAGAACGAATTGGGGGAAGACTACACTGTTTTACGCTCCTCCCCTCCCCCACCAGTGTCACATGATCAAAACACTCTCAAAGACTTACATGGCAAGTTTATCTCAATCATGTGACAGCTCCTTCTCCTGATTGTTGGGGTCTGAACACTCAGACCCCATGCTGATTAAGCTCCAGAACCCCGGGGGCAGAGCTTCTGGTCACCAGTTGGAGGCACACTATGGGTCAGATCACCGACTGATCCGGAGCATAAAATATCCTGCAGATCCGTTACATGTGACCCTACCTTGAAACTTTTGACATGTCGCTGGGACATGTCAAAAGTTTTTCCTAGTGACAGTGGCCATTTAACTAATATGTAAGTCCCCCTTGTGGTGCCGAAACAGCTCTGACCTCTTTAAGGCATAGATTGCATTAGACCACTGAAGGTATCCTAAATGTTATTAGCAGATACTCTAAATCCTATAAAATTGTGATAGACTCCTCATGGACTTTTATTTTCTGCACATCCACAGGTGCTCAATCAGATCCACGCTCTATTACCAGAATTCATTTGATGGAATTCTAGGTCTAAACTTAAATTATCAGTCCTGTAGAGTTTGATGGATCGGGCTGGCCATGCTCTCCCATGGAACACTTTTTTTTTAAATCAACTGGTGCGAGAAAGTTAAACAGATTTGTAAATCCCTTCTATTAAAAAATCTTAATCCTTCCAGTACTTTTTAGGGGCTATATACTACAGAGGAAATGGTTTTCTTTTTAGATTTCTCTGATTTCTCTTCTGTTCCCACAGTGCTCTCTGCTGACCTCTGCTTTCCATTTTAGGAACTGTCCAGAGCAGCATTTGTTTGCTATGGAGATTTTCTCCTGCTCAGGACAGTTTCTAAAATGGACAGCAGAGGTCAGCAGAGAGCACTGTGGTCATGACATCAGAGAAATCTAAAAAGAAAAGCATTTCTTCTGTAGTATATAGCCTCTAAAAAGTACTGGAAGGATTAAGATTTTTTAATAGAAGTAATTTACAAATCTCTCACCAGTTGATTTAAAAAAAAAAAAAAAAAAAAAGTTTTCCACGGGAGTACCGCTTTAAAGTGTATTATTTTGGCAATTGTCGGAGCCTCTTCCCAACTTTGAACATCAACTCACTCACTTTATCCATGAGACCAATCTCAGGGTGTGGCTGGAGACCCTGTCTAAGAGTGGCCGTCGTCGTTTCCCGATACATCGTCTGACCCTGCAGGTGTGGAGGGCAGTTCAGTCCCTACACTTCTACACTGATGTTATGTCTGATTTGCCCCTTTGGAACAATGAGAACTTCCCGCATCTCACTGTAGATTTAGACCCTTAGTTCTAGAAAGCGCATGGTGTTATCACGGTACAAAAGGTGTTCTCCAATAATGCCATTAAATCTTACTCCCAAATGCAAGAAGATTATGGCCTACTCAGAACCGCTTTTTATAAATATTTACTATTATGACACACCCTTACATCTCAATTCTCCCAGCCCGGAGCTATGAAATCGGAATATCCCCTTATAGGGATCCTCCATTGCCAGGGACCTAAAGGTCTAATATCTGCTCTGTACATACAACTTATAGTTACTAAGCACTCTCAGGTCCACCTGTCGGCTGAGGCATACTGGAAGTCCCACATACCATCTATGATTAAGATTGGCTGGAAGTGATCTCTCATACTACAGTTTCCCCTGTAGATAATACAACTCTACATAATACATAGCAGCTATCTCACTCCTGTTTGATTAAGTTGTATTGGTAGGTTGTCAGTTAATATGTGGCCCAATTGCTACTCCCAGAGGGATAATTTTTGGCACCTCATGGGGGTTGTCTATATGTATTGTCTTTTCGGGAAGATGTTGTGGCATTTTTAACTTCCATTATATCTATGCCGATGCCCCTGGCACCACTACTATGTGTCTTTGGAGTCGAAGAGACTGGGCCACACCACATTAGAGTATTCCTGAGGGAAACATTGTTCATGGCACAGAAAACTGTGGCCCTAAATTGGATGGATCCCTGCCCACCTACTATCTGCTTGGAAACGCCAAGATATTGCGATGATCCCTTTTGAACAGTTGTTTTTTAAGCATAGAGGGTGCCCTGGGACTTAGTTTCTCAGCACTGAATGCTATATGCCCGGAGTAAATGGATGTGGGGATCTATCTTTGTTCTCCTATTTATTGACACTGTTGCAGATGTGACTTTAACTAACAGAAGGTCCCTCTCCCACATTATGACGCAATGATGTTGGTAGTTTCAGTTTTTCTACTCTTTATTGACATATAATAGAGTACAGTAGTAAAATGAAGTCTTATATGTGACATATTTAGGAAACTACTAGACCGCTTGATGTCTTCCCTTGGAGACGTAGATCAACTGGTTGCTCTCATGGTACTCCCACTGCTGTATGTGACGGTCCTCCCTCCCTTCCCCCAGCCCGACTGATGACACTTTGCTTCCTATTGACTAGTACATCAAACCCAATTGTGTTATACTAGAACTGTAGTTTATTTTGCTATACCGGACAAAGTCTGGTTTGTATATGTCCTCCTGACTATTACCTGTTCCCCTGCACAGGATACTGTCATCTTGTATATGACATTTGTGCACATTTATTGGGAGTTGACCCCCCAGATTTTCTGTGTTTTGGTTTATTACTTTTCAATAAAACAAATTAAAAGAAAAAAACTAAAACTTCAGAATAGATTCAAAAAGATTAGTCACTCTACTATGGCAAATGCCCTTTACATTATTTTTAATGGAGACCTAGAGAGCTGCTTATATTCAGCACAAAGTCACAATTCACCTAGCTCTCTTCGCTACCCAATGTAAACCTTTGAACTTATTGAAGTTAACTCCTCTCACCTTGTTACCCTTTATGAACGGTGGCGCTCACATTTGCCTTAAGTTTCATAATTGCGTTTCCGGTTTGTAAATGGCCTTGGTGAGCAATATAATGCATGACAGGTTAGTGAGTAGGAAGGTTTCCTCTATCATATATGCATCAGAGCTTTTACTCTTTATATTTATCACAGCTGATGAAGTTCCCTTAGACTCTGCCTTAAATTTTCCTGAAGTGTGGACATCTGACATGCAAATTTGAGAGACATCAGTTTGTTCATAAAGGAAGCTACCAAATGCCCAAATATCCCAAAACTTAGAGCTTTGAGTAAAGAGAGAAAACCAGCATGAAAGGTATTATAGCAATACTGATTCACCTGCTTGTGTTATTTATTAACTATATGGCACTATTATTTGGGTATTAAGTAGCTGTAGCATTTGGACCCCCCGTTACTTGGAAGAGCATTAGTTAAGTTTTGTTATCCATATACCATGTCCAGGCATAAGCAACCTTTGGCACTGCAGATGTTTTGGACTAAATCCAGGACTGCCATAAGAAATTTGGGGGGCCCCTTACACAGCTTGTAGTCTGGGCCCTCCCACTCCCCTTGGCCCATGCTGGATTTTATCTTTGTATTGGACTTAGAAACATAAAAAAATATTGCCACTTCATATTAGTTCTAGAGTTACTAAATAATACCACCATACTGTAAGGAAATAAAAGCCACTATATGCAGACCAGTATCACTAATAACATCACAATAAAAGGGACATATAATTCCATGACCACTACTATTACCACTGGCTAACACTGCTATATTGTTATTGAATAAAAACCACTATACAAAAGATCAATAACCCCTATATAGAAGTAGATCTCAGCTGTACACAGGTGCTGCAGACCATATAAGTCATTACAGTTACATACTCACGGGGGCGTCTTCTCTGATCAGAGTCGTTCACTTTTCTCTTTCTTCTCCATCTGTCCTGAGTCATCATGAAGACATCTCCCGACAATAACTCGTCTCCACAAATCTGCCAGATAAACATTTTAGGATTCTCGCTACAGCAAAATCCTCAACTCCATACAAACCCCCTATATTTATTACACTGCCCCAGATAGTATTAGATCCCTCTGTGCAGCTGTATAGTATTAGGCACAAACATTGTCCTTATAGATTAGCAGGCCCAAACATTACCCCCATAGTATATTATGCCCCTCACATTACCCCATAGTATATTATGCCCCTCACATTACCCCATAGTATATTATGCCCCTTACATTGCTCTCCATTGTATATTATGCCCCTCATTTTGCCCTTATTGTATATTATCCCCTCATATTGCCCCAATTGTATATTATCCCTCTCATTTTGTCCCCATTGTATATCCAAAGGATACGATGTCTGATCGTGGGAGGCCTGCTGCTGGGACCCCGCGATCTCCCTGCAGCACCCGCATTCTATGCAGGGCTGCGTCTCCAGTTTTGGAAACCTTCGGGTTTCCAGGACTGGAGACGTGACGTCATGCCACGCCCCCTCCATTCATGTCTATTGGAGGGGGCGTGAGGTTTCCGAAACAGGAGACGCAGCCCTACATAGAATGCGGGTCCTGCAGGGAGATCGCGGGGGGGGGGGTCCCAGCAGTGGGCCTCCCGTGATCAGACATCTTATCCCTATCCTTTGGATAGGGGATTAGATGTTTTTGCCCGGAATACCCCTTTAATCTTTGCAATGGGGTACCTTCTATTTGGTGTTTGTATTACTTAAATACAGACTCTTTATATAAGACTATTTACATAATGGACATATAAATGAGTGTTCTGGGAGGATGGCTACATTACTGTGTTAATGAACTAACACTGAATGGCAATAGATCAGAAAGTTATTGACAATACCTTTCTGAGGGACTGGTAGATAAAGAACCAATCTAATATATTGATGTTTACATTGTAAATTGCAGCAGATAACAGACCGTAAGAGGTGAATAGTATAAACCTGTTTATTGTGCTGGCTTTAGTCATGTCAGCTGCTGAACTAAATTGCCCATCAATTAGCCATTGTAATATGATAAAGCATGTTATCTGTCCGCAGGCAGGAAACATTATGGTGAATCACAATATAGACGTCAGAGGGGACAAGGATAAAACACACAGGTAGTGGTGCGCACCAGGAGTCCTGTAGAATAGACCAGGCTGGGATGAAGGGTGTAAGAACAATAACTATCATGAGAAACGTGCACTTTATAATGCTGATGAATTTTGCACACAATAAGGTATTGTGACCAATGATGGGAATACTCTACCCATTTTATCTTTAGTTTGCTTTCCTATATTCATTCTTCTTAAGGCTCAGCAATTCATCATTGGACATCTAATTTCCTTTATATTAATAAAAACTAATTGGCTGCCATAATGTCTGATAAGATATTGCATTATTGTTATCTGTAGTAATAATACCATGGGGAAGAATAACAAAACCTGCGCAGAGGAAAAGTCGGCAAGTTGCCCATATAAACCAACCAGGCCTTTAAAAAAATGAAAGAAGCAATCTGATTGGTTGTTATAGGCAACCGCACCACTTTTCCTCTGCACATGATAAATCTCTCCCAAGATCTTTACCCCTAGATAACACATGATGTTAATGAACCTCTTGGTGCCATGATACTTTGGACCATGACATGCATTTACGTCATGCATAGGAGAAATCAGCAGTCCAGCTGATGTCCAATTACCCTTTAGAAGCTGCCATCAATGCGAATCATGGCATCTAAAGCAGTTTGGACTTTGGTGACACTCATCGGACCACCCAGAGCTCAATCGCAGGGGTCCGATAAGTGAAGATGGCTGCCATAGGTTTCCTCACTCGCCCTGTTCTGTTCTAAATAGGTGTATATCCTATCTTGTGTATAGGGGATAATTTTACAAGAGAGCACAACTCCTTTAACCCCTTAAGGACATATATGTACTTAGTGCACCAGGACGTACATTTACGTCCTATACATGGTCAGCAAGGGAGCAGAATGGGCTGTGTCTTTAAGGGGTTAAAGGAAAGGCGACACCTAGATTTTTTTTTTCCAGATTAGAGCCAGTTACTGAAACATTGTCTTTTTTTTTTTCTTATCTGTTTCTATTTTCTGACAGTAATTTTTTGTTATTTCTTTTTTGTGATTTCATTTTTTGTTGTATTATTATGGGGGCAGCCATATGCTTTACAGCAGGACCCATGAACACAGACGACAATGGACAGGAGCTGTCCTATTCAGATGAACTATGACCTTCTTATAGGTCATTCTACAGGGAGGGGAGGTTGTTCTCTGAGAAAAAGCTATTGTGACTATCTATCTTATGGCTGTCACCTTTTACTGTACTTTTCTGTGCTGAGAAGAAAGGCATTACTGGGAAATGATCTGTACAGAACAGGAACTTGTAGACCTAGTAGCCAGAATAGAAACAACAAAATTTAAGATTATAAAATATGAATAGAAAAATGGAAAATTAGAAAAAAACATCACAAAAAAATTCTTATAAAACTGCTGTTAACATAAAAACCTGATTTAAACAATAGGTTGTTTTCTCATGACACATTCCCTTTAACAACAGTGAATAGCACTGAAAAAAAAATAGAGACAATGTAAATCCACTAAGAGCTGAAATCATAATGCTACATTATAATATCTACCACCAGGGACACTTAAAACTCAGTAAGTACTAACACCAGCTGGCAAATGTGAAATTGGTTTTAATTTGCTTCCATTATTGGTATAGAAAGTCACTTTAATAGGAAAATGCTGGTGAAAACAGTTCGCTATGTAAAATGTAATTTGTTATTACAGTCCCTTGCACAGTAAAAGCAGAATCTGTTAAAGGACATCTGCAGCAAAAAACAATTTATCCCCTATCCACAGCATAGGGGATAAGTGTTTGCTCGCTGGGGGGTCCGAATGCTGGGGCCCCCATGCGATCTCCTGCACGGGGCCACAGCTCTGCCACGGCTCCCACATGCAGGAGGTGTGCCGGCCGCAGCGTGACGTCGCGGCCGACACGCCTCCTCCATGTAGTTCTATGGGAGAGGAGGGGATGCAGCATTTGTGCCTCCCCGTCTCTCCTATAGAGCTGTATGGGGAGGGGGCGTGGAGGGGCGTACCGTCGACCTCTCTGCTCACATAGAGCAGTGTGGGGCCCCGTTTGGGAGATCGCGGTGGGTCCCAGTGGTCGGACCCCCCCGCGATCAAACACGATAAGTGTGCTGTGGATAGGGGATAAGTTGTCTTTTGCTGCAGATGCCCTTTAATGTTGTAAAATATGCTACGGATGTAAGTGCCATTGAAATCAATGGATTCTCATTTTCGCAGTGTATTTTACTAGTCTCAAGTGTTTTTCTTGTATTCATGCGATTTTGCTGTGCTGTTACTTTATTAAAGTTCATTAAAAATCTTTAGCCAGAGCAGAACATCCACAGGTACTGGAAAATATGCAGGTTTAAAATCTCAGCGGAATTGACATGTAAAAATCCGTAAAAAAAAACGCATCAGACCTTATTCGAGTTTTCAGGCGGATTTGACTAAGAAAATTCGCAGAAGTTCCAATGCCAGTTTTCTGCTGATTTAGATGTGTCAAATCCTCTGCGGATGCGGTACATGTGAATAGACCCTAAAAAGGAGATTTTTGTGCTTACCGTAAAATCTCTTGGGGGACACAGACCATGGGTATATGCTGCTGTCTCTAGGAGGCTTGACACTATGGCAACAGAAAAGTCGGCTCCTCCCAGCAGGATATACCCACCACCAGGTCACTGAGCTTATCAGTTTTAGTCCCAGAGCAATAGGAGGAGACCGACAGGTCAAAAGAAAGACCAAGAACTGTCCGAGAACCAGAAGAAAAAACAACTGAACACTCCCTCGGACAGATAACCGAAAAGGGTGGGAGCTGTGTCCCCCAATGGATCATTCGAGAAAGAGATTTTACGGTAAGCACAAAATTCTCCTTTTCTCTATTGGCTCCATTGGGGGACACAGACAAAGCCATCCCTTGGGTGGGCAGAGAAACAGTCAGGCAGACGGCTGTACCACTGCTGCCTGCAGCACTTTACGGCCCAGACTAGCATCAGCCGATGCGAAGGTGTGAACCTGGTAGAACCTCGAGAAAGTGTGCAAAGACGACCAGGTAGCCGCTTTACAGATCTGCGAGGCCGAGGCCTTGTTGCAGAGGGCCCAGGATGCTCCAACAGAACGGGTGGAATGAGCCAAAACCCTGAAAGGTGGAGTCTTCCCTTTGCAGCGGTAAGCTTCCGAAATAGCAGATCGGATCCACCGAGAAATGGTGGCCTTTGAAGCAGGTTGTCCCTTGCGACGAAAAAGGAATCGCACTGACGAAAGGAAGAGGTAACAGAGAGATATGTCCTAACCGCCCGCACCACATCCAGTTTGTGGAGTAAACGCTCCCTGGGATGAGAAGGAGCGGGACAAAAGGACGGAAGGACAATGTCCTCATTGAGATGAAAAGCAGAAACAACCTTTGGTAAAAAGGAAGGATCCAGACGGAAAACAATCTTGTCCTGGTGAATCACCAGAAAAGGAGAGTGGCAGGAAAGAGCTGCCAGTTCAGACACCCTCCGAATGGAGGTAATAGCTATAAGGAAAAATAAAAAATAAAAGACCTCCTTAGACACTAAGCTAAAACTGATTAGCTCAGTGACCTGGTGGTGGGTATATCCTGCTGGGAGGAGCGACTTTTCTGTTTCCATAGTGTCAAGCCTCCTAGAGACAGCAGCATATACCCATGGTCTGTGTCCCCCAATGGAGCCGATAGAGAAAGAGACATTTTTTAGAATTAAACAGTTTTAATAATTGATCATGATAGAGATGTATACAGTGCCTTGCCTAAGTATTAATCCCTTTGGACTTTTTTCCCCATTTTCCTGGTTACAAACTGGAATTTAAATAGACTTTTACCATTTGATCAACACAACATGTATATTACTTTTAGAGTACGGTCACGTGTCGTAATTTGCTGCGCATTTTCCTAAAATCTGCAAAATCTGCTTCATAAAATAAGTAGCAAAATATCACACTTGTGACACTGCCAAGTGCAAAATACCTTTTACTGTAACACAAACAACGAGAACAAAAAAGTTGACATCTAATGTTGACATTTATTAGTTTCATAAGCATTGACCCCATGGGTCAATACATTGTAGAACCACCTTTTGATAAATGAAAGCTTCAAATATCTTGGGGTCTCTAACAGCTTTGCATATCTAGAGATGGAAATGTTTGTCCATTCTTCCTGGGAAAGAAAAAAAGCTTAAAGGGTTATTTCAGGAATTTTTGTTTATTTGACTATGCTACAGTGGCTGTAGAGTTAGTGTAATTCATAATCTAGTGTCTGTACCTGTGTGTGACGGTTTTCTCACAATTCTTCTGTGATTTCACCCCAATATTTATTTTTTACTAGCATACAAAATGACTGTTGTCTCAGATTTTTCCCAGGTTGCAATGCTGCCGAGACCTGACATCACTAGTCTGGTGATCAGAGAAAGTCTGTCTGCTTCAATGGGTTGGATGAATGGATGCAGCTCATTTATGTTTCATTGGGTGGGGTGGCTGATGTGTGGGAGGGAGGAAAATGGAACTGTCCAGAACAGCATATGTTTGCTATGGGGATTTTCTCCTACTGTTTTATTAACTGTGCCCATTTAAAATGACTTTCAAGCAAAAACTTTTTCTAATTCTATTGCAGCAAGTGATGATGTGGCAGATGGAGAACGACTCTAATCTACAATATACTTATGACTCACAACTTCATTACGTAGGAATAACGTTACACTTAAATGAGTGAATATTATTTCCATAAAGTACACGGGTAGATATGGAAATGACCGTGTGGTTGGTGATAGTGGGAAAGTCCATGTCATTGATTAATACCCAACATTGCAGATAAGCAGCGGATACCAAGCTTTACAATAATCCCAGGACTCACATTCTAATATCGGCCAATTTATTTCCAATACACAATGGCCTCTTATTAAAACCATTCTTCCTCATCACTGTCTTCATATATTGAGGCAACAGATCTTCAGTCCTTTAGGAATCGGCCCTGATATATAATTATTTCATACAATCTGTTCAGATTCAGTGTGCGCATTATTTCTGTTTCATTCCTGAGAAGCCAATGGCTAGTTGCACATTTTTGCTCGCCAGGGATAGAGCAATTCTCCGTTTCTTGGAATTGATGATTTACAACTTGGGAAAAGTAGGCAGAGACATGGGAGGACTCACTTGCATGTGTGTGGTTAGATTTGTTAGTCCATGACCTTTATCTGTAAAGTAAGGCAAATTTTGGTTACTATGTCTGTCATCGTGCTGGCGTTTGCACAACAAGGTACAAAGAAGAATTAAAGGAGTACTCCGGTGAAAACTTTTTTTTTTTTTAAATCAACTGGTGCCAGAAAGTTAAACAGGTTTGTAAATTACTTCTATTAAAAAAATCTTAATCCTTCCTGTACTTATTAGCTGCTGAATACTACAGTGGAAATTCTTTTCTTTTTGAAACACAGAGCTCTCTGCTGACATCACGAGCACAGTGCTCTCTGCTGACATCTCTGTCCATTTTAGGAACTGTCCAGAACAGCATATGTTTGCTATGGGGATTTCCTTTTACTCTGGACAGTTCCTAAAATGGACAGAGGTGTCAGCAGAGAGCACTGTGCTTGTGATGTCAGCAGACAGCTCTGTGTTTCAAACGGAAAAGAATTTCCACTAGTATTCAGCAGCTAATAAGTACAGGAAGGATTAAGATTTTTTAATAGAAGTAATTTACAAATCTGGAACAAATACTTTTGCCCGGACCTTCTAGGTGAGTATAAATATACTAAATTTGAGTTTAAAATTATAGAAAAAATAATATTGGGTCGTGCTTCAATAATAATATGTTATATTTATTAAAATGACATTTATATAAATGTAAAAGGTTACTCCTCACAAGGTCCTGTGTGGAGAACACATAAAATACAGGCAATGTATATTAAAGGTGCATAAAAAAATATGTGTATAATTATACTACTGGCATGAATATGTAGTTTCTTATGTGCAACAAGGAATTGCCTATTCTAGATAAGCAGATACCTATTGCACAAAGCAAGCCACGTACGAGGCTAAAATTATACGCTATTTAGGTGGGTGGTTACCACATTCAAATACGTCTATGCAGAATGTGTCCTTTTTATAATGCTAGACAGTTTGTAGCAATTCAAATATGTTACCGGTCTTATGTAACAACTCGGGCAGTCCGCACTGTAAACAGAAAATGTTGTGGCAGTGCCTGGATAGTAAGGCGCATTGGATCCTCTGTGCGGCGGTCCCAGATGGTAGCAGAGAGATAGCCTGGCAGAGTCCTTAGCGTGGAGCGGTGGTGGTCAACACGGGCTGTTGGCGCTGGCAGGCGCCGATGTAGACAAGCTGCCGAAGGACCGTTGGCGCTGGCAGGCGCTGTAGATGGAGAAATTCTCACCGCTAGGCTGCAATGCTGGCTATGTGGGACCAAGGACCGCACACTGGATGCGAGGAGCTCACCTCGTGTTGGCGGCGTGTGACGTCAGCTGGTGTTGAAGCTGGAAACACTGCACCTGAGTTGGCCTTGCAAAGGCTGGACCGGACAGATGCTGGACTGGATCCACTGAAGTCCACAGAAGGTCACGGACACAATTCATAAACAGCGTTGCATAAATAGCGCTTATGCATACAAGACTAGACGCGTTTCAGGGTGATATAATGCAACCCTTTCCTCAGTAGTAGACCCCTTAAGAACCAAGCCCATTTTGACCTTAAGGACCAGGCCAATTTTATTTTTGTGTTTTCGTTTTTTCCTTCTCACCTTCTAAAATCCATAACTCTTTTATATTTCCATCTACAGACCCATATAAGGGCTTGTTTTTTGCATGACCAATTGTGCTTTGTAATGAAACCTCTCAATCTCAAACTTTTTGTATAAAATCGCCCTATTTTGACCACCTATAACTTTTTCATTTTTCTGTATATGGGGTGGTATGAGGGCTCCTTTTTTGCTCCGTAATCTGTATTTTTTATTGATACTACATTTGCATATATAAAACTTTTAGATCACTTTTTAATTTATTTTGTATAAAATATGACAAAGCACCATTTTTGGATTTTTTTTTTATTTTTTACGTTTACACCGTTCACCGTACAGGATCATTAACATTATATTTTCATAGTTCGGACATTTACGCACGCGGCCATACCAAATATGTTTATAAAAAAAAAAAATTACGCTTTTTGGGGGTAAAATGGGAAAAAGTGACAATTTTATTTTTTATTGGGGGAGGGGATTTTTCACTTTTTCTTTTTACATTTTTCAACTTTTTTTCTTTTTGTTTTACACTTTTTCTGTCCCCATATGGGACTATCAATAGCAATCAGTTAATTGCTAATACTGTTCAGTGCTATGCATAGGGCACAGCACTGATCAGTGTTATCGGCTATCTTCTGCTCTGGTCTGCTCGATCTCAGACCAGAGCAGAAGACGCCAGGAGATGGCTGGAAGCAGGTGAGGGGACCTCTGTCCTCCATTACAGATGATCGGATCCCTGCGGCAGCGCTGCAGGTGATCCGATCATCTATTTTAACATGCGCATTGCTGCAGATGCCGTGATCTGTATTGATCACAGCATCTGAGGGGTTAATGGCGGACATCCGCGCAATCGCGGATGTCCACCATTACCGGCTCATCCCAGGCTGCTGCTAGCAGCCGGGACCTGAAGAGTATGACGCGAGCACCGCTCCGATGCTTGTGGTCATACACAGAATGTAAATGTACGCTAAGTACCGCCGCACCAGGGCGTACATTTACATCCATGGTTGTTAAGGGGTTAATGTCCATGTTAATGTTAAGGGTATTGGATGACCAGAATCACGTTTTTATCCAATGTGCTTTATAGGGGTATCCTGGCAGCATTTGTCAGACAATAAAGAGTTTTTGATTGGTCAGTTCCCTCTCAAAAGGTACATGACACCTAGTGATGGTTCCTCTGAGATGTTAAGGAGTAACAGCAATAGACAAGCTCAAGAGGGCGACTACACTGCTTAGGCATAATGTTACCTGTTACCCACACTACGGTAAGTCATTTTCCTGGCCTTTCAGCCTCTTGAGCAATAGTAGTTGGACTTCTATCATTTGATTCTATTATACCTAGGTGCATATGTAACATGGTTAACAGGTATTGGCGTATATTTTTGATCAATGACTGTATCACTAGTTTCTGCCTGGTCTATCGGTTGTTTGTATATAAAATGTACATATAGAGGGGCATTTACCAAATGTAAACTTGTTTTTTTTCTCACTTTAGAGCAAAAAAAGTTGCCGTGAAAGTGGCATCCGTGTGCCAAATTTATCAAATGGCGCGCGGACGTTGAATGCACGCTGAACTGCTCTGGTTAAATTTCGCAGCGCAGTGGTGGGTCATGTGACAATTGTATTAAATGTTGCATGGACCTTAATACAATTGTCAGATGGAGTGATATAGGGCAGGGATGAAATGCTCTGTGATTTCTTTCATATCTGGTCCCTGCAACTTTTGGGCAACTTTTCGCAGAAAAGTTTCACATGATAAATTAGTGACCACTGCACAAAGTGATCTAAATCAGAAGACTTCATGGTAATAAAAATGAAACAGTCTAAATGAAATGTCACAGGAAAATTTGCACGTGACCAGTCTGCGACAAATTTAGATGAAATAAGCCATCTAAAAATTGTGTGATAAATTCCCCTCAATGTATACACCCCTCACTTTTTTCTAAAGATTCTATTTTTTCATGCGACAACACTGAAGAAATTACTCTGCTACAATGTATAGTAGGGAGTGCACCTATATAACAATGTTTAACCCCTTCCCAACCTTTGACATACCAGTACCTTATGTGGGCCTGCACCATGTTCCTCTCACCCAACCGTGTAAGGGAAAAATGGGGCAGACCCACAAGATTGCTCAGATGTCCGCAATCTATACCAATCACAGAATTTAAACATTAAATGGCATTAATGTGTGGTGTCTAGTGTTCCTATCAGCACCCCCGCGATGTGACGATGAGTTGCTGGGGTAGCCTGAAGCCTGTGCCTCTGGGTCTTTCATGGATCAGCAAATTTTATAACACTGCAAAATTAAGTCCAATAAACATATTAAATTATTACATTCCTGACCCTGAATATCAATGCAAAAGAAAATTCCAAACGCCAAAATGATTTTTGGTCACATCACATCCCAGAATTATATATATATATATATATATATATATATATATATATATATATATATATATTTTTTTATAAAATGGGTTCAAAAAGTCAAAAAGACACAAAAGTGGTATTGTTAAAAACTACAGCTCATGGTGCAAACAAACCTTCACCCATCCAAGACACAGGGCATACAGGTATTTATGAAAAACTTTTTATATTTTGTAATACTACTGATAAGATGACCTTTTTCAATATACATTAATAAAAGTCAATTTTACTCTTTATGCAGACAGACTACTCTGTACATTGCAGCATTCTGGATAGGAGATCACTATTGCACCACTACAGCCTACAGATGTCCTAAACTACAACTCCCATGTAGTTGTAGTTTTGCAACAACAGGGGGTACAATCTTTGTAAAACTCTGTTTTAGAGCTGTGTATTTTCCAGCTATGTGCCACCAGCTCTTGGAAAACTACAGACAAAGGATGTGTGGGCATGCTGGGAGTTGTAGTTTTTCAACAACTAAAGGCAACACTGCTCTAACACAGTGCTTTAGAAACACTGCAGCTCCCGCAAAACTACAACTCCCAGCATGCTTGAACAGCAAAAGCTTTCTCTGACTCCTGAATTACAAAGAAGCTGATAAGACATTCAGGAGTCTGTGAAAGCTGAATAACAGACTCAGAGCAGATTAGTCATCCACAGTGAGGGAGAGAGACGTACACACCCCCTCCATAAGGCAAGAACACAAAGCAAGTGAGCAACATATAAATGCTGTTTGTTAGGGATATATAGGTCCTACACACTGACAAATTATTGGGGAGATCAAAACTTGTTCAAAGGAAAAGTTGTCCAGTTTCCCTTAGCAACCAATCATATTGCTTCACTTATTTTGCAGAGGCCTTGTTAAAATGAAAGAAGCAAGCTGATTGATTGCTATGGGCAACTGGGCAACCTTTCCTCTGGACAGGTTTTCATAACTCTCCCCCTATATGTACATGATCAGGATTAGGTACTGAGTAACATATTTTTTTTTTGGCACTATGACAGGTACGCTTTAAGGACCCAGGGTGTATCTGTACGCTCTGGTCCCATTAACAGGGTACACAAGTGGAGAATGGGTTAAACCCGGTGGGTCCCGGTTGCAACGGGGAGCCAGGACCCACGGCTAATGCCAGGTACCATCAGGCCAAAACCTGGCATTAACCCTTTAGACACCTCAATCAAAGATGATCGCAGAGTCTAAAAGGCGGGGTTAAAGGTGCCGCTAGCTCAGTGGAGCTGATCGGGACATCCGTGGTGAAATCGCAGGTACCGATCAGAGTGAACGCCGGGAGGGTCCTCACCTGCCTCCTTGTTGTCCGATTAGCTGCTCCAAGCCTGCTATGCAGGCTAGAGCAGCAGAGTGTCGAGAACACTGATCAATGCTATGCTATAGCAGTGATCAGTATATACACTGCTCAAAAAAATAAAAGGAACACTAAGATAACACATCCTAGATCTGAATGAATGAACTAATCATATGAAATACTTTTACATAGTTGAATGTGCTTACAACAAAATCACACAAAAATGATCAATGGATGTCTAATTTATCAACCCATGGAGGTCTGGATATGGAGTCACACTCAAAATCAAAGTGGAAAACCACACTACAGGCTGATCCAACTTTGATGTAATGTCCTTAAACCAAGTCAAAATAAGGCACAGTAGTGTGTGTGTGTGGCCTCCACGTGCCCATGTGACCTCCCTACAAAGCCTGGGCATGCTCCTGATGAGCTAGCGGATGTCCTCCTAGACCTGGACTAAAGCATCCGCCAACTCCTGAACAGTCTGTGGTGCAACGTGGCATTGGTGGATGGAGCAAGACATGATGTCCCAGACGTGCTCAATTGGATTCAGGTCTGGGGAACGTGCGGGCCAGTCCATAGCATCAATGCCTTCCTCTTGCAGGAACTGCTGACACACTCCAGTCACATGAAGTCTAGCATTGTCTTGCATTAGGAGGAACCCAGGGTCAACCACACCAGCATATGGTTTCACAAGTGATCTGAGGATTTCATCTCGGTACCTAATGGCAGTCAGGCTACCTCTGGCAAGCACATGGAGGGCTGTGTGACCCCCCCCCCCAAAGAAATGCCACCCCACACCATTACTGACCCACCGCCAAACCCGTCATGCTGGAGGATGTTGCAGGCAGCAGAACGTACTCCACAGCCTCTCCAGACTCTGTCACATGTGCTCAGTGTGAACTTGCTTTCATCTGTGAAGAGCACAGGGCGCCAGTGGTGAATTTGCCAATCTTGGTGGACGTCGGGCCCTCATACCACCCTCATGGAGTTCGTTTGAGTGGACACATGCATGTTTTTGGCCTGCTGGAGGTCATTTTGCAGGGCTCTGGCAGTGCTCCTCCTTGCACAAAGGTAGCGGTCTTGCTGCTGGGTTGTTGCCCTCCTACGGCCTCCTCCGCGTCTCCTGATATACTGTCCTGTCTCCTTGTAACACTCACGTTTCAGCAGACAGGAACACCGGTGGATGTGGATCCACTGGACCGATGACACGGACTGTACCAGGGAGCGGAGTCTAAAATGCCGCTGGTTTTCACCAGAGCCTGCCGCAAAGCGGGATGGACTTGCTGTGGCAGGTGACACCAAAGTTGCTACCCCTGGCCCGGCTCGACCACACAGTCGGCTGAGGAATTTGGTCAGGATAGCAGAAGGTCAGGAACGTAGCAAGTGGTCATTAGGCAGGCGGCAAAAGAGCAAGGTCAGGTCACGGAGCAATGGGGGCACTGGCCCTTTAAATTTCAGAGCTCCGGCGCGCACGCACCCTAACGGATAGGGACACGCGTGCCGGAGCACAAAAGCAAAGGAGAGTGCAGGAGGAGTAGGTGGTGATGGGCAGGGATTCGGATGCGAGCGCGTCCCGTTATGTGAATCCCAGCCCCGCCAGCAGCAGCAGGAGACGGGGCCATGCACTCCTGGCCACTAAACATGACACTCCTGGTAGCCCTTCATGCTCTGGACACTACGCTGATAGGCCTTCTTGCCACAGCTCGCATTGATGTGCCATCCTGGATGAGCTGCATTACTGGGTTGTAGACTCCGTCTCATGCTACCACTAGAGTGAAAGCAATGCCAGCATTCAAAAGTGACCAAAACATCAGCCAGGAAGCATAGGAACTGAGAAGTGGTCTGTGGTCACCACCTGCAGAACTGCTCCTTTATTGGGAGTGTCTTGCTAATTGGCAATAATTTCCACCTGTTGTCTGTTCCATTTGCACAACAGCATGTGAAATTGATTGTCAATCAGTGTTGCTTCCTGAGTGGACAGTGTGATTTCACAGAAGTGTGATTGACTTGTGTTTAGTGTTCCCTTAATTTTTTTTTGAGCAGTGTACAATTAGAAGATTGCATGATATAGCCCCCTACAGGGGCAAAAAAAAAAAAAGGTAAAAAATAAAGTGAAGTGAATTAACCCTTGCCTATTAAAAAGTTTAAATAACTCCCCTTTTCCCATTTTTTAAATAAAATTATGTAATAAAAAAATAAAAATAAAATAGTCATATGTGGTACCGCCGCATGCGTAAATATTAACACATAAGGTTAGCTAAACCGCATGGGCGATGGTGTACACGTAAAAAAAATACCAAAGTCCAAAATTGTGCATTTTTGGTCACGTCATATACCATACAAAAATAATAAAAAGCGATCAAAAAGTCCCATCAAAACAAAAATGGTACTGATAAAAACTACAGACCACGGCGCAAAAAAATGAGCATTCATATAGCCCCGTATTCGGGAAAAATAAAAAATAAAAAGCTATAGGGGTCAGAAAATTATAATTTTAAACATACAAATTTTGGTGCATGTAGTTATACTTTTTTTAAGTATTAAAATAAAATAAAACCTATATAAATGCTGATCACGGGGCCGGAGTATCGTGATGTCACGGCCCACCCCATGTGAAGTCACGCTCCGCCCCTTCAATGTAAGTCTATGGCAGGGGGTGAGACAGCTGTCTCGCCCCTGCCATAGACTTGCATTGAGGGGGCGGAGCGTGACGTCACAGGGGGGGCGGAGCTGTGACGTCACGATCACCGGCCCAGTCATCAAACCCGGAGCGGATGTTTGCTCCGGGGCCTGTTGAGAGCGGGGTGCTGCGTGCGAGATCGCGGATGTCTCCAGCGGCGGGACCCCGCACGATCAGGCAACTTATCCCCTATCCTTTAGATAGGGGATAAGTTGTCATCACGTTAGTACCCCTTTAAGGTGAAAATGGGCTTGGTCCCATTTTTTACCTTAATGACCAGGCTTTTTTTAATTTAATAATGGTAATAACTTTAGAACGCTTTTACTGAGTGGAGCTGATATCCTTTTTTCGTGACATATTGTACTTTATATAACTGGTGCATTTTTGTTGACACATGCAGCAATTTTTGTGAAAAACTCCAAAATATTGTGAAAAACTGGAAAATTTCTGGCATTTTTTTATGGTGTACACTGTGTGGTAAAGTGATGCTATATTTATTCTGTGGGTCAGTACGATTATGGCGATACCCATTTTATATAGCTTTCTATGTTCTTTTTCTGAGCAAAATTCTTTTTCTGCCATTAATTTTCCAACAGCCGTAACTTTTTTATTTTTCATCCGACGCCATTGAGGGCTTATTTTTTAGAGCTGTACTTTTCATTGGTATAATTTTTGCGATACGTGCTACCTTTTGAGTTTTTTATTCCGCTATTTGTACCAAAATTGGCGAATTTTGCGCTTTTTTGTAGTTTTTTTTTACAGTGTTCCTCATACGGGATAATTTACATTACAGTTTTATAGTACATCATTTCGGACATGGCAATATCTATTCTGTATAGGATTTGTGTTTTTTTTTTTGTGATAATACAGGGCTTTTATTGGGAAAGGGGCATTTAAAAAAAATGTTTTTACATTTCATACTTTTATTGAAGAACTTTTTATTTTTTACAGGTTATACTATGCTGCAATAATTTATACTGCAGCACAGTATGACCCGATCAGCTGCACACACTACAGCCTGTGGCTGGATCTCACACCGTAGCAGGCTGACAGGAGATCATGATCTGACCTCCTGCTGTCATAGCAACCAGAGGCCCGCGATCGCGTTCCCCCTGTCAAAACCATGGATGCCATGATCAGGATTGATCACGTCATCTATGGGGTTAATGCCTCCGGGACCGGCATGAGCGCGGCTTCGACAGCTGTGGTTGACTCAAGCTGTGATTGACAGCCGGGTCCCTCTCCTGCGCTGCCTGTGGCAGTGCAGGAGATCGCTAGGACGTATGCATATGTCCCAGTGCGCGAATGCGTCGGATGTGGGGACGTATGCATAAGTACCATAGCGAGAAGGGGTCTGTTTGAGGATGCTTAACAGATGCTGAATAGGGTTTAGGTCTGGAGACATGTCCATAACCTTTACTCATAAGTTATTTGGAAAGGCAGTGGTCATCTTGGATCCAGCTGCATCCACCATCCACAGCCCCGGCTTCTCTGCGTGAGCCCCGGACTTAACTGCTAAAGGCCGGACGCCTGCCGTGCCAGTTTGGGACCCACGGACTGCCGCAGTGCCACTCACCCCCCACCCAGACGGGCACCCGCTACAACCCAGGACGCGGCCACTGACAGCGCAGGACTAAGCCGTGACAGCCGCACTAGCCCCGAACACAAGGGTATCCTGCGGGTGGTGAGTGGTGCTGTGCACCGATAATCATTACAGCGCTCTTCTAATACAGCGCGATATACTAAGACTTATTCATACAAGTTAAAGAACTGTTTTTGCAAGAACTGTTTCTGCAAATAACCTGGAACTAAATGCAATAAGTGCACCTATATCACCTACGGACAATTACAATTCATATATATACGAACTATATCACTAACGGATTAAGTGCAACAAGCATATTTTAGATTTCTTTATATTGTCTTATTTTAATGATACAATTTTACTGCCACAATTTCAAAGTGTTTTATATTGCCGCTCACCTTATGCAAGGGCCCTGCTGAGGTGAAGGCAGATTACATATAATAAACATTATATACTTATATCATCATCTCCTAACCTTTTTCTCTATTTTTCATTATTCTATAATCTACACTTTTAGTACTTTAGAGGACTCGTAATTACATATCTACAATACTACATAGCTTTAGGCCTTTTAGGGTGAAGGTAACACCGTTAACATCGAGTACTATATCTTATATCCTAGGTGAGCTACACAATTTTTTTTTACTTTCTATGCATCTTGGAGGTGTGTTTGTGGTCCTTATGTTGAAATACTGACCTGTGGCCCAGTCTCTGAAGGGAAGGGCTCATGGTCTGCTTCCGTATGTCACAGTACATGTTGGCATTCATGGTTCCCTCAATGCAGGCCCAGACTATGACACTCCCACTACCATGCTTGACTGTAGACAAGACACACGTCTTTGTACTCCTCAACTAGTTGTTGCCACCATCTGAACCAAATAAGTTTATCTTGGTCTAATTGGACAACAGACTTGGTTCTAGTAATCCATATCCTTTGTATGCTTGTCTTTAGAAAACTGGGCTTTGTTATGCATAATCTGTAGAAGAGGCTTCCTTCTGGGATGACATGCAGTCATGCAGCCCAATTTGATTCAGTGTACAGTGGGGATCAAAAGTTTGGGCACCCCAGGTAAAAATGTGTATTAATGTACATAAAGAAGCAAAGGAAAGATGGAAAATTCACCAAAAAGGTATTAAATTACAGATTAGACATTCTTATAATATGTCAACAAAAGTTAGATTTTATTTCCATCATTTACACTTTCAAAATAACAGAAAACAAAAAAATGGCGTCTGCAAAAGTTTGGGCACCCTGCAGAATCTATAGCATGCACTGCCCCCTTTGCAAAGCTGAGACCTGCCAGTGTAATGGATTGTTCTCAATCATCATCTGGGAAGACCAGGTGATGTCAATCTCAAAGGTTTTAAGTGCCCAAACTCCTCTGACCTTGCCCCAACAATCAGCACCATGGGTTCTTCTAAGCAGTTGTCTAGAAATCTGAAACTGAAAATAGCTGACGCTCACAAAGCTGGAGAAGCCTATAAGAAGATAGCAAAATGTTTTCACATGTCAATATCCTCTGTTCGGAATGTAATTAAGAAATGGCAGTCATCAGGAACAGTGGAAGTTAAAGTAAGATCTGGAAGACCAAAAAAATATCAGACAGAACAGCTCGCAGGATTGTCAGAAAAACAATTCAAAACCCACGTTTGACTGCACATTCCCTCCAGAAAGATTTGGCAGACACTGGAGTTGTGGTACACTATTCCACTATAAAGAGATACTTGTACAAATATGGTCTTCATGGAAGAGTCATCAGAAGAAAACCTCTTCTACGTCATCACCACAAAAATCAGCGTTTGAACTTTGCAAATAAACATATAAACAGGCTTTTGGAAACAAGTTCTGTGGACCGATGAGGTTAAAATTGAACTTTTTGGCCGGAATGAGCAAAGGAACGTTTGGAGAAGAAGGGGAACAGAATTTAAAGAAAAGAACCTCTGTCCAACTGTTAAGCATGGGGGTGGATAAATCATGCTTTGGGGTTGTATTGCAGCAAGTGGCACAGGGAACATCTCACGAGTAGAAGGAAAAATTGAGTCAATAAAATGTCAGCAAATTTTGGATGCTAACTTGATGCCATCTATGAAAAAGCTGAAGTTAAAGAGAGGATGGCTTCTACAAATGGATAATGATCCTAAACACACCTCGAAATCCACGGGGGATTACATCAATAGTAAACTGAAGGTTTTGCCATGGCCTTCACAATCTCCTGGCCTCAACATAACTGAAAATTTATGGAGAGACCTTAAAGGGGTAGTCCAGTGGTGAAAAACTTATCCCCTATCCTAAGGATAGGGGATAAGTTTGAGATCGCGGGGGGTCCGACTGCTGGGGCCCCCTGCAATCTCTCTGTACGGGGGCCAGGCTCTCCGGCCAGATAGCGTGTGTTTTAGGCTCTGCCATAGAGTTGTATTGAGGGGGCGTGTCGGCCGCCGCTTCCTGCAGAGGTCGACACGCCCCCTTCCCGCGGGCTGTCGGGGCTCCGTACATGAAATCGCAGGGGGCCCCAGCGGTCGGACCCCTGCAATCTCAAACTTATCCCCTATCCTTAGGATAGGGGATAAGTTGTTCACCACTAGGTTCACCATTGGACTACTCCTTTAAAAGAGCAGTGCGTGACAGATAGCCCAGAAATCTCAAAGAACTGGAAGACTTTTGTAAGGAAGAATGGGCAAAGATACCTTAAACAAGAATTGAAAGACTCTTGGCTGGCTACAAAAAGCATTTACAAGCTGTGATACTTGCCAAAGGGGGCAGTACAAGATATTAACTCTGCAGGGTGCCAAAACTTTTACAGACGCAATTTTTTTCAGTTATTTTGAAAGTGTAAATGATGGAAATAAAATCTAACTTTTGTTGACATATTATAAGAAAGTCTAATCTGTAATTTGATGCCTTTTGGAGATTTTTCCTTGGCTTCTTTATGCACATCAATTCAAATTTTTACCTGGGGTGCCCAAACTTTTGATTCCCACTGTATGGTCTGAGCACTGACATGTTGACCTGTTCAACCTCTGCAGCAAGGCTGGCAGCCCTCATATCTCTATGCCTCAAAGACAATCTTTCTCTTGGACACTGATCACGTGCACTCAACTTCTTTGGTCGACCATGGCAAGGCCTTTTCTGAGTGAAACTACTGTATAGTTTTGTCATGAGGTGCCATGTTGAACTTCCAGTTACCAGTATTTAAGAGTGTAAGAGATTTAAGGTACCTGCTTCCCATTCACACCTACGACCTTGTAACACAAATGAGTCACATGGCACCGGGGAGGGGGCTATTTAGGCCCAATTTCCACTTAGGGTGTCATAACTTTTGTTGCCAAGGTTTAGACATTAATGGCTGTGTTATTTTAAAGGGACATGACATTTAACACTATAATACAGACTGTGCCCTTTTTGTAGCAGCGTCATTTCTTTAGTGTTGTCACATAAAAAGATATAATAAAATATTTACAAATATGGAAGGGTTTACTTCTAGATGTACAGTCATGGCCGTAAATGTTGGCACCCCTGACATTTTTCAAGAAAAAGTATTTCTCACAGAAAAGGATTGCAGTAACACATGTTTTGCAATACACGTTTATTCCCTTTGTGCGTTTTGGAACTAAACTGAAAAAGGGAGGAAAAAAAGCAAATTGGACATAATGTCACACCAAACTTAACAAATGGGCTGGGCAAAATTATTGGCACCCTTAACTTAATATTTGTTTGCACACCCTTTGGAAAAAATAACTGAAATCAGTGGTTTCCAATAACCATTGTGATAAAGGTGGCAAGGAAAGGGTGTATTTCCTTTGCTTACCCTGGATATCCTCTCACCTGCTTCTTAAGTAATGAGGCAGCAGGGAAAGGAGGTGTATATAAGATGGAGACTGTGCTCTCCCTGGGAAACAGCATGTCGCTGTAGGGGGAGACACTCGGACCCTGTTGAGGAAGCACACAGCTGGAATCTGTGAGTGGTCCAAGAAGTGGTGTGAACTGTAACAGGTTGCAGGAGTCACATGTTTAACTGGCTGAGGGTAGCTCACCAGTTGATAGACAGGGCATGCTGATATGTGTAGTCAGTGACCAGACGGTCAAGGATTATATTTTGTTCCTGCGTTGTTTGTTTTTCCCCTGCAACCTGTCTAAATAAAGCTGGCAAGGTGCCAGGCTTGCGTGAATAACCGTTGTCTGCGGGTTTATTGAGTGGAAACGTGTCCCGTGACAGTGTCCAGGACGATCCCGGAGCTATCCCCAAGGAGGAATCCTTACACCATCAATAAGCTTCTTACAATTCTCAGACTGTTGGACCACTCTTTCTTTGCAAACTGCTCCAGGTCTCTTATTGGAAGGGCACCTTTTCCCAACAGCAATTTTAAGATCTCTCCACAGGTGTTCAATGGGATTTAGAACTGGACTCATTGCTGGCCACTTCAGAACTCTCCAGCACTTTGTTGCCATCCATTTCTGGGTGCTTTTTGACATATGTTTGGGGTCATTGTCCTGCTGGAAGACCCAAGATCTCTGACACAAACCCAGCTTTCTGACACTGGGCTGTACAGTGTGATCCAAAATCCATTAGTAATCCTCTGATTTCATGATGCCTTGCACACATTCAAGGCACCAAGTGCCAGAGGCAGCAAAACAACCCCAAAACATCATTGAACCTCCACCATATTTCACTGTAGGTACTGTGTTCTTTTCTTTGTAAGCCTCATTCTGTTTTGGGGTAAACAGTAGAATGATGTGCTTTACCAAAAAGCTCTATCTTGGTCTTATCTGTCCACAAGACATTTTCCCAGAAGGATTTTGTCTTACTTCAGTTCATTTTGGCAAAATGGTAGTCTTGCTTTTTTATGTCTCTGTCAGCAGTGGGGTCCTCCTGCCATAGCGTTTCATTTCATTTAAATATCGACGGATAGTTCGTGCTGACACTGATGATCGCTGAGCCTGCAGGACAGCTTGAATATCTTTGGAACTTGTTTGAGGCTGCTTATCCACCATCCGGACTATCCTGCGTTGACAACTTTCATCAATTTTTCTCTTCTACAGTGCCATGGGTTGCAAACTTCTTGATAATGTTGCGCACTGTGGACAAAGGCAAATCTAGATCTCTGGAGATGGACTTTGTTGATATTTTTCCACAATTTTGGTTCTCAAGTCCTCACACAGTTCTCTTCTTTTTCTGTTGTCCATGCTTAGTGTCGCACACACTGACACACAATGTAAAGACTAAGTGAACTTCTCTCCCATACACACAAAGGGAATAAACATGTATAGCAAAACATGTGTCGCTGCAATCCTTTTCTGTGAGAAATATTTCATTTTCTTGAAAAATTTCAGGGGTGCCAACATTTACGGCCATCACTGTATATTTCTATATAATCTATCTGTCCAACTACACACATACAACCCTCCAGATAAAGATGCATGGTTCCAGCTACACAGGCATGAATAGAGCTTCCTCAAACTTTTCAAGATGGAGTCAATCCGTGTTTTAATTTTTCTTACTATAACTCTTATTTTTCTTATTTAAAATACACACAATGAGGGCTTGTTCTTTGCAGGATCATTATTAGTTTGCAATGCCATTCTTCACTTTACCAGTTATCTCCTTGTGTTGAAGCCATCATCGGAACACCTATGTGACCCATGAACAAAATGTGTTGGTGACCATACACATCACTATAATCAGCCAACAACCAGGTACTTGGTAAGAGTTTATTGTTACATGATTAACAAAATAAAAGGCACATAACAATAATTTGGTGTCAACAATGGTGAAAGGGAAAAGGCCTTGAACTCACCCGTTTCCAGAGTAGTTTGCTCTGCAGTTCTCTGGTAGACGGGTTGAATGGTTGAGCAACACCTGCAGCCCCTGGCTCCAGTGGACCTTGCGGCATTCTAACTGTTCAGGTCTAGAGATTAATGCAATAAATGTACCTGAGTAACTAAACAAGGACAGATCTTAGTCTTCTCAATGTAACATCTGTTGTCAATGGTAGCTCAATGCAGTTCTTGAAGTTATGGCAGTATAGCTGCAATATCAGAAATCACTGAATGCAGACATGGAAGTCAAAATCTTTTTGTATTCAGTAGCTGTTCCGCCTTTTCATGGCACACAACCAAACACTGCAACAATTCACTTTACACTTATATCCAAAGTCATCTGTTTAAAGTAAAAATTGAATCACAATAATATAAACTGTGAGCTTGGCTGGCCTGGAGGACTTCTGGGACAGGAGTATTCTATGGTAATTTACTATCCTATTTTGCATTACACAGAAATAGGCCCATGGCTCATATGTATAATCTGCAGACCATGGAAAGTTGAAATGATTATCTAGGCTTTAAAAATAATTGGTGTATCTGTAGGATTTTAGATCGGTGGAGGTCTGACTCTGCACCCCTGGCTGATCATTTGAATGGCTCTCGAGTGAGAGCTGTAGCCCATTTATTGTTTATATCTGCTCATACTTAATCACTTTTCATAGCGGTTGTACTAGGTATAATGGTTGCACTAGGTCATGCAGCTGTGCCCTGTTCAAGTAAGCCAATGTTTAAATGGGTTTTTCCAGGGAGCAGAAAGCTCCCCAGTGGCTTACTTCTGGCTTTGTCCCATCTTGGCAGTACAGCTTACTCCACATATAAAGGGGGCAGATGGAGAGGATGTCACCAATACTATGTTGCAGTCATAGCATGTGGAAAAAAAAGCACAATTACAAGTGGTGGCACTGGCACATACATTGGCATTATCCCTTCAAACTGATTGGCGAGGGCATCATGACTGACCCCCACCAAATTAATATTGATGGCCTGTATAATCCTCTTTAAATGAACACGGTCACTTTACAAAACTTTTGATATGTTGTAGAAACAGGTCAACATTTCTGATAAGTCAGGTTCTGAGTGCCTGAACCCCAATCGCTAGAACGAGCTGTGCGAAGAGCGCACTACAACTTACAATGTAACCTATTGTAATGTCTCGGTTAGCCATGCTTTTCTTCCAGCTTTATCTAGCTATTGGGTGGGGTCTTAACACCCAGACCCTGTCTGATCAAAACTTTGACATGTTTCTAGGACAAGTTTTTTTTTAGTTTTTTTTTTTTAAGCAACAGGTATACTTTGTGTTCATTTCCCAGCAGATACTGTATTCACACAATACCAAGATAAGAAAACATTCTAAACAGTATTCAGAGGTGACATTTTTGCATTGAATCAAGTTATAGAACAATTAAACTCCAGTCATGACATAATTTTACACTATAAGACACCATTCTTAACCAGATTTATATGAAAACTTAATATAAACATGCCTTATATTTTTTCAATTTCAATCTAAATTCTTCCTACAATGAGTGGTGTGTCGTCTGATGACTGTGTAAACAATGTTAATTTATTAATGGCAGAGACATGGAGAGAAGAGCCATAAGCTGCTATAGTGTAGAACCTGTCCTGATACAGTAAATACAATGCACAGATGGATAGCACATACAAGCACTGAGTGTTATGTTGACTTAAGGCTTCTTCAAAGTAATAAAATAATAAAGTCTAAAATGTTTAAAAGGGATCTTGTGGGACATTACAGATAAGCCTGTGCAATGTAGGTTCTGTTACACTTTAGTATGTGAGAGTAGGGGCCCAAAGATCCAATGGAGTAGGGGAGACCACAGCCCCAAAGTGCACTTCTATCATGTGGTTTGGTCATCAAATGCTTTGGTTTTGTTTACCACAGTGATGCTCTAGCCATAAGGATGTTATGTCCCATGGCAGCTATAGGACAATCATGAGGCCTGACCGACATAACTGCACTGCTTTCATTTCACTACACCAACAAAGAGGAGCAGGGGGGGGGGGGTCTAGTGAGGAATTGAGGGGGTAAAGTCTGAGACAGATTTGAGAGAGACTAGATGACTTTGTATTTTGCAAATATTCATGTCCCTACAAAAGACACGTTACAAATATATTAGAGTGGATCTACAATTACACTCCGGCAGCAGGATATCTGTCACAGCTTCTTAGCCCAGGACTACAACGACCAGGATACGGATGTGCCTAAAGGCCCATAGACTGGCTGCAAAGATGCCTGAGTTTTAAACAGATATTCTGCTGCCAGAGCATTATTGCAGTTCTGACAAAGTTTTTCTTTGCTTGTGTGGCAGGACACCTTTTAACATCCCGGGCAATCTTGTAGCCCGTAAATTGGTCAGAGAGTCACGTGATCCGCCAGATTCCCAGAACTCCGATGCTGGAGGCCCCCCTATGCAAGTCTATGGGGCCTCAGTATAAAACTTTCTGGGCCCAAGAATCGGTCCAAGACAGATTCCAGAAAGCCCAATTGTATCCTGCCACTCAAGCGGAGGAAGACTAGCTCTAACTTCATAAAGTCCCAGACTGTCTCGATCACAATCTATTCTATTGAACATGTTTTACCTTGCTTAGGCTGGGTTCACACCACGTTTTTGCAATACAGTTCCCGTATACGTTTTCAATTTGAAAACCGTATGCCAAAAGATGCATCCGGTTGTGTCCCTTTTGCATCCTGTACGATTTTGTCAGTTTTTTTTTCCGTACCCAAAACCGTAGCCTATAACCCCGTATTTTGGTCCGGGTGAAAAACCATATTGAAACGTATATGTTTTTTTTTTTTTTTTTAACATGGGAGATAATGGGAACCGGCTTTCAATTTTTCTTGGAATTGCAATCAAACAAGTGAAACTTTATTCATAATAGAATGAAAGTTTAAAAACATATACATTTTTTTCTTAAAAAAACGGATGCAACCAGACATCATTTTTCAAACCGTACGCGGTTTTCAACCGTATACGGATTACATTTTTTGAATTAAAATAGAGAAAACAGACATGGTCGCACATCCACAACATGCACAATGATCTAATGCTTCTCAACAACATTTATTAAACTAACAGGTTAAGTGTACTTTATGATCATGAAGTGCAAGCCCACTAGCCACGTCACGGATTAAAATTTGCACACACGTTTTGATACAGTTTAGTACTGTTTTGAGGAATCCGTTTTTTTTTTTGTTTTTTTTAAATCAAAAACCTGACACGGGAACTGTATTGCAAAAATGTGGTGTGAATCCAGCCTTAGTATGATGTGTCTAACAAGGAAATATCTGATGGGGATTTTTGTTACACAGGAAGTTTTCTGATCTATAGACCCTATGAAGTCTTGCAATTCAACCTTTCATGAAAAATATCAAATCTTATCCATGTATTATTATTAGACACCTATTTAGTATTGTAGTGTACAAATAGCTGCAGTTCTCTTTATATTACTCTATTGGAATATCCTGGAGGGACTTACAGAGAAAGCTGTTGACTTATTTCTAGGGCTTTATAGACCCATTGTGCACTGCTCAGAGATCTAAGGCTATGTTCACACCGAAGTGTGTGTGTGTGTGTGTGTGTGGGGGGGGGGGGGGGGGGGGGGGGGGGGGGGGGGGGGGGGGGGTCGGGGGGAATGTCCACACAGAAAAGGTCCTTGTGGATATTTCCCTGACAGCAGAGCCCCGGCAGAACATGCAGGTGCTAGGATCGCTTGGAAACATGCTGATAGACGGCCATGCTTTTCTGTGCGGAGTCCACAGAAAGAATGGATAGGTCTATTTTTTCTGGGGACAATGGAATTTGAATTTCCATGCCAGAAGTTTCTGGTGCGAAAATTCTGCTATGTGAACAGCGCAGCAGAATCCAAGGTACTCTGCTGCTGTTTGGAATTTCTGTGTGGAATTCTGCATGAAAATACCATCATGTAAATATAGCCTTAGGGTATGAACACATGCAGTGTAAGGGTACTTTCACATTTACGGTGTTTGCTGCAGATTTGATGCTGTATTTAATCATTTAGTTACACTCAGCATGAAATCTACAGCAAACAAACAGCGAACGTAATGTGTGAATGTACCCTAAGTGCTGCAGATTTTCTGCAACTAAACATCCACAACATTACTGCACCATTGGTTATGATGGCAGCTAGCAGCCTTCTGAAGGCCCTTGTGGCTGTCATAATAAAACTTCTATTGCATCCACAGACAGGGTATAAGAGATCATACATTTTGCAGTAAACCGCTACAAATAACTGTTGCTGTGAACTGTGTAGATCAGTGGTCTCAAACTGTGGCCCTCCAGATGTAGCAAACCTCCAATTGGCAGCATGCCCGGACAAAGGTTGATCCAGAAACACTGCGTTGGTGTTACTCTGCTCTCTGGGACCCTTTGGTACTTGCTGTCTAAGTATGTATTGGTACAACTTTGTTTACATCTTGTATCTAAACTGAACATAGCATAGTTATATGTACACGTTACATGCTATTTATATAGGTTTGAAATTTATGAGGTGTCATACCAGGGTTCAGTGTGACTTTTGGTGTTTTCTTTCCCCCCACTGTTGTGGAATACCTCCAGGTGTTTTTAAATGTAAACAATAAATATATATTTCTTGTATCTCTATTAAATTACTCCATTGTTTTTTGTAGTACTAGGCCACAGTTTGAGACCAATCCAATTATTATTATTTTTTAACTACGGTATTGACTTAAGCAGAAATTATGAAAAAAATTAAAATGTACTTCTTTTAATAAATTTGAAGCACATTCCTCCAAATTATTTATTTTTACTGACATAAAAAATGTCAGTCACAAAAATGTGACCTCAGTCTCCGTAGCAAGTCACTGAGCAGTGTCAAAGGGGTCTATGCACTGGATCGAGCCCTTTTATCAGTATCAGTGTCTGTTTGCAGCTCATGCTGTAGTCTGACTTACCAGTGTGATTTTCATACATTATCATTTTCTCCACAGTGTCCACAAATTATGGTAAAGAATAGGACTAGAGAATACAACATTGCCTGCATGTTCTTGATATACTGCATGAAAGGACACAGTGACATGTTCGCCTACTCAAATATGGACATGACAGGGCTTTCCACCATCTGCAATGGATACAAGCAGGAGTACGGTAGCTACATAACATTTGGATATTATTTTTTTACACAGAATTTGTTATGTAAACATGACATCCACAGAGCTGAGATGATCTGCAGGAACATCACAAAGGTTATACAGATTAACTAGAAATGTTTTTTTGAAATAATGGTACTCATGCAGAGTACACTCATATAGAGACTGTTTTGGCTTAGGCTCTTTTTGCAGTGTTTTTGCACTGTCTGGTGGAGGTATATGCTGGGGACTCCCTCATGTATGCCTATGATGGATACAACTTAGTGGCATCTGTCAAACATAGACCCCCAGATTAAAACAACATACCGTATATACTCGAGTATAAGCCGACCTGAATATAAGCCGAGGCCCCTAATTTCACCCCAAAAACCCAGGAAAAGTTATTGACTCGACTATA
Source organism: Hyla sarda (assembly GCF_029499605.1). Lineage (NCBI taxonomy): Eukaryota > Metazoa > Chordata > Amphibia > Anura > Hylidae > Hyla > Hyla sarda. Next base: position 111,281,031 of record NC_079190.1, on the reverse strand, counting down.
AGCATAGGGTGGGAAATACATCATCCCCCCCATGTCATCATCCAGACCCCCGTCATCATCCCCCCTTCATCATCACCACCTGTCAATCCCTTCATCAGTGGTCTTCAACCTGCGGACCTCCAGAGGTTTCAAAACTACAACTCCGGGGCATGCATGGAGTTGTAGTTTTGAAACCTCTGGAGGTCCGCAGGTTGAAGACCACTGCGGCCTGAGTCATCATCCAGCCCAACCCCCCCCCCCCCCCTTTTGTTTTGTACTCACCTCCCCTCGGCGGGAAGTTAGGGTGAGCTGGTCCGGGCCATCTATGCTGCAGGGACCATCCGGTGGGGAGGATTAGTCATTGCGGGCTGTCCATTTTCACCGGGGGGCCCTCTTCTCCGCACTTCGGGCCTGCCTCGGACTAGTGACGTTGCCTTGACTACGACGCACAGGGACGTTCATGCACAATGTCCCTGTGCGTCGTCGTCAAGGCACTATCACTAGTCCGGGGCGGACTAACCATCCCCACCGGACGGTCCTTACAGCATAGATGGCCCGGACCAGCTCACCCTAACTTCCCGCCAAGGGGAGGTGAGTACAAAACAAAGGGGGGGGGGGGGGCTGGATGAGGACTAAGGCCGCAGTGGTCTTCAACCTGCGGACCTCCAGAGGTTTCAAAACTACAAATCCCAGCATGCAAGGACAGCCGATGCATGCTGAGAGTTGTAGTTTCGCAACATCTGGAGGTCCGCAGGTTGAAGACCACTGAGAAGGGATTGACAGGCAGAAAGTTCACTCGAGTATAAGCCGAGGGGGGCGTTTTCAGCACGAAAAATCGTGCTGAAAAACTCGGCTTATACTCGAGTACATACGGTATACCTTTTCATAAGAAACTGAACACAAGCACAAGGGGGCAGAATCTGACTAGTGGGATGAAGACCAAAAATATTTTACTGTGAGTGTGGTGGATTCTTGGAACAACATCTGGCAGATAAGGTTGGTAAAATCCAAAGTAAGTGAATGTAAATGCCAAAAATAAAAAGGGGCAGACATTTTTTCTTACTGGATCCTGCTGTAAGAATTTGTACAGAGTTCTGCACTATTTCATCCATCACATAAATGAAAGCCAATTGAGGACTATGTCGGACGATCGGGATATGCTTGCCATACGTGTCTGGCAATCTCTCTCCAAACGTAAAGCAAAAATGTGGTTTAAAAAGAGCCTTAGAGGACATTAAAGTGCCATCAAAGAAATATTAAACGTCACTCTTATTCAAGTGCAAGATGCCAAGCTGAAATACAAGACATAACCAGTGGAGCATTTTTTGGGGGGAGATTAGAATCGATCACTTGTTAGGATTCTACAATACTATATAAAGATTCAAAGGCACTAAATCTTACAATAACTGGGTCAATCTGCATGTGATAGAAAATGAAATATTTACTATAAGAATACGGGTTTCATATATGAAAACTAGTGCAAACAAGGCCCGGCGGTGTTGTCCGTATCAATGTTTTCCTTTTTTAGACCTGCTTTAAAAAAATAAATTAAAGCTTAATTCTGATTGGTTGATATGTGCACTAGTATTTATACATGAGGCCTTATATATTGGAAGGCACTAAGTAAGAAAGGGGGTGGGGGGCAGAATTTATATAGTACAGGTGTTTATTCAGAAATCACTGCAAAACACTGAATATTAGGGATCAGGTAAAATAAAGATGTATTTATACGCTGCAGTCAAGACGCTTTTTCTTTTTGCTGTGAATGTTACTAAAATAAAAATGTGAAAAAGCAGAATATAACAGCACCATGTGAATACAACCTTATATTCCTGGGCCTCCATCAAATCAATTTAAGTGCACTTTACTAGTAAACAGCTGGAATCAAAACAGATGCAAAGTACAACAATAAGGGTATTCCAAAAAACCCAGCTCAGCAACATACATTTAACACAATCCCTAGACCCTATAAAATCCGACCGTGTCGATGATGAAATTATGATGAAAATATATATTTTGGTAAAAATGTAAGAGAGGAACACCCTGAAAATAGACTCAACGCTGATGCATTCCCATTTAACTGAATACAGTTTACATATGGATTACTGAAATGTATAGTAAATTGATATACAATATAAAAAGTTTCAAGATTTTGAGCAATTTAAAGTCAATTATATACAATGCACTCGGAAAGTCTTCAGACCCTTTCACCTTTTTCCCATTTTGTTATGTTGCAGCCTTGTGCTATAATAAAAGAAAAATCTATTTTTCCCTATCAATCTGCACTCGTTATCCCCTAATAAGAAAGTGAAAATAGAATTTATTTATTAAAATAAAAAAACAAATTTTGCATGAGGTCGCAACATAACAAAATGGAAAAAGCAAAAGGGTCTAAAGACTTTCCAAATGCATTGTAGGTTAGACACAATAATATTTTCTTACATTTTCTCATATAAAAAGCATTTTTTTGCTATTTAAAACCCTGAAAATTCTAACTAAATGGCTTCTTAATGGACCGTTCGCTCCTTCTGCGTCAACTCTGCATCTGTTGTAGTACAGGCAAAAGTGACATATTCCTTGTGGTACGAACGTGTAAATTATTCAGCATGGTACATTGTGTTCACATAAAAAAATGTGGTAAAACTAGGATACAACTACCAGATTATAACACAGCCTTTTATATTCGCATTTAAGTGAGGTGAGTAAAATCTGCAACCCATGACAAATCATTCTTAGACCGGAATAAAGATGGCTGAGGGGCTCCTATTGTCTTATTGGCTACATATTAAAATCCTTAAAAGGGGTACTCCACTTCCCCAGCGTCCGGATTTTTTTTCCGAATGCTAGGTGCAGGCTGCGGGGATCGAGACATCACTGCCACGCCCCCTCAATGCAAGCCTATGGGAGGCGGCATGGCAGTCACCACACCCCCTCCCATAGACTTGCATTGAGGGGGCATGGCATGACATCACAAGGGGCGTGGCCGTGACATCACGACCCCCCAGAGCCTGCATTTGGAACAAAATGTTCCAGACGCTGGGGAAGTGGAGTACCCCTTTAAGGTATCTCATAATAAAAGTTTCTGAAATACAAAAATTTCTGCACATCTTAAGAAATGCCCATCTATAAACAACAGGATTTCAGGTCCAAAATTCTGTGGCGAGTAAATTCTGCATATTCATTCATCGTGGATAAAACTCCCTTTTACTGATCGAGAGCTTCACATAACATGAAAAGGACTGCTACACTGAACTGCATCTAATTTATTATAAAGGTAAATGTTTCTTAAATGTGTCACATTCTGGACTGCGCCAATGTGAGAAGGGGAGGTCTATGATTGCTCATGTGCAGCAAAATTGGCATAATTTTAGTATTAATAAGTCTGGGTTGAAATTTTAGGCCCTAACCCTTCAGGCCAGCTGTGGCTGCTTTTGCTACTTTTTGCAAAGTATATTTTCACATGCAATGCATCTGCGACTATTTTGCTGCACTTTAGGCCAAAAACTGCCACAAATATATAGATAAAATTCCCCATTATTAAATAAACTTCCTGCTGTAGCCACTAGAGGGAGCCTAGGAGCCACTGCAGGAAGTTTATACAGTATTGTAATGATTGGCAACCTGAGCTTCTCCAGCTGCTGCAACACTGCAATAATCAGCATGCCATGATAGCCTTTAGGTGTCAGAGCATGCTGGGAGTTGTAGTTTTACAACAGTTGGCTGTAGAATAACTGCAGTTATGGAACAATATGCAGTAATTCAAAGTGGCCTCCAGTGGTAGCTATAGGTAGCCAGGAGATTATTTTATATCTGTCTCTGTAATAGATTTGGGAGCTCTGTATCAAGATGCAGCTCCAAGCACTATACAGATGTATACTCAGCATAGACTTTTAGACCTATTTATGTCCAAGGTTCACTGTATGCCACTTTATAATGAAAATATAAAGACTAATTTTCCCATACAAACACTAGAAGGCCCCTGAATGCTACCGATACTGCTTGAAAGCGAAAACAGGCCAATTCTCAGGATTAAATGGGGTTTTCAATATTAGAAAAATGCTGCACCACTCCCATCCACAGGTTCTGTCTGGTATTGCAACCCAGATCCATTAAAGTGAATGGAACTAAGCTACAGGGCTGCAGTACTACGCATGACCTATGAACAAGAGTGGTGCTGTTTTTGCAAAAAAAAAAAAAGAAAATGCGTTTTTCTGAACCTGGACAACCCCTTTAAGTTGGTTCCCAGCCATCCAAGAAACTGGGTCATGAGAAAACATTTAAGTTTAGAGTAGTAGTTCCACATCTTTAAAGGACAAGTATCATGGAAAAAAACGTATCCCCTATCCAAAGGATAGGGGATACGTTTTGGATCGAGGGGGGTCCGAGCGCTGAGGCCCCTCCGCAATCTCCTGTTTGGAGCCCCCGCACTCCTTCAGAGCGGCACATCACGACCCATGCCCGAAGCAGGGGCCGCCACGCCCCTTCTATATAGCTCTATGGAAGAGCTGAAGATTGCTTAATGGCTCTCCCATTGAGCTATATGAAGGCAGTGTGGCGGCCCCTGCTTCGGGCGGGGGTCGTGATGCGCCACTCTGAAGGAGAGCCGGGGCTCCAAACAGGAGATTGGGGGTAGGGGGGTTCCCAGCACTCAGACCCCCCGATCAAAAACTTATCCCCTAGGATTTTCCATGATACTTGTCCTTTAAGGCTCTCTGCTTTACTTACAGGGCAGCTGCCAGCTGGTGGATTCTGCTCTATGATGTCCTATTGCCAGGAGAAGGATGCTTAGTAGGAACAAGAACCTTGGGATTATACTGCAAAAATACTAACATGTTCAGTTCTGCTGAAAAATTATTTGTGAGCTCAATGCACAAATTAAACCAGCATGAGACAAAACAAGTCTCTATATCGCTAGCACCACCTTACCCTCCCTGGAGCATGAAGGATTCACTGTGTAGCTAGCTTGATGTGACTATAGAGCAGTGGTCTCCAAATTGTGGTCCTCTAGATGTTGCAAAACTACAACTCCCTGCATGCCCGGACAGCCATTGGCTGTCCGGGCATGCTGGGAGTTGTAGTTTTGCAACATCTGAATGGCCAGTGTTTGGAGACCACTGCTTTAGAGTCCTGTCACCTCGAAGCCTCACTATATTTTCATTCTGCAACCCGAATGGCTAATATTTCCCAATACATGGAATCTGCATATATGTAACAACCAACACCACCAAGCAATTTGCTGCAATGTCACGTATATGATTCAGCAATGAGCCAACACTTGAAGACTGTAAGAGACAATGTAGTGTATCCCAAGTAAGGAGAATCAATTGTGTGCCTGTTCCAGCAACATCTATATTGACATTAGCCAGGATGATCTGACATCTGCTATCACTAGGTTCACAAAGCCTGGCTGGATGAGGCTGCAGGCAGTGCGGAGTACATGTTACGCTGTAAACTTACGTGATGGATTTGTTAATATCACCTCGTGAAATCTGAAAGTAAAGGTGTAACATTCCAAAGTTTAGCAAGACATCTCTCTGAAAGGCCCATGTGACTGCATAGAACAATACCTGAAAGAGCTATACGTAAAAGCAATCAAAGTACTATATAGTCGGTGCAAAAACTTCACTTAATTCAATAATGGACAACGTAAGAGGCACGTGAAGCCAGCCCTCCAATCGACACCGAGAAGCCTCTGCTTGCCGTTTCACGGGGCAATGAGATTAGTGCCGTACCTACAGTACATGGAGAAAAGTCACTCCTATAGTATCTGACTCAGATTCTCATGGGTGATCATATTTTAAAATCCATCAACCAAGGTGCCTCCTTATTGCATGCTAAATCCCAGAGAGGTCACAAGTCACCCACATTTCAGATAGGGGCTGTTGGAAGACTGTGAAAAGGCTCTGAAGAGGCTGCATCGCTGGTTATATTTAGTGTTGAAGTACACTGCAGAGAGGCCTATCTTCAAGTTTAAGAAAGAAAACAGCAGCAGCCTGTCAAGAGGTGGGGAAGATTTGCAGATTTTTTCCATGAAGCACTACAAATGGACATGACTTTGATCACAAGGCTGTAAAGCATTCCCACTTCTTAGCTATGCAGTAACCACAAAGTGATCGTTCTTGGGGGTCTCCTCCTCGTGTTGTTGGAAGCAGCTGCTTGGACTGCTCATAAGTTTTCCCTCTGTACTGTGTCATGTGTCCATCCAGCACCAGGCTGGTCTCTAGGTTTAGAGCATGTTCCTCTGTGTTCTTCATGTGATGCAGGAGTATCGAAGGCTGGAAGGCAACTGAGCAATAAGGCCTCAACTGTAATGAATTTTAAGCAACACTGAAATGCCATGGACAGGTAAAGTATGGATGGCACTGCCTTTTCCAAATAAGTAAAAATCATAGTAGTAAAATATGGAAAGGGTTTCTCAGTAATAAATTGGTTACACAAATAGAGCAGGACAGGCAAATGCTCAGACAAGGAGCACCAGAGAAAAACCCAATCCTGCTGGCACTGAAATGGTAAACCTCAGAACTGTATTCTATATACAGCACACAGTGAGCAGTAGGGTGTGTGAACATGAACATCTGTTAGTGCTTGAAGCCCTTACACTTTGTGTGTTGAGGTTCTTGATTTGACCTGATGGAAGCTGAAGATTAGTGCTTTAGTCACTTGATGTCTGTGTACTAAATACAAGAAAAATAAAAGTCCCTAAACACCCTTTACCGAACTTTAAAAACAAATATATATACGTATATATATTTTATCCGTATCCGCCCGTTCTGTGCTGGGGCTTAGTTATTCTGCTCAGTCTTTGGGGGCTGAGACATCCCATTGGTTAGTTCTAGGTTTATTGGAGTAGATGCATCATCTGCTGGCTGCTTGAGACTGTGGTGACATGATGACATGTGACTGTAGAAGCTGACTATGGCCGTCTGTCCTTTGGCTAGCCATCTGCGTGAGCACTGAAGTGGCCATGTGTTCGGCTGGTGAGCGTAGCCCATTGGGGGAGGCAGAGGACAACGAACTGTGCTGGGAGGCTGGGACTGGAGAGCCCCTGGTATCACAGCTGTCTTTGAGGTTTTCTGCACAAGAAAAGAAAATTCAAGTCAAGTTATGATCAACAGAAAAAGATGAAAGACAACACACACATGTGATATACCACACCTGAGCTATGCCCAGCACATCCTTTCGTAATTTTATTGTTAAAAGTATTGTAAGTCCAACATGTGTTTTGCAGGCACAAAGATAAAAGGGTTTAAATTTAAAAAATGGCCAAACGTTGGTTTAAAACAAACTCTAAAAGTAAGATGTGAGAGAGTGTCTAACATCCAGACTCACTGGCCACAATTGAGGAGTGGTCTGCATGCTGCTTCTGTCTACCAGGTGAATTCTTAATGTGAAAGGAATGTCACTGTCTATCTTCAGGCTCTTGTCTTTCCTTGACACCTGGTGGACAGATATTACCTACGCTGACACATTGTCACAAGTCTAACAGACAGCTGTGTGAGCATGACATAGTGAAGCCTCTGAATATAGTGTTTTTCATGCAGAGATATTGGTGACAAGTTCCATATCGTTTTTATATACAGTGGTCCCTCAACATACGATGATAATCCGTTCCAAACGGACCATCGTTTGTTGAAACCATCGAATGTTGAGGGATCCGTGCAATGTAAAGTATCGGACAGTGGTCTACAACCTGCGGACCTCCAGATTTTGCAAAACAACAACACCCAGCATGCCCGGACAGCCAACGGTGTTGTAGTTTTGCAACATCTGGAGGTCCTCAGGTTGTAGACAACTGTTAGAGGAAGTTGTACTCGCCTGTCCCCGCCGCTCCGGACCGCCACCGCTGCCCGGGATGTCGCTGTCCATCGCTGTCGCCGAGTCCCCGACACTCAGGCAAGGCCTCTGCTTCCCCGTCATCCGCGCTCTCCATCAGCGCCATCACGTCGCTACGCACGCCGCTCCTATTGGATGACGGGACGGCGTGCGCAGCGACGTGATGATGTTGATGGAGAGCGCTGACGATGCAGGGGATCCCGAAGAGGACGCGCCAGAGCCCCGAGGACAGGTAAGTGATCGTCAGCGGACCACAAGGGGCACTGTAAATGGCTATCCGGCAGCAGCTGAAGCAGTCTGCGCTGCCGGATAGCCATTTATGCGATGGCCCCGACATACAAAAGCATGGTATGTTGATGCTGCCTTCAATATGCGATGGCCTCTGAGAGGCCATCGCATGTTGAAATTATTGTATGTCGGGGCCATCGTAGGTCGAGGGGTCACTGTACATTGTTTAAGTTTTTGTTCAACATATAACATTTCCTTTAAAGCAGCAAAAAACACGTAACAGGCCTTGAGGAAGGGTCTCCCGAAACGCGTCGGTGTATGCACAATTTTTAACCTCTTTTTTTGTATGATCATTTTATTATGGATTAAATATAGCATGATTTTTTTTTTAAATCTTTACCAAGTATGGATCAGAGTGCTGCTTTCCTCCCTTAAGAGAAGGGATCCCTTTCACATTCCTCAAACGTGCTCACACCAGCTACGCCCTTGCACCTGGCCTACTTGGACACTCGGAGCTACAACATGGAGGGCTGAGCGGAACTTTTCTCTCTTTTTTCCATATTAAATGTTTAGCAATGTTAATGGTGGATAGTAAGAAAGTTTTTTCCCTGGAGTGCTACTTAAACATCTCTGCTCATTTTAGGTTTGTGTATTGGTGTATAAAAATAGTAATGTGTGAGCTTAGTCTATAGGTGGCCATACACTTTAGAGGAAGTCTGGCAGAACCTCAGATTTAAAGGGGGTATTCTGACGCTACCCTGACGGCCATAAGCCACTGCAGAGGGGTATGTGTGCTTACGCCCCTATTCCCATTGCAAAAACATGTTAAGCAGAGTATGCAAGTGGTCAGGGGAAAACAGCTGTAGGCTGACAGCTATTAACCCATTTTCACCTTAAGGACTCCGCCCTTTTTTGCACATCTGACCACTGTCACTTTAAGCATTAATAACTCTGGGATTCTTTTACTTTTAATTCTGATTCAGAGACTGTTTTTTTGTGACATATTCTACTTTAACATAGTGGAAAATTTTCATCATCCTTTTTTGGTGAAAAATCCCAAAATTTCATGAAAATTTAGCATTATTCTAACTTAGAAACTTTCTGCTTGTAAGGAAAATGGACATTTCAAATAAATAATATATTGATTCACAAATACAATGGGGGGAGATTGATCACAACCTGTCCAGAGGAAAAGTTGCCCAGTTGCCCATAGCAACCAGATTGCTTCTTTCATTTTTAACAATGCCTCTGAAAAATGAAAGAAGTGATCTGATTGGTTGCTAGGGGCAACTGGTCAACTTTTCCTCTGGACAGGTTGTGATAAATCTCCCCCAATATGTCTACTTTATGTTTGCATCATAAAGTTGACATGTTTTTACTTTTTGAAGACATTAGAGGGCTTCAAAGTATAGCAGCAATTTTCACGAAAAATTGTTGGGGGTTGATTGTTCTGGCACTATGGGGGGCTTTTGTAAACACAATTCAATACCGGACAAATTTTCTCTACAAAAGCCCAATGAAGCTCCTTCTCTTCTGAGCACTGTAGTTCACCCACAGAGCACTTTACATCCTCAAATGGGGTAAGTTCTTAGAAGAAATGGGGCTACACAACAAAAATTTAGGGTAACACCAGCATTTTAGTGAAAAAAATGTTTTCTTCATTTTCCCATCCAACTTTAACGAAAATACGTCAAACACATGTGGGGTGATAAGGCTCACTATACCCCTTGTTACTTTCTGTGAGGGGTGCAGTTTCCAAAATAAGGTCACATGTGGGTATTTATTTTTTTGCATTCATGTCAGAACCGCTGTAAAATCAGCCACCCCTGTGCAAATCACCAATTTAGGCCTGAAATGTACATGGCGCTCTCACTTCTGAGCTATGTTGTGCGCACGCAGAGCATTTAACCCCCACATATGGGTTATTTCCGTAATTTAGGGGGGTCTTTTTTTCCTTTTACCTCTTGTGAAAATGAAAAGTATGGGGCAGCATGTTAGTGTAAACATTTTTTTTTTTTTTTACGCTAACCTGCTGGTGTAGACCCCAACTTTTCCTTTTCATACGGGGTAAACGCCCACCAAAATTTGTAATGCAATTGTTCCCGAGTACAGAAATACCCCATATGCGGCCCTAAACTGTTTCCTGGAAATACAACAGGGCTCCGAAGTGAGAGAGCGCCATGCGCATTTGAGGCCTAAATAAGGGATCTGAATAGGAGCGGACCCGGATGCAAGCGTAAGGCCCTATTCAAATGGCAGAATTTCCTCAAGCAGAATTCCTCCTCAATTGAAAGCTTAATACCCTTCTATGGGAGTCCACACTCCCATTCACACTTATGCAGAATTTCTGCTTGGATTCCGCAACAATGCAGCACAAAATCCTCAAAAGCAGAAGCATGTAATGATGCCAAAGGGCATGCTGGGAGTTGTAGTTATGCAACAGCTAGAGGCACGCAACTACAAATCCCAACATGCCGACACAGCTGTTCATGTATGCTGGAAGCTGTAGTTTGGCAAGATCTTGAGGGCCACAGTTTAGAGACCACTGCACCGTGATCTCCAAACTGTACCCCTCGTAATCTTGCAAAACTACAAATCCCAGCATGCCCAAACAGCAAATGGCTGTCTGGGCATGTTGGGGGTTGTAGTTTTGCAACATCTGGAAGACTACAGTTTAGAGACTGTACCAGGGACCTCCTGCCGTCGATCGTCCCGCTGTTAAGGACCTCAGCCACATGCAGGACAGTTCTCCAGCTCTGCCCACCCACAGTACCGAACTTGAACCCCCCGCCCCCGATCTGCTATTGGTCAGTTCCTTCTGACTGACCAATAGCAGGGATAAGAGTGCTGGCACCCCTGCCACCTCAATCCAATCCCTTCAGGGGGATCAGGGCTGTCAGAGGGGTCTGAATTAACCGGCGATTTGCGGCGATCGTTGGGGGGGGGGGGGGGGGGGGGAGTTGGGGGGGGGGGGGGGGGGGGGGAGTTGTCGTTGACACGGGATGCCTGCTGAATGATTTCAGCAGGCATCCTGTTCCGGTCCCCACCCTGCTAGCGGCAGAGACCGGAATTCCCACGGGTGTACAGGTACACCCTGGGTCCTTAAGGATCTGGGATGCAGGGTGTATGCATGCGCCATGCGTCCCCAAGAGGTTAAAAGGTGCATGTGCATGGGCATCTTAATTTTAATTCATCTGCCAACATTCTTTATTTAGATTTGAAGAGTTAACATACTTGACAACAGCCACCCAGTGCACGTTACTGTCTCCGCTCCCATCTGAATAAGATTTTTGGATTACATTGAAATAAAGATCTTCTATCAAGCTTACCTGGTGAGTGCTCCGTATTTGTTTCCCTACACATTACTGGAATCTATGTTTCATGTGTAGCACCGCCACAGCTGATGTACTACTCTCTCCATACACTATCTGTCTGAACGGCATTTTGGGACCAGTGCCAGGTACTTGTTCACTTGTATTTCTGATACTTGACAACTGCACTACTGAATGTATCAAATGTAACAGACTTTGCCCAGTGGTTTCACTTGACAAACAAATCTTTGGTATCAAAAGCTTAGTCAATGGGACAGGCCACATAAATAGCATCTAATGAATAATACCCATGAGTATTCTACAAGGTATAAGTAACTAATATCCCCCTTAGAGTTAGCACTACTTACCTAGATAGACCTGGTTTTTCTTTTGCAGGGCAGTTACAGGACAGTCTTTGTGCGCCAGCAGCAACTGCTTTAACTGTGCGACTTCATTCCTCAGAAGAGTAACCTCATTCTACAGGTTGAAATTCAAACACAAGTATTTTGAGCCAACTCTACCATATACATATGATAATTCAATTCCAACGCACGTGTAACTTACGCTAAGCTGCACATTATGAGTGGTCAGTTCCTCTGCCTTTTTCTCCAGAGATGAAACCCAAACCTTACGCTTCTGACGACAACGCGAGGCAGCAGCTCTGTTTCTCTCAAGGAATCGCTGGCGACGCTCGTCTGGATCCTCATCAGTTGCTCTCCGTCGTCTACCTCCAGTGCTTGGGGTAGGTTGAGCGGGAGATACCTAAAAATAAAATTGAAATAAACTATTTATTCTACTAATACATTTCTAAAGACGACATTAACCCCTTTAGGACTGGGCCATTTTACATTTTTTAACTTTTCCTCCTTCTAAAAATCATAACACCTACAGACCCATATGAGGGCTTGTTTTTAGCGCCACCAATTTTACTTTGTAATGACATCAATCATTTCACCACAAAATCTACGGCAAAAGAAAAAAAAATTGTGAGGTAAAATTGAAAAACAAATGCCATTTTGTAACTTTTGGGGGCTTTCAATCCCACGCAATGCATTCTTCGATAAAAATGACACCTTAACTTTATTCTGTAGGCTGTATGATTAAAATAATACCCAATTTATATAGATTTGATGTGTGTTGTCTTTTAAAATTTTTTTTTACTTTTTTTAATGAAAACTAGCATGTCTAAAATTTTCCTCTCCTTACCACTATAACTTTTTAAGTTTTTCGTATACAGGGCTATTCTTTGCGCTGTGATCTGTAGTTTTTATTGGTACCATTTTTGTTTTGATGGGACATTTTGATTATAAAGTGACTAAAATACGCAATCTGAAATTTTTTTTCTCCGTAAATGCCATTGACCGCGTGGTTAAAGTAACGTTACATTTCTATAATTTAGACATTTACGTACACAGCCATACCACATATGTTTATTTTTGTATACATACATATATATATATATTTATTTTATTTTTTTATAGGAAAAGGGGGTGATCCTAACTTTTTTTTATTAGGGAAGGGCTTAAATCACTTTTATTAACTTTTTTTTTTACAAAATTTTATAGTCCCCATAGGGGACTATAATATGCAATCATTTGATTGTATACACTGTCCAATGCAATGCCATAGCATAGCATTGATCAGTGTTATCTGTGCTCGACTGCTCCAGCCTGGCATGCCTGACTGGAGCATCGAGGCACAGATCGGATGGCGAGGAGGCAGGTAAGGGCCCTCCCAACATCCTCTCAGCTGTGGTCTTGATCAGCACCGCTGAGCAGCCGGGACGTGGTTTTTTAAAACATTTTAGACGCCGCAATCAACTTTGATCGCGGCGTCTAAGGGGGTTAATGCCGGGCATGTCCGGCATTAGTAACGGCTCCCGGCAGCAGATAGCTGAAGGTACCATCCCACTATGGCCCGCACCCAAGAGGTTAAACCAAAATGACAAATCAATGTACAGTGATCCCTCAACTTACAATGGCCTCAACATACAATAGTTTCAACATACAATGGTCTTTTCTGAACTATTGTAAGTTGAAACCAGACTCAACATACAATGTACAGACAGTCCAGATCTGTGAAACGTGTCAATGGCCGGAAGAACCGACCAATCACAATGGGCATTTTACTGGTAAAACCCCTGTATTACTGAAGTGCATGCACTGACTGGTGTCTGGTAGCACCCCCTACAGTACAGGGAGGTATGCCATGTTCTGTACACTTTACCTGTACCAGGGTTAGCTGCTCCTTTGGACACAAGGTGAGGGCAACTCCATGTTACTTTTTTAGGACACTGTGTGTACTGTACAGGACCCCAAAGAAGCTCCTGTCCTCTACATAGACCAGTGTTTCCCAAGCAGGGTGCCCCCAGCTGTTGCAGAAATACAACTCCCATCATGCCCGGACAGAATTTGGCTGTCCGGGCATGCTGGGAGTTGTAGTTTTGCAAAAGCTGGAGGCTCCCTGCTTGGGAAACACTGACATAGACAGTAATTTACAGCTCCCAGCAGATATTTCTTACTTTTATATGTAAGGATTTGCTTTATCTGTATTAGTTATCTACTTATTTTTCTTTAATCCTCATTTTTTCCTATTTTTGGATGACATTTTGGTGCCTTTAGAACCGATTACCAGGTTTCCATAGAGTTATGGTCTCAACGTACAATGGTTTCAACATACAATGGTCGTCCTGGAACCAATTAATATTGCAACTTGAGGGACCACTGTAACTATGATTTTTGTCACACTGTACTCACGGCCACAGTCTTCGGGTTTTTAAAGGGGGTTTTCCCACCAACAGCACTCCTCATACTAACCGCAGGATATATCATGAGTGAGTATCTGATCACAGAGTGCCCCACCAATCAAACAAAGATCCTGTGCCCCAAGTTTGAATGGAGCAGTGGACCAGCATGCACGCAGCTGCTAAATTTAACTCTATGGAACTCGTGGAAAAAAAGTACAGCACTCGGCTATCTCCACCTGGTTCATAAAGTTGAATGGAGTGGCAGCATGCATTCCCGCTTTCAATAACAACAGGTAGCTCCTCAGGTAGCTCCTCCGTTTAAGCTATATCCCTATTGTTTCCCCACTGTGCTAATCCAAAGAAAGGCACAAAAATCCTTATAAGGCTGATGACAATCGTCCCATACAAAGGGGAAAATTCCCTTTCGATCCATGAGTGATATTACTTCTCAGTAGCCAACAGTCATGTATTCTAGTCAGACAAGATATTTTATTGTAAAAATACAGATGTTTTCTAAAATAAACTTGTATTATTCCTGGCTGCTAACCTGAGGCTGCGCAGGTGAAGGTGCATCTGGGTGTTGAACCAATATCTGGCTCTGTTCTGGTCGTGATGCTACCATAGCCATTCCTCCATTCAGCGAGGATGGAACTTGTTGAGTAAGGGAGGCTTTAAGTCTCTAGGAACAAAAATGAAAGAAAGAAAGAAACATGAATTACAAGCAACATCAGACTATTTCACTTAATAGCTCCAGAAAACATGAGGATTTATTACATAAAAAAAAAAAAAAAAAGTATCTTCAGTCTGCAATATAGTAATTTTACTAAATAAATAAATTTACATTAAGGATTTTGCTTTTTAACCATAAAATAGACCAGCCAAGGTCCATGCCGCAGTTCGCATAACTACCTAGTAGGAGTCTCCTTTTCTGCTTCCTCAGCTATGGTCTTCAGTGCAGGAGTCAGTTCTGCATAATTCTATGGTACTGGATCTCTCATTGAAGATGCCAGCAAGAAGGCAGAGCTGTCTCCTAAAAGCCAGCTAAAAGAGGTTATCCAGCAATTATTTGTGCCCAGACTGTCTGATTTATATAAAAAAAAAAAAAAAAAAAAAAAAAGCCTCTACTTACTTTCCCTATCCTGCAGATAAGGGATAAATGTCTGATCGCTGGGGGTCCGACCACTGGGACCCCCTGCGATCTCCCGTTTGGGGCCCCGACTTAGCAATACTAGAGTGCATTTCGTACCCAGCCGGTCAGCTGGTACAATGCCCCCCCCCCCTCCCCCTTAATTAATCTCTATGAGAGAGGCAGAAAAACAGTGTTCCTGTGTCTCTGCCTTTCCCAGAGAGATGAATGAAGGGGGCCTGTTTGTAGGAGCTGACCTGCTGTGTTTGAAACGTCACACACAGCAGCTCAGCCGGACCCCGTACCAGAGATGACGGGGGGTCCCAGTGGTTGGACCCCAGCCCCCTCGATCAGACATTTACTTGGATAGGGGATAAATGTCTGATCCCAGGAGGTCTGACCAATGGGACCCCCCTCCGATCAGACATTTATACTTTATCCTGCAGATAGGGTATAAATTTGTTACCACTAGACTACGTCTTCATCAGAGTTACAGAAAGAACTAAACAACTAGCTCCCTATAAATTAAACAGTAAAATGCGCACACACAGTGCCTCCTATGGGTTTAGTCTGTAGCTGAAGGGTCCACCTCATCCAACGGAATTAATTTCCTCATGCCCTGACTTAAAATGTACTTTACACAATAAAACAAAATTGGACTACAGCACAAATAACAGAAAGTAAATACTCCGCCAAGTTACACTAGAGTAGTTTCTGGGAACTCACCAATTTAGCTTCTGTATGAGCTGAAAGACCAGAAGGAGAAATATGTCCTCCACCGCCGATAACTGGGGGCCCAGGAATCCCTGGAATATTGGGCACCATGTTCATAGGTCTTGCCAACTAAGTCAAGTAATACAAAGGCAAAAAATTGTCAGTGGTACCCAGGGTGTTTTCAATTACTATAACACAACAATCCAAATAGTTCTCCTTACCGATATAACTGATGGCATCTGTACATGAGGACCTGGAAGGAAAGGAACAGTGTGGCCATTGCCTAAGTGCATCATAAGAGAAACCGAGCTGCCTGGGGAACTGAAATGCAGAGAAAAAATTATCTAGAGGGAAAAAAGTATATCTTACTGTAAGGCTGGGTTCAGACTACGTTTCGTCCATACGGGGACCGGATCCGGCTGAGGGATGGAAAAACCAGGCGCTCCCGTATCCCAGCCGGCCCCGGCCCCCATCTCATTAATTTGAATGAGCTGACCCAAGTCAGATAGTGACTCCGGTCAGCTCATTTTTGTCCCGTATCTGGTTTTCTGGCCAGACTGAAAACCGCAGCATACCACAATTTTCAGTCTGGCCAGAAAATCGGATACCGGGCAAAAATGAGCCAACCAGAGTCACTACTTGACTCAGGTCGGCTCATCCAAATGAATGAGATGGGGTCCGGGTACGGTTGGGATATGGGAGCATCTGGTTTTTTTCATCCCCCACCCGGATCCGGTCCCCGTATAGACAAAATGTAGTGTGAACCAAGCCTCTATGAGAGGTTTGGACTATTTTCACACTTACATTGCGGAGTCCATTTATAACAACATCTACCAGGGTTCACTCACATTGTTGTTTAAGTAGGAAAAATATCACTCCTACGACACTCCTGTCATATCTAACAGAATTTGTGATCAATGCTTTGAACAAAGCATTTGATGCAAATGTGAATATACACACATATAGAAATGGAACATGCTGGCCCCCCACAAGGTTTTCATTTAGATGCTAGAAAAAGTCATCTGTCTACAAAACCATTATGGAAATACTGCCACTGAACAGTAATTCAATAGGGCATGGTGTTCAACCACAAACACTACATATAAATGACAAGGAAAGAGATTGAGGATACCACTGATGCTGATTGCAAGAACAGCCAGTTCTCACTCATAAAACCATGGCTTGATCTAGCATTAATGTCATGATAGGTCACGTGACATGACAGAATAAATAATCATATGATCATTTAAGAAACTAGAAAAGTTAATGAATATGAAGTTAGTACATACTACACAAGGTGGAATACAGAGCAAAGATCTGCAAATTAATATGAGAAAAAAATATATGACAAGGTGGACAGAGAGATTAGATAGAAGTTAGGGTATTTTATGCCAACACTAAGAACAGACCTAAAACTACTGCTTTCTTACCCTAGCTGTCTGTTGGACGGAGGGGCCTGAGTGATGACAGATGTAGGTGAAGGCAATGTAGGGTGTAAAGGATCGTATCCCATATGGAGGGGTAGTGAACCAGGCCGTACTATTGTTGGAGTGGGTGTTGAGCTGACCTGCGGCTTCGGTGGAACCTTAACCAGAGTGACAAAGTTAAACATCATCACTTAAAGTACTGAACAATATGCAAAGTAATCCTGCATAAAATGGACACAAATTACAGTCAACCTAACAAAGGTTTAATACATTTTCTTATTACAATACCTAAAAAGTGCACATACATATTATATAAAAGTTGACTGCCGGACAAGTTTGATTTGTTCCATGGGCTTGTCAACAATAACAAATGATGGTTCACAAAATACACACACAGGCCCAGATTTATCAAACTGTGTGAGAGAAAAAAATAGAGTGGCTTTCCCACAGCAGCCAATCACAGCTCAACTTTCACTTTACCAGAGCTCGTTTGCTGAGCTGTGATTGGTTGCTGTGAGAAAATAACTCTATTTTTCTCTCAGTTTGATAAATCAGGGCCACTATTGGTAGTAGAATGCCCACATGGGGTGGAAGTTGGCAGGGTAGAAATAAATGGAGGGTCTAGTAAAATCTTTTCCAAGCCATGTTACTTCTATGGCAGCTTTCAAACTATATAGTTTGAGATGTTTTTGCTGGTGTCATTACATAATTTGCTGTCCATATGACCACTTGCCAGGGAAGACGTCATCTTTTATCCAATCTCTATGGCACAGCCTATTACTTTTTCATATAGTATACTAAGAACCCTGATATCTGTCTAATTTATAATGCTGAGTTTTATTATTTTATCTTCGATATACACAGAAGTGTGTTCTACCATTGTACATTTATATATCTAGTTTGGAAAAATAACCTAATAAACCAATATCACTTAGGATAGGACAAATTACTGTTTAACTCCTACAACAACAGTTAGCAAAGCCATAACATGGCACCTGTAGAATTATATACGGCCCTATTTTATCTCCATATGACTGCAATATGGAGATTTACAGAGAAAAAATAACTAGAAAAAAATATGAATCAGATGGCATATTAGGTACCATACAGATGCACAAGGAGTGCCTACATCTTTGTATTAGGGAGCCACAAGGACTCCAAATATGTGGAAAAGGTTCTTAGTGATAACCACTACCTTTTCCTCATCGAATGAATTGGGACTGTCTGGAGGGGAGGAGTCCACTTCTACTGGTTCTTCCTCTTTTATTTTAATATCAGGTGTTGAAGGTAGAGACATATCCAGTGGCCCAGCACTCTGCAAAAGACAAGGATAGGGAATGAGTATGCTATGCTATGAGTACTATCTGTACCATCTGTAACCAGTTTTTTGTACAAAAACCTGGAAATAATATTTCTTTTTATAAAACCTTAAAGCTGAAAGCCAGAGAATTAACTCATATTAAAAATGTGCAATACATAACCCATATTTAAAGGTTTATTTTCTTGACATATCCACAGCGCATGCCATAAATGTTAGTTGTGGATCCTATCTCTAAGACCTAACATCTAGCTCCAAAAGGGGGTTTGTTAAAGAGGTATTCCTTTTTACGGCACTGTTGACAACTTCTCTAAAACAAGGAAGCGTTATAATAGGTAATTTTACGCTAACATGCATTGCACTACAATGGCTGCTCTCTCGTAAGCTTGAGAATGATTTAATTATTTACCTTTTTGTCATCTTCTTCTTCAGTGCCTTTCTTGAACTCATGCTCAAAGGAACTGGCTAACTCATTGAATAGACCAACTTCCTCACAATTCTTCAGAAACCGTGTGGGTGTGGGAGTCTGATCTAAAAACAAAAAAGGAAAGTCTTTATGAAAGACAGAGCATGTCTAAGTATATTAACAAGTACTAAACAACATCAATGACCTTTAAAACTAAATCAAGGCTCCTCATGTTTGTCTTATGCTAGAATATATTAGGAAACAGGTTTTGAATTAAGATTAAACATTAGGCTCTGTTCACACTGCTAATGAAATGCAGTTGCACAGCCTTTCTGTGTTACCCAGGGCCTAAAAGGAATACCAAGATGGCCGACTTTGGGGACTTCAATAGAAGTCTAGGTGCTATGTCATCACCCAATCGTATTGCAGGGGATCCAAACAGATGAAAGTGGAAGCTCCTTCCAAAGTGTAACTGACACACACTGTGAATGGTGTGGACCCCTCTAGGAATGTATGACAGATAGCTCAAAGAAGTTAAACTGCTCGGGAAAAAGGTTGAACTGTCCAAGATTGCTATGGACAACAAGGCCAGTTTTTCTGTAACCAATATCTGTAAGGCTAAGTTTACATTGCTGACAGGCTCGGCAATATGGAGCTTTGTCAAGAGTTCTGTCAATTTTAGAATGCACTATTCTTTTTCTCTGGTAAGCTACTGGCTCTCCGATGGACCCCATTCAAGTCAATGGAATCAGTCTGGACCCAGCGGTGACCAGGTAGAGTCTGTTGTGTCCCGACCCGCTTTTGGGGGAATTCAGTGGCAAAAAAGAGCCGTATGGACCCAGAACAGGATGAAGCACAACGCCAACGTAATCTTACACAAGACTGTGCATGGCATTACCTTGAATAATCACAGAGTCAGTCCTCGCAGGCCCAAACTTCAGAGTCATCTCATGCTTATGTTTGTGTACGGCCAAATGATCTTCATTTGTGAAACGCTATTATAAAGAAAATGCATGTTAAACAGTGGAAATCTATACATAGCATAAAATGCATAGACCTCAGTAAAACTGTGCAAAAAAATTAAATAAATACAAGAGTAGGGAGGAATGCATATAAAATGCTTTGCAATCCAAATTTCCAAAAAGTACCTTCTCTTATTTGCCTTATGACATATAAGGTCACATTTACCTTCTGTAACCAATTCTACGTTTTCAGGTGTACACACTATGCACACTACAGTCACATTTTCCTTCATAATTCCTGGACTCCTGAATAGATCGATGAATTTTACATATGACAGATGATACCTCTGCTAAGAAAAGGACTTATGGTTCTCCTGCCTCATTCTGAACTTGATCAAGTGATCAACTGAGGCTTTGTGGCTTAAAAAAACAAAACAAAAAAAAAACAACATGGTAACCGCCAACATTGTAGTACCATTCTACCGATAAGAGAGGAGAAAAGTCAGTGGTATGAATGGTGGTGAAGACAACAGTTGGCTGAAGCAGTGCAACACTGTGGCACTGGGAAGAAGTCTGTATCATGGGTTGGCACAAGAGAACAACTCTAGGAGTGGTGAGAGCACTCTGCAGACTGTATACACCTTAAAAGCTATAACTGAATAAAAGTTACATGTTATTTCATATGTTACCAGGCAAATAAGAGAAGGTACTCTTTGGAATATGCATAGCATTGTGTGATATATAAAATTCCAGTTAGGCAAATCTTTTATGTAACAAGAGATGTGATCAGTCAGCTAGACTAGTGCTGTGATGGGGAATTGTCTTTATATTTTTTAGGTATAAAAGTAGAAAATGAAAGGCCGCACTCACCGATTCTTCATATAGTGCTTTATTCCATCCTAGAACAGTGGGGGACACTGCATGCGGGTGCTGTACAGGAGTGACACGTGTTTCGCGCTAAGCGTGAAACACGTGTCGCTCCTGTACAGCACCCGCATGTAGTGTCCCCCACTGTTCTAGGATGGAATAAAGCACTTTATTCGGTGAGTGCGGCCTTTCATTTTCTACTTTTATACATTGGATGTCTAGGGACTTTTAGGCCTTGCACCTCCACACAGTGCACTTGATCAGCATCTCACCTGTGTTCACCATAAAATAACTGGATAGGAGCCTATTTAAGTTGTGCCAGTTCACTCCTTTTCTTTTCTACTTTATATTTTTTAATTTAAGCGTTATACACACACTCGCTCAGTTAGAGACCATAGAACACTAAAAACACACATACAAAAAGCAGCTATACCACAGCGTCATATTGATAAATTAGGAGGGGGAATTGAAAGCACAGCTGAGAAATGCATTCCAGCCGCCAGGAAAAGTGAATAAAGGGCACCGCACCCCCTCAAGTCCCGTGTTTTTAGTGCCAAAACAACCTCAGGAAAAACAGGCCCCTGGAAGCTGTGTCCAGGCCTGGCACGCACAGCCTGCGGAAACATGAGAGCTATGGGATTACTGCACACATACAATCACACAACCATGTTCCTCCACTTCCTCTCGACTGAAGGAGAGCATATGTGAATGTGAGGGGAGGGGGGGGGAGGCAGCTGGAGAAGGGATGAAAAGTGCTGGATATTATTTTATATGTGATCGTCATTCATTATTCAACACGTAATAAGAGATATGACCAGGCACAGGAGTGGACTACATTAATGATATACATTCATACAGTGGGTTGTTTCTCTCTATGAGGACACTAAATACAGATTAGTCCTGGGCGGTATACCGGTTCATACCGAATACTGGTGTGTTTTTTCTGTACAATATGAATTTTTCCCTATACCGCAATACCGGTCGGGCCCCTCTCCCCCCTTCAAATGCATAAACTATCAGCTGCAGCGCTGTTCCCACATCAGGGGGACTAATCACGTTACCTGCATGCGCTGCTCTCCTTCTCCTTCTGTGAGCCGCGGCGCTGGAAATGAATGAGTTTTGAGCCATGGGCGCAGGACTTCTGTTCGGAGAACGGAAGCTGTCACTTCCCCCTACATGCGCAGAAAGCCAGTGGGCCATGGGCGCTGCAGAACTTCTGATAAGAAGCTCTGCAGCGCCCGCGGCCCACAGGTTTTCTGCGCTTGCAGGGGGAGGTGACAGCTTCCGTTCTCCGAACAGAAGGTCTGTGCCCGCTGCTCACAACTCATTCATTCCCAGCGCCGCGGCTCACAACTCATTCATTTTCAGCGCCGGGACAACGCTGCAGCTGATAGCTCATTCGGTGGGAGGGGTTGGGGGCTGAGGAAAAGCAGAGCAGAGCAGCGCTCGCAGGTCATATATGATTAGATCCCTAGTGCACTGCGGCCGATAATTCATTCGGGGGGGAGGGAAATGCGTGGAAAAAAAAAATTGCCATCATATACCGTGGAACCGTCATAAGTTTAAAAAATACCGTGATACACATTTTTGGTCATACCGCCCAGCACTAATACAGATATGTTATTTTTAAATTATTCGGTGCATATAGGGCTGTCTTTAATTTTGATTGGACCCTGGCCAAGCAATTTTTTTGTGCCCCCCCCCCCCACAGCAGTGTTCCCCCCCCCCACAGCAGTGTTCCCCCACATTAGGTAGACAGCATAGTTCCCCCACATTAGGTAGACAGCATAGTTCCCCCACATTAGGTAGGCAGTATAGTTCCCCCACATTAGGTAGGCAGCATAGTTCCCCCACATTAGGTAGGCAGCATAGTTCCCCCACATTAGGTAGACAGCATAGTTCCCCCACATTAGGTAGACAGCATAGTTCCCCCACATTAGGTAGACAGCATAGTTCCCCCACATTAGGTAGGCAGCATAGTTCCCCCACATTAAGTAGACAGCATAGTTCCCGCCACATTAGGTAGACAGCATAGTTCCCCCACATTAGGTAGACAGCATAGTTCCCCCACATTAGGTAGACAGCATAGTTCCCCCACATTAGGTAGACAGCATAGTTCCCCCACATTAGGTAGACAGCATAGTTCCCCCACATTAGGTAGGCAGCATAGTTCCCCCACATTAGGTAGGCAGCATAGTTCCCCCACATTAGGTAGGCAGCATAGTTCCCCCACATTAGGTAGGCAGCATAGTTCCCCCACATTAGGTAGGCAGCATAGTTCCCCCACATTAGGTAGGCAGCATAGTTCCCCCACATTAGGTAGGCAGCATAGTTCCCCCACATTAGGTAGGCAGCATAGTACCGCCACATTAGGTAGACAGCATAGTACCATCACATTAGGTAGACAGCATAGTACCCCCACATTAGGTAGCCAGCATAGTTCCCCCACATTAGGTAGCCAGCATAGTTCCCCCACATTAGGTAGACAGCATAGTTCCCCCACATAAGGTTAGACAGCACACTACCCCCTCCCCCCCACCCGACCGACACACACTAACAGACATACACTTACAGACACCCACACACACTTTAGAACAGTGAGCCATAGCGCAGCCCCAGTGGCATTGCTAGGGTTGGCATTACCTGGTGTGGTAGAAAATGGTGTCAACACCCCCCCCCCCCAAGTTAAAAGGGGTACTCCGGTGAAAAACATTTTTTTTTTTTAATCAACTTGTGCCAGAAAGTTGAACAGATTTGTAAATTACTTACCGTATATATATATATATATATATATATATATATATATAAAAAAAAAATCTTAATCCTTCCAATACTTATTAGCTGCTGAATAATACAGAAGAAATTATTTTCTTTTAGGAGCACAGTGCTCTCTGCTGACATCTCTGTCTATTTTAGGAACTGTCCAGAGTAGGAGAAAATCCCCATAGCAAACATATGCTGCTCTGGCCAGTTCCTAAAATGGATAGAGATGTCAGCAGAGAGCACTGTGCTCTTGATTCAGCAGAGAGCACTGTGTTCCAAAAAGAAAAGAATTTCTTCAGCAGCTAATAAGTACTGGAAGGATTAACATTTTTTAATGGAAGTAATTTACAAACCTGTTTAACTTTCTGGCACAAGTTGATTTAAAAAAAAAAATAAAATAAAAAAAAATAAGTTTTCCACCGGAGTACCCCTTTAAAAAGATTTGTTAATTACGTCAACTTAAAAATATTAATTCTTCCAGTACTTATAAACGACTGTATGCTCCACAGGAAGTTCTTTTCTTTTTGAATTTCCTTTCTGTCTGACCACAGTGCTCTCTGCTGACACCTCTGTCTGTCTCAGGAACTGTCCAGAGCAGGAAAGGTTTGCTATATGGATTTGCTTCTACTATGGACAGTTCATAAAATGGACAGAGGTGTCAGCACAGAGCATTGTGGTCAGACAGAAAAGAAATTCAAAAGAAAATAACTTCATGTGGAGCAGCTGATAACTACAGGAAAGATTAAGTAATTTACAAATCTGTTTAACTTTCTGGGCCCAGTTGAGTAAAAACAAAAAAAAATTAAAGAAAAAAATTCCAGTGACGTACCCCTTAAGTACCAAGGAGCCAGGGCGTACCTGGATCCTAAAGGACCCAGGGCATACCTGTACGCCCATGGGAATTCCAGTCCCCGCTGCGCACCGGGCGGGGACCGGGGTTCCTGCTGAAATCATTCAGCAGGCATCCCGTGCAAACCCCTGGGTACTGACTGAGACCCCCCCATGTGAACTGACGGCGATCTGCGGCGATTCCAGGTCATACGGGTCTCCGGTGACCAGGAAAATAAGAGGGATCGGTGGTGACACCCCCGATCCCCCTGGAGGGATAGGAGTGAGGTGGCAAGGGTGCTACCCCTCCTATTGGATTGCAGATCGGGGCGGGAGGGTTAAGGTTCGGTTGTCTGGGGAACCGGTGGTGACCGGCGCTGGAGGTCACTTACCATCGGCGACGGGTGGTGATGAGATGCGGCTCCCTGGTGCGCGATCCTACGGAAGCCAGTAAGTTGTTGCCTAGCAACATCTGGAGGGCTACAGTTTGGAGACCACTATACAGTGGTCTCTAAACTGTAGCCCTCCAGATGTTGCAAAACTACAACTATTTGTAGTTTTTCAAGATTTAGAGGGGTACAATTTGGAGATCACTGTGCAGTGGTCTATAAACTGTGGCCCACTAGATCTTGCAAAACTACAACTCCCAGCATGCCCACACAGCAGTTTGCTGTCTTGGCATGCTGGGATTTGTAGTTTTGCAACATCTGCAGGGCCACAGTTTGGAAACCACTGTACAGTGGTTTCTAAACAGTGGCCTTTTAAATCTTGCAAAACTACAACTCCCAGCATACACGAACGATAAACGGCTGTCTCGCCATGCTGGGAGCTGTAGTTGCGTACCTCCAGCTCTTGCATAACTACATCTCCCAGCATGCCCTTCGGCGATCAGCACATGCAGGGAGTTGTAGTTTTGCAACATCTGGAGGCACACTGGTTGGTAAATATTGAGTTAGGTAACAGAACCTAACTGAAAGTTTTCAAACCAGTGGGCCTCCAGCTGTTGCAAAAGTACAACTCCCAGCATGCACGGTTTGTTAGTGCATGCTGGGAGTTTTAGTTTTGCAACAGCTGGAGGTTTACAGAGTAAAATTCACACGGGCGGGTTTACAGTGAGTTTCCTGCCTGTGTGAATGTACCCTAAAAACACTACACTACACTACACGAACACATAATAAAGGGTAAAACACTACATATACACACCCTTACACTGTCTTCCCCCCAATAAAAATGAAAAACTTATAATATGGCAGTGTTTCCAAATCGGAGCCTCCAGCTGTTGCAAAACAACAACTCACAGCATTTCTGTACAGCCACCGACTGTCCAGGCATGCTCGGAGTTTATCAACAGCTGGAAGCACCCTGTTTGTGAATCACTGGCATAGAATACCTCTATGTCCACCCCTATGCAATCCCTTATTTAATCCTCAAATGGACATGGCGCACTCTCACTTCAAGGCCTTTTGTATTTCAAGGAAACAGTTTAAAGGCCAGATATGGGGTATTTCCGTACTCAGGAGCAATTGCATTACTAATTTTGGGGGGGCTTTTTTGCCCTTTACTCCTCATGAAAAGGAAAAGTTGGGACTACACCAGCATGATAGTGTAAAAAAAAATACCAAAGTTTACACTAACATGCTGGTGTTGCCCCATACTTTTTATTTTCCCAATAGGTAAAAGGGTGCACAACAAGCCTTAGGAGTGAAAGCGCACCATGTACATTTGAGGCCTAAATAAGTGATTTGCACAGGGTTGGCTGATTTTACAGCGGTTCTGACAAACGCAAATAAAAAATAAAAAATCTTCTGAGTAAGAACATACCCCATATGTGGATGTAAAGTGCTCAACGGGCGAACTACAATGCTCAGAAGAGAAGGAGCACCATTGGGCTTTTGGAGAGAAAATTTGTCAGGAATTGAAGGCCACGTGTGTATACAAAGCCCCCATAGTGCCAGAACAATGGACCACTGTCAATTTATGCATTAATAACTCAGATGCTTTTACCTTTTATTATGATTACGAGATTGTTTTTTCATGATATATTCTGCTTAAATATAGTGATAAATTTTCATCGCGACTTACATCGTTTCTTCGTGAAAAATCTCAAAATTTCATGAAGATTTTGAAAATTTTGAATTTTTATTAAACTGTATTTTTATTAAAGAATTTCCAGTAATATAAATCCAAACACAAAAAAAGAACAGATACAGCATAAGGGCCGTAGCCCAATAATGATCAGAGTAGTAAATGAACAACAGGTAAATAAAAGGGCTACAATAGGTTAATAAGGCCATGGAGTGCCACAGAACGGCCCCCCACATCGAAATGCAGGCCCACAACAGTAGTTACAAGTAACAAGTCAATCAAGCAAATATCGATATAATAGCAGGTACAGGTGAAAGACCTTAAGGGCCTATAAACAAGAAGGGGAGGGGGGGAGAGAACAAAGATCAACACAAAACAACCACACATGGGAGGAAACGGAGAAAAAAGAAAAGAGAAAAGGAGAAGGAACAAGGGAGCAAGCAATCAGAGAATCGATCCCAGGGTTCCCAGATCAAAAGGAAAGAATTATTCAAGGTGGCCGTCAAGAACTCTAAAAAGCGAATCTCACCTATACGGAGGAAGCGGTCGGATTCGGAAGGAGGGAGGGCCCTCTTCCAACATTTGGAAAAATTTAGCATTTTTTTTAAACTTTGAAACTTTCTGCTTGTAAGGAAAATGGACATTCCAAATAACATATATTGATTCACAAATACAATCTGTCTACTTTATGTTGGCATCATAAAGTGGGCATGTTTTAACTTTTTGAAGACATTAGAGGGCTTCAAAGTATAGCAGCAATTTTCTAAATGTTCATGAAAAATTCAAAAATCTGAATTTTTCAGGGACCAGTTAAGTTTGAAATGGATTTGAGGGGCCTTTCTATGAGAAATACCCCATAAATGACTCCATTATAGAAACTGCACCCCTCAAAGTATTCAAAATGACTTTTAGAAAGTATGCTAACCCTTTAGGTGTTTCACAGGAATAGCAGCAAAGTGAACACTCGCATGTTCTTGTAGAGCCATTTTTTTTTTACAAGGGGTAAAAGGAGAGAAATCCCCTCAAAATTTGCAACCCAATTTCTCTCGAGTAAGGAAATACCTCAAATGTTCATGTAAAGTGCTCTGTAGGGCTCAGAAGGGAAGGAGCATCAATGGAGAGCAAATTTAGCTGAAATGGTTTTTGGGGGGGCATGTCGTTAGGAAGCCCCTATGATGCCAGAACAGCAAAAAAAAAAAAAAAACACATGGCATACTGTTTTGGAAACTACACCCCTCAAGGAATATAACAAGGGGTACAGTGAGCCTTAACACCCCACTGGTGAAAATTTTAATTTTATTTACTAAAATGCAGGTTTTCCCCAAAATTTTACATTTCTACAAGTGGTAATAGAAAATGCCCCACAAAATTTGTAACCCCATTTCTTCTGAGTATGGAAATACCCCATGTGTGGATGTAAAGTGCTCTGCTGGCACACTACAATGCTCAGAAGAGAGGGAGCGCCATTGAGCTTCTGGAGAGAGATTTTGTTTGGAATAGTCGGGGGCCATGCATTTACAAGGCCCCTATGGTGCCAGAATAATGGACCGGGGGGGTCCATTATTCTGGCACCATAGGGGGGCTACATGTGACCCCATTTTGCAAACTACACCCCCCCACAGAATTTAATAAGGGGTGCAGTGAGCATTTACACCCCACTGGCGTTTGATAGATCTTTGTAACAGTAGGCTGTGCAAATGAAAAATAAAATTTTTCATTTTCGCACACCACTGTTCCAAATATCTGTCTAACACCTGTGAGGCTTAAATGCTCACTGCACCCATTATTACATTATGTGAGGGGTGTAGTTTCCAAAATGGGGTCACATGTGGGGGGGTCCATTATTCTGGCACCATTGGGGCCTTGTAAACACACATGGCCTACAATTCCGGACAAATTTTATCTCTAAAAGCCCAATGGTTCTCCTTTTCTGAGCATTGTAGTGCGCCCACAGAGCACTTTACATCCACATATGTGGTATGTTCTTACTCAGAAGAAATGGGGTTACAAATTTAGGGGGACTTTTTCCCATTTTCCCTTGTGAAAATCAAAAATTTGGGGTAACACCAGCATTTTAGTGAGAACATTTTTTTCTTCTTCTTATTTTCCCACCCAACTTTAACGAAAAATCTGAACCGCTGTAGAATCAGCCACCCCTGTGCAAATCACCAATTTAGGCCTCAAATGTACATAGTGCGCTCTCACTCCTGAGCCTTGTTGTGCGCCTGCAGAGCATTTTACGTCCACATATGGGATATTTCCGTTCTCAGGAGAAATTGCGTTACAAATTATGGGGGTCTTTTTTTTTTTCCCTTTACCTCTTCTGAAAATGAAAAAATTAATTTTTTTTACACTAACATGCTGGTATAGACCCCCACTTTTCCTTTTCATATGAGGTAAAAGGAGAAAAAGACCCCCAAAATTTGTAACGCAATTGCTCCCGAGTACGGAAATACCCAATATATGGCCCTTAACTGTTTCCTTGAAATACGACAGGGTTCCGAAATGAGAGGGCACCATGCGCATTTGAGGCCTAAATTAGGGATTTGCATAGGGGCGGAGCCGGATGCAAGCGTTAGGCCCTATTCATACAGCAGAATTTCCTCAAGTGGAATTCAGCTTGAGGAATTCCTCCTCAAATTAAAGCATAATACACTTCTTTGGGAGTCCACACTCACATTCACACTTCTGCAGAATTTCTGCTTGAATTCCGCACTAATTCAGCACAAAATCCTCAAAAGCGGAAGCGAAATTGGGGCGGATGAGCGGAAATACTGCCGTGTGAGTTGGGCCTTACAATTGCCTCCGCTACCAAAAATATTCTACGCCAGTTGAGGTGGGATGGTGCTAGTGAACGTGCTGCACAGATGAGGAGGTGATACTAGTGAAGAAGTGCGGTGCCAGGCCGGTTCTGCTAATGAACATGCCGGGGCGGCTACCCATTTTGCCCCGCGTTAAAGAAGGCCCTGGGTGCATACTTAAAAAATGTACTATACTTTATTATGTACTAGCATGTCTCTGTGGGCTAGTACACTATGCCTGTTCTGTGTAGTTCTATGCACAGGCATCTTTTACAGCATACATAATCCTAAAGTTGGCTAAACACTGTTTTGCTGATGGCCACCTTAAACATGCAAGCTTAGCCATGTGTGCATATATATTTCAGTGAGGTCAGGGGAATAGTTATCTGACAACTCTGACATCAGCTTATCTTCCAAGGGAAACAAGGATCAGGCATATAGGAAATACAAAGTATGAATAGAAGGCCCAAACAGACAAGGGACTACCAGCTGATCCACGGACTTATCTCAAATGTAAGTTAAGTATTCCTCAGTGGCACCCTCTAGTTAGTGATCCCAAAAGCTCATGTGGTCACTCTGAAAATACTGAGTGGCAGTATCCACAGGATAGGGGATGTGTCTCATCATGGGGGTCCAACTGCTGGGAGCCCCCGCAATCTCATGTCTGGCACCCGCCAAAAAACATAATAGTATGTCCTGGGAGCCCAACCATGATATCTCTCTGCCTTTAGCGAACTAGGAAAGACCACTGCAAATCACCCATTGCCATACAGATATTTCTTGAAGCACAATAAGGAGCTAACAACAAGGGGTTATCTAGCATTACCATATACGACCTAAAGACAGGTCTTTGGGAAAAAGGCATCTATGTTATTTTAATCCTGGACAACTTCCACCACCATGTTCTCAGCTGATCTGTAAGTAAAAGTATTTTCAGGAATGCTTTTTCAAAAGAGAGTAAATCAGGCACTGCAGCATTGCCGACAATTGCAGGTGTGGGCTAGATGCACATAGGCTATGTATGACAGCCGCATATAGTCTCTATTGGGGGTGCACACTTAAATATGGCAAAGTCCAGGAAATCCAAATGAGAGAGAAAATGAAATAAGCAGCACTCACCCCACGAAGACTGGTGCAAACAGGAACAGTTCTTTTTATTCCAAGTAGCGGCAATACAGGGAAAAGGATAGGTTATGGCGGGGAGGAAAAGACCGTGTCCACGGTCCGACGCGGGGGGCACACAACGGGGCAGCAGCTAGTTTCACGTCACACTGACGCTGCTTCCGGCTGCAGCCGGAAGAAGCGTCAGTGTGATGTGAAACTAGTTGCTGCCCCGTGGTGTGCTCCGGTGAAATTTACTCCGGTAGTCCGGTGAATTTTTTTTTTTTTTTTTAATCAACTGGTGCAAGAAAGTTAAACAGATTTGTAAATTACTTCTATTAAAAATTCTTAATCCTTCCTGTACTTATTAGCTGCTGAATACTACGGCGGAAATTATTTTCTTTTTGAAACACAGAACTGTCTGCTGACATCACGAGCACAGTGCCCTCTGCTGACATCTCAGTCCATTTTATGAACTGTCCAGAGCAGCATATGTTTGCTATGGGGATTTCCTTTTACCCTGGACAGTTCCTAAAAACGGACAGAGATGTCAGCAGAGAGCACTGTGCTCATGATGTCAGCAGACAGCTCTGTGTTTCAAACGGAAAATAATTTCCACTGTAGTATTCAGCAGGTAATAAGTACAGGAAGGATTAAGATTTTTTAATAGAAGTAACTTACAAATCTGTTTAACTTTCTGGCACCAGTTGATTTAAAAACAAACAAACAACTTTTTCATTGGAGTACCCCTTTAAGTATGTGAGAGGATTATTTCTAAAGATCTTGACACAGCTTTCAGGTTATAAGGTTTTCCAAGGAGATCTCAGGACAGCTTTAGCTTCCGTCCTCTTCTTCATGAGTCACTGATGAGTAGTTTGATTACATTTATTTTACGACAGCAGGGGGCACTTTCTAAAAAGGAAAGGCTATGTGCATCACTGTGTATGAATCAACCATCGGTGTAACCTAGACTGTGCATTATATGGCCACCAAAAGGATGACTATGACTCACCCTGTCTGAGAAAAGTAACCCCATCACTGCCAGTCTTGTGAATGCTAAATATCTCTCGCTGCCTCACTGTCTTTATATTGCACATGATAGAAAATGCATTACATTTTAACAGAACATTTCATAGCGGTAGATGTATCAATCGCCTAGATAACATGCACAGTACACAATCTCTTCTACAAAGATTAGATATAATCTGGGTCATGCCATGCACACATTACTCATAAAGGAGAACACTAAAGTGGAGTGCCGCACAGCTATGACTTACATAACACTATGTATTCATCACATCATGCCACAACAAATCACATCATTAACTAATACGCAGATCATCATTGTGTTAGATAAACATCTTGGCAACATATCTATAGGTTAACTTGAAACAAATGCAAAAAATAAATTGGTATTACAAAAGAACAGTATGTCTAGGATTGGGCTGACATGACGGATCTTGCAAGTCTGATGAGTCATTACACATGTAGGACTGCTGGTGCATGCACCCAAGATGTTTAAAGGGAAAGTTATATTTTCAGTCAATCCTAAGTGCTTGCCATTTTAGTAAAAAAAATAATCAGAAAAAAGTCCTCAAGAAGATAAAAATAAATAAATAAAAAGGTCAAGATGCAATCGTCCTCGGCATAACAGGGGGAAATCAGGGGCAGAGAAGCAGGGAGGGGAGGGGGAAGGGATAGGTAGATAAAGACAACACACAGCAGACTCACCAACTAGGGGCAGCAACAAATAAGACACCAAACAGGAGGTGGGAGGTCCCCAACAACCCAGGAACGGAGAAGGTTCAAGCGCACAGCAGGGATCGATAATCAGAAGTTTCTTGAAAAGCCACCCAGTACAACCAGGTTTTAGAATAACGCTCCGTAAGGTGATGGGTGTGCAGTAAGTTCCTCCAACCGTTGAATATCCAGGACCTTTAAGATCCACTGACGGACTGAGGGGGGTTCCGGACGCTTCCACAGGGCCGGGATACATGTTCTTTTTTTCTAATCAGTCTCCATCTTTTGATTGCAATTTTATTTACTTTCATTTTTTATAAATAATTTTTTTTATAAATTATTATTGGGGCAGCAATCTTGCCATAGCTGTTTTTAATAGCATTTAGAGAACTGCTTTACTGCAAGCCCCATTGACATAAGCAACAATAAACAGGACCTGTCTTATTCATATAGATGGGAAAGGCTACTGGGTGTGTTCTGTGACCTTTACAGAGGTCATTCACAAGGCGAGGGTGGCTGGGCTCTAAGTCTTATCTATATACTGATATTAACTTTCACCTTAATGCTAAAAGACATCACTTTCCAGCAGCCTTCTTATCACAGAAAGGACAGAAAGTCTCAGCTTAGTTTTAGGCCCAGTGACAGAAACTGCATGATTATTTTAAAAACTAGATAGCAAAGTAAAAAAAAAATAAATTGAAAGAAATTAGAGCTGGACGGTATGACCAAAAATGTGGATCACAGTTTTTTGTAAGTTATGGCGGTTCAACAGTATTTCCCCCCCCCATCATGTGACCTGTGGGCGCTGCTTCTCTAACCCCCCCCCACACCCAGTTTATCAGCCCAGCGCTGTCCCCCACATGGGGGAACTAATCATGTTACTCGCAAACGCCGCTCTCCTCGTCCTCCTGTGAGTTGCAGGCTGCCGGCGCTGGCAATCTGTACTGTCCTACATATTCCTGTGCACTGGCAGCAAAAACAAAATAAACTTTAACTCACCTTACTACGTTCCCCCGTTGCTTCGGTAACAGCCTCACGCTGGGGATGGGAACGTCACAGAGCCGTCAGCCTATCACCGACCGCAGCGATGTCCCGCCTTGGTCGGTGATAGGCTGAGCGCACTGTCATGTAAGGAGCCGGCCGGCTCCTTACATGACAGTGCGCACAGCCTATCACCGACCGAGGAGGGACATCGCTGCGGCCGGTGATAGGCTGACAGCTCTGTGATGTTCCCATCCCCAGCGTGAAGCTGTTACCGGAGTAACGTAGGAAGGGGAGTTAAAATTTATTTTGTTTATTCTTGCAGCCCGGGCACAGGAATATGTAGTACAGTACAGATTTCACTTTTTCACACAGTGCTACTTTTGCTTAAATAAGATACATCTTCACAATGTGTATGCTGTAACACTTACTAGGTCAAACTGGCGAGATACAATCTACACGGATATACAGATAAAGCCCACTGCCATGAGTACAGAATTGTAAGATAGCTTGCTTATGTCGACCTTTTGGTAACTTTGTAATATTCTTGCTGGTGTCTATGGAAAGGGATCAGCAT
This sequence comes from Hyla sarda, assembly GCF_029499605.1. Classification (NCBI taxonomy): domain Eukaryota; kingdom Metazoa; phylum Chordata; class Amphibia; order Anura; family Hylidae; genus Hyla; species Hyla sarda. The sequence goes on along the minus strand of NC_079190.1, from coordinate 111,247,238 downwards.
ATACCTGGCTTCTTATCAAATGAAAAGTGCCCGGGATTTGCCAAGACTTGTCGAAGAAACATCTTATGTAGCATCTATGAGATCAAGTAAGGATTTCTATTCATCAAAATAATACAAAGACAAACTATGGCTCACAGCTGCAACATGAACGTGCAATCCAAGTACAGTATGTGTCATAAAGAAAAAAATTAAACATTCTACGGTAAATGTTACACGAAAAAAAAAAACCGTTCAATTACAAAACAAGGTATTAATTAACAGATGGCCCTTTAAAATGAGTTGGCTACCTTTTAGCATGTTTATAGCAAACCACAATAACTGTTATGAGTGACTTGGTAATAAATCATACTTTCAGACGACACTCCCCCGTTCATAATTTGGCTTCCAATGGAGGAGCAGGTGACATACAACAGATTCCGCAGCATTCTACACTCAAATTGCCTCCTCTATAGCAGTGCACTGTATGCAAGCAGAAAGTGCAGTAGAATGACATATATAGTGTAATGCTTCTCCATCCGAGGCAATTTTAGGGACAGGAGGAGTCATCTGGGGGGGGGCGAGGCTTATGGTTATGGTTATGCTAACCCTCATAAAAACCTCTTCGAACAAGCTCTTTTCCTAAGAACCTGTATTCCGTATTGGGATCATTGCACTGGGTCACCTGTTCACTGGAACATGTATAGTATTGGGAAGGGTGCTGAAGGGAATCTGTCAAGGAAAAATCAATCTAAGATATGTCATGGAAATAATTGTTGGCTTGAAAAAGGATTAATATCCAAAACATTTTTCACATACTACATCTTAATAAGTCAATAAAGCTCTATAAATGGAAACTATCACAGCACTGTCCCCTTTATGCATGTCTGTAAACATCTCAAAGCCAATCTATTCTTTTCCAGATATTAGATTTTATGTAAGGACTTGGAAGTCCAAAAATTTTTATAGTTGGGATGCACCAATGTTAAATCTTTAAGGAGAGCACCATTTGTATTACATTTAAATGAACAACCTTTTGAAGACAACCTGTTTTCCATATGCCACATACAAAATATGGAGGTCATAGTGGGGCCACTAACAAAGAGAAGCTCTGGCACTGGCAGCCAAATAGGGAATGTATGAATGGATCTTCACCGCTTCAACAGTGGTAACAGCTGTTACCCAGGGTTTTCTAAAGCTTTTGAGACTAGACAAACTGTTTAAAAAGAAATATTCACTACACACCCCATTCTAAATCCATTGGCACTTATATGGAGTCGTTCCTTGACTCTTATTGCAGGTATAACAGCTTCCACTCTTCTGGAAAGACTTTCTAAAAAATGTTGGTGTGTCAATTGGACTTTTTGCCCATTTATCCAGAAAAGCATTGGTTAGATCAGACCCGGATGTTGGATGAGCTGGCTTTCAATCTTCATTCTAATTCATCCCAAAAGTATTTGAATATGGTAGTCAAGTTCGTCCACACCAAACTCATGAACTGAACTCACTTGTTGTAGCGTGGTGTCCTATTACAGTACCACTATATCAAAGGAGATTCACTGGCACTGCATGCTTATGTTCCATGGAAACAATGGTGTAAGGCAAGTCCTGTTAGGCTAATGCACCATCGACTATTGGAGGTCCTTGTTCACATAGGTATAGAAGTAAAATAGTGGCACTCACCATCTGATGCAAAAAAAATGATCCTTTTTTCATTTTAATTCATAAAAACAGGACACAAAAGGATGTGGGGCAAAGGCTGGAGCAACATATAACATAGTTTGTAAAGCTGAAAAAAAACACAAGAGTCCATCAAGTTCGTGTGTCGTCCAGGCTTTTTCTAGCTTGAGAAAGCGCCAGACGGCACAAAATGTATATTGCGCCAGCCTTTGCCTACATCGTTTCGTGTCCTGCTTGTATAAATAAAAATGAATAAAGGATAATACTTTTATACATCAGATGGTGAGTACTACTATTTTACTTCTAAACCTATGTGTAGTGTACTATATTATTATTTTGTTTAAATACACAACCTGAAAGTTTTAGTAATGCATACTGTTGTTGCATCATTTAAATACCCTTTACTGCAAGATAAGGACAATTTATTATAAAGCAAATGCATGAAGAATCACTTCCCTCCAATTGGAATTTTGACAATGACAACACAATCTAATAATTTTTTTTTTATGTAACCTTTGTGCAGATTCAACAAGCAGCCTGCAAAAGAAAAGGTCAGATGCTGCTGTTAAAACATACATCGGATAAAAATACTCTTACCTCTGCCAAATAAAAGAAAGAGCAGGGCAGAACCGTGAAGTCAAACACACCTGGATGTTTCCTCTACAAGAGCCTTCAAATGCACAAGTTACTTGTTTGGGGAGTTTCGGAACATGTACAATGAGAAGCTTGTCATATGCTGTCAGAGAGACTGATGAAAAGCTTATTCTTCATTGTATCTGGTAACATGAGTGTGTTTCCTAGTACCCCCCGAGCTGTGAGCAAAAGTAACATAACGTGTATGTGTGAAAACTGGAATATGACAGACAACATAATAAAAAGTGCAGATGTAACGTTTTCCTAGGAGATGGAATCTGAGATATGTGAAACATGTTCATTATGCAGCTCTTGTGGTTACACATTCTTGACTTGTGAATGAAACACCCTTTCTAAAAAAAATTGGTATCTGAGTACTTGCTAAATATTCCTGGTTTATATAAGTCAACAGAAACTTAAAGAGGATGGGTGACCATTTCCCCCCGTGGCGGCGGCAGCAGCACTTCTGTAGACTTTTGCAGGTGACTATGCTGCCCGCAGCAGCAGGGGGATCGGATATCCCTGCCACTGAATGAAGTGTCTGTTGCTAGACAAACAGTAAGAAAACATTACTGGCGTATATAGTCTGAAATACTGTAAGCACAGTGTTTAAAGGAAAACACCAGGTAATAGTGCAGGTGAACAGGAGACCGATGCAGGGTCTCGGACTGCTATACCTACCTGCAGTCCGGAACCCCGATCCTCCATAGGTCCCCCTCTTCCAGCACGGACTTGCGCTTTGAGGCGGAACCGCCGGCTGGATTTAAATATTCATAAGCGCTTGTCATGTGAGCGCTCGTGCCTACTGATCGCTCAGTGACCGGCACTTCTGAATATTTCAATCTAGCTGGCGGGCCCACCTCCAGAGGGCAAGTCAGCTCTGGACTGTAGGTAGGTATAGCAGTCCGAGACCCTGCATCGGTCTCCTGTTCACCCTCACTGTAACCTGGTGTATGGGGTTATAGTGCGGGTTAACGGGTGACCGTTTTCCTTTAATGGTCTAAAGGAGTGTTTTCTAATCAGGGTGCCTCCAGCTGTTGCAAAACTATAACTCCCAGCATGCCCGGATAGCCGAAGGCTATCCGGGCATGCTGGGAGTTGTAGTTTTGCAACAGCTGGAGGCCCCCTGGTTGGGAAACACTGATTTAAAGAGATAAAGGAAAGAGGTAGTGAGGGGTGATAAGAAATTCCTGCAGAAAAAGCCATCCAGCCAATCAATGCTCTTAGCAGCATTTAAAGTGGATTTGCATGTAAACTCCTCTACCTTCCATGTCTACTCGAGAAGCGACATCCTGCTAAGAGTCAGAGTCATAGTGAAGTTACACACACACAACTGTCCTGCTTATCAAGGCTACAGCTACTCATGTTTAAAGGGGTACTCCAGTGGAAAATATATATTTATTTTAATTTTTCAAATCAACTGGTGCCAAAAAGTTAAACAGATTTGTAAATTACGTCTATCATCAGCTGCTGTATGTTCCAGAGTAAGTTAAGTTGTCCTTTACTGCCTGACCACAGTGCTCTCTGCTGCCACCCCTGTCCAAGTCAGGAACTGTCCAGAGCAGGAGAGGTTTGCTATGGGGATTTGCTCCTGCTCTGGACAGTTCCTGACAAGGACAGAGGTGTCAACAGAGAGCACTGTGGTCAGACTGAAAGGAACAACTCAACTTCCTCTGGAGCATACAGCAGCTGATAAGTACTGGAGGGATTACAATTTTTTTTAATAGAAGTAATTTACAAGTCTGTTTTACTTTCTGGAACCAGTTGATTTGAAGAAAAAAAAAGTCCAAAATTTATGCTTTTTTTAATAACATTTTATTCCCAAAGAAATTGATAAAAAATGTATTAAAAGTTTAATATAAGCAAATATGGCATCAATAAAAAGTACAGATCATGGCACAAAAAATGAGCCCTCATACCGCCGCTTATACCGAAAAATGAAAAAGTTATAGGTCTTCAAAATAGGGGGATTTTAAACGTACTAACTTGATTAAAAAGTTTGCGATTTTTTTAAAGCGCAATAGTAATAGAAAAGTGTATAATCATGGGTATCATTTTAATTGTATCGCGGTTTTTAATTTCCCCACACAAATAGTATTTTTTGGTTTGCGCCATATATTTTATGGTAAAGCGAGTGATGGCATTACAACGGACAACTGGTCGAGCAAAAAACAAGCCCTCATACTAGTCTGTGGATGAAAATATAAGAGTTATGATTTTTTGAAGGCGAGGAGGAAAAAACGAAAACGTAAAAATAAAATTGTCCTTAAGGCCCAAATGGGCTGAGTCCTTAAGGGGTTAAGACCCATTGAGTATGTGATGTGTAAAATGCAACAGAGTAGTGCAACAACCACAAAAGTAAATGGAGACTAAGGCCATGTTCACACGCCCGAATCCATGCAGAACGTCTGCCTGGAAAATACAGGCAGGCGCTAGGATCGCTCGGAAATATCCAAGCGGAATCCGTAGAAAAACAAGACATGACTATGGGACTGTGCTGCAGCAGTATTTCTGGATTTTGTGTGAACATAGCTAGCCTAAGGGGGACTAGTCCTCTCCTATTAAAAAGGTATTGCAGGATTTTTTATTTTACTGTGCTACAGGGGCTGTAAAGTTAGTGTAGTTCATAATATAGTGTCTGTTCCTGTGTTTGATGGCTGTTCCCGCAATTCTTATGTGATCTTTGCCCCAATGTTTATTTTTTACAGCATACAAAAGTAGGTTTTAACAGGTTGCAGTGCAGCCAGAGACATTGTACTGAAAAGGAAGCCTGTCTGCTTCAATGGGTGGAGCAATCGCTGGGTTGGAAGAAGATCATTCTACACACGACTGCAGGGAATTGTAGTTTCATGAACAGCATAGCTCTGCTGTGCTGCAAAGGGTGGGGTGACTGATATGTGGGAGGGAGAAAAGTGACCTCACACTTATAAGGGATCCTGGAACTTGTAGTTGGAAGAGGGAACTGCAGCAAGAAATAGCCATTTCACAAAAAGAAAACAGCAGAGTTATGGTGGACTCACAACACAGCCATTCATCCCCAAGACAAGCACAGATTCTTCATAAGCAAGTCCATTACTGTCTGGCAGGTAAGTGCTAAAGTCACCTTATGGTGGAACACCCCTTTAACCCGTCCAGGACACAGGGCATACAGGTATGCCCTGACTTCTTGTACTTAAGGACCCAGGGCGTACCTGTACACCCTGAGTCCCGTTAACGGGGTTTAAACCGTTCTCACAAGCAGAGAGTGGGTTAAACCCGGTGAGTCCCGGTTGCTACGGGCAGCCAGGACCCACTACTAATGCTGGGCACCGCTGATCGGGCCAATGCCCGGAATTAACCCTTTAGATGCTGCAATCAAAGTTGACCGCGGTGTCTAAAATTTTACTAAAACTATCCCGGCAGCTCAGTGGAGCTGATCAGGACTATTGCTGCAAAATTGTGATGTCCCGATCAGCTTACTGGACGACAAGAGGGTCCTCACCTACTTCTTAGTCGTCAGTTCGGTGATCTGCTGCTCCAAGCCTGCTCAGCAGGTTAGAGCAGCAGAGCGCCGAGAACACTAGATCAGTGTATGCAATCAAAAGATTGCATGTTATAGCCCCCTGTGGCAGCTAAAAAAAATAAAAAATAAAGTGTAAAAATAAAAGTTAATAAAAGTGAATTAACCCCTTCCCTATTAAAAAGTTTAAATCACCCCCATTTTCCCATTTTTAAAAATAAAATAATAAAAAATAAAAATAATCATCGGCGTGTGCGTAAATGTCCAAACTATTAAAATATAAGGTTAGCTATACTGCATGGTCGATGGCATACCGGTAAAAAAGTCCAAAATTGTGCATTTTTTGGTCACTTCATATACCATTAAAAAAAACTAATAAAAAGTGATCAAAAAGTCCCATCAAAACAAAAATGGTACCAATAAAAACTACAGACCACGGTGCAAACATTAGCCCTCATATAGCCCCGTATGCGGAAAAATAAAGTTATAGGGGTCAGAAGATGACAATTTTAACCCCTTAAGGACCAAGGGCGTACAGGTACGCCCGTGGGAATTTCGGTCCCCGCCGCGCGCTGGGCGGGGATCGCACCGGGGTGACTGCTGATATCTATCAGCAGGCACCCCGCGCAAATGCCCAGGGGGGTCATTAGACCCCCCCCATGTCGGCGATCGGCGCAAATCGCAAGTGAATTCACACTTGCGATTTGCGCCGATTCCGGGTCATACGGGTCTATGGTGACCCGGAATAGAAGGGGGATCGCGGGTGTCCTAGACACCTACGAACCCCCTGTAGCGATAGGAGTGAGGTGGCAGGGTTGCCACCCCTCCTATCTCTGCTATTGGTGGTCTAGACGCGACCACCAATAGCAGATCGGGGGCGGAGGGGTTTACTTTCGGTTTCCCCGTCCTGCCCACCCACAATAGGCGGGGCAGGACGGGGAAACCGACAGGGACCGGCGCCGAAGATCCACTTACCCATCGGCGATGGCACCGGAGCGACGATCAGCGGCGGCAGCGGGCGACGATCGGCGGAAGAAGAGGACGGCGACGCAGCTCCCTGGATCCGACGGAAGCCGGTGAGTTACTTAGCAACATCTGGAGGGCTACAGTCTGAGACCACTATAGTGGTCTCTAAACTGTAACCCTCCAGATGTTGCAAAACTACAACTCCCAGCATGCCCAGAGAGCTGTTTAGGCTTGCTGGGAGTTGCAGTTTTGCAACAGCTGGAGGTCTACAGTTTGAGACCACTATAGTGATCTCTATACTGTGCACCTCCAGATCTTGCAAAACTACATATCCCAGCATGCCCAGACAGCAGTTTGCTGTCTGGGCATGCTAGGAGTTGCAGTTTTGCAACATCTGGAGGTCCACAGTTTGGAGACCACTGTGCAGTGGTCTCTAAACTATAGCTCTCCAGATGTTGCAAAACTGCAAATCCCAGCAAGCCTAAACAGCTGTCTCTGCATGCTGGGAGTTGTAGTTGCGATCCCTCCAGCTGTTGCATAACTACATCTCCCAGCATGCCTTTCGGCGATCAGTACATGCTGGGAGTTGAAGTTTTGCAACAGCTGAAGGCACACTGGTTGGAAAATACTGAGTTAGGTAACCTAACTGAATGTTTTCCAACCAGTGTGTCTCCAGCTGTTGCAAAAGTACAACTCCCAGCATGCACGGTCTGTCAGTACATGCTGGGAGTTGTAGTTTTGAAACAGCTGGAGGTTTGCCCCCCCCCCCCCCCCCCATGTGAACGTACAGGGTACATTCACACAGGCGGGTTTACAGTAAGTTTTCTGCTTCAAGTTTGGGCTGTGGCAAATTTTTCACCGCAGCGCAAACTCCTAGCGGTAAATTCACTGTAAACCCGCCAGTGTGACTGTACCCTAAAAACACACTTACACATAATAAAGAGTAAAACACAACATATACACCCCCTTACACTGTCCCCCTAATAAAAAATAAAAAACGTATTGTACGGCAGTGTTTCCAAAACAGAGCCTCCAGCTGTTGCAAAGCAACAACTCCCAGCATTTCCGGACAGCCACTAACTGTCCAGGCATGCTGGGAGTTTAGCAACAGCTGGAGGCACCCTGTTTGGGAATCACTGGCGTAGAATACCCCTATGTCCACCCCTGTGCAATCCCTAATTTAGTCCTCAAATGCGCATGGCGCTCTCTCACTTCAGAGCCCTGTCGTATTTCAAGGAAACAGTTTAGTGCCACATATGGGGTATTTCCGTACTCAGGAGAAATTGCACTACTAATTTTGGGGGCTTTCTTTTCTTTTACCCCTTATGAAAAAGAAAAGTTGGGGTCTACACCAGCCTGTTAGTGTAAAAAAAAAAAAATTTTTTACACTAACATGCTGGTGTTGTCCTTTACTTTTTATTTTCACGGGAGGTAAAAGGAAAAAAAGACCCCCAAAATTTGTAACGCAATTTCTCCTGAGTACAGAAATACCCCAGATGTGAGCGTAAAATGCTCTGCGGACGCACAACAAGGCTCAGGAGTGAGAGCGCACCATGTACATTTGAGGCCTAAATTGGTGATTTGCACAGGGGTGGCTGATTTTACAGCGGTTCTGACATAAACACAAAACAATAAATACCCACATGTGACCCCATTTTGGAAACTACACCCCTCACGGAACGTAAAAAGGGGTATAGTGAGCCTGAACACCCCACAGGTGTTTGACAAATTTTCATTAAAGTTGGATGGGAAAATGAAAAAAAAAATTTTTTTCACAAAAATGCTGGTGTCACCCTAAATTTTTCATTTTCACAAGGGAAAATAAAAAAAATCCCCCCAAAATTTGTAACCCAATTTCTTCTGAGTAAGAGCATACCCCATATGTGGATGTAAAGTGCTCTATGGGTGCACTACAATGCTCAGAAGAGAAGGAGCGCCATTGGGATTTTGAAGAGAAAATTTGTCCGGAATTGAAGGCCACTTGTGTTTACAAAGCCCCCATGGTACCAGAACAATGGACCCCCCCATATGTGACCCCATTTTGGAAACTACACCCCTCATGTAATGTAATAAGGGGTACAGTGAGCATTTATGCCCCACAGGTGTCTGACAGATTTTTGGAACAGTGATCCGTGAAAATGAAAAATTTAATTTTCCATTTGCACAGCCCACTGTTCCAAAGATCTGTCAAACGCCAGTGGGGTGTAAATGCTCACTGCACCACTTATTAAATTCTGTAAGGGGTGTAGTTTCCAAAATGGGGTCACATGTGGGGGGGGTCCACTGTTCTGGCACCACGGGGGGCTTTGTAAATGCACATGGCCCCTGACTACCATTCCAAACAAATTCTCTTTCCAAAAGCTCAATGGTGCTCCTCCTCTTATGAGCATTGTAATTCGCCCGTAGTGCACTTCAGGTCCACTTATGGGGTACCTCCATACTCAGAAGAGATGGGGTTACAAATTTTGGGGGGTATTTTCTGCTATTAACCCTTGCAAAAATGTGAAATTTGGGGGGAAACACATTTTAGTGAATTTTTTTTAAATTTTTTTTACATATGCAAAAGTCGTGAAACACCTGTGGGGTATTAAGGCTCACTTTATTCCTTGTTACGTTCCCCAAGGGGTCTAGTTTCCAAAATGGTATGCCATGTGGGTTATTTTTGCTGTTCTGGCACCATAGGGGCTTCCTAAATGCAACATGCCCCCCAAAAACCATTTCTGAAAAACGTACTCTCCAAAATCCCCTTGTCGCGCCTTCGCTTCTGAGCCCTCTACTGCGCCCGCCGAACACTTTACATAGACATATGAGGTATGTGCTTACTCGAGAGAAATTGGGCTACAAATATAAGTATACATTTTCTCTTTTTACCCCTTGTAAAAATTCAAAAATTGGGTTTACAAGAACATGCGAGTGTAAAAAATAAAGATTTTGAATTTTCTCCTTTACTTTGCTGCTATTCCTGTGAAACAAAAGGGTTAAAACACTTACTGATTGTCATTTTGAATACTTTGGGTGGTGTAGTTTTTATAATGGGGTCATTTGTGGGGTATTTCTAATGGGAAGACCCTTCAAATCCACTTCAGACCTGAACTGGTCTCTGAAAAAAAGCGAGGTTCAAAATTTTGTGAAAAATTGGAAAAGTGCTGCTGAACTTTGAAGCCCTCTGATGTCTTCCAAAAGTAAAAACACGTCAATTTTATGATGCAAACATAAAGTAGACATATTGGAAATGTGAATTAAAAAAATATATATTTTGAATATCCATTTTCCTTACAAGCAGAAAGCTTCAAAGTTAGAAAAATGCTAAATTTTCAAATTTTTCATAAAATTTTGGGATTTTTCACCAAGAAAGGATGCAAGTTACCACAAACTTTTACCACTATGTTAAAGTAGAATATGTCACGAAAAAACAATCTCGGAATCAGATTGATAACTAAAAGCATTCCAGAGTTATTAATGTTTAAAGTGACAGTGGTCAGATGTGCAAAAAATGCTCTGGTCCTAAGGTGTAAAATGGCCTGGTCCTTAAGGGGTTAAACATACTAATTCTGGTGCATGTTTAGTTATTTTTAAGTATAAAATAAAACCTACATAAAATTGGGTATGCTTGTGACCGTATGGACCTACAAAATAAAGATCAGGTGTCATTTTTAACAAAAATTGCACTGTGTAGAAATGGAAGCCCCCAAAAGTTACAAAATTGTGTTTTTTTTTTTCAATTTCACCCCACAAATATATATTTTTTGGTTTTTATGTAGATTTTGTTATTAAATAAGTGATGTCAATACAAAGTACAATTGGTGGCGCAAAAAACATTCCCAGTGGTCTCCCTCTTAGTGGCTGTCTGCAGCCTGTCAATCAGACAGGCGGGAGCAAGCGCTGTGAATGCCTGGGCTACGCTCATTGGCTCCCTGGCCTCTCTTCTGCCTGCGCTCATTGGTTTCCCACCCCGGCATGTACAGTCTGGAGGCAGCGTGGCACTGAATCTCAAGTGAGGTCTTATTCCACTTACCTGAATTTCTTTCGGTCCCGGGTCTCGGCGGTGAGCACGGCAGGTGGGCGATGCTCCTATACGAGTCCTCCCTGGATAACACTACACTGCTAAACAGGGAGGAGGAGACCCCGGAGAAGCCTGCCGTGCTATTGGCCGCTCATCTATGCATGCCCCCGACGGGAGCCCAGCATAGATGAGCTAAGGGCGGAAGTCGCGCCCCCCCCCCCCCCCCAGCAGGCATCAGTGATGTAGCGCCTGCTGGGGAAGTCTGCCTGGTAAGTGAGCACACTACCAGGCAGACAAAAATATATTTCTAAGGGGGTAAAAACATTTTTAAAAGGCAGGGATGGGGTTAGGGATAGATGGGCAATAGGCAGGGACAGAAACAATTTTATTACATGGTGGGAGCTACTCTTTAAGGTCAAAATAGGCTTGGTCCTTAAGGGGTTAAAACAGTAGTTGGCTTCTATACAGCTCCAGTTGACCTCAATGGATACAAATTATGGAAGTTTATCTGTAACCACCAGATTTTAACATGGGTAAAACAGAATGTCGACAAGATGCTAGGATCCAGATTTTGCTAAAATGTTGTTTATTCTATCATATTTAAAAACTAGGGATGAAAAAAAGAAATTACATGAAACTTTTCAAACCCTTCAGGCTTCCTAAGTGTAAGATTTATGGTTCAAGAAGAATAAAAGTTAACTTTTATTATAACCTGGAGCTGGGGTATTCCTCCTACCTACATGCAATTTGTATTTCTCTGTGAAGTAGTCAAAGCAAAACTCCACGCACAAATGTTGTGATGAAACGGGCTCAGATTACCTTCCAGGTGGTGATCTGAGAATGGCCCATGTGTGGGGTTTCTTTTATAAGTTACTTGAGTATACACAAAAAACATGGGGGAAGATTTATTAAGCTGTCTTATAGTAAAATTATCTTTGTTGCCCATAACAACCAGTTTTTTTTTTTAGCAGAACGATATGAGAAATGAAGGTGGAGTTGCTACTAGTTGCCGTGTTTAACAATAATAAACTATAAAAGACAGCTTCCTTCATTTATTAAATGGGAAAAAGTTAAAAGGGAAACTGACAGCTGGTCCAACCGCACTAAACACAATACACAGAGTTAATTTACTGTAAATTGATTTAAACGGGATTCTGCAGTCACATTCAAAAAGCAGAATTCTGCTTTCCCCAATCCCTCCAATTTTAAGACTTCTTAAATTTTGCGGAATTCCACGACAGAATCCTATTGAAATCATTGAAGCTTGAAGTTCAGCGGAATTCTGTGTATAGATAAACTTTTGGCGGCATTCTGGTGGAATTACGCAATTCCGTTCACAAGCTTTGCTGAACGTAATTTCTGCAGAATCTGGAAAATTCTGCAGTGTTAACATAGTCTTAAAGTGTGGGTAAATCAGATTAAAGGAGTACTCCAGAGCTGCTTTTCTTTAACCTATTGTGCCTGGGCTGCAAAAAAATAAAAATAAAAAAGACAAAACAAACCTTAACTCACCTTCCTCCGTTCTGCCGCTATCTGTCTTCGGTCCTCTGGTCTGGTCTTCTTCTAGCTTCTGTGTGCACGGAGAGTCACACTGCGGTCATCGTATCGTCTGCCGCAGCGATGTCTTGCCTCGGCCGGTGACAGGCTGAGCGCAGTGTCATGTAAGGAGCCTGGGCTCCGCCTTCTCCCTGCTGCCTTACATGACACTACGCTCAGCCTATCACCGGCCGAGGCGAGACATCGCTGCGGCAGACGATACGATGACTGCAGTGTGACGATTCGTGCACACAGAAGCTCAAAGACAACTGGACCAGAGGACCAAAGACCGGGGCAATGGAGGAAGGTGAATTAAGGTTTTTTTTTTTTTGCAGCCTGGGCACAATAGGATAAAGAAAAGCAACGCTGGAGTACTCCTTTAAAACTATATATCATTACCCAAATCAGTGCCGCCATTCTTGAGATACATGCTGTATTAGCCTCTAATGCAAATAGGTAAATGGACACCTTTGTGCAACAGAGGTGGTAACCGGCATACCCAGCATTCCTGCCTCCTTCCCCTTTGCGATGAGGTGGGCAGGCATATGGGAGCAGAGGTGGTGGAAGCAGGGATGCTGGGTATGACCTGCCTCTATTGCACAAAGTTGGCTATGTACATATTAGCAACAGAGGATAATACCGGGCACCGATCTGAGTGATAAATCATTTTAATCCTGTTCACCCGCATTACCCTATGTATAAGGTTTAGTGCGAATGAACCAGTTGTCAGTTTCCCTTTAAACAGGACAAGGCATGCAGGTTTTCTCACTCCCTGTACAGGGTTTAGTTCTGCAGAACAGGGTGGGGGCATGAATCCTGCAGCTTAGCACGGCCTCTGACTTTTGAGCTTATAAAGGAAAACTATTTTATAACTTAGCCAGCAGCTAAGAGACAGGTATTATTTGTTTTATCTTCCTAAAGTTTTTTTTTTTTTTTTTGCAAAATAGTAAAATGCCCCAAAAAACGCTAAAAAAAATGCTGTATAAAACAAAAAAGCTTGATAATTATTGGCTTATTTTGCTTTCAAGTAGAAGTGTATTGTTGAGCCTTAGAATACAATGTGTGAACATAGCCCAAAAATACTACATAAAGAGCCTGTCCAGGCATGCTGGGAGTTGTAGTTTTGCAACAGCTGGAGATACACTGTTTGAAAAACACTGCACTACAGAGTATACCACAATAAGTGTATCTTGGATGACAAGAACACACCAACGTCATTGATGATGGAGGCGAGGATCCTGGCAATTGCCTGAAGGTGTCTAGTCATTATGGTGCCAGAGTCCATTAACATGTGGTCATGCAGAGAAAAAAAGAATCCATAGGAAAAAGTAAATAAAATGAGTCCTGTATATTGTGCTGCCCAAAAGCTGGTTATATCAGGTTACTTCATAGTGCGCAAATGGATTACCAAGAAACAATTTTGATGTGCAGAAGAACGTCACATTCTGATCTTTGTTTCATTAACACTTCCATGACTGGGGAAGGTCAAAACCCTTTTTGTATTTTTTACTAAAAAAACATTATTGTTTGTCACTTTCTTGTCACATGAAATGCATTACATACTGAAAAGACCAGGTATCCAAACAGAAAAAATATAGGTGGCTTTAAAATACCCTAAAAAATGTTATGTTCTATGTTTAAATATGCTTAAGGTCAAATTATAGGATAATGCTAAATAGCAAACACACAAAAGGGGCCTAAGAATTGTTGGAGAAAAAGGGCCCCTTCTAACCTCGAGGGTTGACAGAGGTAGGATTGCTTTTGAGTTCTCAGCTGCGAGTTTTGCTGGTGATCGGAGAGCCAAGTCCAAAAATAACAGCAAGAAGAGACCTAGCAACCATAAGATGTTTATCTCTCTATTTAACACTGCCCTCCTCAAGGGACAAATGATCAGAATGTTCTGGGATGAACCAGGCTGGAGATACTGCTGTTAAATACCAAAACTTTCACCCGTCTTCAAAGCGGCTCTAGAAGTGCTGACTGTAGGGGTGTAAAGGTTTAGGGGTATGGTGACACGTACAACATTCACAGCGTATTTTGCAGCTGATTTTCCTACCCATTGACTTCAATAGGTAGGAAAATCAGCAGCAGAAAATATGCAGCAAAATACGGCACGTGTGACCATACTCTAAAAAGTATTCCAACTAAAACACTTATCCCTAAAATAGTATAATAAGTGTCAGATCTTAGGGCGTGTCTGACTGCTGGGAGCTCGAATCATGCACGTGCACCACTGCTTCATTCATTTTCTATTAAGCATTGGAGAGATTTATCAAAACCTGTGTAGAGAAAAAGTTAACCAGTTGCCTGCCTGTAGCAAGCAATCAGATTACTTCTTTAATTTTTAAAAAGACCTCTGAGAAATAAAAGAGGATCTGACTGATTGGTTGCTATGGACAACTGGTCAACTTTTCCTCTACACAGAATTCGATACTCCCCAGAATACACCTTTATGGTCTATTCACACGTACAGTATCCTGTGCAGATTTAATGCGTAGGATTTTCTGCTGCGGATCTCAATGTAAACTAAATGACTGAACACAGCTTCAAATCCTGCGCATCAAATCTGTGAAGAATACTGTACATGTGAATAGACCCTAAAGGGGTATGTTGTATGATTTGTATTTATTTAGGGGCTCTGGTGTGTAGTCTGTATCCAATTTGGGTCTTCTAATTGGGGTTGTAAGTACCATTTTAATTGAAACATTTTGCTTTGACAACTAAGCACAAACTTTACGTTCTCACTTTACAGGTCTCTGTGATGTCTATTCTTAAAAATTGGTAAATTGTAGCAAGAGGAACAATATAACGCAATGTGAACATTGCCATTGTGCTCCATTCGGCTATTTAAAAATTTTTTTTTTGCACAGAACATCTCAAAAATGTATCAGACCACAACCGACTACACCGGGTCCCACTAACTTGACTAGGGTCTGTCGGGAATCTGGTAGTTTAGCGGAGGGGGGAAAAATTGTGCATGCATTTTTTCCTTCACTAAACTCCCATTGTTTTGACGGAATTGCTGAAGGAGCGCCATATGGCAGAGGCCAACGGCAATGTGAAAAAAGCCTAACAATAAAAATATGTTTCTAGTGGATACAAATAGCACTTATAAGGGATAGTAGATTGTTATAGTGAGAATGTAAGAGTCTAAGTTGTACAGTCAAGCTCAGACTTTACATGGAGTCACATATGCTTGACTGCCAACCCATTTAACCAGGGACATTGGTGGGGGTTCCAGTGGTTAGACACTTATCACTTACATTGTGGATCTGGGAGAACCTTTTTCAGCATTTTTCCAGGGATATAAAAATACTAAGAGCCAGGTAATCAATAGAGACACAAAATGGACCAAGACACCTAAAAGGGTATTCCCACCTTAGAATCTAAACGCATATTGCTAGTATAAGCCACAACATATTTATTGTGGGGGTCCAACCCATCCCACATACTAAGGGACAGAGATCCTTTAACTCACCTGCACTGTGCCGCTATGGGCCACTGTGTACGGAATTGTAATACAGCTCAATTTATGGGAAATGTTATAATTCCATTGTTATTCCCAAGAGATTTAGTACCCAGAGATGGCATCACTGATGCAATAGAAAGAAATTTCCTGTTGCTGTATTACTGCTCATCTTGACACAACATGTTGGAGCCATCAATACATCGATTGGGCAGTCAATGTAAAAGCCTCCCGTTAAAGGCATATGTATCTGGTCTCCGATTCTTCTCAATCTACAGCTTCTCTGTTTAGAGCAGAAGTCAATGCTTTCCAGGGCCGGACTGGCCTACCAAGACACCAGGATAATTGCCGGTAGGCTGCTAGCCCGCCCACACAATGTTTGGCAAGTAGGAGCTACCTTACATTGTTAAATTGACAATGTCAGGCAGCCACCAGTGATACACGCAAGGTCCTTCTACTCACACAATAATATATTGCATTATCTTACTCTGAGCAGGAGACAGTAGGTAAACTTTGAGTGCGGCACTGCGTCAGCCTTGTTGTGCTGAAAGTCCCCAGCTGGGATGCATAGCCTGCATTCTATCTTCCACCGCTCTCAGGAGGGGTGGTGGCTCCGCCCCTGACCCAAAGTATCCCTGCCCCTAGACATCTTTGCCGCTTTTATGATGAGTATCCAAATCTCTTCCTATGAGCCATCCCAGGAGTTGCCCTTAGGCTGGTAGGGCAGTGTACACTATTATCATGTGGGGGACTGGAGTGAGGTTACAAGCATAGGGGATGATGTGACCAACCAGGGTAATTATGAAATTCAGCCCAAGGAATCCATATAGCTCCATAATCCTGAGGGTGGATTCATCTAAAAATACCAGGGGCTGCGACAGAGGTCATAGCACTGGAGGATGGTATACTTATTACTCTCTTTATGCATCCTGCAGAGGCTGACTGTATGATGAATGAATGACTATTGCACCCTGTTATCAACCACGTCAGTCTCTGGGTTGAAGTCTAACTTACTAGGGTCTAAATTTATTTGGGTTCCTGTAAGGCTGTATTCACACGGTTCCGTTTTTCACCATGATTTTGGTATAATTCTGATGAAACTACAGCAATAACTGCACTATTTTTACCATGCTTTGCATAATAGAAAACTCTTGTGGCAATTTCACCAACATTGTAGCAACTTTGCAGGAAAAATGTAGAAAAACTGCACTGCCTGAACACAGCCTAAAGCCTGGGGATGGCTGCAGTAGCTGAGGGAAGAAATATCAGTCTGGGACAGATAGAAAAGAAAAGGGAACGTCTACAATCAGAGAAGACATCACCTGTAAGTCAATGGGTGTATAGATGACATGCCACCTTTATTGACATAGTACAGCCTTGTGTTACCTTGTATCAGATGTAATTCTAGAGCATTTTAGAGCTGTGTGTTGTAATGTTTCTCTGTTATTCATCCTGGATAGGTATGAATAAAGCCTGGATAACAATGTGACTTTTGTAGCACAGCTTATTACTTATAACTATAGAGCAACACATACTGTACAATTGAGTGTAGTCTTGTGGATGGCAGCTGTTGCTCAACAGTTAAAATCCAGTGTCTTTAGAAAGTCCCAGTGTAGCCCAGGACTAATAGAAAATGCTGTTACCAGTGACCCTATACAAACTGACACTGTCTTTATTGTCATGACATTGCTAAAGTGAGATGTTTTTTGTAACCAATAGCATCCAGTATCCACATACATTTTGCTTCCTTGAGCTGCAGACATGATACCTACACCACCCATTACTGGCTGCAGCGGTGTCTCACCCCAGTAAGTGATTGGTGGAGCAGTAATATAGTTCAGTGGAGCCCTGATGCAGACACCGGAGGCTATGAGGGAGCGAGGGAGGCAAGCAGAAGCTTTTTTCTGTGGGCATGGGCACATTAGTTAACAAAAAAAAATTTCACTTGATACCCCTTTTAATGTGTAGGGCTCAGATGTTGAGAAGATGAAAAATAGCTGTTAGACTGACCGCAGTCAACTGGAACTCGGGAGGTAGTAGATCCGCTGGACAGCAGTAGTCTGGCACACAAGAGGTAGGAAATCCGCTAGACCTGTGTGGCTGATGACGCGGGCTGTGCCAGGGAACAGAGTCCAAGGTGCCGCTGGTTTTTACCAGAGCCCATCGCAAAGCGGGATGGTCTTGCTGTAGCAGGCGGCACCCAGGTCGCTACCCTGGCAAGACTCAACCACACAAGTAACTAAGGTGAAGCGAGGCACAGAAGGGATGAGACAGGACGTAGTCAGGATAGCAGGAGGTCAGGGCAGGCGGCAACGGAGCATAGTCAGGAACATAGCAGTAGGTCAATAGGCAGGCGGCAAGGAACATGGTTAGGTCACGGAATGCAAAGGTCAGGAACACGACAAGACAACACAGGAAACACTTTATCTTAGGCACAGTGACAAACAAAGATCCGGCAGAGGTATGTGTAGAAACTTATAACAATGAGACAGGTGAAACCCATGATTATGGGCGTACTGGCCCTTTAAATTTTTTGAGCTCCGCCGCGCGCGCCCTAGGAGGTGGGGGCACGCGTGCCGTTGCTCAGAGATTGAGGTGACTAGGGCTGGAACTCGCATGTGGGCGCGTCCCGCAATGCGAATCCCAGCCCCGCTGGCAGGAGACATGAGAAGGAAGATGCGTTCAAGGCCGGCGTGTCCGGCTGGAGCGCAGTGTGTAACAATAGTTTTTTTTTAATTTATTCATTCATAAGTTTCCAAGAGGAATAACAGGACTGACACAATGCGTTCTATGAAAAGCTGATTTAGAATTTTTATTTCATAGGGGATATAAGCATGTTATTCAGCAGACATGTTAGGAGAGGTGACATATCCTCTAACATATTTTGTCTTTGCTTGCATCAGATCAGTACTATATCCTCTTTTATTGTCTGCAGAGTGCCGTTGTATACCAGGTATATAATCACTATTTGGTTACTATATGGTGGAAATACTGGTGCCTATGAAGTGGTAGTGCCCATTTTTCCCTGACTAAAAAGTGAGTGTACACCTGTCCATAACTATGTGATGTGGGTATTCCACTTTATTTTCCTTTGTATGTTGATAGCGGGGTTCACATATTAAGCTATTCTTCATCTTCTCAACATCTGAGTCCCTACACATTGAAAGGGGTATCAAGTGAATTTTTCATTAGCTGTATATTCAAAGTGCTGCTATTCTAAGAGACTGACCTGGAGTTTTCAACTGCAACATCTGTATTTTTGCTGACCACTGCTTGAGAACAGGTAAGGAATTTGTTCAGGTGTTTGCTATTGTGTGTTTGCTAAAGAGCATAGCTCATTAAGGTGTTATATTTGTTGTTGCAGGAGGAGCTTGTGAGGGAATGTGTGTATATATAGGCACAGACTCATTTGCTGGCCTAATTCATTAGCTGCATATTCAAAGTGCTGCTATTCGAAGTGCATTGGAGAGATATTGCAAGAGATAATCAGGAAGTAGTGTGTTATTAATAGAGGGGGTGGGGTAATCCACTACCAGACAGATCCCCAAAAACAAAAGGCTAAGGCAGTTGGAATCCAACATGCCTTTTCTCCACCAACATCATCTGTCAGGAGGCCCCCAAAGACAATGAATGATTAGCTGATCCATCTGGGATCAGTGAGTTTGCTGACTTTTTACTAATGTGTATGGGGGTTTTAAGTTTATTCACAAACAACCTACTAGACCTTACCGATGAGGAGTCCTGTGTGTACTCTCTCTGGTGGACTCACAGCACCTCAGTTCAATAGTATTGGTCACTTCTGAGCCTGCTTCAGTGCTCAAAACTATTCAACTGTATAACTCCATGTGTGGTCTGCCTAGTTATTTATGCAGAAGGTATACTTTACTCAAGAGCATGTAGTGTCTTTTGATTCATCACATCAAATTATTACCTTGCAATGGTGACGGCACTTTACAATAAGTCTTCACGTTCAGGATTTGCCCTTGGCGAAACCAACAAGTATTTACAAGTGGATCTGCAGCTGAAATTTTAGGATAACACTCTGATTTTTGCTATGGACGTGCTTGATGTATGCACTAAAGGATTAGTCCTATTGCCAATAAAGGGAACAGACCAATCATTCAAATGTGCTTTTCTATAACATGGACAACTGCAAAGTTTATTCCAGAGCACATGTCACTGGTATGGAATATGTCTAATCCACAAGCAAGAGCACTCCAGCTCACCCCGGGTATAAGCCCCACTGCAGTACGGACTGGAGCGGACCAACTCCTTGTTTTCAACAATAGAAATAGTAGATGGTCCAGCGCAGAAGCTCTGTAAAATCCTTCTATCTTTATTAGTTTCCGAACACAGGCATTCAGGAATAACAGGTGACTTGTTTCGGCTATCTTACGTAGCCTTAGTCATGCACAGACATCATGTCTAATTATGTCTAATGTATTTACTTAGTATTCACAAACATTTTATAGGTGTAAACTCTGCTTTACAATGTGCCAGTCACTGGTTACCCATTCAGTTCAGAATCCTCACTCTTATCCACAAAGCTCCCCCCAGTGCGGCACCTGCCTACATCTCCTCCTTCATCCCGGTCTACCATCCTACAGGTTCTCTCCACTCTGCTTACGATCTAAACCTAACATTTTCTATAATCCAAACCTCCCACTGCAGTCTCCAAGACTTTATTTGCGCTGCACCAGTTTTCTGAAATGCCCTGCCCCAAATCATCAGACTTATACCAAACATCCACAGTTTTAAACAGGCCCTAAAAATCTCTTCAAGCAGGCCTATAACATCCCCTAAATGCTCTCGCCACACTATCATTCAGCACTGTCTAATGCAGTGTTTCCCAACCAGTATGCCTCCAGCTGTTGCAAAACTACAACTCCCAGCATGCCCGGACAGCCAAAGGCTGTCCGGGCATGCTGGGAGTTGTAATTTTGCAACAGCTGGAGGCACACTGGTTGGAAAACACTGACTAGTGACCGGTTTACCTTCCTTTATGCAATTTATCTTATTTATGAAACATGGCTGGATCATTGAATATACAAAGCACTTTCTGCTTTTGTCTCAACTCTATGCCTCATAATCTGTAAACTCTCATGAGCAGGGCCCTCCCGGTATAATTTTTTGGCGCTATATAAATATTTACTAATCAACATGACAGACCATCATGGCACCAATAAAGGACATGGAGATACAGTATTTACCAATTTAAAATACTAATTTCTTTGTCTAATTTTTTTTATAAAATAAAAAACTTTACATTCTGTTGTATGAACATTTGCTGTTTACAATAGCTTTTACCAATAGATTGCCTGTAATCTGTTGGGTCTGATCTAACGGAATATATTTAAGTGTAACTCATAGTTTGCTGTATCACCTTTTCAAACATTTACTTTCCTTGGACATAAGTGCCCTTGGCAGCCAGTTGTTCCCCTATTACTAGGTATAGGCATATTTATAGTCAGGAAGATTTATGTGCTTTTCTTACTAAAACAGAGTACGTGATAATCTGGCAGCTAATACCACAAGCCTCACTAATACCCGATTAAAGGAATTTAGTCTTTCATCTGCAGCCAAAATAGTGACTAATAGTTGAACTTGATGCACTTGATTTTTACAATACTGATAAGTGTCTATTACAAGCATATGGTAAAGTCCAAACAAGATTCTCTCTGCGCACGCAGAGCACTGTGGATATTACAGGGGCTTCCTACAGCTACTATAAAGCCGGGTTCACATTACTGAATTTCTGTCCATAATTCCGCTCAAGAACTTCAGTCACAATGCTGAATTTTCTGGCTGGAATTTACGACAGGTAATGCAGATCAAAAATGCCACCATAACACTGAACTTGCTCAATGTTCTGGCAGAATCTGCTACGCAGACACTGCTGTCTATGGGAACTGCAATATCTGTGTAGTCATATCAGACTGATTCAGGATTTTGTCTGGCCGAAAATTCCAAAGTGTGAACCCAACTGGGGATAGACTTCCAAAGAGTGGCAGTTCTCCACGGCACTGACCAGGAACGGACACATCAGGTAAGTAGAAAGGTGATTTTTTGGCATAATGCAACGCGTTTGTTGCGCGGCTTCATCAGGCCTGATGAAGTTGCACAAGCGGGGTGAAACGCGTTGCATTATCCCAATAAAATCACCTTTCTACTTACCTGACGTGTCCGTTCCTGGTCAGCGCCGTGGAGACCCGCCACTCTTTGGAAGTCTATCCCCAGTTGGTGTCGACTTGGTTGGGAGGCTGCAGACCGGACCCTAATGCTCACTGACACTTACCATTGTTGTGTGTGAGTCCACACAACCACCTGGGGTAAGAGGCTTGCCTAATCATTCCTTTTGCCATATCCACCCGGGTGGTTTACGCTATGGAACGCTCTTTTTGTTTTTATATAAAGTGTGAACCCAGCCTTTCTAGTTTATTACAGCATTCTTTAATTGTCCTGTTATCTGTAGTTTCAGCGATACACTTAAAACTACATTTCCCAGCATGCCCAGCTCCTCCTCAGAGTGTATCCACTGCCCCTCTATTGTATTTTCTGTGTAGCCCACCCAACCTTACACACCCTATTATGGCCAGCTGAGCCTTCACTCTTCTGTACCACTTTAAACTAGTGATATGGAGTTTAACCCACCAGTTACCCCCTTACTTCCTCCAAATAAGATTTACCCATGCATGGCATCAATTGCAGTTCTGTCATACATGGCAAACTGAGTTCATGCTCACTAAGCCATACTCCATTGGAAGAGAGGCTGTGCTGAGCATAAGCACACAAGACAGTGTCATGGAAAAAGATCCCTGGTATAGCCACATGATCGGAATCGAGAAATCGAGGGCAATAATAAAAAAGTAAAAAAAAATAATTTTAATATAACATATCTTTGCAGCAATCTCCCAATAACCAATGGGAATGCTCATAAAGCCTAAGAAATGAACAATGACAAACCATCAATAGTGAACAGCTCTAGATGTCCCTTACCTGTCCGCAGCCAAGAGCGCTGCACACGAAAGGACGATCGTCTCCCATTACTTTACCTGCCGACCAAACAAAAGAAGAAATTGTTAGCTACAGTAGTCTTTAAAATAAATTATCACTTTCAGTGAAGACACCACTGTGGCGTATTGAGAAAGAGCAACACAGCTTAATTCACGCCGGTGGTGTGCAGGGAAAAATGATAAAAGAGAATTCCTAGTAATTGCCATGTAAAGCAGGGTTTTCAAAACAACGTGTCTTCAGCTGTTGCAAAACTACAACTTCCAGCATGCTCAGACAGCCAAAGGCAGCCCGGTCATGCTAGGAGGTGTAGTTTTGCAACAGCTGAAGACACAGGGTTTGGAAAACACTGCAGCACAAGTCCGTCTGTCCTGGTTTATTGCAATGTATTAGTCAACTGAAGGAAACCCTCAGCTGTGATAAGTATAAGGTCTGTGGGGTTTTAACATGTTACCCAAAAAAATAAAAAATAAAGAATGTTTCCATTCATTGACAATGAACAGATGTTAAGAATGGTGAGGAACTGAAACAAACAACTGGTTGGAGAGCTATAGAATTTGTAGGTAACACAACAATTGAGCTATTTTATACATACATTTTATACATAAATACCTAAAAGTCTATTCACAGCATACAGTTTACATTCACAGCTTACAGCATAAAATCCTGTGCATCAAATATGCGCAGGATACTGTACATGTGAATGCACCCTAAAGAAGGACACTCAGGGGCTAGAGGCAGGAAGCACATAAATGGCTGCAGTGTGTACGCTTCTTCCAGCGTCTGCTATCTGGTGTCTGATTAAATATAGGGGCATGTGGGTTCAATCTCCAACTAGGCCGAGTTCCAAGGGCTAACCATGATAAGCACTGTACAGCGACCCAGAATATCTGCCCAGTCAACCCTGTGCGGGGTTAAACAGGTGGAAGAGCTGGAAGGCGCTCATCACTCATAAGGAAATCACTGATCATTTCACCACCTCACCGCTGCCACAATCCAAACAACACCACATTTATTTATCCTGTCAACCCATCTGCTTGTTTTCTCTAGAAAATAAATAAAATTTACTACATCACTAAGAAATTATACACAGCAAAACTTCATCCAACATCTGACATAAAGACACCTTGATCATCTGCTGTTTGGGGCACAGAATTGAGGACAATCCAAAATCTCCGAAGACTAGGGGTAGCCAGTCAGGAGACTTCACTAAGGACCCCAGATAACCCCAGTGTACAGTCAAAGGGGTATTTCAGCACTAAGTAAAATTGCAGGGGGTCCTAGGGGTTGGAACCCTGTGATCAGAGACTGTTGATAGAAAATACATTTTTACGGGCTGGAATACCTCTTTAATGGTGCGTTCACACGGCCGTCTGTCCCCGTTTTTTTTAATCCCCATTTTGTTTCTTTTTTTGCAGGCTGTAAACGGATTCGAAATGGTAAAAAAAAAAAATCCCATTCATGTCAATGGGATTTTTTTTTTTTTTTTTTTACAATCCGTTTGCACCCGTCTGCACTAATTTCCGTTTTTTTGACGGCAGAAAAACGGCACATGCAGTATTTTTTCTTCCGTCCGAAGAACAGAAGAAAAAACAGATACAGTAAATTTAATATTGAAGCCTATGGAATATGGATGAGCCTTTAACCCCTTAAAGACCCGGGGTTTTTCCATTTTCGTTTTTTCCTCCTTAGCTTCAAAAAATCATTACTCTTTCAATTTTGCCCCTAAAAATCCATATTATGGCTTATTTTTTACGCCACCAATTCTACTTTGTTATTACGTCAATCATTTTACCCAAAAATTTACTGCGAAACGGGAAAAAAAAATCATTGTGAGAAAAGATTGGAAGAAAACACTATTTTGTAACTTTTGGGGGGTTCTGTTTCTAGAAAAAACTCATAACTACATGCAGGAAAATGTATACGCTTAAAACTGTCATCTTCTGACCCCTATAACTTTTTTATTTTTCCATGTATGGGGCAGTATGAGGGCTAATTTTTAGTTCTGTGATCTGAAGTTTTTATCGGTACCATTTTTGTATTGATTGCTTTTTAATTTTTTCATGATGTAAAAAGTGACCAAAAATGCACTATTTTGGACTTTGGAATTTTTTGGCGCATACGCCATTGACTGTGCGGTTTAATTAATGATTTATTTTTATAATTCGGATATTTCCGCACGCGGTGATACCACATATGTTTATTTTTATTTACACAGTTTTTTTTTATGGGAGAAGGGGGAATAGGAAACCATTGATCAATGATTCTGCTTCTTGACTGCTCATGCCTGGATGCCTGGATCTCATCATTCAGCGATCGGACAGCGGGGGGGCAGGTAGGGACCCTCTGGCTGTCCTGTAAGCTGTTCGGGATGCCACGATTTCGCCGCAGCGATCCCGAACAGCTCCCTGAGCTAACCGGCAATGATTTACTTTAACTTTAGATGCAGCGTTCTGAACGACACATCTAAAGAGTTAAATAGCGCTCGGCACCTTGATCAGTTAGAGGCCGTGGCCCCGCGTTATAGAACGGGAGCGGACTCAGGGCGTACAGGTACGCCCTGGGTCCTTAACAGGTTAATGTCATCCGTTTGCATCCTTTTTTTGGTTTATTAACGACACGGATCCAAATTGATAGAAACGGATAACATCCGTTTGTATCCGTTATTTTTAAGTCAGTTTTTAATTTTGACAGGAGAAGAACGGAACAGGTCTAGACGGCCGTGTGAACGCAGCCTAAAGGAGAACAGCTTACTTTTTTTGTTTTTTGTGCCTGGGCTGCAAAGACATAAAAAACAAACTTTTAAGGGGTACTCTACTGGAAAACATTTATTTTAATCAAATGGTGACAAAAAGTTAAACAGATGTGTAAATTACTTCTACTAAAAAATATTAATCCTTCCAGTACACGGGAAGTTCTTTTCTTTTTGAATTTCCTTTCTGCCTGACCACAGTGCTCTCTGCTGACACCTCTGTCCATTTTGTGAACTGTCCAGAGCAGGAGGTTTTCTATGGGGATTTGCTCCTACTCTGGACAGTTCCTAAAATGGACAGGCGTGTCATCAGAGAGCACTGTGGTGAGGCAGAAAGGAAATTAAAAAAGAAAAGAACTTCCTGTGGATCAGAACAGCAGCTGATAAGTACTGGAAGGATTAAAGGACAACTGCAGCGCAATATACACTTATCCCCTATCTACAAGATAGGGAATAAGTGTTTGATCGTGGGGGGTCCGACCGCTGGGACCCTCACGATCTCCTGTACGGGGCCGCGGCTGTGCCGTGGCTCTCCCGTGCAGGGGGGGTGCCTGCCACAGCATGACGTTGCGGCCGGCACGCCTCCTCCATGCATCACTATGGGAGAGGCGGGGAGGCAGTGTTCGTGCCTCCCCGGCTCCCCCATAGAACTGTATGGGGACGTGGAGGAGACGGGGCGTCACCGTCGACCTCTAGGTCGACGCTACGCGCCCTTAGCACTCACTATGAGCGCTTATGGCGGCACCCCGTTAAGGAGATCTCGGGGGGTCCCAGCGGTCGGACCCCCCGCGATCAAACACTTATCCCCTATCTTGTAGATAGGGGATAAGTGTATATTGCGCTGCAGTTGTCCTTTAAGATATCTAGCCCCCCCCCAGCGCATTTATCATGATATGCCGCCACAGTGCAATTATAATTTACCAACTGCAGCGCATTTATCATGATATGCTGCCGCAGCGCATTTATAATGTACCCCCACAGCACATTTATCATAATATTCCACCGAAGACTTATGTGTGAAAAGTATTCTATCAGCAGCGCATCTGCCAGCCCGATGCGCTGCTGATAGAATACCTTTCACACATAGCGCTGCATAGGCATATGTATATAAAAGCGCATCTATATACATATGCCTCTGCAACGCTATGTGTGAAAAGTATTCCATCCGCAGCGCATTGGGGTGACCGGCGCTGTGGAGGGGTACATTATAAATGCGCTGCGGTGGCATATCATGACAAATACTCTGCGGAGGGGTACATTATAAATGGGCTGCGGTGGCATATCATGACAAATGCTCTGCGGGGGGTACATTATAAATGCGCTGCGGGGGGGCACATTATAAATGCACTGTGCGGGGGCACATTATAAATGCGCAAACGGATGATATTAAAGGGGTTATCCACCATAAATTGATTTTAGTACATACCTGGCAGACAGTAATGGACATGCTTGGGAAGGATCTGTGCTTGTCTCGGGGCTAAATGGCTATGTTGTGAGACTACCATAATACTGTGGCTAGCTTTTTGTGAACTGGTATTTCCTTTTTGATTCCTCTTTTTTGCCAACAAATCCCATAATTCCATTTTCCTCCCTCCCACACATCAGCCACCCCACCCATTGAAACATAAATGAGCTGCATCCATCAAAAGACCTGTGGTTTTTAATCAGGGTGCCTACAGCTGTTGCATTAGTTTAAGATTGATCTCTCTCCCATCAAGCGATGGCTCCACCCATTGAAGCAGACAGGCTCCCTGTCATCAGCTGACTAGTGAGTCAGGTCTCGGCCACATTGCAAGCTGGGAAAAATCTGAGACAACAGTCATTTTGTATGCTGGTAAAAATAAATATTGGGGTGAAAATCACAAGAATTGTGAGAAAACCGTCACACACAGGTACAGACACTATATTATGAACTACACTAACTTTACAGCCCCTGTAGCATAGTCAAATAAAAAAAAAAGAATCCTGGAATAGCCTTTAAAGGCTCATCCATCTGTCATAGATTTCAATGTTCAATTTTAATTTTATAATATCCGTTTATATTCAGTTATTTTTGACGGAAGAAAAAATACTGCATGCACCATCTTTTTCCCGTAAAAATAAATAAATAAAATAAAAACGGAACAGGAAGCAAATGGGTGATAAAGGATTGTAAAAAAAAAATCCTATTGACATCAATGGGATTATTTTACAGCAGTTTGCAACCAGTTTGAAAAATTATCAAACGGATTGATAATGGGCATTGATTAACAGATGCAGTCGGCCATGTGAACGAGCCCTAATACCCTATCCACAGGATAGGGGATAAGTAGCTGATCGAGGGGGGGGGGGGGGGGGTCCAAACTCTGGGACCCCTGTGATCTCCGGAACACAGGACTGCGGCCATCAGTGAAGGAGGGAGCGTGACGTCTACTGGTAGACGGCACGCGGTCCATTAATTTCTATAGAAGCTTCGGTGATGTCCAAGTACTGCACTCGGGTCTTTTTGGCGCTCCCATAGAAATGAATGGAACACGTGCCATCGGCAGCATGCGCTCCTCACCGAGAGCCGGATCATGTTCTGGAGGTCACGGCACATTTTTTTAGAAAAACAATAGACATATTGTACAAAACAAAGAAACATAATTAGTACATACCATTATGAAATCCTAAAAAAGCGATATCTTAGTCTGAAGAAAAAACACTTATATCGTTCCTCTTATTCAGACCTAATGCACCCAATTAAAGCCATTTAAGCATTTTTCCTTCAGACAGCACTTGTAAGGATTTCATAATGGTATGTACTAATTATCTTTCTTTGTTTTGTACAATATGTGTAATTTTTCTAAAAATATGTGCTCCATATGATCCTCATCTACAGTAATGGCCATAAATGTTGGCACCCCTGAATTTTTTTTTTTACAGTATTTCTCACAGAAAAGGATTGCAGTAACACAAAATAATTATTGGCACCCTTTCAAAATTGTGGAAAAATAAGATTGTTTCAAGCCTGTGATGCTCCTTTAAACTCACCTGGGGCAAGTAACAGGTGTGGACAACATAAAAATCACACCTGAAAGCAGATAAAAAGGAGAGAAGTTCACTTAGTCTTTGTATTGTGTGTGTGCGCCACACTAAGCATGGACAACAGAAAGAGGAGAAGAGAACTGCGAGGACTTGAGAACCAAAATTGTGGAAAAATATCAACAATCTCAAGGTTACAAGTCCATCTCCAGAGATCTAGATTTGCCTTTGTCCACAGTGCACAACATTATCAAGAAATTTGCAACCCATGGCACTGTAGCTAATCTCCCTGGGCATGGACGGAAGAGAAAACTTGATGAAAAGGTGTCAACGCAGGATAGCCCGGATGGTGAATAAGCAGCCCCAAACAAGTGCCAAAGATATTCAAGCTGTCCTGCAGGCTCAGGGAGCATCAGTGTGAACTATCCATCGATATTTAAATTAAATGAAACGCTATGGCAGGAAGCCCAGGAGGACCCGACTGCTGACACAGAGACATAAAAAAGCCAGACTACATTTTGCCAAAATGAACTTGAGTAAGCCAAAATCCTTCTGGGAAAACGTCTTGGTGACAGATGAGACCAAGATAGAGCTTTTTGGTAAAGCACATCATTCTACTGTTTACTGAAAATGGAATAAGGCCTACAAAGAAAAGAACACAGTACCTACAGTGAAATATGGTGGAGGTTCAATGATGTTTTGAGGTTGTTTTGCTGCCTCTGGCACTGGGTGCCTTGAATGTGTGCAAGGCATCATGAAATCTGAGGATTAACAATGGATTTTGGGTAGCACTGTACAGCCCAGTGTCACAAAGCTGGGTTTGCGTCCGAGATCTTGGGTCTTCCAGCAGGACAATGACCCCAAACATACGTCTAAAAGCACCCAGAAATGGATCGCAACAAAGTGCTGGAGAGTTCTGAAGTGGCAGCAATGAGTCCAGATCTAAATCCCATTGAACACCAATAAGAGAGATCTGGAGCAGTTTGCAAAGAAAGAGTGATCCAACATTCCGGCTGAGAGGTGTAAGAAGCTTATGGATGGTTATAGGAAGCGACTGATTTCAGTTATTTTTTCCAAAGGGTGTGCAACCAAATATTAAGTTAAGGGTGCCAATAATTTTGTCCAGCCCATTTGTGGAGTTTGGTGTGACATTATGTCCAATTTGCTTTTTTCCTCCCTTTTTTGGTTTAGTTCCAATACACACAAAGGGAATCAACATGTGTATAGCAAAACATGTGTTACTGCAATCCTTTTCTGTGAGAAATACTTCACTTTCTAGAAAAATTTCAAGGGGTGCCAACATTTACGGCTATGACGATATAGTTTAATGTATATTAATATTATATCTTATACAGTGGGTTAATAAAGTTATTTGTATATAAGTGTGGGGATCTAGACAAAGGTTAGAGGTCAAGAGGAAGCGCTGAGGATAGCGTGAAATGGCCCGTTGGTCATAATCTGTATCGGCGACCTGACTGGTTTAATATATTCTTCATAAGATGGGCTCTACTATAAGTCAATAGTACCCAATTGTTGCAACAGGACAGAAAGACATTGGGGAGCAAAAATGCTCAGCTACACCCTTCTCCCAGCTCTATCCAACAATGGTGGAGCTTTGAACACCCAGATATCCACCAATCAAAACTTTTGCCACTATTGAAGTGAATGGGAGCTGAGCTGCAGTAACCCAGTGCCACTAATACACAATGAATAGTAGGGGGCTTTTAGCCCTGTTCACTGTGTAGTGCAGGGTGCCAAATAGCTGATTGGCTATTAATTATACAGTCCTAGAAAACTTCTTAAAATTCTGAAATAACTTTAAAAAAAATGCTTTTTAGGGGACAATCATATGGTACACATATTACTGTACAGTGTATCACATGAATACTTTCAAATCATAGTTAAAAAATGCCATGTATACCGGGGTAAGTAATCCCCATGTGGTGGTCCTGCAGCTGCTTCCCACCCGCCTGTCTGTCTATGTATAGGGAGACATTTCTCTGAAATGCTGTGTCTTGGGCAGCATAAAACAGGTGATGGTTTCCCTTCAACTATATGTCTATGCAAAGGGTCTGGAGGAGCTGTGAATAAAAGCTTCAACCACTATAAACATCTTTAAAAAAAAAAAAAAAAAACTTAACTGTAATGAAGGGTGGCTATCACTTTAAAGGAGAACTCCAGACCATAAAAATTGTCCCCCATAGTGCCGGCAGTAAAGAAAAAATAAAGATGTACATACCTTCCTCCGGTAACCGTCTACGGTCTCCGCCACAATCCACTTCCTGGTTGCCGGTGGTCGGATGACTCAGCCAATCACCAGCCACAGCGCAGTCCGACTTGGCCGGCGATAAGCGTGACGTTTTCGGCCCTGGCCGCAGATGCCGGTGTAGTGAAGAATTTTGTGTCGGACTGCGCTGCGGCTGGTGATTGGCTGATTCATCCGACCACCGGCAACCAGGAAGTGGATTGCTCTGGAGACCGGAGCGGGTTACCGGAGGCCCCGAGGGAGCGGAGGAAGGTATGTACATCTTTCTTTTTTTACTGCCGGCACTATGGGGGACAATTTTTATGGTCTGGAGTTCTCCTTTAAGATGTAAAGGCTATCACCTTAAAAAGGGACCAACGATAAGTTACGGCTATAGTAATAAAATCTTTTTTATACAGAAACATTAGGTACACAGACATTATTTCATTTAACTGATGGGGAGGAGGACTTTTTCTTGATAAACCCCAATGCAGCATGGGACATTTTCCATCTAATATGCCATGACACAGATTCTTTGCCCATTTTTCTGAAGACAGAAACACAAGAAACATTGTTAGATGAAAAGAAAAGATTCTTTAGAGTCCACAAATGATGTGTGTGCAGTTTACTGTTACTTATTGGTCAAAGAGAAACCTTTTACATTTAAACAGGGCTTCCTACTTCCTATCTCTGCTGTCTGCTTACTGTGCTCACTATCCTACTCACCCAGATACCTGGGAAGGTTCGGTGACCAGCTTCTTTTTTAGGTAAATGGCTGTAAATCTGTCCTCCTACACAGCTACAATACACAGAAACTGGAATGGAAAGATTTCCACCATTTTCTGTGTTTTTAACACACTCCTGGATTTGGCAAAAATTCTGACCAACTACTCTAAAAGGCCGTTCACATGGAGGAAATTCTTCTACTCCACTCAAGTTCCGTTCCGAAAAGCAGACTGCAGATTTTTCGCAGTTTTTGGAGATTTCCAGCAAAATGATGTGCTTTCTAAACACAGATTCCGCTCGAATTCTTAACTTAACGGGGCTCTGAAGGGAATGCCACAAAATTTAAAGACATTTTTTATAATTTTGCGGAATCCAGAATTTCTCTGTGCGGCATTGGACAGTGTAATCCCCAATAAAGGAAAACGGTCATCTGTTCACCCACACTAAACCCAATATACTAAGTTAGGAGACCGATGAGGGTTTTTTTTATAAATCAACTGATGCCAGAAAGTTAAACAGATTTTTAAATTACTTCTATTTAAAAATCTTAATCCTTCCAGTACTTATCAGCTGTTGTTATGTTCCACAGGAAGTTCATTTCTTTTTGAATTTCCTTTCTGCCTGACCACAGTGCTCTCTGCTGACACCTATTTACATTTTAGGAACTGTCCGGAGCAGGATAGGTTTGCTATAGGGACAGTTCCTAAAATGGACAGAGGTGTCAGCAGAGAGCACTGTGGTCAGGCAGAAAGGAAATTCAAAGAGAATAGAACTTCCTGTGGAACATAACGTTAAAGGCTGATAAGTACTGGAAGGATTATGTTCCACAGGAAGTTCTTTTCTTTATGAATTTCCTTTCTGCCTGACCACAGTGCTCTCTGTGGACACCTCTGTCCATTTTAGGAACTATCCCTATAGCAAACCTATCCTGCTCCGGACAGTTCCTAAAATGGACAGAGGTGTCAGCAGAGAGCACTGTGGTCAGGCAGAAAAGGAATTAAAAAAGAAATAAACTTCCTGTGGAACATCCAGCAGCTGATAAGTACTGGAAGGATCAAGATTTTTAAATAGAAGTCATTTACAAATCTGTTTAACTTTCTGGCACCAGTTGATTTGAAAGAAAATGTTTTCCAGTGGAGTACCCCTTTAAAAAATACCTGACGGCAGGGTCTCCTGCAAGCTCGGTCAAATCCATATACCACTGCTTGCATTTCCAAGCAGAGCCAAAAGCAGCCAAATGAGAATGCATCTTCTTAATAACTAAAGGGGGTCTCACCACTCAAAACTTTAGACCTGTCAGTAGTTTTCAGAACCTGAGGGTAGTACATAGAGAAAGCTAGCCAAGTAAGTGTACCAGTAAGGAATTATGTCATGTCCGCTATGAACACCAATATATTTGGAAACCTCCTGCTGACAAGCATGGAGTTGATCTTGTTGTGCTATAATGTATGCATATTAATGGTAGCATGCAGTTATCCAATTTCATACAACAAGAACAGCAGGAAAGAGACATATGCACAGCAGCAAACATGAGTTCTGCACATTTTCATGACAGAATTAAGTAAGTGGCTTGTCTTACAAGCTTCAGTCCTCAAGCATTTCCTGGGAAAGTCCGGTGGACACAGTATTAATTTGGAGCCCATAAGCCGTGCATGTGTATCATTTTATTACTATTATTTATAAATGAAGCGTGAAGGAAAAAAAAAGCAGTTCCTCCCTCCAGCAGCTCAGGGCCTGGGACATGCTCCAAGTCGGCAGCACTCCACTCGCTGGTTCTGTAGGAAAGCTATGTGATAGACTATGAAAAGTCGTCGTGTCAGCAATGAGCCTTAGGCAGGAGGTTTTCCTCTGTGAGACGCTTTTTAGCCATGGTGCAGTGCGACCAGACTGGAAACCACAATGTTATGCTTTTAAACTATAGTTTAATGCAGTGTTTCCCAACCTTACTCAGAAGAAATGGGGTTACAAATTTTGGGGGGCTTTTTTTCTTATTTTTCCTTGTGAAAATGAAGTTAGGCTAAAACCAGCAATTTAGTGAAAAATTTTTTTCCCATCCAACTTTAACAAAAATTTGTCAAAAACCTGTGGGGTGTTCAGGCTCACTATACCCCATGTTACATTCCGTGAGGGGGTGTAGTTTCCAAAATGGGGTCACATGTGGGTATTTATTTTTTTGCGTTTATGTCCGAACCGCTGTAAAATCAGCCACCCCTGTGCAAATCACCAATTTAGGCCTCAAATGTACATGGTGCGCTCTCACTCCTGAGCCTTGTTGTGCGCCCCCCGAGCATTTTACGCCCACATATGGGGTATTTCCGTACTCAGGAGAAATCGCTTTAAAAATGTTGGGGGCCTTTTTTTCCTTTCACTGCTTGCGAAAATAAAAAGTATGGGGCAACACTTAGTGTAAAAAAATTAAAAAAGTTTGCACTAACAAGCTGGTGTATCCCGCAACTTTTCCTTTTCATAAGGGCTAAAAGGAAAAAAGCCCCCCAAAATTTGTAGCGCAATTTCTCCCGAGTACGGAAATACCCCATGTGTGGCCCTAAACTTTTTCCTTGAAATATGACAGGGCTCCCAAGTGAGAGAGCGCATGTGCATTTGAGGACTAAATTAGGGATTGCATAGGGGTGGACATAGGGGTTTTCTACACCAGTGATTCCCAAACAGGGTGCCTCCAGCTGTTGTTAAACTCCCAGCATGCCTGTACAGTCAGTGGCTGTCCGGAAATGCTGGGAGTTGTTGTTTTGCAACAGCTGGATGCTCCGTTTTGGAAACACTGCCTTACAATACGTTTTTCATTTTTATTGGGGACAGTGTAAGGGGGTGTATATGTAGTGTTTTACCCTTTCTTATGTGTTCGTGTAGTGTTTTTAGGGTACATTCACACTGGTGGGTTTACAGCGAGTTTCCCGCTAGGAGTTTGCGCTGCGGCGAAAAATTTGCCGCAGCTCAAACTTCAAGCAGGAAACTTACTGTAAACCTGCCCGTGTGAATGTACCCTGTACATTCACATGGGGGGCAAACCTCCAGCTGTTTCAAAACTACAACTCCCAGCATGTACTGACAGACCTTGCATGCTGGGAGTTGTAGTTTTGCAACAGCAGGAGGCCCCCAAACGCTGGTTTAATGTAACAGCCGTTTCATTCTACACCGACGGCCTAGTGCAGCGCTAACTCCACTACTAAGGCCACTTTCACACTATAGAAATGTCCGTTTTAAAGATCCTTTATGATGACCTGTTAACAAAACCATTAAAAACGGATATTAAAAACGTATGTTACAAAATCCCATTATAGTCTATGGGATTTTTACATTACCCGTTTTAACCCGTCATAGCCCATTATTAATAACGGACGTTAATTTGTGACGGGAAAGATAGCATGCACTATTTCTCCCGTCACAAAATAACGGGCTATGATGGGTTAAAACAGGTAAAGGTAAAAATCCCATAGACTATAATAGGATTTTGTCACATCCGTTTTTAAATGTTTTGTTAACAGTCATTATAATGGATCTTTAAAACGGACATTTCTATAGTGTGAAAGCGGCCTAACTCTCCATCCCAAACCTGCACACTCTGAAGCAGTGTTTTCCTAACAGTGTGTCTCCAGCTGTTGCAAGGCTGTGCAGCATGCTAGAAGTTCTAGTTTTTTAACAGCTGGAGACACACTGTTTGGAAAACACTGCTCTGGAGGCAATATTCTGGGCCGAAATCATCTCCTTCCCATACATGTAAATAGGGATTCTGCAACTCTATTAAAAAAAATTAAATAAAATAAAAATAAAAACAGCATGCTACTGTCAGCAGACTAGAGTCAATGCAGGGAGACAGCCCTCATGTAGACCCATACCAGAAATGTAAACCTTCGATTTCTGCTGCAGATCAAATACTAAAAATATGTCTCAGATTAGAAATACGCACATCCGACACGTGTGATCATATTCTGACACGCCAGCATACGGTCTCCATTTGCCAAACAATTAATGAGGCTGGGTCAGAATGTTATATTTTAGTCAGAATTTGGCCAACATTTTGGTCAGTATTTTTTAGCCAAAACCAGAAGTGAGATCAAAACACAGAAAATGGAGCTAAACTTTTTATGAGCTTTTCTGGATCTGTTCCACTTCTAGTTTTGGGTAAAATGCTGACCAAAATGGGCTCCAAAATAAAGACAAAACACTGACCAAAATACTATGGAGAGATTTATGATTGCCTTCCTGACATTTATTTTTTCCTGAAATTTGGCACAAACATTTTTGTGCAGTTAGATTTTGTGCAAAAATTTTGCACCATTTCAAAATAGACAACTTTGGCAAAAGGGGCTGAGAAATGGATGGCTTCTTTATTGACTATGCAGCGGACGAGATTTATTAAGTGAGCCTTATTAAAAGTCAGTGAAGTGGCTGCACACAGATACATATTGAGAAATCTTCCCCATTGTGTGAGCCTGTTTTTGCGGTGCACAGGATATCTAACTGATCAGCGAGGGTCTGACACCTGGGAACCTCACTGATCATGAGAGCAGAGGTCATATGTAACGCAGCATAGCATATACTTGGCCAAAGCTTCATTTACTAGCTTTTGCCAACATTTGGAAGCCTTGTATGCAATATAGTGGCCAAACACAAATGCTGACACTCCATTCACTTTGGAGACAATTGACCTTTGATCTCTTGACTGGTGGGGGTCCCTAGCAGCTGGATCACCCCCAACCAACAAGTTATCCCTTATCCTGTAAATAGAGGTTCACTT
Source organism: Hyla sarda (assembly GCF_029499605.1). NCBI lineage: Eukaryota > Metazoa > Chordata > Amphibia > Anura > Hylidae > Hyla > Hyla sarda. The sequence continues at coordinate 111,210,986 of NC_079190.1, read as the reverse complement.
TTATCTAACTCTTAAAAAAAAATATATATATGACGTAATCTCTTTTCTAAGATCTTTTTGAAAACTGCTGGAAATCCCCAAATCTAAGCAGTTTATTAAGAAGCCTTAGTCACTTCCCAGACTTTTCTCTAAATGTATGATAAAGAGATCATAAGAGTAGGGTAAGGAGTATGGAGTTCTACAAATACAGCCATTCTAGCCTTGTCCCACCATTCTGAATAAGCTTAACTTGCATCCCAAAGAGCTATATCCCTCATAGACATTTATGTAATTTCCACAGAATAGGCCATAACATGTCTTATAAATACAGGTCCCACCACATGTGGAGTTGGATTAAGACTGGCTGCTTATCTTCAGGACAGGACATAGATAATTAGGAAGGGGGGGTACCATCTCACACCACCACCACCACCAATCATTTGTTTAGAGAGGCCGCAGTGTTTTAAAGGGGTACTTCGTTGGAAATTTATTTTTTTTTTTTTAATCAGTCTGTGCCAGAGAGTTAAACAGATTTGTAAATGATATAGAAGCGCAGAAGCCAGCGATAAAAGTAACTTCACCTTTATTTTCATCCAGATTAAAACATCGACATGGATTCGTCTCAAACACAATGGCAATGACAAAACTCAGGAAACGTCCAGTACAACGCGTTTCAGGTCACGTGATCTTTCATCAGATGCATCTGATGAAAGATCACATGACCTGAAATGCACCATGCTGGATGTTTCCTGAATTTTATGTTATTGTCATTCTGTTTGAGACAAATCCATGTCGATCTTTTATCGCTGGCTTCTGCTGTTCTATATCATCGTTGGAGGTTTCTTTGCCGTGCGAAAGCCTTAGGTGGGCTGACGTTCTCCGCTACATATAAGATTTGTAAATTACTTCTATTTAAAAATCTTAATCCTTCCAGTCCTTATCAGCTGCTGTATACTACAGAGGAAGTTCTTTCTGTCTGACCACAGTGCTCTTTGCTGACACCTCTGTCCATGTCAGGAACTATCCAGAGCAGGAGAGGTTTTCTATGGGGATTTGCTCCTGCTCTGGACAGTTCCAGACATGGACAGAGGTGTCAGAGAGCACCCTGGACAGACTGAAAATAAATTCAAAAAGAAAATAACTTCCTATGGAGCATACAGCAGCTGATTAGAACTGGAAGGATTAAGATTTTTAAGTAGAAGTCATTTACAAATCTGTTTTAACGTTCTGGCACCAGTTGATAAGAAAAAAATTGTTTCCCACTGGAGTATCCCTTTAACCCCTTCCCGCTATAGGACGTATGCATACGTCCCAGCACCAGACACGTTCGCACACTGGGATGTATCTCTTGCACTGCCGCGGGAAGCGCAGGAGATCGGAGGCGGGACCCAGCTGTCAATCACAGCCAGGGACCAGCCACAGCTGCCGGGGCTGTGATCACACCAGTCCCGGCAGCATTAACCCCATAGATGCCATGATCAATCCTGATCACGGCATCTATGGTGTTGACAGGGGGAGTGTGCTCCCCCTGTTCACCAATGGTGCCGCCGCGATACGATGATGACCTCCTGTCTGCCTGCTACGGAAGCCTGTGAGATCCAGCCAGGGGCTGGATCGCACAGGCTGTAGTGTGTGCAGCTCATCAGGTCATACTGTGCTGCAGTACAAATGTATTGCAGCATAGAATAACCTGTAAAAGTAGAAAAAAATAGATACATAATAAAAAGGTTGTTCAATACATGTATAAAGTGTATAACAAAAAAAAAATGCTCCTTTCTCAATAAAACCTTGTATTGTCATCAAAAAAGATTAAAAAAATAAAAAATAAAAATCATATACATACATAATAGGTATTGCCACATACGTAATGACGTGTACTATAAAGCTATAATGTAAATTATCCCGCACGGTGAACACCATTTAAAAAAAAAAAAAATATGAAAGATTGGGCAATTTTGGTACAAATAGCGGAATAAAAAAAAGATCAAAAAGTAGCAGGTATCACAAAAATGATACAAATAAAAAGTACAGCTCATCCTGCAAAAAATAAGCCCTCATTCAATGGCGTCAGAAGTTACGGCTGTTGAAAAATGAATGGCAGGAAAAGAATTTTGCTCAGAAAATGAAAAAGAACATAGAAAGCTATATAAAATGGGGGTCGCCATAATCGTACCGACCCACAGAATTTAACATCACAGTAGACACCATAAAAAAAAATTTAAACGACAGAAATTTTCCAATTTTTCACAAAAAATGCTGCATATGTCGTCAAAATTGCACCACTTATAAAGTACAATATGTCACGAAAAAAACAAAAAACTATCTCAGAATCGCTCCACCAAGAAAAAGCATTCTAATGTTATTACCATTTAAAGAGACCCAGTCAAAAAAAAGCCTGGTCATTAACCTCTTTAGGACCCAGCCAATTTTCAGTGTAGGATCCGGCTATTTTTTGCACATCTGACCACTGTCACTTTAAACATTAATAACTCTGGGATGCTTTTACCTTTCATTCTGATTCAGAGATTGTTTTTTGTGACATATTCTACTTTTAGTGGTAAATTTTCGTCGATACTTGCACAATTTCTTGGTGAAAAATTCCAAAATTTGATGAAAAAAATTGAACATGTTGCATTTTGTTTTTACTTTGAAGCTCTCTGCTTGTAAGGAAAATAGACATTCCAAATAAATTATATATTGATTCCCATATACAATATGTCTTCTTTATGTTTGCATCATAAAGTCGACATGTTTTTACTTTTGGAAGACATCAGAGGGCTTCAAAGTTCAGACGCAATTTTCCACTTTTTCACAAAATTTTCAAAATCCGAATATTTCAGGGACCAGTTCAGTTTTGAAGTGGATTTGAAGGGCCTTTATATTAGAAATACCCCATAAAAGACCCTATTATAAAAACTGCACCTCTCAAAGTATACAAAATGACATTCAGTAAGTGTGTTAACCCTTTAGGTGTTTCACAGGAATAGCAGCAAAGTGAAGGAGAAAATTCTAAATCTTCATTTTTCTCTCGAGTAAGGAAATACCTCATATGTGTATGTCATGTGTTCGGCGGGCGCAGTAGAGGGCTGAGAAGGGAAGGAGGAACAATGGGATTTGAGAGTGAATTTTGATGAAATGGTTTTTGGGGGCATGTCACATTTAGGAAGCCCCTATGGTGCCAGAAAAGCACCCCCCCCACATGGCATACCGTATATACTCGAGTATAAGCCGACCCGAGTATAAGCCGAGGCCCCTAATTTAAACCGAAAATCCCAGGAAAAGTTATTGACTCGAGTATAAGACTAGGGTGGGAAATACATCATCCCCCCCTGTCATCATCCAGACCCGTCATTAACATCCTCATCATCATCACCGCCTGTCATCATCCAGACCCTCATCGTCATCACCTGTCATCATCCCCTTGTCATCATCCCACCCCCCCCCCTTCATCATCCCCTTGTCATTATCCCCACCCCCCTTCATCATCCCCTTGTCATCATCCCCACCCCCCTTCATCATCCCCTTGTCATCATCCCCACCCCCCTTCATCATCCCCATGTAATCATCCCACCCCCCCCTTCATCATCCCCTTGTAATCATCCCACACCCCCCCTTCATTATCCCCTTGTCATCATCCCACACCCCCCCTTCATTATCCCCTTGTCATCATCCCCACCCCCCTTCATCATCCCACACCCCCCCTTCATCATCCTCTTGTCATCATCCGCCCTCAGTGGTCTTCAACCTGCGGACCTCCAGAGGTTTCAAAACTACAACTCCCAGCAAGCCCGGGCAGCCATCGGCTGTCCGGGCTTGCTGGGAGTTGTAGTTTTGAAACCTCCGGAGGTCCGCAGGTTGAAGACCACTGCGGGCTTCGACATCATACAGCCCCCTCTCACCCCCTTTAGTTCTGTACAGTACTCGCCTCCGCTCGGTGCTGGTCCGGTGCTGCAGGGCTGTCCGGAGAGGAGGTCGTCCGGTGGGATAGTGGTTCCGGGCTGCTATCTTCACTGGGGGCGCCTCTTCTCCGCGCTGCGGGCCCGGAATAGAGGCGTTGCCTTGACAATGACGCAGAAGTACGTTGGTAATGAACGTACCTCTGCGTCGTCGTCAAGGCAACGTGACTATGCTGGGGCCGGGCCCGAAGCGCTTAGAAGAGGCCTCCCCGGTGAAGATAGCAGCGCGGAACCGCTATCCCACCGGACGACCTCCTCTCCGGACAGTCCTGCAGCACCGGACCAGCGCCGAGCGGAGGCGAGTACTGTACAGAACTAATGGGGGTGAGAGGGGGCTGGATGATGTCGAAGGCCGCAGTGGTCTTCAACCTGCAGACCTCCGGAGGTTTCAAAACTACAACTCCCAGCAAGCCCGGACCGCCGATGGCTGCCCGGGCTTGCTGGGAGTTGTAGTTTTGAAACCTCTGGAGGTCCGCAGGTTGAAGACCACTGCGGGTGGAGAGTTCACTCGAGTATAAGCCGAGGGGGGTGTTTTCAGCACGAAAAATCGTGCTGAAAAACTCGGCTTATACTCGAGTATATACGGTACCATTTTAGAAACTACACCCCTCAAGGCACGTTACAAGGGGTCCAGTGAGCCTTAACACCCCACAGGTGATTGACGACTTTTTGTTAAAATCGGATGTGTAAATGAAAAAACTAAATTTCACTAAAGTGCAGTTTTTTACCCAAATTTACAATTTTTACGAAAGGTAATGGGAGAAAATGCCCCCAAAATTTGTAACCACATCTTTTCCGAGTATGGAAATACCCCATGTTAGGATGTAAAATGCTCTGTGGGCGAACTACAATGCTCAGAAGAGAAGGAGTCACATTTGGCTTTTGGAAAGCAAATTTTGCTGAAATAGTTTTTGGGGGGCGTGTCGCATTTAGGACAGCAAAGCAAAAAACAACCCACATGGCATACTATTTTGGAAACTACACCCCTCAAGGAACGTAACAAGGGGTACAGTGAGCCTTAAAACCTCACAGGTGTTTTACGACTTTTTGTTAAATGAAAAAAAACATTTTCACTAAAATGCTGGTTTTTCCCCAAATTTTACATTTTTTACAAGGGTAATAGGAGAAAATGACCCCCAAAATTTGTAACCCCATTTCTTCTGAGTATGGAAATACCCCATTTGTGGACGTCAAGTGCTCTGCTGGCGAACTACAATGCTCAGAAGAGAAGGAGTGCCATTGAGCTTTTGGAGAGTGAATTTGTTTGGAATGGAAGTCAGGGGCCATGTGCATTTACAAAGCCCCCCGTGGTGCCATAACAGTGGACCCCCCACATGTGACCCCATTTTGAAAACTACACCTATCACAGAATTTAATAAGGGGAGCAGTGAGTATTTACTTTGGAACAGTGGGCTGTGCAAATGAAAAATTACATTTTTCCTTTTCACGGACCACTGTTCCAAAATCTGTCAGACACCTGTGGAGCGTAAATGCTCACTGAACCCCTTATTACATTCCATGAGGGGTGTAGTTTCCAAAATGGGGTCACATGTGGGGGGTCCATTGTTCTGGCACTATGCGGGGCGGCTTTGTAAACACACATGGCCTTCAATTCCAAACAAATTCTCTCTTCAAAAGCCCAATGGAGCTCCTTCGCTTCTGAGCATTGTAGTTTGCCAGCAGAGCACTTTACATCCACATATGGGGTATGTTCTTATTCAGAAGAAATGGGGTTACAAATTTTGAGGGGCTTTTTCCTATTTTCCCTTGTGAAAATGAAAAAGTTGGGGTAACACCAGCATTTTAGTGAAAAAACATTTTCCCATCCAACTTTAACAAAAATTCGTCAAACACCTGTGGGGTGCTAAGGCTTACTATACCCCTTGTTACATTCCGTGAGGGGTGTAGTTTCCAAAATGGGGTCACATGTGGGTATTTATTTTTTTGCGTTTATGTTCGAACCGCTGTAAAATCAGCCACCCCTGTGCAAATCACCAATTTAGGCCTCAAATGCACATGGTGCGCTCTCACTCCTGAGCCTTGTTGTGCACCCACAAAGCATTTTACGTCCACATATAGTGTATTTCCGTACTCAGGAGAAATTGCGTTACAAACTTATTTTCCTTTCACCGCTTGCGAAAATAAAAAGTATGGGGCAACAACAGCATGTTAGTGCAAATTTTTTTATACTAACAGGCTGGTGTAGCCCCCAACTTTTCCTTTTCATAAGGGGTAAAAGGAGAAAAAGCCCCCCAAAATATGTAGTCCAATTTCTCCCGAGTACGGAAATACCCCATATGTGGCCCTAAACTGTTTCCTTGAAATATGACAGGGCTCCGAAGTGAGAGAGCGCCATGCGCATTTGAGGACTAAATTAGGGATTGCATAGGGGTGGACACCAGTGATTCCCAAACAGGGTGTCTCCAGCTGTTGTTAAACTCCCAGCATGCCTGGACAGTCAGTGGCTGTCCGGAAATGCTGGGAGTTGTTGTTTTGCAACAGCTAGAGGCTCCGTTTTGGAAACCCTGACGTACAATACATTTTTCCTTTTTATTGGGGACAGTGTAAGGGGGTGTATATGTAGAGTTTTACCCTTTATTGTGTGTTAGTGTAGTGTTTTTAGGGTACATTCACACTGGCGGGTTTCCAGTGATTTTCCCGCTAGGAGTTTGCGCTGCGGCAAAAAATTTGCCGCAGCTCAAACTTCAAGCAGGAAACTTACTGTAAACCCACCCGTGTAAACCCACCCATGTGAATTTACCCTGTACATTCACATGGTGGGGCAAACCTCCAGCTGTTTCAAAACTACAACTCCCAGCATGTACTGACAGACCTTGCATGCTGGGAGTTGTACTTTTGCAACAGCTGGAGGCACACTGGTTGGAAAACCTTCAGTTAGGTTCTGTTACCTAACTCAGTATTTTCCGACCAGTGTGCCTCCAGCTGTTGCAAAACTACAACTCCCAGCATGTACTGGGAGATGTAGTTATGCAACAGCTGGAGGTACGCAACTACAACTCCCAGCATGGCGCAGCTGGAGGTACGCAACTACAACTCCCAGCATGGCGAGACAGCTGTTTGCTGTGTGGGCATGCTGGGATTTGTAGTTTTGCAAGATCTGGAGGGCTACAGTTTAGAGACCACTGTATAGTGGTCTCAAACTGTAGCCCTCCAGATGTTGCTAGGCAACTCATTGGCTTCCATAGGATCCAGAGAGCCGCATTGCCGTCCTCTGCTGCCGCCAATCTCCACCGTCGATCGTCGCCTCTGCCGGTGGGTAAGTGGACCTCGGCGCTGGTCCCCGGTTGGTTTCCCCGTTCTGCCCCGCCTATTGTGGGTGGGCAGAACGGGGAAACCGAAAGTTAACCCTCCAGACCACGATCTGCTATTGGTGGTCGCTTCTTTACGAACAATAGCAGGGATAGGAGGGGTGGCACCCCTGCCACCTCACTCCTATCCCTTCAGGGGGATCGTGGGTGTCTTGGACAACCCCGATCCCCCTTATTTTCCAGGTCACCATAGACCCATATGACCCGGAATGGCGCAAATCGCCGTTGTGAATTCACCGGCGATTTGTGGCGATCGCCGACGTGGGGGGGGGTCTGATGATCCCCCTGGGCATTTGCTCGGGGTGCCTCCTGATCGATATCAGCAGTCACCCCAGTCGGGTCCCCGCCGGGGACCGAAATTCCCACGGACGTACTGGTACGTCATGGGTCCTTAAGACCCAGGGTGTCATAACCTAGCGGTATGTCATGGCTCCTGTAGGGGTACCCCGGTGGTAAACTTTTTTTTTTTACATCAACTGGTGCCAGAAAGGTAAACAGATTTGTAAATTACTTCTATTAAAAAAAACTTAATCCTTCCAGTACTTATTTGCTGCTGAATATAACAGGGGAAATTCTTTTCTTTTTGGAATACCGAACTCTCTGCTGACATCACGAGCACAGTGCTCTCTGCTGACATCTCTGTCCATTTTAAGAACTATCCAGAATAGGAAAAAATCCCCATAGCAAACATATGCTGCTCTGGACAGTTCCTAAAATGGACAGAGATGTCAGCAGAGAGCACTGTGCTCGTGATTCAGCAGAGAGCTCTGTGTTCAAAAAAGAAAATAATTTCCCCGGTAGTATTCAGCAGCTTATAAGTATTGGAAGGATTAAGATTTTTCAATAGAAGTCATTTACAAATCTGTTTAACTTTCTGGCACCAGCTGACTTAAAAAAAATAAAAATATTATATATATATATATTTTCTACCTGAGTACCCCTTTAAAGGTAAAAAATTGGTCCGTCCTTAAGGGGTTAAATAAATGTGTCATTGGAAATGACCGATTTTTAAAATCAAATTTGTATGTTTAACAATGTTTTAACTTTGTGATATTTTTCATGTTACTATTAAAAAAAATATATATTGGAATCTTACAATTTTCCCACTAGCCAGTATGTGTCATAAAGCAAGGTAAAAGATTACATTTTACCAGCCAATTTTTTGTCACTTTAAGATTCTGGAGGGACATAGCACAGGATCCACCACTGACAATAGTTGATGGTCATAGCCCTTCCTTGTACAGAGACATCTGCTCAGGTCACAGAACATACCCACAACACTCTTCTACAGAAGTTAAAGGGGTTATCCAGTTATTAAAAACGTATACCCTATCCACAGGCTAGAGAATAAGTGTCTTATTGCGGGGGGACCAACTGCTAGGACCCCATGCTATCTCCAGAATGACCCTGGCTTTCCCTGAAAATCTCTATAGCATCCACCTTCCTAATACTGGTCTTAGCAGTGAAGGCCAGCAAAGCAAATCACCGGCTGAGGCAGGACACCACTGCGGTATATTTGGCTGAGCAAACCATCGCTGTCAAGGTAAGTATGTCTCGGAAGGTAGGGGTTGGGAAATGGGGAGAGCCGTGCCGTGTTCAGGAGTTGCGGGGGTCCCAGCGGTCGGATCCCCCACAATGAAGCACTTATCCCCTATCCTGTGGATAAGGTATATGTTTTCAATAACTGGATAACTGTCATTAAAAAAAGTAACATTTTGACGTATCAAAAGATTCGATTGGGAGGGATCTGGGTGCTACGACCACCACCGATTGCTATAAAGAGAAGGGCGAAGTCAGCACCAAAGCACTTCTCTCCCCATCTTTCTCTTTGTTGCAGGCGTAGAGGCTCCATAGACATACCTTTGTGACATGTCATATATTTATTTATTTAAATGACAATGTGACTTTAAGGAGTCAACTCCCGACTACATGATCTTATGGTCTTTCCTAATTGGTTAAATGAATATAAGCGATATGTTCCCTCCAGAATTCTACTAAAAATAAAAAATTATTCTGAAAAAAGCATTAAGGTGCCCTTTACAGAAGGCTTCCTATTAAAAAACTGCAAGTAGATATCCTGAAATTGGTGAGGAACTGATCTAGAAAGAACACTGGAAAACTGTATAGGCTTATACTTGTGAGGCCTGCGTGAAAGGCTAAAGCTGGGAATGCAGTAATATGGTTCTCCCTAAAATAGAACTCTACTATTTGGACACCAACATACAAAATAAACATATAAACCTGTTCCAGCTTGTACAGCGGCCAGAATTCCACCCCAGAGGTGACTGCACAGACCTCACTATAAAGACACAAAGGTGATGCTTGCAGATCCACACAAAGCTGAAGTGCTGGCACAAACCAATCATTCTTTTTCAGGTTTCCTATTTTGAGGCTGCTGTTAAAACAACAGAGTCCCACCGGCTTGGCTTGCTGCCTGCTTGGGAGAGGCAAAGTCAACTGTGGAATGCGAGAGGGAAAAAACCACCACAGACTTCTGAGGCCGCGTTTGGATTTCCTTGATTTAAAATTCTAGAAGTTAGGTCTTGCAAAACGGGAAAAAAATTAATAAATAAATGCACGGATGGTAAGAAACAAACCAAAGCCCCTCATTCTTATTGCAATCTGCAAATCCTGACTCTCTTGATTTTTTAATCAACTGGAGACAAAAAGTTAAACAGATTGGTAAATTACTTCTATTTAAAAATCTTAATCCTTCCAGTACTTATCAGCTTCTGTATAGAGGAAGTTGTATATGTGATAGCCTGGGGGAGTAGGGTATGGGGAGTGTAGCTGTGCGGTGACTAAAGGGTGCTTGTTAACCCTTGCTATACATGACGCCAGGGTGAGGGCTCCTCAGTAATGCTTGTCCTACCGACACCCTTCCCAAGAGCGATAGGGAGGTAGATAATAATGGAATGTCCACAACCGGAGAGTTTGCTGAAACAGTTGTAACTTTTACTGAAGATTTCATGCAAGCTTCATAACCGGACAAGTCTCTATACATACAACTGCTTTTTTGGAGATTGACAAAGGTTGGGACTTTAGTAATTTAGAGTCTTTAGGATAATATGCGCTGTTCCACTGGATTTAGGGGATTTAGTTGCGGTCCAGTAGTCACGCTAGCTTTAGCGGGGAGAAGTTTAAAACTCATGGTTTAGTTCCGCTGAGGCCGGTAGGTTTTCAGGCCTAGCGTGTCTTTGCAAGTTGCGCAGATCCGTCCTGCTAGTCCAGCATCCACGAGAGCAGCTACCCAAGAGAGTGATAATTGGCTACAGCTCCCTTATATGGGCAGGGGCTGGACTTGTGCTAATTGGTCCATACTTGTGTCAATCACCATTACAAAGGATTATGGGTAACATGTGACCCAAGGACCTCCAAAAGGTCCTCCAACATACCATAGAGGATATTAACATGGTCACATGACCGAAGGTCCTGCGACGCTATACAAGGTAAGTACTATACATTATATTAAATATATATTATTACTAAATAGGTACATGTATCAAAATTGTAGAATTAGAGTAGAGAAGAGGTGACTAGGGGCTGTCCCACCTGGGGGACCCTGCCTGAGCGTAGTTACTCTGACTTTGGGGACCACCACACAAGGTACCGTATGCAATACGGTACCAGGACACCACATATAGTTCTTTCCAGTCTGACCACAGTATTCTCTGCTGACACCTCTGTCCATGTAAGGAACTGTCCAGAGCAGGAACAAATCCCCATAGCAAACCTATCCTGCTGGACAGTTTGTGATATGGACAGAGGTGTCAGTAGAGAGCAAAGTGGTCAGACAGAAAAGAACAACTCAACTTCCTCTGTAGTATACAGCAGCTGATAAGTCCTGGAAGGATTAGGATTTTTAAATAGAAGTAATTAACAAATGTGTTTAACTTTCTGGCACCAGTTGATTTAAAAAAAAAATAATTGTTTTCCACCGGAGTACCCCTTTAAGGTTGTGCAACTGCAACCCCTAAGACACCAAGCCAGTAGCTTCTTGGCTCCTAGAGGGGCACCTACTGCAGAATAAGCTCTAATGCACAGAAGTTATTGTGGGATACATTATACTCACTCCTTAGGTAATGTTGCAGGTTCTTCCTCTTCCTGTGCAGATGTTTAAGTACGAAACAAAGTTTTCATAGGTTTACGTTCAAGGTAAAAGACCAGAAAGCATGAAATGTTTTTCTAGAGGCCTCCTGCACCTATCTGCATCTATCAGATATAGTTTTCGCTTCCATCCTAAGCCTCGTCAAGGACAGGACAGATAGTAAGAATCAGTCATGCTGCGATCCTTTCTTCACTTCTGTCAATGGACAGGCTTCTACAGCTTGTGTTATTTTCTGCTCTTCCCCCCATATGTGCGGAGGAGAGATTTGTAAGGCTGCTGCCCACTCACTTGTGCTCGGCTTTGGCTCGACTATGCATGTGTGTGGGAGGGAGGGCAGAATCACAACTGTACTGTCTATCTTTATGTTCCTAAATGTGCACAGAATCTGACTAGATGGGTATTCCTCTGCACGCTGTACAGCAGCTGTTATGTGACTCCACGTCATATTTACCCATACTGTAAGGTAGTGGTCTCAAACTGAGGCCCTCCAGATGTTGCAAAACTTCAACTCCCAGCATGCCCGGACAGCCGTTGGCTGTCCGGGCATGCTGGGAGTTGAAGTTTTGCAACATCTGGATGGCCACAGTTTGAGACCACTGCAGTAAGTTTAGGGATGTGGAAATCCTATCGCCCAACACCTGGGACTAGCAGGGCCGGACGACTTCTCCCCCTCTGATTTTATAGCGTTGGCGCTCTGGGTGTATGGAGCAGGCTCCTTACTGGGGCCCCCTCCATACCAAGTGGCCACAAGCCGATTCAAGTAGCTGGGTGCCGCCGCTAATAGCCAGCATGGGTCAAACGCCGTGGCCGGCTATTAAAGGGGTTATCCAGGCAAAAACTTTTTTTTTTTATATATCAACTGGCTCCAGAAAGTTAAACAGATTTGTAAATTACTTCTATTAAAGAATCTTAATCCTTTCAGTACTTATGAGCTTCTGAAGTTAAGGTTGTTCTTTTCTGTCTAAGTGCTCTCTGATGACACGTGTCTTGGGAACCGCCCAGTTTAGAAGCAAATCCCCATAGCAAACCTCTTCTAAACTGGGCGGTTCCCGAGACACGTGTCATCAGAGAGCACTTAGACAGAAAAGAACAACCTTAACATCATATCGCATCGGTCTCGGCGCTCTTGAACGGCCGGGACCCGCGGCTAATACCACACATCGCCGATCGCGGCGATGTGCGGTATTAACCCTTTAGAAGCGGCGGTCAAAGCTGACCGCCGCTTCTAAAGTGAAAGTGACCCGGCTGCTCAGTCGGGCTGTTCGGGACCGCCGCGGTGAAATCGCGGCGTCCCGAACAGCTGGCCGGACACCGGGAGGGCCCTTACCTGCCTCCTCGGTGTCCGATCGGCGAATGACTGCTCCGTGCCTGAGATCCAGGCAGGAGCAGTCAAGCGCCGATAACACTGATCACAGGCGTATTAATACACGCCTGTGATCTGTGTAGAAGATCAGTGTGTGCAGTGTTATAGGTCCCTATGGGACCTATAACACTGCAAAAAAAAGTAAAAAAAAAGTGTTAATAAAGGTCATTTAACCCCTTCCCTAATAAAAGTTTGAATCACCCCCCTTTTCCCATAAAAAAAATAAAACAGTGTAAAAAAATAAATAAATAAACATATGTGGTATCGCCGCGTGCGTACATGTCCGAACTATAAAAATATATCATTAATTAAACCGCACGGTCAATGGCGTACGCGCAAAAAAATTCCAAAGTCCAAAAGAGCGCATTTTTGGTCACTTTTTATACCATTAAAAAATGAATAAAAAGTGTTCAAAAAGTCCGATCAAAACAAAAATCATACCAATAAAAACTTCAGATCACGGCGCAAAAAATGAGTCCTCATACCGCCCTGTACGTGGAAAAATAAAAAAGTTATAGGGGTCAGAAGATGACATTTTTAAACGTATAAATTTTCCTGCATGTAGTTATGATTTTTTCCAGAAGTGCGACAAAATCAAACCTATATAAGTAGGGGATCATTTTAACCGTATGGACCTACAGAATAATGATAAGGTGTAATTTTTACCGAAATATGCACTGCGTAGAAACGGAAGCCCCCAAAAGTTACAAAATGGCGTTTTTTCTTCGATTTTGTCGCACAATGATTTTTTTTCCCCATTTGTCACTGCAAAGTAGAATTGGTGACGCAAAAAATAAGCCATAATATGGATTTTTAGGTGGAAAATTGAAAGGGTTATGATTTTAAAAGGTAAGGAGGAAAAAACGAAAGTGCAAAAACTGAAAAACCCTGAGTCCTTAAGGGGTTAAAAAGAAAAACCCCCACATTTGTAAAACTGTATTTCTTTTTTTTTTTTTTTTAAATATACCTCACAAATAATAAATTTTTGTTTCGGAGCATAAGTTATGGAAAAACGAAAGGTGTCATTACAAAGTACAATTAGTCCAGCAAAAAAACCAAGCCCTTATGGGTCTGTAGATGGAAATATAAGAGTTATGGCTATGATAGGGCGAGGAGGGGGGAAAAAAAAAAAAAAGAGCAAAAACTAAATAAATAAACAAAGGCCTTATTTACGTACTATTTTGGTTGAAATTATTTTGTGTACCAGGATAAGTGGATTTTCACGAGGGACATGTAGATTGTGTTCTGTTTTAGCCCCTTGGACAAGTATTTGTAATTTATACCTGTCCACACTCCTGTGTAAGGCATGATTGCTGCATCACACAAGGAGAAAGAAGACTAAGACATGGAAAATATTCACCTTTCTAGATACTAAGATTATGAAAAAGCTTTTGAGAAAAATTATTATTCAAAATGGTGCAATAAAACCTAGGACCAGCTATATGAATACTGTAAAGGATTATATAAAGCTGCTATTAAATGATGAAAAACAGTCACTTTACTTTCACTTTCCAGGCTCACACACTTTAGAGTCACTCACCCAGAGTCACTGTCATAACCACTGTCAAGGTGCAACATGTGCAGTCACAAGACTCCGCTATTACTGTCACAGCCAAATTACATACAGGGAATTGTTATCCAGGGAACACTAGGGATACACACTAAACAGAGTCCCTGTGTGGAAAGTCCACAGCAGATTACGGTACCAGCAAAGAAAATGGGATCTTTGAAATCTAATCCTGACAAACTGAATGGCGGTGCACATCCATATATGTAGCAGATTTGTCGTGGATTTCCCCGCTGAAATAGCAGCAACTCTGCAACATTTTGTGTGGATTTCTTTCACAAGTAATTTGTCTAGTGAACTTATCCTGCACAGAAAAGGAAAACAGCGGGTGTCATGTGGATGAAGCGGGGCAGAATATTAAAGGAATAGTTCAGTACGGACTATTCTTATTCTATCCTGCCCGGGCTGCAAAAAAGTGAAAATAATCTTTCACTTACCTTCCTACGTTCCCCCGGAGCTCCGCTACAGCTGATCAATCGGCCAGGCTGTCTTATTCTTACTCCCCTTAGCCCGGAACATCACACGGCACTTCAGCCTAGCGATGTCACGCTTCCGCCGATGATAGGCTGAAGCGCCGTGTGACATTCTGGGCTAAGGGGAGTAGGAATAAGACAGCCAGGCCGACTGATCACCTATAGCGGAGCTCCAGGGGAACGTAGGAAGGTAAATGAAAGTTTATTTTCACTTTTTTTTGCAGCCTGGGCAGGATAGACTTACCGGACCGTACCGGACAATTCCTTTGACATCGCACCTCAAATCTCCCCTTGATCTAAAACCCTTAAAGGGGTAATCCGGTGGGAAACATTTTTTTTTAAATGAGCCAGAAAGGTGCCAGAAAGTTAAACAGATTTGTAAATTACTTATAGACAGCAGCCCCCACCTCCTCCTCCTCTTGTAGACAGCTCACTGCGGCTGTCCTCGGGTGTTGCCGCTCCGCTTTCCCGTTCTCCCAATCGCATCATGGCGTCCTATGGAGGAGCATGTGACATACACGTCACTCTGCTTCCTCCATAGCGTTACGCTGAGCTGAGGGGAGGAGGAGTGACGAGTGTGTCACATGCTCATCCATAGGATGCCATGATGCGATCGTGAGAACGGGACATTGAAGCGGGGCCGCACAGCAGCAGGTATCGTGGGGTGCACGCGCTGGACACATTATCGGCAAGATTAGATGCCGATACCGATAACTTAAATTGTGAATATCGGCCGATAATATCAGCCAATCCGACAATCGGTCAATCCCTAATGTCAGCTCACCCAATCCTTTCACACATCAAAGAAACCTCCAATGGTGATACAGAAAAGCAGAAGCCAGCGATAAAAGTAAATTAAGTTACTTTTATCGCTGGCTTCTACTGTTCTAATTTACAATCTGTTTAACTTTCTGGCACCGGATGATTTAAAAAAAAATTTAAAAAAATAAAATAAAAAATAAAAATATTTTCCACCGGAGTACCCCTTTAACTAAGTCCTTAGTATTTTTTGTTTTTCTGACTTCTAAAAGGGGTGCTCCGCCCATAGACATCTTATCCCCTATCCGAAGGATAGGGGATAAGATGTCTGATCGCGGAGGTTCCGCCGCTGGGGACCCCCACATTCTACCATTCTACCTGTAACGGCTTCCGGAACCGCTGGAGGCCCTCAGGCCAATTCCATCCCGACCACGCGGACGTCAGATCGTGACGTCAAGACTCCGCCCCCGTGTGACGTCACACCGCGGCTGGCTATTAACACTTTTAGATCGCCGTTGTCAAAGCTGACAGCGGGAATGTGAATGCTCCCTGGTAAGCTAGTGATGTGGATCGGCCACCCACCCTCCCCCGCAGTGTGATCACGAACATAATAAAAATAAATATATTTGGTATTGCTGCATGCGCAATTGTACAAAATATTAACATATAACATTATGTATCCCGTACGGAAAATTACATACACGTAACAAAAAAATAATTAAAAAATATTAAAAATACCAAACCACAGAATTGCAATTTTTATAATATCCCAGAAAAAAAAGTTAAAAGCGATTAAAAAGTCAGATCAATACCAAAAGGGTACCAATACAAAAAACAGATTATGGCACAAACAAATTGGCCTCATACAGCCTTGTATGCAAAAAATAATAATAAGCTACGGGGGTCAGAAAATGGCAATTAAAAAAATTATCGAAAAAGTTCATAATTTTTATTTTTAAATTAGTAAAACATGATGGAAACTATACAAATCTGGTATTGCTGTAATCAGGCGGCCTAAAGTACCAAAATAACATGTTAGCTTAACCACAAGGTAAATGGCGTAGAAAAGAAAGCCACCAAATTTGTAAAATTATCTTTTACCATTTCAATTTCACTTCCATTTTTTTTTGTTTCGGAGCATATGTTATGAAATAATTAAAAAGATATCATTATAGTAGTTAGTTATGACTATTACAGGGCGAGGAGGAAAAAACGAGAGTGTAAAAGCAAAAGTTGCCCAGGACAAGTGGGTCGTCATGAGGGACAAGTAGATTTTGCTCCATTTTAGTCCCATGGACAAGTAGTTTTTTATTAAGTTTCCACACCCCTGTACCGACAGGTTAGTGTATGTGACACTGATGACAGATTTCCTTTAAAAAGTACCAGTAACCAAATAAAACTCTAAATATAGAGTTTCTTGTGTAATTAGCATACACTTTCCCTTTCACTTGCTTTTAAAATCATCAACATAAATATGTTTAAAATGTAATAGAAAAAACAGCCACTAGGTGGCTCAGTTCTGTTCCCTGCAACAAATAATACAAGAGTTTGGTCTCCTGCCGCCCTGTCAGGAGACCAAACTCAGGAAGTGTGTCTCTGCACTGAGCTTGATTGACAGCTGCACAGAAAGTGAAAGCTACGCAGATTCTCACAGAAAGCTGCACAGACAGAAAGTTGCAGAGACTGAAAGCCTCACTGATAGCAACACAGACAGAAACATGCACAGAGCCTGAGGTCTTCTATTCATCACAGCACTGCAACCATGTGAGAGCGGAAGTGGTCCCCCAGCAGGCTTCAGTAATGTCATGCCTGTTGGGAAACGCCCATTTTCTCCTGCTGGGAAATTGCACTATGTGAGCAGGAAGAAAGGTAAGATACACAGCTTTTTAAAGCTCTGAAAGGGTGGGAGGGGTGTTAGGAGTAGTTCGGGAACATAGCCTGAGTTAGTTTAGAACATTTTATTTGGTGACAGGTGCTTTAAAGGACCTACTCACCAATGCCAGTTCCCACTGCTGAGTGCTTCCTGCATCCATCTTAACAAACAGAAAATGTCTAGTCGGGAAAACACTAGCGGTGGTGGTAGTTGAGTATAAGCACATTTAATTCATTACTGTCATGTAAACAAACTTTTGACATGCCACATGAAAAAAAAAAAGAATAGATAACTTTGCTAATATTTTTTTCCCCTTTTTTCATGAATCTTCCGCATTGGTTTAGGCTCTATTCAAAGCATTCGCCACAGATTCCAACAGACCGGAAATGACAGACACCCCAAAAGAAGAGCCTATTGTCATTGGAGTCAGTCGGGCACTACCTCATGTTGAACAAAGCCTTACTATAGTCTAGACCAGTGGTCTTCAACCTGCGGACCTCCAGATGTTGCAAAACTACAACTCCCAGCATGCCCGGACAGCCGTTGGCTGTCCGGGCATGCTGGGAGTTGTAGTTTTGCAACATCTGGAGGTTCGCAGGTTGAAGACCACTGGTCTAGATCATTATACATTATTCTGCTAGTTGCTATTAGAATTTTTTTTAAATCAGAAATTTTTATTAAAGAGTTTGCAGCTTACAAACAAACAACAAAACCAAACCACATATCCCGCCCCCACCCCTAAGTCCTGTGTCATACCCTCCCAAAAGGATTAAGGCAAAACTTCAAAAATAGAAAAATAGTGCAAGACATAGCAGAAATATTGTACACTCACAAGTTAACAAGAATAGGTTACCTACAGAAGTAAAGCATGTACGTCCACCACTCTAAGGAGTCCGCAGCAGGTACGGGTGAGCATACCCATAAGGGATGACAAAAAAGTACACAGGTAGGGCCCTACTCAGAAGCCATGAAAAAGTCTCATAACTGCAAAACAAACAACAGCACCGGATGAACACAGGACCACAAGACAAATAGGACAAAAGCAACATCGGGAAGACAGCAGACAACACAGGCCGACAGATTATCTTAGAAAAATTTAAAGGGGTACTCTGGTGGAAAATCAAGTGGTACCAGAAAGTAAAAGAGATTTGTAAATTACTTCTATTAAAAAATCTTAAACCTTTCAGTACTTATCAGCTACTGTATGATCCACAGAATTTTCTTTCTGTCTGACCACAGTGCTCTCTGCTGACACCTCTACCCATGTCAGGAACTGTCCAGTGAAGAATAGATTTTTTATGGGGAAATAGACAGAGGTGTCAGCAGAGAGCACTGTGGTCAGGCAGAAAGGTAATTCCAAAAGAAAAGAACTTCCTGTGGAGAAGGGATCAACCGATTATCGGTTTGGCCGATAATCACGATTTTCGGCCCCGCACCGTGACCGCCCCCCCGCACCTTCCCATTGCCTCCCCCATCCCCGGTTTTATTATTACCTGTTCCCGGGGCCCACGCTACTTCTGGCTCCTGCTGCGTCCTGCGTTACGCTGTGCGCAATGACGAGTGACGTGCGTGACGTCACCGTCAGTGCGCACAGTGACAGCTCAGGAGGACGCCACCAGAGCCAGATGTAGAGTGGGGGGGGGGGGTACGATGCCGCACGGCGGTAGGGGGCGCGGAGCGGTGTGGGGGTGGCGGTGATAGGACTCAGGACCCCCGGACAGGCAGGGGGAGAGAAGTGGTGGCGGCAGCGGTTTATTGCGCCCGCTTTAAATCAATGATCTGCAGCGGTGTCGCGGGGGGGATAAATAGCCGATAACTTATACCGGAATATCGGTATAAGTAATCGGCTATCGGCCCTAACCTCCACCGATTATCGATATCGGCCCTAAAAAAACGATATCAGTCGATCCCTACTGTGGAGTATACAGCAGCTGAAAAGTACTGGAAAGATTAAGATTTTTTTTTATAGAAGTAATTTACAAATCTCTTTAAACTTTCTGGCACCAGTTGATTTAAAAATAAATAAATAAATAAATAAAAAAGGTTTTCCAGTGGAGTACCCCTTTAAACTTAGAGTTTGTAGCCTCTCTCTTTTCCGATTCCAGCTCTAAAGCTAAGCTGTAATAGCATGTTTCCATGGAAGTAGGGGACGGTGCCCCATATTTTGGGGGGGGAAAAAATGGATTGGACAAGATAACATCTAACTTGCTCTCAGAGAGCACTGTCCTCACAGACATGTAAACAAATCTTATGTATCTCAAGTCGACCAGAAATATGTATATACTGTTCCAAAATAAGTACTGGTTCAACTGTGTAATTTAGCAGACATGACCAGAGTATTTCCTCTAGGGTGAGCTAACAATATACGGTTACCAGGTTATGAAAGAAAACAGAGGTTGTTAGACAGAGTCAATAACAATATGTAACCGATACATATGCTAACATAACCAGGCACTACATCCTCCAAAATTAGTACAATTCCCTGCTATTTCCAGGGTGGCAAATTTTCAATAGACCTGTTTTTCCCCCTCTGCCGGCTATTCAGAGTTCACATTGATGGCTCTGGACACATGGTAAATCCCAGCAGCTTTGTTCCCTCCTCCACACTTTCATATCCAGACCGGTGCACTCAAAATAGAATTCCCACAACTGTTCCTACAGCTCAGCTATTTTCTGTCAGCATTAAACACATCCTCAGGAAAACCTCTTTTCTTAGCTAGAACACAATACAACATTGATAGTTGTGTCTCTGCCAGCTTTTCTGCTGATAAGATAGTCCCCATGAATGTCTGTAGAGGAGAGGGTCAGAGACAGACCTCTGTCTGCTACACTGAAAAAGTCGCCAAACTGTAAACAGGTCAATTTCATAAAAGTATTTTGCAACAATTTTACTTTTACTTGCAAACCCAATAATGTTATTCTTAACCCCTTAAGGACCCGGGACATTTTTACAGGCTGGAATACCTCTTTAAGGGTGCGTTCACACGGCCGTCTGTCTCCATTTTTTTTATCCCCGTTTTGTTTCTTTTTTTTTGCAGGCTTTAAACGGATTCTAAACGGCTTTAAAAAAAATCCCATTCATGTCAATGGGATTTTTTTTTCAATCCGTTTGCACCCATCTGCACTAATTTCCGTTTTTTTTTTTTTTACGGCAGAAAAAACGGCACATGCAGTATTTTTTCTTACGTCCAAAAAATAGAAGAAAAAAAACGTACACCTTTTATTTATTCTGCAGGTCCATACGATTAAAATGATACCCTACTTATATAGGTTTGATTTTGTCGTACTTCTGGAAAAAATCATAACTACATGCAGGAAAGTTAATACGTTTAAAAATGTCATCTTCTGACCCCTATAACTTTTTTTATTTTTCTGCATATGGGGCGGTATGAGGGCTCATTTTTTGCGCCGTTATCTGAAGTTTTTAGCGTTTTTTGATTTTTTTTTAATTTTTGTATTCATCGGACTTATTGATCGCTTTTTATTCATTTTTTCATGATCTAAAAAGTGACCAAAAATACGCAATTTTGAACTTTGGAATTTTTTTTGCACGTACACCATTACTTACGGTTAAATTAATAATATTTTTATAATTTGGACATTTCCGCACTCGGCAATACCCCATATGTTTAATTTTATTTTTATTTACACAGGTTTTTTTTTTTTTTTTTTTTATGGGAAAAGGGGGGTGATTCAAACTTTTATTAGGGAAGGGGTTAAATGATCTTTATTAACTTTTTTTTTTTTTGCAATGTTATAGCTCCCATAGGGACCTATAACACTGCACACACTGATCTTCATCATTGTTCAATGGTTTCTCATAGGAAACCATTAATCAATGATTCTGCCGCTTGACTGCTCATGCCTGGATCTCAGGCACTGAGCAGTCATTCAGCAATCGGACACCAGGAGGCAGGTAAGGGACCCTCGTGTCCTATAGCTGTTCGGGATGTCGCGATTTCACCATGGCTATCGCAAACAGCCCCCTGAGCTAACCGGCATTAGTTTAGTTTCACTTTAGACGCGATGATCAACTTTGAACACCGTGTCTAAAGGGTTAATAGCGTGCAGCACCTCGATCAGTGCCACGCGCTATTAGCCACGGGTCCCAGCCGTTGTTAGAGGCTGGAGAAGAACAGGAGAAGACTCATGATGTACCGGTATGTCCTTGGTCCTTAACCCCTTAAGGACTCATGACGTATCGGTATGTCACGAGTCTGCGTCATAGCGGGTCAGGCCTAGCCTCTAACAACGGCCAGGACCCGTGGCTAATAGCGCGCGGCATTGATCGCGCTGCCGATCGCTATTAACCCTTTAGACGCGGCGTTAAAAGTTGAACGCCGCGTCTAAAGTGAAAGCATGCCGGTTAGCTCAGTGGGCTGTTCGGGATAGCCACGGTGAAATCGCGGCGTCCCGAACAGCAGGAGGGTCCCTACCTGCCTCCTCGCTGTCCGATCGCTGAATGACTGCTCAGTG
This sequence comes from Hyla sarda, assembly GCF_029499605.1. NCBI lineage: Eukaryota > Metazoa > Chordata > Amphibia > Anura > Hylidae > Hyla > Hyla sarda. The sequence continues at coordinate 111,189,103 of NC_079190.1, read as the reverse complement.
CCTGAGATCCAGGCATGAGCAGTCAAGCAGCAGAATCATCGATCACTGGTTTCCTATGAGAAACCAGTGATCAACGTGAAAGATCAGTGTGTGCAGTGTTATAGGTCCCTATCGGAGCTATAACACTGCAAAAAAAAAGTGGAAAAAAAAGTTAATGAATACCATTTAACCCCTCCCCTATTAAAAGTTTGAATCACCCCCCTTTTCCCATAAAAAAAAACAAAAAAAAAAAAACGTGTAAATAAAAATATAAATAGACATATGTGGTATCGCCGCGTGTGGAAATGTCCGAATTATAAAAATATATTGTTAATTAAACTGCACGATCAATGGCGTGCGCGCAAAAAAATTCCAAAGTCCAAAATAGTGAATTTTTGGTCACTTTTTATTTCAAGAAAAAATGAATAAAAAGCGATCAAGTCCTATCAATGCAAAAATGGTAGCGCTAAAAACTTCAGATCACGGCGCAAAAAATTAGCCCTCATACCGCCCCATATGCAGAAAAAAAAAAAGTTCTAGGGGTTGGAAGATGACAATTTTAAACGTATACATTTTCCTGCATGTAGTCATGATTTTTTCCGGAACTACGACAAAATCAAACCTATATAAGTAGGGTATCATTTTAACCGTATGGACCTACAGAATAAAGATAAGTTGTCAATTTTACCGAAAAATTTACTGCGTAGAAATGGAAGCCCCCCAAAGTTACAATTTTTTTTTCCAATTTTTCGCAATAGATTTTTGGGTAAAATGACTGATGTAATTACAAAGTAGAATTAGTGGCGCAAAAAAATAAGCCAGCATATGGATTTTTAGGTGCAAAATTTAAAGAGTTATGATTTTTTAAAGGTAAGGAGGAAAAAACGAAAATGCAAAAACGCTGAGTCCTTAAGGGGTTAAGAGGTTAAAGGGGCTGTCTATTCACTGACAATTAGCTGATTCTACACTGTCCTGTTACGGTGACCTCCTCTCTGTGGGGTAATCCAGAACAAGTGGTCAATTTCCACACAGTACCATCCAATGGGCAAACAGAGCAGGACATGGTTGTCATTGATTGATGGGTTGTCTATGACACACACACACACACACACACACACGAAATTTTTCCACAACCCACGTTTTACATGCTGGGGTCATGTAAAGCTCCACTGGCTTCCGCATTGCTTAATTTATTGACAGATGCACTCTTCTTAGTACATCAGGCACTGCATCGGCGGAGCCACATTTAATACAGACACAATGGGACATAGAGATGGGCCACACACATTGAAAGGGGGCCCCCTGTGCTCAAATGTTGTCTCGAGCCGAACAGGATCGCAGGAAAGGCTCGAAACATCATCCATAGGGCACAAGAAAGCACAAACATATTTAAAAAAATAAATCACATGATCTTTCCAGTGCAGGTAATACAATCAATCAAATTGACACCATATAAATCTTGGCATTAGGGAAACATAGGTAAAATTTTCAAAATTCCTGGATAATCCCTTTAACCCTTTACTGACCACCAATATGTCATTAGAGTAGTCATTAAAAAGAATCTGTTAGCTGCAGTTCGTGTTCCAAACTGCTGGCACTGTTAGATAGCTGTTAGGGCAAGAAGACAAATGGTACCTTTCATATATCCGTCTGTGCTTCTATTACATAGAAAAATGCTTTTATTTTCTGGTGCCAAGTGTCAAAGAGGCGTTACCAAGCCTCTGAAGTGCTGAGCGCTGGAATACCTCCTCACTCTCCCTCCCATTCCTGTCCCTGCTTGATTGACAGTCAGCTGGAAGCAGAGCCTTGTCTCTAAATCTCACACCTGCGCACAATTAGTAAAAACAGTCCAGGAATGAGATGTGGAAACAGGGCTTGGCTTTCAGCTGACTGTCAATCAGACAGGGATAGGGATGGGAGTTCTCAGCTGGGAATGCCTCTGACACATGGCACCAGAGAATAAAAACATTTTTCTACATTATGGAAGCCCAGACAGATATATAATACGTACCATATGTCTTCTTTATCTCAAATCTATTTAACAGTGTCAGCCAAGCCCACTGTTTTTAGCAGGACTGACCATCTAAAGTGTATAGAGGCCTCCCAACTGATAAGATTAGGGAAGAGAAGGATCAGAAGAGATTATGAATATGCAAGAGGAGAAATTACACTTCGTGTCTTCTGGCGAGTAGTGCACAGAGGAGGCAGTAAGCGAAATCTCTATTGCGAATGGAAATGGTTATACATATTCAAAAGGCAGGCGTCAGCGTGCACTTGGGGCCTGGGAACACCCAGTGCACCAAGCCAGCTTTTTTGCATATCCAAAAAAATGGACGAACTGACCCACAGATCTTTAAACAGTAAACACCCTTGTGATGCTGTGTCACAGTCATTAAAAATCATTGTTGCTTAGATATTGCTGAGATATAACCCAGGCAAGAGGGTGGCATGCGCTTCACTAACTGGCAGGATAGTAGATCCAACCTTTTCTCTGCCTAGATTTTTACGCTGCCCGTTTTAGATCTTACTATTGCAGAGGGTCTCAGGAGAGAGACCTGGTGCGATCAACAACTTTTGAAAGTCATCTGAGCTATATGTCAAAAGTTGTTTATAGTTACAGTTACACTTCAATACAACAGGACTAAGACAGTCTAACCTTATTTTTGGAAATAAACCATCAAGATGTTCTACAAAAGTAAAATTTGGTAAGTAACTTCAGCTGCCAACAAGTGGCTTGTTGCACAGTGAAAAAGATCTACCCCTTTAATATAAACGGGTATAATGGATGAAAACAGTAACATGTGGTATTGCATAAATCCCTAAGAATGAGCTGGTAAAATTAAAGGGGTATTCTGGTGGGAAACAATTTTTTTAAATCAACGGGTGCCAGAAAGTTAAACAGATTTGTAAATGACTTCTATTAAAAAAAATCTTAATCCTTCCAGTACTTATTAGCTGCTGAATACTACAGAGGAATTTTTTTTATTTTTGGAACACAGAGCTCTCTGCTGACATCTCTGTCCATTTTAGGAACTATCCAGAGCAGCATGTGTTTGCTATGGGGATTTTCTCCTACTCTGGACAGTTCCTAAAATGGACAGAGATGTCAGCAGAGAGCACTGTGCTTATAATGTCAACAGAGAGCTCTGTGTTCCAAAAAGAAAATAATTTCCTCTGTAGTATTCAGGAGCTAATAAATACTGGAAGGATTAAGATTTTTTTTATAGAAGTAATTTACAAATCTGTTTAACTTTCTGGCACCAGTTGATTTAAAAAAATAAAATAAAGTTTCCACCGGAGTACCCCTTTAACCCCTTCACGACGAAGGACGTAAATGTACGTCCTGGTGAGCTGGTACTTAACGCACCAGGATGTATATTTACGTCCTATGCATATCCGCGAGCATCGGAGCCAGGGACCTGCCCGTAATGGCGGACATCCGCGATCGAGCGGATGTCCGCCATTAACCCCTCAGATGCCGTGATCAATACAGATCACGGCATCTGCAGCATCGCGGTACTTTGAATGGATGATCGGATCACCCGCAGCGCTGCCAAAATAGCTGCTTTTTTTTTTATAACATTTTATTCCAAAAATAATTAATAAAAAAATAGTATTAAAAGTTTTATATAAGCAAATATGGTATCAATAAAAAGTACAGATCACAGGGCAAAAAATGAGCCCTCATACCGCCGCTTATACAGAAAAATGAAAAAGTTATAGGTCTTCAAAATAGGGGGATTTTAAACGTACTAATTTGGTTAAACAGTTTGCGATTTTTTTTAAGCGCAACAGTAATAGAAAAGTGTATAATCATGGGTATCATTTTAATCATATTGACCCAAAGAATAAAGAACACGTCATTTTTACCGTAAATTGTACGGTCTGAAAAAGAAACCTTCCAAAATTTGCAAAATTGCGGTTTTCTTTTTCATTTCCCCACACAAATAGTATTTTTTTGGTTGCGCCATACATTTTATGGTAAAGTGATCAATGGCATTACAACGGACAACTGGTCGCACAAAAAACAAGCCCTCATACTAGTCTGTGGATGAAAATATAAAAGAGTTATGATTTTTTGAAGGCGAGGAGGAAAAAACGAAAATGTAAAAATAAAATGGTCTGCGTCCTTAAAGGGGTATTCCAGGAAAAAACTTTTTTATATATGAGGGCTAATTTTTTGTGCCGTCATAGGTACTTTTTATTTATACTCTATTTGCATATATAAAACTTTTAGATAATTTTTTTGGGAGTAAAAGGTGACAAAAAAAAAAACAGCATTTTGGGACTTTTATTTTTTACGTTCATGCCGTTCACTGTACGGGATAATTAACATTATATTTTGATAGATCAGACATTCACGCACACGGCGATACCAAATATATTTATAAATAAAAAATTTACTCTTTTTGGGGTAAAATTAGAATAATGGACAACTTTAATTTTTATTGGGGGAGGGGATTATTTTTACATTTTTCAACTTTTTTTTTTTTTTTATTAATTTTTTTTATACAATTTTTATGTCCCCATAGGGCAGTAGTTCTCAACCTGGGGTACAAGTACCCCAAGGGGTACTTAGCAGTTCTCCAGGGGGTACTTGAAAAAAAAAATCAGTAATCAGGAGGTCTGGACCACTTTGAAAAAAAATGGTAGGCTGACGTCACTGCACTGAGGAGCGGAGCAGGAGGACAGTAAAGGGGAAGCGCGGGCACTGGGTTGCATTAGGTAGTAACTACCATCAGCTTTGTTGCTCCACTGCCTGTGCAGACCAGGAACCTACTGCTATGAGCCATAACAATAGGTCCCCAGACCAGAGGAGCAGTGGAGCAACAAAGCAGGACAGTATGGTGGCCTGCAACTATATATGGGGGCAGTTTGGGGGCCTACATCTATAGTTGGGGGCACAGAGGGGGCTAACAACTTTATGGGGACGCAAAGTGGGTACTATTACTATGTGTGACAAAAAAAAGAAAGAAGCCTAAAATGTTTGTCTGGCTGGTTCTGTAGAGAAGTCTTGTATGGGAGAAATCTTAATGGCGGTCTAGGCCAGATAGAGAAGAAAAGAAAAGTAAACAACTCCGGTTAGAGAAGACATCACCTGTAAATCATGGGGATATAGGGAAAGGAACACGGGGCCTGTTATAGAGGAAAGTAAAGCATATGAATTATACTATAATCATTACAAAATGTCTCTAATATGGGGGGTACAATTTTTGGGGAATGAACTGTCAAGGGGTACTCAGGCAAAAAAGGTTGAAAACCACTGCCATAGGGGACTCTCTATAGAAATCATTTGATTGCTAATGCTGTTCAGTGCTATGCATAGGACATAGCACTGATCAGTATTATCGGCTATCTCCTGCTCTGGTCTGTTCGATCTCAGACCAGAGCAGGAGACGCGGAGAGACGGACGGAGGCAGGTGAGGGGACCTCTGTCCGCCATTACAGATGATCGGATCGCCGCGGCAGCGCAGCGGGCGATCCGATCACCTATTTTAACGTGCGCATTGCCGCAGTTGCCGTGATCTGTACTGATGTCGGCCATTAACGGCGGGTCCCCGGCTGCTGATTGCAGCCGGAACCTGCCGTGTGTGACACGAGCACCGCTCCAATGCTCGCGGTCATACACAGGACGTAAATGTACGTCCTGTTGAATGAAGTACCGCCAAGCCAGGATGTACATTAACATTCGTGGTCGTTATGGGGTTAAACATATGGAAGTCAACATTATGCTCCCAAAATGCCAAATACCCTCAAGGGAATAATCGAAAACTTACATGAGGAAAGCTTTCGTGACTGGTATGTGCTAGTGTAAACTGTTCAAGGATTGGTGGACAATGTCATATACAAAGACACAAAAGTACAGCATTTCAGCAGATTCTTTACTGAGGAAATAGCAATTTCTTATCAAAATAAATGCCACAGCTGAAATGTAAAAATCTGTGCCTGAGATCATTAAAAAGTTATAACTCTACAGCGATACACCTCTAGATCCTGGCTCGGCAACTACTATAATTTTCACTTTAGGTGAATCTGTCACCACTGCTGACCCCCCCCCCCCCTTTCCAAAACTGCTGATACTGCTAGATAGGTGACAAGGAAACACATCTGTTGATGTTCACAGTAGGAGCATAAAAAGTTTCAAGCAGAAACGCATGGTGATGGCAAGTATCCACTACCAGTGAAGAGTCCCAAGAGTAATGGCTCTAAAATATCCTGTTACTCTTTGTAGTGCACATGTTGGAAAAACATTAATCTTTCAAATATACTTCATAAAAATGTTTTTATCTCCTTTACATAGAAATTGTGGCACATAAAAAAGACAACTTGGGGTCCCCCCCCATACCATCCAAAAACATAATCCTGTACGGCTCAAACATCATCTTTGTCCAAGCTCATTCCCGTCCTAAAAAACTGCAGCATGAAAACAGAGAGGAGGGGGTTACAGAGCAGCCTGTAGTGATTAGCACAGCAGACTCAGGGAGGAAGTAAATGTATAATGAGTGTGGGCAGGCTCAGTGCTTGCCTGGAACAAGCCCCTTCCCAAGCAGTGATTCACAGCATTATCTTACAGCAGAACCACCTTAAAGAATTTTCAAGCAGAATTCCACGGAAATATTCAGCGTGGAAAATCCGCTCCAGCAGAGTCAGACAGTGGAATTCCATTATTACAGCGTCTGCAGAAACAATTAACTGGTTCAACTGGTTTCTGCTCCGAAATGCATTGCAATCTTTAAAGCGTGGCTAAATCAAGAAAACAAGCAGAATGACTACCCGTGTTTTCCAGACAAACATTCCACACACTTTTGACTGTGTGAACATAGCCTAAGCTTTAAAGCGTACCCATCAGATCAAACAATATTTTTTTTTTAATATATCACTCTGTACCTAATCCTGACCATGTACACTTAATTTTTATGTGTCTAGCACCTTTATGTTTTTATTAAACTTTTAATTTAGCTCACTAGTCTGAATTCCTCTCAAAGGGAGGGGGTGTGGCCTCACTGTGCAGGTCTCCGCCCCCTCCCTCAGTATGCTGTCTGCTCACATCTCCCCTAGCATTAGCAAAACTACAACTCCCAGCTTGTCCTCACTGACAGTAGCGGGACACAAGCTGACAGTGGGAGGATTTTTCCTCCAGGTGAGCCCTGCGCTCACAGCTGTCAATCAAGGAAGTGTGTCCATGACGTAGGTGATGACGCATGGACACAGCAGGACTAGTATGTGTCCAAGCAGGCGGGGGGGGGGGGGGGGGAATAGTTTCACTGCCTTTTTCAGCATGGAATACTGAAAATTTTCTACTGAAAGCAATTGCAAAACCTAATATATCGTTTTCGTATCTGACAGTGCCCATTTACGTTTGTTTTTTTGCCATTTTTTTAAATCTTAATAAAAATAAAAAATAAATTGCCACATTTTTTGCACTCCAAGATGCAGTTTTTGTAGCGTTTTTTTCAATAAATAGTGGGTTTTAGTCTTGGCATTCCCCCCCTGTGTTTTTATTATAAAAAGTAATGTAATTTTTTCATCATGTGACTCAAGGATTTCTATTGAAAAAAAAAAAAACGCCAGAAAAAAATGTCACTGCTAAATTCACAAGTGGAAATCCAGCCTAAAGCAAGTAATCATCAGGGCCCACTCACACAGGGAAATTCCGATATAGCAGCCTCATATTGTTTTCGGGTAGGGGATCTGAAGTGTTTTTAATGCTGCGGATGCGCTACTGACCAGCCCTAGAGTGTGTCTCTTGCAGTGCTGGTGAGCCCTGCTTTGTCTGCTTGTAGCTGCAATCCGCCACTATGAGCAGACCCATTGATCTGCGAGGCGTCCTGCACATGCGCAGTGTACTCAAGTTAGGCCGAGAGTGACCGCGATGTCTGTGAGTACGCTGCGCATACGTGCGGTGACTCGCCGATCACTGTGTCTGCTTGTAGCGGCAGATTACTTCTACGAGCAGACGAAATGAAAAGCACGGGTACAGTAGAAGGCACACTCTAGGGACTGTCAGTAATGCATCTGCAGTGTCAAATACACTGTGGATGCCCTACGTGTGACCCTACCCTTCAACATGATTCTGCTGCACCATGCACACAGCAGAATTTTTGCAATGGAAAATTCTGCTGCAGAAATTTTAATTCCAGATGTATGTTTGCAAGTGAATCAGGGGAAATAGCTGTTGCCAACAGGAACTTCACAGGTATGGTCCTGCTTAAAGGAGAAATGCGGCAACATTTTTAATTTGTTTATTTTTTTAAAGTTTTTGCAGCCTGGGCACAGGGCAAAAAAAAAAAATACTAACTTTAACTCACCTTCCTACATTCCCCCGTTGCGCCGATCTCTGCGTCCTGGGCCTCCGGTGCTGGTCTTCTTCCTGGTTCCTGGGCTCGGTGACTCATACTGTGCTCATCGTATCGCCGGCCGCAGCGATGTCCCGCCTTGTCCCGTGATAGGCTGAGCACACTGTCATGTAAGGAGCCCCAGCATCAGCTAGAAGGCGGGGGAGCAGAACGGTCTACCATGGAGAAATGTCATTCATGCAGTACACAAAGTATAGATATCTGGCTCTGTCAGGCAGTTTACAATTACATGGTTTTATTTTTTCTCGTACAACACAAAAGGGCCAATATTGAAAACCTCCTCAGAAAAGTAACTATAGTTAAGTCTACACTAACCTATTTCAGAACAGAAGAGATTGTCCCATCACCACCCAACAAATCAAACAGGGTGAATGTTTAACCTGGATTCTTCTATAGACCTTATTTAACGTCTGTTCTGGGAACCAATGAGGACATATGTCAGGCAAACAATTTGGCACACAGTTATCTATGTTTAAAGCCAGTTATGTTTATTGTTTATTATGAAGCTCAAAATAGGTTTTTATTTACAAGAAAAAGGAGCCTTTATTTCTTATTGGAACATTTTCTGCACATTTTTTTATTTTTTGCATATTTTATGCAAATCAGGTCTTTGTTGGAATATTTAGGGAAAATAAATAAATAAAACCACATAAAATAAATAAATAAAACCACATCAAAAATGCCCCACACAATGCATAAAAATAAAAAAAAGTGAAGGAGACATATTTTATCTAAAATAAGGTTACTTTATTTTATTGCTACCATAATAGTTAAAAATAAAAATGGGGAGGCTTCATCCAGGAGAAGGGGATACCAAGAGGAAGAAAAAGGGAAGGCAGGAACACTTGGGCAGAAGAAAAGGCCAGGACCTCCAGGGATGTGAAGGGGGACCCGAGAGTTACAATGCAGCGGTACAACACTGAGAGCCAAGGCTTCCTTATCCCAGGGAAGAATGACTGAGGCCTCAGGACTGTACATGTGACTGATGGGGAGCTCAGCACGTGTGGGGTCAGGAGAGCAAGGGCTACAAGGCAGGTGTCAGCTCTGTGGGAGAGGATGGAGCAGACACGTCGGAGAACTTATGTACACATACATGTGACAGATTTACCTGTTACATAGACATTACACAAACCATATAGGTGTCAGACTTTGTTGCATGTAACTAGTCACAGGTGAACAAGGAACATCAAATGTATAAGACTATCATGTATGTTACATACGACAACATGTGAAATCACATGCATCACAATATTACATGTAACATCACACATGTATTAGGTATCCCTACATCTATATGCGTACATAAGTCGCATATGTATCTCAATGACTTTATGTATATTCTTGTGTGTAACATATTTGGCATAAATCAGGCTGTATTACACATAACATGTGAACTAGGGATCGACCGATATTGATTTTTTAGGGCCGATACCGATAATCTGTGACCTTTCAGGCAGATAGCCGATAACTTATACAGATATTCCAGTATAAGTTATCGGCTATTTCTTCCCTCCCCCCCCCCCCAGAAGCCGCTGCAGATCAATGATTTAAAGCGGGCGCTTTAAATCAATGAACTGCAGCGGCTTTTGCAAGGCCAGAGACCGCCGCCCGCTTCTCTCCCCCTGCCTGTCCTGAGTCCAACCACCATCGCTGCCCCATTGCCTCCCACATTCCCGGTTTTATAATTACCTGTTTCCGGGGTCTGCGATACTTCTGGCTCCGGTGGCGTCCTGCGCTGTCACTGTGTGCACTCACGGCGACGTCGCGTTGAGGACGTCACTCGTCATTGCGCAGTGCAGCTCACAGCAACAGCGCAGGACGCCACCGGAGCCAGAAGTATCGCGGACCCTGGGAACAGGTAATTATAAGACCGGGGATGGGGGAGGCGATGGGGCTGGCGTGGGGTGCACATTATCGGCAAGGTAATTGCCAATACAGATAATGTCCAAAATCGTGAATATCGGCCAAACCGATAATCGGTCAATCCCTAATGTGAACGCAGTACATGGCGAGAGCTGGCTACTCTGGTTTTTCATTTAAATGTCCTGGAGGCGAGGAATACAACCTAATTTCCTCTGTACTTCATATACTGATTGTGAGGTACAGGAAGTGACTTAAAAAAATCCCTTCCCAAAAAATATAGGTTACAATACAATCAAAAATAATGCAAGGGCATGCAGGGGTTAACAGTAGTTTAATATATTTTTAAAAACCCTGGTCTTTTTGCTAGCTCCTACATTTAAAGGAGTACTGCAGAGCGCTGGTACTTAAAAAAAAGTTTACCTCATCTGATAGCTCTTCCAAAGACCTTTCCAATGTAACCTCATATGTCAAATTTGGCCCAGCCATTCTCTTGTAATTGCCACCTGTAGCAGTAAGCAGCCATGTCATAAAGACTACATTTCCCATGACTCCCTGCGCCAGCTTCCTGTTAGCTGCTGCTCTCTTCCCCCTCCTCTCTCCCCCCCCCCCCCAGGAAATTATAATAAATTATAATAAAGTGACGCCCACAGCTCCTTCCCTTGTGGTTATCTCCTCCCATTATCCCCCTCCCAGCTCATCAGCCCTCTCCATGTGCCCACTAGCCCACTGATCCACCCATCCATGTGCCCACTAGCCCACTGATCCACCCATCCATGTGCCCACTAGCCCACTGATCCATGTGCCTCTATGTATATCATTGTTTCCCAACCAGGGTGCCTCCAGCTGTTGCAAAACTACAATTCCCAGCATGGCCATGCTGTCCGGGCATGCTGGGAGTTGTAGTTTCGCAACAGCTGGAGGCACCCTGGTTGGGAAACACTGCACTAGCGGTGTCACAAGAATGCCGCAGCACTACGCAAATAGCGTAGGGCTAACGTAGGCAGCGATAGGAGCCTAGCGTTAGCCCTACGCTATTTGCGTAGTACTGCGCATGCGCAGAATAAATTAACTTTGGGGGGGAGTATCCGACTTCGGGCGGGGAGGCCGGCGCAGCCCGCAGTGACTCATGGGGTCTGTGAATTAAAGGGGTACTCCGGTGGAAAACAATTTTTTTTCATATCAACTGGCTCCAGAAAGTTAAACAGATTTGTAAATGACTTCTCTTAAAAAATCTTAATCCTTTCAGTACTTATCAGCTGCTGTATACTACAGAGGTAGTCTAGTTGTTCTTTTCTGTCTGACACCTCTGTCCATGTCAGGAACTGTCCAGAGCAGGAGCAAATCCCCATAGCAAACCTATCCTGCTCTGAACAGTTCCTGACACAGACAGAGGTGGCAGCAGAGAGCACTGTGGTCACATTAAAAAAAGAACTATTCAACTTCCTCTGTAGTATACAGCAGCTGTACTGGAAGAATTAAGATTTTTTATTTACAAATCTGTTTAACCTTTCAGCACCTGTTGAATAGAAAAAAAAATAATTTCACCGGAGTACCCCTTTAAATCGTGACTGCTTTCTCTCCTGGTCCCCCATATACACGAAAGCTCGGCTTGGCATTAAAGGGTATGTTCACACACGCAGATGTTTGGCTGCTTATTTCAGGTCAATGATAAAATAAGCAGCAGAAAGTCAGCTGCAAAATAAATGTGTGAACAGATTTAAAGAGCCCCTCCATACTGCTAAATCCCTGTCCAGAGATATTCTGGGTGGAAATTTTGTCTGCAGCAAAATCCATCGGCGTTAGGACCACGCAGGCATGTGCCTTCTTCATAGGCGGAAATGCAGTCAGGCAAATTCTGCCAAAAGAATGAACATGTTTATTCTTTTGACCGATTCTGAATCTTTAATTTCCGCTGCAGAATTTTTTGTCACGGAAATTTTGCAGTGTGAATTGGGCAGCAGAATTGAAAACAAAGGGAGTCTGCTGCTAGCGGAATTCAATGGCGGAAATTCAACAGTGTGGATGGACCCCAATACTTATCCACCGAGTGCTTGAGTGGTAGGTCTTCTTAATGCAGATGCCAAAGATGCATTATGCCCTTGTGCTCAAGGTGGGGGTCCATAGGCCCCTCTTCCAAAGAAACAACACCAGAATTATAAAAAGGCACATAGTAGCTCATCAGTCCACAAATGTAGTTTTCATGCACTTGTTTTTAACTCAAAGCAGGAGTGGAAATAAAACAGAGGAAAGAAAAAACATAGAGTCAAGTCTTCTACTAAAAGTCACATGGTCTGCACTGGAGATGTACCTACGCATTGCAGCACACATTCCTCATTTCCATTATAGTAGATCAAAAGCTAGCAAGAAAAACCTTAAAAAGGGGTACTCCGGTGGAAAACTTTTTTTTCTTTTTTAAAGGGGTTGTGCGCTGCCCTACCTTTCGGAGCTCCGCACGCAGCGTCCTGAAGTTCATTACTCCGAACGCTGTGTGCGGGCTTCCGTGTTCGCGGCTGCCCCCTCGTGACGTCACGACGAGCGGTCGCGCCCCCTTCCCATAGACTTTCGTTGAGGGGGCGGGCGGGCGTGACGTCACGAGGGGGCGGCCGCGAACACGGAAGCCCGCACACAGCATTCGGAGTAATGAACTTCAGGACGCTGCGTGCGGAGCTCCGAAAGGTAGGGCAGCGCACAACCCCTTTAAATCAACTGGTGCCAAAAAGTTAACACACATTTGTAAATAACTTCTATAAAAAAAAAAATCTTAATCCTTCCAGTACTTCTAAGCTGCTGAATACTACCGGGGAAATTCTTTTCTTTTTGGAACACAGAGCTCTCTGCTGACATCTCTGTCCATTTTAAGTAGGAGAAAATCCCCATAGCAAACATATGCTGCTCTGGACAGTTCCTAAAATGGACAGAGATGTCAGCAGACAGTTCTGTGTTCCAAAAAGAAAAGAATTTGCTCTGTAGTATTCAGCAGCTAATAAGTACTGGAAGGATTAAGATTTTTTTAATAGAAGTAATTTACAACTTTATGGCACCAGTTGATAAAAAAAATAAGTTGTGCACTGGAGTACCCCTTTAAAGGGGTACTCTAGTTAAGTAAAACTTATCCTCTACCCATCATAGGATAAGGGATAAGTGGCAGGACCCCTATCGATCTCCAGAATGGGACCCACCTTCCCAAACAAAATAGTCTCTGAAGTGATGGCACGCTCAATTGCCAATCATCGGCTGAGGTGGAACATAAGGGATAAGGTGATAAGTTTTATTTAACTGGAGTACCACTTTCAAACATACCTTCAGTACTAATAAAATATTTTTAAATGTCATGATTTGTTACATTAACCCTTCAAAGTTGTGACAAGGTGATTTCAGTGCTCTAGCTGCTGTTATTGAGCTCTTGTGAATACCCTCCATAGCACACAGCTATTTCTCTCTTTAAGGAGACAAGCCCAGAGTTGAGGTTTGCCAGCAATGCTCACACAAGCACTTCCTGTCTCTTACTTGTCTAGCCAATCACAGGACACCACCTACTCCTCGCTGTCATGACATAGAGCTGGATAAAGTGAATGGAATTGGACAGTCTGGCACTGTGCTGGGGGATGATTTACAGTATAATACTGTGTCACGTGTCAGTAGAAGGGTGTTACTCATGTAATGTGTTTGTTAGGTGATCAGAAACTGACAGCTAGTTCACCCACACTGAACCCAATACACTGGGTGATAGTGCTGGTGAACTGGGTTACAATGAGGTATCACTTACCCCATTTCATGGTCCCGTTCCAGAGATACCCGTTGTATTAGCCTCCATTACTAACAGCCGACTTTGCACAAAAGAGGTGGAACCTGGCATACCCAGCACGCTGAGGCCCGCCTTCATTGCGCAAAGTCGGCTATTAGTAATAGAGGCTAATACAACAGGTAACTCCATAATCGGATCTGGGTGATACAGATTTTTCACAAAATTTTCAAACTCGCTATTTTTCATGGACCAGTTCAGGTTTGAAGTGGATTTGAAGGGTCTTCATATTAGAAATACCCCATAAAAGACCCCATTATAAAAACTACACCCCCGAAAGTATTCAAAAGGACATTCAGTAAGTGTATTAACCCTTTAGGTGTTTCACAGGAATAGCAGCAAAGTGAAGGAGATAATTCAACATCTTAATTTTTTACACTCGCATGTTCGCTTGTAGACCCAATTTTTGAATTTTTGCAAGGGATAAAAAGGAGAACATTTTTACTTGTATTTGAAACCCAATTTCTCTTGAGTAAGCACATACCTCATATGTATGTTAATTGTTCAGCGGGCGCAGTAGAGGGCTCAGAAGGGAAGGAGCGACAAATTGTTTTTGGGGGGCATGTCACCTTTAGGAAGCCCCTATGGTGCCAGGACAGCAAAAAAACAAACACATGGCATACCATTTTGGAAACTAGACCCCTCGGGGAACGTAACAAGGGGTAAAGTGAACCTTAATATCCCACAGGTGATTCACGACTTTTGCATATGTAAAATATGTAAAATTTTGATTTCCCAAAATGTTTACATTTTTAAAAAGGGTAATAGCAGAAAATACCCCCCCCAAAATGTGAAGCCCAATTTCTCCCGATTCAGAAAACACCCCATATGGGTGTGAAAAGTGCTCTGCTGGCGCACTACAGGTCTCAGAAGAGAAGGAGTCACTTTTGGCTTTTTGAAAGCAAATTTTGCTCTGGGGGCATGCCACATTTAGGAAGCCCCTATGGTGCCAGAACAGCAAAAAAAAAAAAAAAAAAAGCCACATGGCATACCATTTTGGAAGCTAGATACCCTCGGGGAACGTAACAAGGGGTAATGTGAACCTTAATACCCCACAGGTGATTCACGACTTTTGCATATGTAAAAAAAATAAAAAAATAAAAAATGTTTTACCTAAAATGCTTGGTTTCCCAAAAATTTTCCATTTTTAATAAGGGTAATAGCAGAAAATACCCCCCAAAATTTTTAACACAATTTCTCCCGAGTACGGCGATACCCCATATGTGGCCCTAAACTGTTGCCTTGAAAGACGACAGGGCTCCAAAGTGAGAGCGCCATGCGCATTTGAGGCCTGAATTAGGGACTTGCATAGGGGTGGACATAGGGGGATTCTACGCCAGTGATTCCCAAACAGGGTGCCTCCAGCTGTTGTAAAACTCCCAGCATGCCTGGACAGTCAGTGGCTATCTGGCAATATTGGGAGTAGTTTTGCAACAGCTGGAGGCTCCGTTTTGGAAACAGTGGCGTACCAGATGTTTTTCATTTTTATTGGGGAGGGGAGGGGGCTGTGTAGGGGTAAAATTTTCTGCCGCAGCTCAAACTTGCAGCCGGATACTTACTGTAAACCTCCGTCCCATGTGAGTGTACCCTGTACGTTCACATTGGGGAGGGGGGAACATCCAGCTGTTGCAAAACTACAACTCCCAGCATGTACGGTCTATTAGTGCATGCTGGGAGTTGTAGTTTTGCAACAGCTGGAGGCTCCGTTATGGAAACAGTGGCGTACCAGACGTTTTTCATTTTTATTGGGGAGGGGGGGGGGGCTGTGTAGGGGTATGTGTATATGTAGTGTTTTTTACTTTTTCTGTTATTGTGTGTTAGTGTAGTGTAGTGTTTTTATGGTACAGTCACACGGGCGGGGGTTCATAGTAGTTTCTCGCTGGCAGTTTGAGCTGCGGCAGAAAATTTGCCGCAGCTCAAACTTGCAGCCGGATACTTACTGTAAACCTCCGTCCCATGTGAGTGTACCCTGTACGTTCACATTGGGGAGGGGGGAACATCCAGCTGTTGCAAAACTACAACTCCCAGCACGTACGGTCTATTAGTGCATGCTGGGAGTTGTAGTTTTGCAACAGCTGGAGGCTCCGTTTTGGAAACAGTGGCGTACCAGACGTTTTTCATTTTTATTGGGGAGGGGGGCTGTGTAGGGGTATGTGTATATGTAGTGTTTTTTTACTTTTTATTTTATTTTTTGGTAGTGTAGTGTTTTTAAGGTACAGTCGCACGGGCGGGGGTTCACAGTAGTTTCTCGCTGGCAGTTTGAGCTGCGGCAGAAAATTTGCCGCAGCTCAAACTTGCACCCGGATACTTACTGTAAACCTCCGCCCATGTGAGTGTACCCTGTACATTCACATTGGGGGGGGGGGGGGAGAAACATCCAGCTGTTGCAAAACTACAACTCCCAGCATGTACGGTCTATCAGTGCATGCTGGGAGTTGTAGTTTTGCAACAGCTGGAGGCACACTGGTTGTGAAACACCGAGTTTGGTAACAAACTCAGTGTTTTGCAACCAGTGTGCCTTCAGCTGTTGCAAAAGCTACAACCCTGAGCATGTACGGACAGCGGAAGGGCATGCTGGGTCTTGTAGTTATTCAACAGCTGGAGGCATACTACTTTGGCTGGGGATGCTGGGGATTGTAGTTATGCAACAGCTGGAGACACACTGGTTTGCTGCTTAACTCCGTGTGCCTTCAGCTGTTGCAAAACTACAACTCTCAGCAGTCACCGACAGCCAACAGGCATGCTGGAAGTTGTAGTTATGCAACCAGCAGATACACCACTACAACTCCCAGCATGCACTTTAGCTGATTGTGCAAGCTGGGAGTTGTAGTTATACAACAGCTGAAGGTACACTTTTCCATAGAAAAAAATGTGCTTCCAGCTGTTGCAAAACTACTGGTCTGCCTCCTGCTGTTGCATAACTACAGCTCCCAGCATGCCCTTTTTGCATGCTGGGAGCTGTTGCTAAGCAACAGCAGGAGGCTGTCACTCACCTCCTGCTGCTGCTCCACGCCGCATCAGGTAATTCCCTCGCCGCCGCTGCTCCTGGGGCCCCGATCCCAACATTGATGCCGGAGATCGGGGTCCCCAGCTCCCGGGGTCTTCTTCCCACACCCGCTCACGTCCTCCGGAAGAGGGGCGGAGCAGGTTGCGGGAGTGACACCCGCAGCAGGCGCCCTGATTGGTCGGCCGGTAAACCACCTCACCCCTGCTGGCTATGGCTGTTCGGGGCCATCTCTGACGGCCCCGATCAGCCAGTAATTCCGGGTCACTGGAGACCCGATAGACCCGGAATCGCCGCAGATCGCTGGACTGAATTGTCCAGCGATCTGCGGCCATCGCCGACATGGGGGGCATAATGACCCCCCTGGGCGATATGCCGCGATGCCTGCTGAACGATTTCAGCAGGCATCGGGCACCGGCTCCCCTCCGGCTAGCGGCGGGGGGGGCCAGGAATGGACAGGACATACTCCTACGTCCTCGGTCCTTAAGGACTCTGAAACGGGGGCGTAGGAGTACGTCCATTTTCCTTAAGGGGTTAAAGAAACTGCAGCAGGATGATGTAAAGAAAGTGGTTACATTACAAAAGGCCCTGGTCTATGCAGTGGACTGCTGATGATAAGCTAAAGGGAGGTGTAAAGATTACATTCAGGAGGCAGTACTGTGTACATAGTAAGAACAAAAGAATTTACACAAGTGACAGCTGCCCCAAACTTTATGAGGGGTAAGAGACAAGAGGAAAGCTTTGATTTACCTGTTAGGCACAGTTTGGACTCTCTATAGGAAACAGACAAGCTCTGAATGTATGCACATATTGTCCCTTGCTTTGTCTAACCTGTGTAGCAGTAGCAAAGCCCCACCAACACTGACTGTTCCATCCTTGTCTCTCTGCTACTAGAGCTGGACTGAGCCTAATAACAGGCAGTGAACAGCAGATTCCACTGAAGGGAGACACTTCGTGGACAAGACTTTAGGGCTTTTTTCTAGAGTTAGGATTAATGTTTGGTAAAAATGTATAAATAAGTTAAGAATCATATAGTTAATCACACAGAGGGAAATTGTCAGAAACAACAGTGATCATTTTAGTAAAACCTATCACTGAAACTGATGGTTGCATAGAATTGTTATGTTTGAGCAACAATCATTTACGGCTGGATCGCTAATGATAATAGTTACAGCTATGGCCAGTTTTACCCATAATCAAAAATGAACCTGACTACTGGGAAGAAAGTTAGGTTCCATGGTATACAAAAAGAAGGGATTAACAGTCTCGGCCCTGAATACCCTACTATTGAAGTTGGCTTCAAAGCATCTTTATCAGAGCTGAATGCTCTTGAAGAACAGCAGAGTTTTTGTAACCAGTAGAGCAGGCTTGTTCTTCACTATCACAATGCAACAATAGAGAACCTCATAACTGATATGCTGTAGGGACAGGATACAGGGAAGGTAAAGATGAAAGCCCACTACAACTATAGGAAACCTTGTGAGACTAGTCATAAGAAATCAGGATCTACAGAAATGTGACCAGATCTACACAGAAAACAGTAACTCCACAGGGGTGAGAATATATTGTAGATCTTATTAACTAGTTACACCACATGGAAGGAAATAGTAGAGGCAAGAATGTCAAATGTGTATTATCAGCTTTGCAAAAGTATAGAGAAAAAATGTGAATCAATCATGTTTGATATAGCTGACAGATTGTAACACAAATTAAAAGGGTACTCTAGCTCTTAAACACTTCGAATAGGGGATGAGTGTCTGATCATGTAGGGGCCAAGCTCTAGGGCTCCCTGCAATGCCAGAACTGGGTGGAGGGAAGGCATGAACTCCATGTATAGTCTATGGGAGCCCTGGAGACATCAGAGCAATATACTCCCATAGACATTGCCAAAACTACCGCACCATGCAGTGGAACTCGCCGATTACATGCCGTAGATTTCCTTGCGTGAAATCTGCAGTGTTCATGCCAAGTGTGAACATACCCATAAAGGGAAATTCAAGGTGAGCAATTCTTAATATATTGCCCCAGAGTACAGGACCTTCTCTTTAACTTTACTTCATCCAACAGCTGCAATTGCCACTGTCTTCAATGGGAAGTGTGCAAAACAGCATGAAAACAGCTGTGTAAAAACCATGTTGATTTGCAAGCCGTTTTGCAGGCTGTTTTTTCAAGCGATCTTTTCTTATCCCTGGACAACCCCCTTTAAACAAGCATACCTTCATTTTATTAAACTCAAATAAGCACCAGGATCCCACAGGGCAGGGAAAGAATTTCTATCCCTACAGCACAGAGGCTCTGTGGGCTCATGCTGCTCATTTGCATTTTTGGAAAATTGCTAATTGCTTATCTCACAACCAGAAGATCACAGATCTAAAAAGGTAGGGCTGTAATGGTGCTTTTAAAGTGAGCCTGTCACCAAGGGGCGACCAAAAAAAAAAAATCAAAAACCAGAATGTTACTCACACTGTAATTAGGATCATGTTCCTATCACTTATCTGTGTGTTTTCTCCTGTTTTGGTCAGATAACAGCCCTGTTGTGCTGATCTACTCAGGTGCCCTGCATTCCTCTCCCTAGTGTCCCTGAGCAAGCTGTGTCAGCTTTCACTTCCTTTCTCTATCTCACTGCTCGCTGCAGGGACCCAGATGACATGCTGTGGGTACAGGGATGACTTGGCCAAAGACTGAATATCAAATTCACTGTATGGAGACATCTATTGGCTGGAACAGCCTAAGGCCCATTTCACACTACAAAATAACTCCATTTTAAAGATCCGTACGAAGTTCCATCTGAAAATCAGCTGTAAAACAGCAGTAACAAAATCCTATACGGCCGTTAGAAAATCCCATTACAGTGGTCCCTCAACATACGATGGTAATCCGTTCCAAATGGACCATCGTTTGTTGAAACCATCGTATGTTGAGGGATCCGTGCAGTGTAAAATATAGCACAGTGGTCTACAACCTGCGGACCTCCAGATGTTGCAAAACTACAACACCCAGCATGCCCGGACAGCCGTTGCATGCTGGGAGTTGTAGTTCTGCAACATCTGGAGGTCCGCAGGTTGAAGACCACTGGTATAGGAAGTTGTACTCACCTGTCCCCGCTGCCCTGATGTCGCCTTCCATGACTGTCGCCGCATCTCCGGGGTGTCCCCGACGCTCCGATAAGGCCTCTGCTTCCCTGGCATCATCGCTCTCCGTCGCCGCCATCATGTTGCTACACACGCTGCTCCTATTGGATGATGGGACGGCGCGCGCAACGACGTGATGGCGACAATGGAGAGCGCCGACGATGCAGGGGATCCCAAAGAGGACGCGCCGGAGCCCCGAGGACAAGTAAGTGTACGTCAGCGGACCACACGGGGCACCGTAAACGGCTATCCGGTGGCCGCTGAAGCAGTCTGCGCTGCCGGATAGCCGTTTATGCAATGGCCCCGACATACAAAAGCATCGTATGTTGATGCTGCCTTCAACATGCGATGGCCTCTGAGGCCATCGTATGTTGAAATGATCGCATGTCGAGGCAATCGTAGGTTGGGGGGGGGTCACTGTATTGTATATGGGATTTTTTCTAACAGCCGTTTTAACACGTTATAGCCCGCTATTAATAATGCCCGTTATTTGTGACGGAAGATGGTAACGGTAGTAATAGTGCATGCACTAATTTTTGGTCCGGCAAAAAAAAAAAAAGTGAAAAAACAGACATTAAAATTTTACATTTAATTCTATGGGAACCGGATGTTCAAAAAACCCTCCGTTATCAGTTATTGTCAGGTTTTTTAACATCCATTTTTTGTATTGAGAATGCACAGTACAGCTTTACAAAAAAGGGTTAAAAACATGATAAAAAAAACCTGATGTTCATCTGTTATCATCCGTTCTTACTTATCCGTTTTTTTCATCGGTTATTGTAAAATAACAGCAGTAAAAAGCAGGATGATACCTGTAGTGTGAAAGGGGCTTAAAAGGGTACTCCGGTGGAAAACTTTTTTTTTTAACCCCTTAACCTGTTGGGGACGAAGGGCGTATGCATACACCCTTGCGTCCTGGTACTTAAGGACAAAGGGCGTATCCATACGCCCGTGGGAATTTCGGTCCACGCCGCGCGCCGGCAAATGCCCAGGGGGGTCATTAGACCCCCCCCCATGTCGGCGATCGGCGCAAATCGCAAGTTAATTCACACTTGCGATTTGCGCTGATTCCGGGTCATTACGGGTCTATGGTGACCCTGAATAGAAGGGGGATCGCGGGTGTCTAAAAACACCCACGATCCCCCTGTAGCGATAGGAGTGAGGTGGCAGGGGTGCCACCCCTCCTATCCCTGCTATTGGTGGTCTATACGCGACCACCAATAGCAGATCTGGGGCGGAGAGGTTTACTTTCATTTTCCCCGTCCTGCCCACCCACAATGGGCGGGGCAGAACGGGGAAAACGAAGAGGAGCGGCGCCGACGTCCACTTACCCCTCCGGAGGCAGCGGAGCGACGGCGATCGGCGACGGAAATCTGCGGCGGCGTGCAGCAGAAGAGGACGGCTCCCGGATGCGACGGAAGCCAGTGAGTAGTTGCCTAGCAACATCTAGAGGGCTTCAGTCTGAGACCACTATAGTGGTCTCTAGACTGTAGCCCTCCAGATGTTGCAAAACTACAACTCCCAGCATGCCCAGACAGCTGTTTGCTGTGTGGGCATGCTGGAATTTGTAGTTTTGCAACATCTGGGAGGTCCACAGTTTGGAGATCACTGTTCAGTGGTCTCTAAATTGTAGCACTCCAGATGTTGCAAAACTACAAATTCCAGCATGCCCACACAGAAAACAGCTGTCTTGGCATGCTGGGAGTTGTAGTTGCGTACCTCCAGCTGTTGCATAACTACATCTCCCAGCATGCCCTTCTGTGATCAGTACATGCTGGGAATTGTAGTTTTGCAACAGCTGGAGGCACACTGGTTGGAAGATACTGAGTTAGGTAACAGAACCTAACTGAAGGTTTTCCAACCAGTGTGCCTCCAGCTGTTGCAAAACTACAACTCCCAGCATGCACGGTCTGTCAGTACATGCTGGGAGTTGTAGTTTTGAAACAGCTGGAGGTTTGCGCCCCCCCCCCCCCCATGTGAACATACAGGGTACATTCACACGGGCGAGTTTACAGCAAGTTTCCTGCTTCAAGTATGAGCTGCGGCAAATTTTTCGCCGCAGTGCAAATTCCTAGCAAGAAACTCGCCAGTGTGCATGTACCCTAAAAACACTACACTACCACATAATAAAGAGTAAAACACTACATATACACCCCTTACACTGTCCCCCCCCCCCCCCCAATAAAAATGAAAAACGTATTGTACGGCAGTGTTTCCAAAACGGAGCCTCCAGCTGTTGCAAAAAAACAACTCCCAGCATTTCCGGACAGCCACTGACTGTCCAGGCATGCTGGGAGTTTAGAAACAGCTGGAGGCACCCTGTTTGGGAATAACTGGCATAGAATACCCCTATGCAATCCCTAATTTAGTCCTCAAATGCGCATGGCGCTCTCTCACTTCGGAGCCCTGTCGTATTTCAAGGAAACCGTTTAGGGCCACATATGAGGTATCGCTGTACTCGGGAGAAATTGCACTACAAATTTTGGGGGCTTTTTCTCCTTTTACCCCTTATGAAAAGGAAAAGTTGGGGTCTACACCAGCCTGTTAGTGTAAAAAAAAAATTATTTTACACTAACATGCTGGTGTTGCCCTTTACCTTTTATTTTCACAAGAGGTAAAAGGAAAAAAAGACCCCCAAAATTTGTAACGCAATTTCTCCTGAGTACGGAAATACCCCATATGTGGGTGTAAAATGCTCTGCGGGCGCACAACAAGGCTCAGGAGTGAGAGCGCACTATGTACATTTGAGGCCGAAATTGGTGATTTGCACAGGGGTGGCTGATTTTACAGCGGTTCTGCCATAAACGCCAAAAAATAAATACCCACATGTGACCCCATTTTGGAAACTACACCCATCACGGAATGTAACAAGAGGTACAGTGAGCATTTACGCCCCACAAGTGTCTGACAGATTTTTGGAACAGTGATCCGTGAAAATGAAAAATGTAATTTTTTTGTTTGCACAGCCCACTGTTCCAAAGATCTGTCAAACGCCAGTAGGGTGTAAATGCTCACTGTACCCCTTATTACATTCCGTGAGGGGTGTAGTTTCCAAAATGGGGTCACATGTGGGGGAGTCCACTGTTCTGGCACCACGGGGGGGGGGGGGGGCTTTGTAAATGCACATGGCCCCCGACTTCCATTCCAAACAAATGATCTGTCTAAAAGCTCAATGGCGCTCCTTCTCTTCTGAGCATTGTAGTTCGCTCGCAGTGCACTCGACGTCCAAACATGGGGTATTTCCATACTCAGAAGAAATGGGGTTACAAATTTTGGGGGTCATTTTCTCCTATTACCCTTTGTAAAAAGTAAAATTTGGGGAAAAACCAGCATTTTAGTGGAAATTTTTTTTTTCATTTACACATCAGACTTTAACAAAACGTTGTCAAACACCTGTGGGGTGTTAAGGCTCACCGTACCCCTTGTTACGTTCCTTGAGGGGTGTCGTTTCCATAATAGTGTTCTATGTGGGGGGTTTTGCTGTCCTGGCACCATAGGGGCTTCCTAAATAGGACATGCCCCCCAAAAACCATTTCAGAAAAACTCACTCTACTAAATCCCATTGTTGCTCCTTCGCTTCTGAGCCCTCTAGTGCACCTGCCAAACACTTGACATACACATATGAGGTATTTTCTTACTCGAGAGAAATTGGGTTACAAATTTTGAGAGGATTTTTTTCCTTTTACCCCTTGAAAAAATTCAAAAACTGGGTCTACAAGAACATGCCAGTGTAAAAAATGAAGATTTAGAATTTTCTCCTTCACTTTGCTGCTATTCCTGTGAAACACCTAAAGGGTTAACACACATACTGAATGTCATTTTGAATACTTTGAGGGGTGCAGTTTTTATAATGGGGTCATTTATGGGGTATTTCTAACCAGAAGACCCTTCAAATCCACTTCAAACCTGAACTGGTCCCTGAAAAATTCAGATTTTGAAAATTTTGCGAAAAATTGGAAAATTGCTGCTGAACTTTGAAGCCCTCTGATGTCTTCCAAAAGTAAAAACATGTCAACTTTATGATGCAAACATAAAGAAGACATATTGTATATGGGAATCAATATATAATTTATTTGGAATATCCATATTCCTTATAAGCAGAGAGCTTCAAAGTTAGAAAAATGCAACATTTTCAAATTTTTCATGACATTTTTGAATTTTTCACCAAGAAAGGATGCAAGTGTCGACGAAAATTTACCACTAACAAAGTAGAATATGTCACGAAAAAACAATCTCGGAATCAAATTTATTTGTAAAAGCATCCCAGAGTTATTAATGCTTAAAGTGACAGTGGTCAGATTTGCAAAAAATGCTCCCGTCCTTAGGGTCATAATGGGCTCCGTCCCCAAGGGGTTAAGGACCCAGGAGAGTACGTATGGGTATGTCCTGGGTCCCGGTCCTGCGATAGAACGCGGGGGTCACACGGTGACCCCGCATCATATCACGGCGGGCCCGGCGTCATAGTGAAGCCGGGACCTGCCTCTAATAGAGCGTGGCACTGATCGCTGTGCCGTGCGGTATTAACCCTTTAGCCGCGCGCTCAAAGCTGAGGCTAAAAACGAAAATAAAAGTGCCCGGCTAGCTCAGAGAGCTGTTCGGGATCACCGCGGTATAATCGCGGCATCCCTAACAGCTGTAGCACAGGAGTAGGTCTTCTTACCTTCTCCTGCGCTGTCTGATCGCCGAATGAATGCTTCAAGCCTGAGATCCAGCCTTGAGCATTCAATCGCCGAAAACACTGATTGATCCATTCCTATGGAGATGGATCAGTGTAAAAGATCAGTTAATGCAATGTTATAGCCCCCTATAGGAGCTATAATATTGCATAAGAAAAGTGTAAAAAAAATCATTAACCCTTTCAATTATCCCTTCCCCAAATAAAAGTTTGAATCACCCGGCATTTCCAAAAATAAAAAAAACACAGTGTAAATAAAAATAAACATATGTGGTATCGCCACGTGCAGAAATGTCCGAATTATAAAAATATACCGTTTTTTAAACCGCACGTTCAATGGCGTATGCGCAAAAAAATTCCAAAGTAGCGTATTTTTGATCACTTTTTATACCACAAAAAAGTGAATAAAAAGTGATCAAAAACTTCAGATCACGGCGCAAAAAATGAGCCCTCATAGGGGTCAGAAGATGACCATTTTAAACGTATACATTTTCCTGCATGTATTTATGATTTTTTTCAGAAGTAATACAAAATCAAACCTATACAAGTAGGGTATCATTTTAACCGTATGGACCTACAGAATAATGATAAGGTATAATTTTGCCAAAAAATTTACTGCGTAGAAACGGAAGCCCCCAAAACTTACAAAATAGTGTTTTTTTTCATCAATTTTGTTGCACATTGATTTTTTTTTCCCGTTTCACCGTAGATTTTTGGGTAGAATGACTAATGTCATTACAAAGTAGAATTAGTGACGCAAAAAATAAGCCATCATATAGAATTTTAGGTGAAAATTTTAAAGAGTTATGATTTTTTAAAGTTAAGGAGGAAAAATTGAAAATGAAAAAACGGAAAAAGCCTGGGTCCTTAAGGGGTTAAGGACGTACCTGTACGTCCTAAGCCCGCTCCCGGTGTTAAAAACGGGGTCACGCCGTGACCCCGCATCACACCGGGTTGGTCCCGGCTGCTAATCATAGCCGGGACCCTGGGCTAACAGCGCACGGCATCGATCCTTGTGCTGCGCGCTGTTAACCCTTCAGACGCGGCGATCAAAGTTGACCGCCACGTCTGAAAGTGAAGGTAAATGCTTCCCAGCAGCTCAGTCGGGCTGATCGGGACATCTCGATAAAATCTCAATGTTCAGTTCAGCTGGGACGCAGGCGGAGGTCTCCTTACCTGTGTCCGCGGCGTCCGATCGAGGTTTGATTGCTCCAAGCCTGAGCTACAGGCTTGAGCAATCGAGCCCCTATCTCGCTGATCCGTGCAAAGCTATGGCTCTGCAGGGATCAGCATAGGAGATCAGTGTGTGCAGTGCTATAGGTCCCTATGGGAGCTATAGCACTGCAAAAAAAAAAAAAAGTGGAAAAAAAAAAAGTTCAAATCACCCCCCTTTTCCCATAAAAAAAAACAAAAAAAACTGTAAATAAAAATTTACATATGCGGTATCGCCGTGTGAGTAAATTTCCGAACTATAAAAATATGTCATTAATTAAACCGCACGGTCAATGGGGTACGCGCAAAAAAATCCATATCCCAAAAAGTCAAAAATAGCATATTTTTGGTCACTTTTTATATCATGAAATAATGAATAAAAAGCGATGAAAAAGTCCGATCAATACAAAAATTGTACCGCTAAAAACGTCAGATCACGGCGCAAGAAATGAGCCCTCATACCGACCCATACGCAGAAAAATAAAAAAGTTATAGGGGTCAGAAGATGGGAATTTTAAACGTATAGATTTCTGTGCATGTAGTTATGATTTTTTCCAGAACTACGAAAAAAATCAAACCGATATGAGTAGGATATCATTTTAACCGTATGGAACTACAGAATAATGATAAGGTGTCATTTTTACCCAAAAATGTACTACGTAGAAACGGAAGCCCCCAAAATTTACAAAATGGCGTTTTTTCTTCAATTTCGTTACACAATGATTTTTTTTTCAGTTTCGCTGTAGATTTTTGGGTAAAATGACTGTTGTCACAGCAAAGTAGAATTGGTGGTGCAAAAAATAAGCCATAAT
This sequence comes from Hyla sarda, assembly GCF_029499605.1. Taxonomy (NCBI): domain Eukaryota; kingdom Metazoa; phylum Chordata; class Amphibia; order Anura; family Hylidae; genus Hyla; species Hyla sarda. The sequence goes on along the minus strand of NC_079190.1, from coordinate 111,162,268 downwards.
ATGGATTTTTAGGTGCAAAATTTAAAGGGTTACGATTTTTAAAAGGTGAGGAGGAAAAAACGAAAGTGCAAAAGCCGAAAACCCCTCAGTCCTTAAGGGGTTAAATAAACTGGTGCCAGAAAGTTACAGATTTGTAAATTACTTGTATTAAAGAAATCTTAATCCTTTTAGTACTTTTTAGCAGCTGTATGCTACAGAGGAAATTCTTTACTTTTTGAATTTCTTTTTTGTCTTGTCCACAGTGCTCTCTGCTGACACTTCTGTCCGTGTCAGGAACTGTGCAGAGCAGCATAGGTTTGCTATGGGGATTTCTCCTGCTCTGGACAGTTCCTCATACGGTCATCAGGTGTCAGTAGAGAGCACTGTGGACAACAAAAAAAAGAAATTTAAAAAATAAAGATTTTCCTCTGTAACATACAGCTGCTAAAAAGTACTGAAAGGATTAAGTTTTTTTAAAAGAAGCCATTTACATATCTGTTTAACTTTCTGACACCAGTTAATTTAAAAAAGTTTTCCACCGGAGTACCCCTACTACCTGGTGACATGATTAGTTATACTATTGGAAGTCATGTGACCTATGGGAAGAAAAATTAATGTGTGAAATCACCTTAAAGAGGCACAGTCATTGTTAAAAACTTTTCATATATTGAAGGACTCATTATAATATGACATTTCACAATATAGGCATATGAAAGAAAAGAAAACACGGAGCGCCTCATAGGGTATTAACCTTCATTAAATTAGAGATAAAAATGTATATATTCACAGGTTGCTCCCCTGCATGGGTTATGGGTTAGCCACAACACTAGTGTATGCCAATCAATCCCTCTCCGGGGAGAATACCAGGGATATGCAGCAAGGAGAAGATGATCAGGTAAGGAACCACATGTGACCACCCGTCGTATATAGGCAAGAATTCAATAAAAAAAACATACTCCAATTGAGCAAAAAAATCCCTTAAGTGCTATAAATGCACCAGTCAGCCAAATGTACTAAAGAGCTGAATTTGTCCATAACAAGCGCTTTCGGAATCAAAGTGACTCCTTCATCAGGTTCAAGGACTAATTTAGTCCTTGAAACTGATGAAGGCGTCACTTCGATTCCGAAAGCGCTTGTTATGGACAAATAAATTCAGCTCTTTAGTACATTTGGCTGACTGGTGCATTTATAGCACTTAAGGGATTTTTTGCGCAATTGGAGTATGTTTTTTTTATTGAATTCTTGCCTATTTCACGATATAAACCTGTTAAATTTTTTCATTTTCACCTGAAACTCAAGCTCAAAATAGCCACCACTAGGGGTCGCCTGTCTTTTAGCCAGACAGACTAGTCTAGATTTTACAGCATACTGGATACCGGCCGTAAAGGATACCGGTATCCAGTATAGGAGATTTCTATTGTGTATGCAAAACTACAGATAAAGGATGTGTGGACATGCTGGGAGCTGTAGTTTTACAACAGCTGGAGGCAACACTGCTCTAACACAGTTATTTACAAACGCTGCAGCTTCAGTTGTTACTAAACTACAACTCCCAGCATGCTGAAATAGTCAAAGCTTTCTCGGACTCCTGAATGACAAAGAAGTTGATCAGAATTAGCATCCAGCTTTACTAGGAGAAGATAAAACAGATAGAACATGTATTCATAAAAATGCTGTACTTTTATCTAAAAAATCCTTGCACTAATTTTATAAAGATCTATTCTTATATTTATACATTTTATCATGTTATGAATTCACCATAATGTCTTCTGATTACTGCAGGCAAGCTCCAAGTATCTTCCTCTGACACATGACACAGCATAAAACCAGAGAGGAAAGGGTTACAGAGTAGAGAGTACTGATTGGCTGACTGCACAGGCTTGCTCCTGTGAGGGAGACAGACTGACACGCCCCCTCCAGCCTGCACAATGAAAAAGTAACTAACCAGCAGATAAATGTTTATATCTCTGGATATATAGGTCCGAGACACATAAAAATTATATGCACATGATCAGGATTGGGTCCTGAGGAACATATCACTTTTTTCTTTTGCACTATGACAGGTACGCTTTAAGGGTCTTGATCAGACTACAGAAATTCAAGGCAGAAGCCACCAGGAATGTCTGCATGGAATTCCACCTTGCATCACACTCCCATAGCCTTCAATAAGTCTTTCCTCACACATTTCCACAATGGAACTTGCAATGAACATTTGAATTCCAGCAGAAGATTGAATATGTCAAATCTTCCGCCAGGATCCCATAAGTCAATGGGACTTTGATTTTTGACACTTATTTCAGCACCAAAGTTCACAAATAATAAGCGCTGATTCAGGATAATTACTTAAAAAAAAAAAAAAAATAGGTTACCTTTCTCAAGTTACACAAAGAAAAGGAAAATAAAATAACTTATAAGAATAGTAATACCTGCATTGTACATGATGTGCTTTATAAAACCTTAGGAACACACAAGTGATCTACATCTATAATATCCACAGAACAGCAGATGCATGGCATGAACAATCATTGGACAGACAGAAGACAACAAAGACTTAAGACTGACGGGCAACTCCGGGTCAGCGGCGCCAGGATTGTCAGGCAACACCATGGAGACTGGGCAGAAATAACGACATGACATTGGCATTACTACATGGAGACTGGGCAGAAATAACGACATGACATTGGCATTACTACATGGAGACTGGGCAGAAATAACGACATGACATTGGCATAGTATACTACATGGAGACTGGGCAGAAATAAAGACATGACATTGGCATTACTACATGGAGACTGGGCAGAAATAACGACATGACATTGGCATTACTACACCGTGTATCTGTAGGGCTGACAGGACAACTGAAAGAGACAACTATCAAAACTAACCATCGCTTATAGGAATTACTACAGAACTGGGCAAGCACAAGACAGCATTGGGCACATCTGCTAACAGACAATCAGAACTGGGTAGTGCAGACAACACTGGGCAGACATAAGTAGGAACAGACACTGAGGACTGGACAGCACTGTGTGGAAGCAGACACTCAAAAGTGGGCAGAACTTTGAGCGTACACTCATAGCTGAAAGTAAGCAGACACTCAGCAATGGGCAGAAGTTAGAGTGAGCATACACTCAACATCAGGCTGCACTGGGTGCAAGCAGACACTTGGAGCTGGTGGTAGAGTAACACACAGCACTGGGCAGTGATGGATGAGAGTGGGCACTAAGGATTAGAGAGCACTGTGTGAAAGCAGACACTCAGCACTGGGCAGTGGTCGGTGTGAGCAGACACTCAGCACTGGGCAGTGGTCGGTGTGAGCATACACTCAGCACTGGGCAGTGGTCGGTGTGAGCAGACACTCAGCACTGGGCAGTGGTCGGTGTGAGCAGACACTCAGCACTGGGCAGTGGTCGGTGTGAGCAGACACTCAGCACTGGGCAGTGGTCGGTGTGAGCAGACACTCAGCACTGGGCAGTGGTCGGTGTGAGCAGACACTCAGCACTGGGCAGTGGTCGGTGTGAGCAGACACTCAGCACTGGGCAGTGATGGTTGACAGCAGACACAAAGGACTAGATAGCACTGTATGGAAGCAGACACTGAACATTGAGGAGCACTCGAAGCAGACACTCAGAGCTAGGAGTAAACAGACTCAACATTGCAGTCACCCAGGACTGGGTAGTAGATAAAGTGAGCAGACACTCGGCACTAGGCAGTGGTTGGAGTGAGCAAACACTAAGCACTGGGCAGTGATGGTTGAGACTAGAGAGCACTGTGTGGAAGCAGACACTGAACATTGAGCAGCACTTGTAGCAGACACTCAAAGCTGGGAGTAAGCAGACAACATCAGGCAACACTGGGTGCAAACAGACACTCAGGATTGGGTAGTGGTGGGTGAGAGCAGACACTCAAGCAGTGGTTGGAGTGAGCAGACACTCAAGCAGTGGTTGGAGTGAGCAGACACTCAAGCAGTGGTTGGAGTGAGCAGACACTCAAGCAGTGGTTGGAGTGAGCAGACACTCAAGCAGTGGTTGGAGTGAGCAGACACTCAAGCAGTGGTTGGAGTGAGCAGACACTCAAGCAGTGGTTGGAGTGAGCAGACACTCAAGCAGTGGTTGGAGTGAGCAGACACTCAAGCAGTGGGCAGTGGTTGGAGTGAGCAGACACTCAGCAGTGGTTGGAGTGAGCAGACACTCAGCAGTGGTAGGAGTGAGCAGACACTCAAGCAGTGGGCAGTGGTTGGAGTATAGCAGTGGTAGGAGTGAGCAGACACTGGGTAGAAGCAGACGGCACACCGGACTGGGCAGAGCTGGGAGGGAGCAGACAGTGTTGGCTGAAAGCTCAGACAGCAAGTCTGTGAGCGTACAATCTGTCCCAGGCCTGTTTAACCCGCCCCCCATGCAAGTTCTTATTGGACGCGCTACCTGTCAATTGCTTATACGCCGCCTCTCATTGGCTGCTTAAAACAGCCCTGAGGAAAGGGGGCGTCGACAAGCTTTGGGCCCTCTCTAAACCTCTAGGGTATTTGGGGCGTTGTGTCGGTAAAGCCGCGAGTGACACGCAGTGTGTGCGCTACAGACGAGTATGCGCTCGGCCGCGGTTTCTCACCGTGTCGACTTTCCGTTTCCTCTGAGTCCCGGCCCCGCTCTCCTCCGCCAGCAACGTACAGCAGCGCGGGCGCCCCGATACTCAACTCTCGCGAGAACAACATGGGCGGGGCAGGCCCCTGCCTCGTGACGTGCAGCGCTTCCAGCTGATTGTCAGGGGGTTGGGGCGGGGCTAAAGCTCTAACAACTTAATGGGCGGGGTCAGAATGACTGACAAGAATGCGACGGGGCGGAGCTGAGAGGGCTGACTGACAGGTGAGAGCGTGGTATGCGGTGACTGGCTGTCTACAGGAATTTCTGGTGCGAATAGGTGAACAGCGGCCTCTTTCGGCCTTGCAGTGTTACTCTTTATCTGTTTTATGTAAGGGTGCTTTCACACCACGTTTTTGCAATACAGTTCCTGTATACGTTTTCTATGTGAAAACCTTATGGAACCGTATTGGAAACCGTATGCATTGACTCTCCATTAAAACCGCATCCCAAAAGATGCATCCTGTAAGGTTTTGTCAATTTTTTACCCGTACCCAAAACCGTAGCCTACCACAGTTTTTGGTCCGGCTGTATTAAACCGTATACGTTTTTTTAAAACATGGGAGTCAATGGGAACCATACAGAACTGTATGTGTGTACGGTTCCATCCTATTTTCACCATACGGCTTTTGACTTGGAATTTCAATCAAATAAGTGAAACTTTATTCATAATGGCGTGAAAAGTTAAAAACGTATACGTTTTTTTTTTAAACGGATGCAACCGGACATAATTTTTTAAACCGTATACAGTTTTTAACCGTATACAGGTTAAAATTTGTACACACGTTTTGATACAGTTTAGTACAGTGTGGAGGAATCCATTTTTCATCAAAAACCTGATATGGGAACCGTATTGCAAAAAAGTGGTGTGAATGCACCTTTAGTTGAGTTCCCGCATGTGATGCTGCTGGAACTCATAGGTTATTTTATATATATATATATATATATATATATATATATATATATATATATATATATTTGGCCATGGTGGCAGTTGTAGTTATGCTAGAACCAAGGCCCACGTTACTATTTATACCTTGAATATTTTGTGTGGTAATAACTTTATAATACATTTATTTAAAGGAGTACTATCGTGCAGGAACATTTATACCCAATCCAAAGGGGCTGCTGATCGTGGGGGTCCGATCGCTGGGAACTCCCACCATCTGCACCATCCCCCCAGGAATGAGGCTTATCAACCCCCACAAGAATCGGTGACTGCCATGCTATGTATCTCTATGGGAGAGGTGGACATACTCAAAGGCATTATCTCTGGCTCTTCTGTGTTCCGCAATACACACGTGCATGGGAGGTTGGCATTTATGCTGCAATGGCACTGCTCATGTACACATGCTTATGTACGCAATTTGGGTCATCCAGCACCGCCCCTTGTAAGTAACAGTTCCCACTAGTAAAAACCCAACATGAGGGCCAGTATCTAACACCAGGGGGATGCAAGATCCACTACCTTTCTTCTAAAGGTGGGACCGATCTTTACTTGGGCACTGACCTTCCTTCAAGAGCTGTTAACTGTACACATCGAAGGATGTTGGACTTACTTGGCAAACAGTATCTTACTCCAAGAAGGTTCACAATCCACTACTCTTCTTATAAAGTGGGACTGATTTTACTTAGGCTGAGACCTTCCTTCCGCAGGAGAACTGCAGTGCAATACAGTAGAATCTCCCAATGGCGGATACTCACAGGGAATAAAAAAGTGTCTGCTATTGAGAGATGTCCCTTACTGGGAAAAAGGCTCAAAAATCTTTCTAAATGTCTGAATACTGTACTGTACTCACTCCAGAGTATAATTACCTATAAAACATGATACAAAGCAATAATACAGTATAATCTCCTAGTGAAGTTTAATCATCCTTTACCCCCCCCCCATCATTTCATCCACCCATTATACCCTGTGCCACCTTGTGCCAAATGATCCCCCCCTCCCTTACCCCCTGTACCACACAATTTCCCCTTGATCCCCCCCCCCCCGTGCCATTTCATTCCCCTATTATTACCCTCTGTGTAAATTCATCACCCCCTCTTTATGAAGTGGCAAATGGGGGTAAAAGGGGAATTAAATAGCATGGAGGGAGGGGGGATCAAGAGGAAATGATGGGGCACAGGAGGTAAAAAACAGGGGGGGGGTGGATGATGTGACAAAAGGGGGAAATAAAGTGGCATGAGGGTATCAGGGAAGGAGGGGGGTGAATTATGTGGCCAGCGGATGTACAGAAGCATGAGACCACTGAGGTCTTTTTCTTCTGTGCTGGGACTGCTGCAGGGGAGGCCTGGGCCCCTTACTGGGGTATTGGCTGTACCTCCTGACAGTAACCCTGTGTACAAGGAAGGGCTGGCACATTAGCCTGGTTGTCCCCTATTGGGAGTGTTTTGTCTCCTAATGTTCCCTATGGGAAGTGTTTTGTTCTCTATTGGGAGTGTTTTCTCCTCTATTGGGAGTGTTTTCTCCTCTATTGGGAGTCTTTTGTCCCTTACTGGGTGTGTCCTCATCCACTATTGGGAATGTCCCCTAATCAGAGGGTGCAAATACATTAAGTCTTATGGGACTCTGCCAGGGAATAAAAAACTGTAAACTATTGGGAGGTGTCCACTAAGGGAGATTTCACTGTATAACTTATCCCCCCGCTCGATCTCCTGTACGGGGCCACGGCAGGAAGCTGGAAGGGGGCTGACGCGGTGGCCAACACGTCCCATCCATGTATCCGATAGATATTCATGGAGGGGGCGTGACTGTTGCGGCCCGTACAGGAGATCGCAGGGGGCCCAGCGGTCGGAACCCCGCAATCTATAACTTATCCCTTATCCTTTGGATAGGGGATAAGTTATATTGCACTACAGTTCTCCTTTATTGTCCTACTATTTGCAGACTAGGCCATGATCTGGCCCTCTAAGGGAATAGCATCTGGATCAGATGATCCTTCAACAGATCGCAGACCTCTGGGGTCTGCCACAAGTGGGCCTAATGGACACACACAAAAAAGCCAAGGTAGCACTTTTGTGTCCCCTGCTCAGGAAAGATAGGCCAAGGCCTTTGGATGTAATCTTCATTCAATGAAACTTACAATGTGCTAATGTTTTTCTCCGTATACCAATGATCCCAAAGGTCTTACAAGAAGACTAAACGAGATCCGGCCTTAGTCTTAATGCCATCTGTCCCTGTTGGCCCAACAGGACTTGGATCACACTGCTAATGTATATGTCCAGAGGCTTTCACAAATTATACATCTGGTGACTCAGGATGGCCAATGTTGTCCTAACCTACAGGGTGGGCCATTTATATGGATACACCTTAATAAAATGGGAATGGTTGGTGATATTAACTTCCTGTTTGTGGCACATTAGTATATGTGAGGGGGGGGGGGGGGGGGAACTTTCAATATGGTGGCCATTTTGAAGTCTGCCATTTGGAATCCAACTTTTGTTTTTTCAATAGGAAGAGGGTCATGTGACACATCAAACTTATTGGGAATTTCACAAGAAAAACAATGATGTGCTCGGTTTTAACGTAACTTTATTCTTTCATTAGTTATTTACAAGTTTCTGACCACTTATAAAATGTGTTCAATGTGCTGCCCATTGTGTTGGATTGTCAATGCAACCCTCTTCTCCCACTCTTCACACACTGATAGCAACACCGCAGGAGACATGCTAGCACAGGCTTCCAGTATCCGTAGTTTCAGGTGCTGCAGAATGGGCAAAACAAAAATTGGAACAGGACCCTCAGTTTACACAGAAGATTTTGTTCAGTGATGAGGCAAACTTTTATGTGAATGGTGAAGTTAACAAACAAAACCACCGCTATTGGTCTGACACTAACCCACATTGGATAGATCCCTCCAAGACTGTTGGAAAACAAAAATTGATGGTATGGTGTGGTATATGGGGTACAAAGATAGTGGGGCCATTCTTCATCAATGGAAACCTCAAGGCCATTGGATATGAGAAATTGCTACATGATGATGTGCTTCCCTCTTTATGCACTGAAGCTGGCACGTTCCCTGAGTTTTTCCAGCAAGATGGTGCACCACCACATGGCTGTCAGGTCCGAGCATTCCTAGATGAACAGTTTCCTGGAAAGTGGATTGGTCGTCGTGGGCCAGTTGAATGGCCCCCAAGGTCTCCCGATCTGACCTCCTTAGACTTTTATCTTTGGGGTCATCTGAAGGCAATTGTCTATGCTGTGAAGATACGAGATGTGCAGCACCTGAAACTACGGATACTGGAAGCCTGTGCTAGCATTTCTCCTGCGGTGTATATAGTAGTATATAGCAGTGTATACGGATACTGGAAGCCTGTGCTAGCATTTCTCCTGCGGTGTTGCTATCAGTGTGTGTAGAGTGGGAGAAGAGGGTTGCATTGACAATCCAACACAACACATTGAACACATTTTATAAGTGGTCAGAAACTTGTAAATAACTCATGAAAGAATAAAGGTACGTTAAAACCAAGTACATCATTGTTTTTCTTGTGCCACAAACAGGAAGTTAATATCACCCATCATTCCCATTTTATTAAGGTGTATCCATATAAATGGCCCACCCTGTAGTTGGCCTGAAAGTTGATCGACCTATTCTAGCAAGCTCTGGACTGTCTGAAGTAGTTATAAGCACTCTGGCACAATCTAGAGGATTAGGAGAGTCTTATCTATCTAGTGTTGCAGAAACCAAGTCCCTCTTTTCCTCTCTTACTATCCAGAACAATGTTTCCCAACCAGGCTTCCAGATGTTGCAAAACTACAACTCCCAGCATTGCTGGACAGCCTTTGGGTGTCCATGGCATGGCATGCTGGGAGTTGTAGTTTTGCAACACATGGAGGTACCCTGGTTGGGAAACACTGATCCAGAATGTTCTAGATTTCCTACAAGAGGAGATTGATATGGGCCTTAAATCTTACACTAATAAAGTGCAAATATTAGCATTGTCTTAACCCCTTCAGGACGGAGCCCATTTTGGCCTTAAGGACCGGAGCGTTTTTTGCACATCTGACCACTGTCACTTTAAACATTAATAACTCTGGGATGCTTTTGGTTATCATTCTGATTCCGAGATAGTTTTTTCGTGACATATTCTACTTTAACATAGTGGTAAATTTTTGTCGATACTTGCATCCTTTCTTGGTGAAAAATCCGTAAATTTGATGAAAAATTTGAAAATGTTGCATTTTTCTAACTTTGAAGCTCTCTGCTTGTAAGGAAAATGGATATTACGAATACATTTTTTTTGGTTCACATATACAATATGTCTACTTTATGTTTGCATCATAAAATTGACGTGTTTTTACTTTTGGAAGACACCAGAGGGCTTCAACGGTCAGCAGCAATTTTCCGATTTTTCACAAAATTTTCAAACTCAGTATTTTTCAGGGACCAGTTCAGATTTGAAGTGGATTTGAAGGGTCTTCATATTAGAAATACCCCATAAATGACCCCATTATAAAAACTACACCCCCCAAAGTATTCAAAATGACATTCAGTAAGTGTTTTAACCCTTTAGGTGTTTCACACGAATAGCAGCAAAGTGAAGGAGAAAATTCACAATCTTCATTTTTTACACTTACATGTTCTTGTAGACCCAATTTTTGAATTTTTACAAGGGGTAAAAGGACAAAATTTTTACTTGTATTTGTAGCCCAATTTCTCTCGAGTAAGCACATACCTCATATGTCTATGTAAAGTGTTCGGCGGGCGCAGTAGAGGGCTCAGAAGGGAAGGAGCGACAAGGGGATTTTGGAGAGTACGTTTTTCTGAAAAGGTTTTTGGGGGGCATGTCACCTTTAGGAAGCCCTTATGGTGCCAGAACAGCAAAAAAAAAACACATGGCATACCATTTTGGAAACTAGACCCCTCGGGGAATGTAACATGGGATAAAGTGAACCTTAATACCCCACAGGTGTTTCACGACTTTTGCAAATGTAAAAAAAAAAAAAAAGATTTTTTACCTAAAATGCTTGTTTTCCCAAAAATTTTTAATTTTTAAAAAGGGTAATAGCAGAAAATACCCCTAAAAATTTGAAGCCCAATTTCTCCTGATTCAGAAAATACCCCATATGGGGGTGAAAAGTGCTCTGCTGGCGCACTACAGGTCTCAGAAGAGAAGGAGTCACATTTGGCTTTTTGAAAGCAAATTTTGCTCTGGGGGCATGCCGCATTTAGGAAGCCCCTATGGTGCCAGGACAGCAAAAAAAAAAACCACATGGCATACCATTTTGGAAACTAGACCCCTCGGGGAACGTAACAAGGGGTTAAGTGAACCTTTATACCCCACAGGTGTTTCACGACTTTTGCATATGTAAAAAAAAAAAAAATTTTAACCTAAAATGCTGCCCCCCCCTGCCTATCCTCTGACCAGAGACTGCCGCCGCCCGCTTCTCTCCCCCTGCCGATCCTGAGTCCAACCACCGCCGCTGCCCCATTGCCTCCCCACATCCCCGGTTTTATAATTACCTGCTCCCACGGTCTGCGCTTCTTCTGGCTCCGGCAGCGTCCTGAGCTGTCACATTGCGCCCTGACGGTGACGTCGCCTAGAGGACGTCACTTGTCATTGCGCAGCGCAGGATGCCGCCGGAGCCAGAAGTAGCAGGGACCCCTGGGAACAGGTAATTATAAAACCGGGGATGGGGGAGGCAATGGGGCAGCGGCGGCGGCGGTCTATGGCCGGGGGGGCATTATCTGCATATCGGCAAGGTAATTGCCGATACAGATAATGTCCAAAATCCTGAATATGAGCCGATAATATCGGCCAAACCGATAATCGGTCGATCCCTAATATGAAGGCTTGTTTTTTGCACCACCAATAGTACTTTGTACCAATAGTACCATTTTACCACAAAGTTTACGGTGACACAAAAAAAATATTTGTGGGGGCAACACTGAAATTCCCCCCACCATTTTGTAGGTTTTGGGGGCTCTAATTTTTACACAGTCGATATATATATATATATATATATATATATATAAATAAGTCCACGTGATTTAAAGTGATACCCAATTTAAATTGGATTTGTTTTATTTTATTACTTTAAAAATATAACTTTTTATATGAAAGAGTATGCTTAAATTGTCCTCTTCTGACATCTATAACTCTTTTATTTCTCTGTATACTAGGATTTATGAGGGCACATACCAAGGTCCTACTTCTATGATTATTAGGTTTGGTGGGATGGCCAGCTCTAGGAAGAGCCCTGGATGTTCCAAACTTCTTCCATCTATACCCTGTTCCAAATTATAATGCAAATTATATTTTTTAATTTACCTAAATTAGCGATGTCCCTATACCGATACTAGTATTGGTATCAAGGCCAATACCAGGTATCTGCATGGTATTGGGGACTCGTCTAAGGTCCCCGATACCAAATCCAATACCTGGTGGAGTGCTCTGCTACCCATTTCTCTGGTTCGCATCACTGCCGCTGCCCCGTTCTGCTGTGTGCATTATGGCGTCTTATGGAGGAGCATGTGACACACAACGTCACTCCACCTAATCCACTGCGCCCAGCGTAACGCTATGGAGGAAGCAGAGTGATACGTATGTCACTGGCTTCTCCATAAGATGCCACTATGCGGACGGCAGAACGGGACTGCGTAGCGGCGACACCTGACAGTGAGCAACTACAAAGGGGAACTGCTGTCTACAGGGGGGGGTCCTGCTGTCTACAAATGGGGGCTGCTGTCTACAGGGGGGGTCCTGCTGGCTACAAAGGGGGACTGCTGGCTACAAAGGTAGCTGCTGGCTACAATGGGGGACTGCTGGCTACAAAGGGGGACTTCTGTCTACAGGAGGGTCCTGCTGGCTACAAGGGGGGTCCTGCTGTCTAAAGTCTGCAACTATCTATAGTACCTACAAGGGAATACAAACTACTATTAAATACAATTTTACAGCAGAGTCACCTGAACTAACTTGGATTTATAGGTAGATAGTACAGGTGACCCGGTTTCTACCACTGCTCACCATGTGATCATCGGCACATTCGCTCTGCCAATGCAAATTACCTGTTCTGCCCTATGGAGAAGAGAGAAATCTTTGCTCATACTACAGCAGCCACCTCCATTGTACACAACAAGGAACCCACATATCACCACAGTAGGCAGTGCCAAAAAACGGGTCACCCTGGTTTCAGATTCCCTTTAAAATAAAAGTACTCGTACTTGGTATCGGTGAGTACTAGAATTAAAGTATCGGTACTCGTACTCTGTCTTTAAAAAATGGTATTGGGACATCCCTAACCTAAATAATTGATGTAAATAACAGTCAGCATTAGGGTGGGTTCACACCACGTTTTTCAAGTACGTTTCCCGTATACATTTTCACTATTGAAAATGTATGGAACCATATTGAAAACCGCTTACATAGACAAATAATTGAACACCGTATGCACCCAGATGCCCGGACGGTTTGCTTGCAATATGGTTTTCTCCCATACTCAAAACCGTAGTTGACCACGGTTTTGTCTCCGGTTTAAAAACCGTACTGCAACCGCATAAGTTTTTTTTAACATGGACGTCAATGGGAAATGCACATGTATACGGTTCCATACGGGAAACCGTATACGGTTTTTACTTTGCACATGCGCATTTGCATCCTAAAGTCCCCACCCAAGACCCCCCCCCCCCCCCATTAAAAATGGACAACATTTTCAAAAACCTATGTTTTTTTTTAAATAAAAACAGACGGAACTGTATGCACTTTTAAAAACAGTATACAGTTTAAAAATGCATACGGTTTACTTTTTCCCATACTGTTCCATCCATTTTTTTGCCATATGGTTTTCTTTAGAAAAATGGATTGAAAACAGTATGGCAGAAACGTGATGTGAACCCAGCCTTATTCTCATGTTATCAACTATTAAGAGAACAATTAAAATTTTATTGAACAAACCTCCTAAACATAAAAAACTTACAATGCACTGTTCCAAATTATTACGCACAGTAAGTTTCAAAACACTTTATAGGTTGTAAAGAACTGAAAATTGTAATTTGTTGTGTTTGCAGCATATTTACTGAAATCAAAAGCTATTTCAGTCAAACTTTTAACAACATTTTAACTTTTTAACATTTTAACAGGTCACGTTACATTTTAACATAGGACCCCTTATTTGATAGCAGCTTCACAAGTCTTGCATCCATTGAACCTGTGAGTTTTTGGACAGTTTCTGTTTGAATTTGTTTGTAAGATGTCAGAATAGCCTCCCAGAGCTGCTGTTTGGATGTAAACTGCCTCCCACCCGCAAAGATCTTTTGCTTAAGGATGCTACAAAGGTTCTCAATAGGATTGAGGTCAGGGGTGGATGGAGGCAACACCACGACTTTCTCTCCTTTTATCTCCATAGCAGCCATTGATGCAGAGGTATGCTTTGCAGCATGAGATGGTGCATTGTCAGGCATAAAGATGATTTTATTATGGAAAGCATAGTTCTTCCTTCTGTACCAGGGAAGAAAGTCAGTCAGAAACTCCACATACTTTGCAGAGGTCATCTTTACACCTTCGGGGACCATAAAGGGGCCGACCAGCTCTCTTCCCATGATTCACGTCCACCACCGCCTTGCTAACATTGCAGCCTTGTTGGAACAGGGTGGCCGTCCACCAACCATCTACTCCTCCATCCATCTGGACCATCCAGGTTTGCAGGGCACTCATCAGTGAACAGGACTGTTTAAAAATTAGTCTTCATGTATTTTTCTGCCCAATGCAGCCATTTCTGCATTAGGCAGCTGATCAGGCTGATGTCCGGTATTAACCCTTTAGATGCTGCAATCAAAACGCGGCGTCTAAACCAGAAGAAAACCTTGCCGGTTAGCTCAGCGGAGCTGTTCGGGACCGCCACACTGAAATCACGGCATCTAGAACAGCTGAGAGGAAAGTGGGAGGCTTTTTACCTTGCTTCCCGCTATCTGATTGTCGCTCTGCTGCTTCATACCTGAGATCCAGGCTAGAGCAACAGAGCACCAATAACACTGATCAATGCTATGCTATGGCATAGCATTGAACAGTGTATGCAATCCAAGGATTGCATGTAATAGTTCCCTATGGGATCTAAAAAAAAAGGGTAAAAAAAAAAAAAGTTCATAAAATGTGATTTAATTCCTTTAGTAATAAAAGTTTGAATCACCCCCCTTTTCCCATTTAAAAAATAAATATGTAAATAAAAATAAACATATGTGGTATCACCGCATGCGTAAGTGTCAGAGCTATAAAAATATCATGTCAATTAAACCACACGCTCAATGGCGTATACGTAAAAAAAATTCAAATGTCCAAAATTGCGTATTTTGGTCACTTGGTATACCCTAAAAAATGTATAAAAAGCAATCAAAAAGTCCCATCAAAACAAAAATAGTACGGATAAAAATTTCAGGTCACGGTGCAAACAATGAGCCCTCATACATCCCTGTATATGAAAAAATAAAAAAAAGTTATAGGGGTCAGAAGATGACAATTTTACACATACTAATTTTGGTGCATGTCTTTATAATTTTTTTAAAATAGTAAAATAAAATAAAACCTGTATATATTAGGTATCCTTGTAACCATATGGACCTACAAAATAAAGATTTTACAATATAATAATGTCATTTTTAACCGAAAATTGTACTAAATAGAATTGGAAGCCCCCAAAAGTTGCAAAATTGCATTTTTTTTTCTATTTTGCCCCACAAATTTTTTTTTTCTGGTTTCGCTGTAAATTTTGTGGTAAAATGATTGATGTATTTATAAATTACAATTGGTGGCACAAAAAATAAGCCCTCATATGGGTCTGTAGGTGTAAAATTGAAAGCGTTTGGATTTTTAGAAGGTGATGAGAAAAAAAAAAACCTTAAGGGGTTAAAAAAAGTATATGTAAACAAAAATAAACATGTGGTACTGCAGCGTGCGTAAATGTCTGAACGATACAAATATAATGTTAATTAAACAGCACGGTCAATGGTGTACGCGTAAAAAAAATTCAAAATTCCAAAATTTGCGTAATTTTGGTCACTTTGTATACGCTAAAAAAAAGTATAAAATGCAATCAAAAAATCCCATCAAAACATTCATGATACCGATAAAAACTTCCTATCATGGCACAAAAAAATGAGCCCTTGTACCTCACTGTATACAGAAAAATAAAAAAGTTATAGGGGTCAGAAGATGACAATTTTAAACATACTAATTTTGGTGCATGTAGTTATAATAAAAAAAAAAACTACATAAATTGGGTATTATTGTAACCGTATGGACCTTCAGAATAAATATATAGTGTCATTTTTACAGAAAATTGCGTAGATTTGGAAGCCCCCAAAAGTTACAATAGCTTTTTTTTTTTTTTTTTGTCTCACAAATAATTTTTTTCTGGTTTCGCCATAAATTTTTGGGTGAAATGATTGATGTCATTACAAAGTACAATTGGTGTCGCAAAAAACAAGCTCTCATATGGGTCTGTAGGTGCAAAATTGAAAACATTCTGATTTTTAGAAGTTGAGGTGGAAAATACGAAAGTGCAAAATGAAAAAAACTGTGGTCCTTAAGGGGTTAAAGAGAGCAAATATAAAACTCCTGTCATCTGCCCATTCAACCATTGTGACACCCAGTCTGGCTAGAGCGCCTGTTTCTCTACTACGAAACTTAAAAATGAATCCATCCTAAAAATATCCATCATGCACGAAACCGATTTCCCACACGTCTGCAGTGCCATGTCGAAAATGCAATGTTTCCAAAACATAGAAACAACTGTAATAAACAGCGCAGCTGCCAATATCATGGCGGCAACAACAAGACAACTTGGCAGAGAGTCTAAGCAGCTGTTCAAGAGCTTCTAGAGCCTGGAGAAATATCCATTGCACGCTGTTTCTATGTTACCACTGCTTTCATTATTATTATAACATCAGCAACATATTATCCCGATATGCAGCATCTGGAATCATTCATCTTCTCAGCCCTGCAGTTTAGGATCTAGTTAACAATTACAAATGTCGAGTTTAGTTAGAACTCAGCATATCTTTTAACCAAGAAACTAGCTTTAACAAAAGGTATAGTGATTGGTCCATATTAATAACAAATTGTGGTGTTGCAACGGTGTAGCAGGGTCTGGTGTTATTAACCCTATGGGGCAAGGTGTTATTAACCCTTGATTTGTCGTGACGCCAGGATATGGTTGTTTTCTGTAGAAGACCCTGCCGACAGCCAACCCAGAAACGGCAGGCAATAAAGGAATGTCCACAGCAGGAATTGTGCAAATAACTGGAACTTTTACTTAAACTTCTTATAGAACAGTCTTTACAATTATGCAGTTTCTTTAGAGGCAACCGGGATGCAGGATACCTCACAGGCTTTGCTGGGACTTGTAGTATTGAGATTTATGCAGGCCACTGTGCTACTAATTATATGCTTGAGTGGAATAGTAGTCACTAGGAATTGTAGTTAGAGCTTGGTAACTCACGTTTTTTAGTGGCTGCAGGTTCCTTAGGCTTTGGCCTAGATGAGATGAATTTAGTATATATGCTGAGATTGTGCTTCTAAAGGGTATGTTCACGCTACGTAATTCCAGCGGAATTCCGTGAGCGGAATGCCGCTAACGGAATTACGTGCTGTGAACATAAACATCAGTGTGAATGGGTCTTCCGCGAGACCCGTTCAAACTGTGGAATTTCAGCGGCGGACAAGTCCTCCGCTGAAATTGTTCCGCGCAAAGAAAGAACATGTTCATTCTTTGCGCGGAAGTCCGAGAACACTGCATAGCCGTCAATGGTGACAGCGCAGTGCCGTGCGGTCCTACCACCTAAGTATTGCGGTGGCGGCCACCAGAATGGAATCTCCGCTCGCGGAATTCTGCGTGCGGAGATTCCTTTCATTATTTGTAGTGTCCAGCAGGAAGAGAGAGAATTTAGAGACTACAGCCCCTTATATACTAAGGATGCTGGACTAATCCCATTGGTTGCCAAGCCTGGAGGTCCTGTACCCAGGGAACTCTGGGTACATCACAGGACAGTCTCACATGACCCAGGAAGGTCCTATACATTTTATACCTTTATATACACTGAACAATATACATACATATTATGTGCATATTTACATGAAGCAGCAAGGGGTGAAGCCCTGCAGGAGAGCCCTATGGACTGCAGGGACTCTTCCTGAGAGGACTTAAAGGGGTATTCCAGGCCAAAACGTTTTTTTTTATATATCAACTGGCTCCGGAAAGTTAAACAGATTTGTAAATTACTTCTAGTAAAATATCTTAATCCTTCCAATAGTTATTAGCTTCTGAAGTTGAGTTGTTGTAATGTAATGTAATATCGCTTAAAGGTGTGTGAGAACACATCCAAAAAAGAAGTGAAACCCCAAGAGGTAATTGATGTAAAAATAGAGATAAAATAAATAGTAAAGTACACTAAAAATACGTGGCTTAAAAATATTCTTTACAAAATGTATATATAAGTGCCTACAGAATTAATTCATTCTGGCATAGTTACATAGTTAGATAGTTAGTACGGTCGAAAAAAGACATATGTCCATCAAGTTCAACCAGGGAATTAAGGGGTAGGGGTGTGGCGCGATATTGGGGAAGGGATGAGATTTTATATTTCTACATAAGCATTAATGTTATTTTGTTCCAGGAATGTATCTAATCCTGTTTTAAAGCTGTTAATTGTTCCTGCTGTGACCAGTTCCTGAGGTAGACCGTTCCATAAATTCACAGTCCTCACGGTAAAGAAGGCGTGTCGCCCCTTGAGACTAAACTTTTTCTTCTCCAGACGGAGGGAGTGCCCCCTCGTCCTTTGGGGGGGTTTAACCTGGAACAGTTTTTCTCCATATTTTTTGTATGGGCCATTAATATACTTATATACGTTTATCATATCCCCCCTTAAACGTCTCTTCTCAAGACTAAACAATTGTAACTCCTTTAATCGCTCCTCATAGCTAAGATGTTCCATGCCCCATATTAGTTTAGTCACGCGTCTCTGCACCCTTTCCAACTCCGCAGTGTCCCTTTTATGGACAGGTGCCCAAAACTGAACAGCATATTCCAGGTAAGGCCGTACCAATGCTTTATAAAGGGGGAGTATTATGTCCCTGTCCCTTGAGTCCATGCCTCTTTTGATACATGACAATATCCTGCCGGCTTTGGAAGCAGCAGCCTGACATTGCATGCTATTCTGTAGTCTGTGATCTACAAGTACACCCAGATCCTTCTCTACCAGTGACTCTGCCAGTTTAATCCCCCCTAAGACATACGATGCATGCAGGTTATTAGTACCCAGATGCATAACTTTACATTTATCCACATTGAACCTCATTTGCCAAGTGGATGCCCAGACACTTAGTCTATCCAAGTCATCTTGTAACCTATACACATCCTCTATAGACTGTACCGTGCTACAAAGCTTGGTGTCATCTGCAAAGATAGAAACAGAGCTGTTAATACCATCCTCTATATCATTGATAAATAAATTAAACAACAGCGGGCCCAGTACTGAACCTTGGGGTACACCACTAATAACCGGGGACCAATCAGAGTACGAATCATTGACCACCACTCTCTGGGTACGATCCATGAGCCAGTGTTCAATCCAGTTACAAACTAAAATTTCCAAACCCAAAGACCTTAACTTACCTGTCAGACGTCTATGAGGGACAGTATCAAATGCTTTAGCAAAATCCAGAAATACTATATCCACAGCCATTCCTCTGTCAAGGCTTCTACTCACCTCTTCATAAAAGCAAATTAGATTGGTTTGACAACTTCTATCCTTAGTAAACCCATGCTGGCTATCACTTATAATACAATTATCCCCTATGTATTCCTGTATGTAATCCCTTATAAGTCCTTCAAACAATTTACCCACAATGCACGTTAAACTTACCGGTCTCTAGTTTCCTGGGGAAGACCTAGAGCCCTTTTTGAAGATTGGCACCACATTCGCCTTGCGCCAGTCCCTTGGCACAATACCAATATCAATACCAATATCAATACATTCGCATTGCGCCAGTCCCTTGGCACAATACCAATATCAATACCAAGATCAATAATTAAAAATTACAAAATATGAATGAATAAAAAGATGAGGGTGCTGGGATAGAGAGTCCTGTATGGCTAAAAAGTGGTAATGTCACATATGACATAAATAGGAGAGTATAAAGATCCTGTGCTGCTGGTATAAAGTGCTAGTGCAAGGGGGATGGGGAAAAATATATTTTGGATAATAAATAAGGTGCAGTGCTAATTCAGTGATATACATCAAATGCAGTGCAAATAGGCGGGGAAGGGGATGAGAGGACAAAAAAACAGGTGTTGAACCAAGCAAATGTGGTAACTCGTGATATAATACAAATAAATAGTGTGGAACACAAATCAGTGCAACCAAAACAACTAACAAGTAGCTGCAAAATGTAAAAAGGTGACTGGTGCAGTATAGCAGCAAGAGGAATGTATAGCAGCAGACAGCACTAGCAAAAAGACAGGCTCAATATAATGAATGCAATGAATATAGGACTCACCCCAGCCCCACAACCACTACACCCACGCGTTTCGCCTGTCTTAGAGTGGCTTTGTCTTAGAGTGGAGGGGACTAGGATGGCCATGGTATATATGAGGACTTTGTACCAATTGGAAGGCAGGGGACACACCTGATCTGTGTAGAGGGTGATGGGAAATGATGGAGTCCGGATGTGTACGGCCCCATGTGAGCGTCACTCGCGTCGCCCGCGATCCTAGGGTCGGGGTATCGTGAGAGACTCGAGGGAGAACCCACCCTGCGGCCAATGAGATGTAAGTACAGCGCGGCTATGGGAAAATGGCCACCATTGTCGCGTCTGCACGTGTGTGACTATCAAGTACAAGAGGCCAAACATAGAGGTGGCTACACTAAGATGGCCGACGTCATAAGGAATGCTATACATAGTGTGTATATCGGACCGAAATTGCTAAGAAAAACAGGGCGTGATGAAAAAAACATATATGTAGAAATGTAAATAGGCTTCTGATTAATAAGATTTATTTATTTCTGATAAATAAGATTAGGAAAAAAGTGTGTGAAAAAATGGGTACGGCGTACACAGATGAACATAAAAATGAATGAAAGAGACATACAGAAAATAAAAAATGAATAGGACTGTAATGATGAATGAAAAATGAATGAAATTGTGTGAAGGGGAGTGAAGTAATAAAAATCATAACATAATTAGAGGCAAAAAATGAGGGGGAGTGATAAGGGCATAATCACAGTCATAGAGTTAGAATTAGAATTAGCACTGCACCTTATTTATTATCAAAAAAAGTTTTTTTTTTTGCTCCTAGGGGACTTTGTATTCAAGTCTTGCTTATGCCATTGAGGAAAACGAGCTGAAAATAAGTAGGAGGAAGCGTGTAATAAATGTTCGCAAACCTGTCTGGAACTCCTGATCTCACACAACAATCAAACTTTGGAAACACTAGAACGTGAATTAGAAGACACCCAAGCATCCCTAACTAGCGAGTGCTCAAGGACTTAGGTAGAATCATTCAATAAAGAACTAGATGAAAATCTCAATTTATGGGAGAAAGAAATTCAGACTGTTAAAGGAAAAAAGTACCAATGAGACTCAACAGATGCCCAAGCTAACAGGGTCTAAAATATGGTGCCAGAAAAAGGCAAGATCTTTTACGACATCATCTTCTGTATCCTCATTGACATCAATAGGTGCAGAATCCCCAACATCATCCACTTACAGACAACATTTTTCTTGGAGAAAAGGAAAAATGGATCATGGCAACACAGGAAGAAATACATACAAAAGACGGAGCTCTAATTCACGTGATCACAATCAGGTTAGTACTAAGATTATTAATCTTAATGACCATGTACTTACTAAGGCACAGAGTGAAGTATTGAGCTTGGGGCTTACCTTCTGTCCCTCAGCAAAATTTGACTGCTTCACTGCAGTCAAAGATTTGCAGCTATTTGCTCGCAAACTAGCTTTTAAGAAAATGTTTAATCATAACACTACAGCCTCATATCCTGATCTCTCCACCAGGACTGACCAAGAAGCGATTTGTACTCTAATTGAACTAATGGATGAACAGGAACCACAAGACCCAGGTAAGTTCCCTCGAAGTCTCCTCCATAAATCTAAGAATTTTCCCCAGCTCACCCAATTCCCAGAAATGGATTTATTTGTTAAGCTAATCTCTCAGGAGTTATACAAAATTCCTGAAACTATACAAAAGGATAACCTGACGACTCCTCAATGTCAGGGATTATGGGAGATCCAATCTTTGAAAGACGTCATTGTCAAACCATCAGATAAGGGCGGTAATGTTGTTTTATGGCCCTTGAAAATGTACGAGAAAGAGATGTTGCGCCAGCTGAGACAGGCTGAATGCTATAAAAAGCTTACTTTTAATCCCACCTCTGCCTTTTTTATTGAATTATGTGGTATTTTAAATTGTGCAGTAGAACAAGGTATTTTAACAGTACAACAAATGGAGGCACTTTTAAATAGTAATCCCATGACATCCTCCATATATTTATTACCTAAAATACATAAAAATGCCATATGACCATCAGGGAGACCCATTGTTTCGGGATGTGGTAACTTATGTGAACCCCCTATGCCACCTGATTGACCACCATCTTCCTTCTATTGTAGAAACTCTACCCTCTTTTTTAAAAGACACCAATGACGTCTTAAGGAAACTTGATAATCTACAATTAGAATCAGACATGGTAATAGCCACTTTTGACGTTGAAGCGCTCTACATCTTGATCCGACACAGCGATGGAATACAAGCGGTGAGATATTTTTTATCTTTCAGCTTTCTTAACCTGGACCTATGTAGTTTCCTAGGATCAGCTCGAGTTCATCCTCACCCATAATTTTTTTATGTTCAAGGAATCCATCTTCCTACAGCTCCAGGGCACGGCAATGGGGGCGGCCTGCGCGCCCTCATATGCCAACCTGTTCCTGGGGCTGTGGGAGAGGGACATCTTTATCTCAAAACCAATACTGGGCATAGAAAAAGTACAATATTGGTGGCGGTATATAGATGATATTCTTTTAGTCTGGCAGGGACCAGGCACGGAACTCGAAGATCTGATTACAAAACTTAATCACAACAACCTTAACATAAAACTTACGTCAGCCATACTGAATTCCTTGATGTCAGAATTTCCAGAGATAACAATGGTTTCCTCTCCACAGATCTTTTCCCAAAAAGCACATCTGCCAATACAATACTACACACCAAATCAGGACATCCACACCATCTAGTCAACAACATCCCAACAGGACAATATTTGAGTGCTAGACCTATATGCTCCAAAACATCGGACTTCAAGAAACAAGCTCAGGACCTAAAGGTACGCTTTCAAGAAAGGGGGTATAATAAAAGTTTCCTGAACAAGGCTTATGAGCGAGCTAAACAAAGCAATCGGGTTCATCTCTTTCAGGACAAAAAGATAACCAACAACAACAATTCTGATACCGTAAGATTTATGACTACATACCACTCACGGACCCAAGACATGAGTAAAGCGATTGAAAAATTACTGGCCGCTCCTCACGACCGATCAGGTACTCTTGAAATACCTGCCCAAGAACCCTTCTATGACCTTTAGGAGATCTAAAAATATTAAGGATTCTCTAGTCCGCAGTTACCACCAAGGTCCTAAACAGACCCAACTTTTTGGGTCCAAAGGACCAAAGTAGGGGACTTTTACTTGTGGCCAATGTGTTGCATGTGCAAACATAGAAAAAAAGCACCACCTTCGAAAATGCCAGCAATAAGAAAAAATATAAAATAACACACCACATTGACTGTGCTACGAAGGGTGTAGTCTACTATGCTAAGTGCCCATGCAACAAAATGTATGTGGGTCTTACCACCCGCAAGTTTCGCAGGAGGGTAAGAGAACATGTTCTGGATATGAAGGCGGCCAAAAACGAGCCAGACCCCTTTAATTAAAAAACCCTAGTTAGGCATTACAGGTTTGGGGCATTGGCACACGAGGTGGTAATTGGGAAAACCTCTTGGCACAGAAAGAATGCAAGTGGATAGAAACTCTCGGCATGAAAACTCCCACAGGACTAAGTGAGATCAACAGTGTTGCCTCCTTCTTGTAAGCATACATTGTTTTATAAGTATAAACTCCCCCCACTCCCCCCTTTCCCCTCCAGCATTGCACCCTATATACATTATATTGTATGATTCCACCACATCAATCAATTCATTATTCTATTATTTAATCAATTATTTGTTGTTTTCTTTGTTTTGGGTTGTATATATGTACCAATGCTATATATATATATATATATATATATATATATATATATATATATATATATAGCAAAATCATCGGTAGTTGTAGTATCTTGTAATACCTTTTTTATTAGACTACCAAGATTTTGTAGAGACAAGCTTTCGGGATTCCTCCCTTTAGGAGGAATCCCGAAAGCTTGTCTCTACAAAATCTTGTCTAGGAGGAATCCCGAAAGCTTGTCTCTACAAAATCTTGTTAGTCCAATAAAAAAGGTATTACAAGATACTGCAACTACCGATGATTTTGCTTTTTGCATCACTGGACTAATACGGCTACTCCTAACTACTCTACATATATATAATAATTAACAATATTTTTGTTTTACGGATGTCCATGTTGTTTATCTTGTAAAAAGGAGATAAAAAGCAACAGGAGGTGCGCACCTAGTGAGGACCGTCTGAATAGATGGTACAAAGTAAAAGCAAAATGGGTCCTTACCCTTGGGTGTTGCGCTTAGAGCACAACACCTACAGTAGCGTCTGGGATGAATGAATAGCCGGACAGCTGCCACGAGGAACTTCCCGGGGTGACGTCAGTCTAACCGGTAACGATGCATAGGTAGAAAATTGAAAAGGTGTTCCCCTCAATGACGGCGCTAGTCCATGGGCAGATAGATATGCATTTATTAAAACATCAAAGGCAACGCGTTTCAACCCCAGACAGGGGTCTTCATCAGGCATAGTATACATTAAAAAAGTACATACTTTTATAAGATGACTAATTGGAAAGCCATGACCACTTCCGGAATACCGGAGGAGCCGTGTGCAAAAATCATTAAAATTTAAATAAGATTTCTACAACAATTTATATTAAAACCTATATAGATAAGGTTAAAAATATATATTACTAAAAAAAACTGATAGCTAAATATGTGCGGAAATCAAAAGTATGCAATCATTTGTAAAAATAAAGAAAGTGTCAAGTGCTGTATTTGAAAACCTCCAGTAGATGGCAGTGTTGGCCAAAAAATGGAAAGTTTAACCTTAGTAATGCGCAGGAACAGTTAGGCAATTCACTCCGGAGTCTCTGCAACTAGCACATACACAGGAGTATATCGTACCGATCAGGTGGGTACAAATTATGTCTGTTATATATGAAAATATATGTTAGTGAATAAGAGATGTAGAACAAGGTGAAGCAACAGGCTAGGACCAGATTATAGCCAACCTTCGAGACTCCACTTATCTGATTGAATCCCTTCTTGACATTACCTGGAAACCGGGATGGACTCTAATCACTAGTGATGTGACAGCTCTATATAGTAATATCCACCATACTAAGGGATTGTCATGTGTACAAGAATTTCTTGATGCGGACCCCACTTTATCTTTTACACACAAACAGTTTTTAATTAATGCTCTTAAATTCATTTTAGAAAACAATTTCTTCACTTACAATAAAAAAATATATCACCAGAATGTTGGTACGGCGATGGGTGCTAAAGTGGCACCTTCTTTTGCAAATCTTTTTATGGGAGTGTTTGAAAATCATTTTATCCTGGATAATCCCATTTTAAGCCCCCATATCATTTTTTATCGCCGTTTCATTGATGACTTGTTCTTTATTTGGGATGGCCCTGCTGGTTCTGATACCATTCTTGTTGAGACCCTTAATAATAATGACTGGGGGATTTCGTTTACCATGGAGTCTCACACTGACACTATCACGTTTTTAGATCTTTGTATTTCTCATGATGACCATTCTTTTTTTACTTTTACTCATTTTAAAACTGTAGACGTAGACAGTTATTTAGATTTTACCAGCAATCACTATAAGAAATGGATTCAGAATATCCCTAAAGATAGTGATTTTTATGACCAGTCTCGAATGCTGAAGAATCGCTTCAAAGCTAAAAAATATCCTCCACAAATCATCAATGATGCATTCAAAAAAGCTAAATTATTAAACCAAAGAGAATGCTTATTACCAAAAAAGACGATGAGTGAAGATGAGCAAACTAATACATTTGCTGGAAATTTCATTACCACCTTCAACAATAATGTTACAGCCATCAAAAAAACATTTTAAAACTCCATTGGCATGTATTACAGCAAGATCATTATTTAAAGAAGTCCCTACCAAAAGGACCACAATTTACCTTTCGGAGAGCACCGAATTTAAAGCGTCTTCTAGCCCCCAGCCAATTGCGGCAGCACCGTCAAACCAAGAGAGGAAATGAGTTAAAACCGGGCAGTTATAGATATAACAAAAGAAATTGCCTTTGCTGTAAAGAAATCACCCACGGCCTTGCTATGATAACCTAAAAAAACGTGTGAGACCTTTAATATTAAGACTAGATTAACATGTCAGCCTGACTATGTTATCTATGTCATACAGTGCATCTGCTCATTACAATATGTAGGACGTACCACTCAGCCCCTACATAACCGACTAAATAAACATCGTTACAATATCCGCAATACATTTCTATTACATGGAGTGTCCAGACACTGTGCACATTTTCATTCTGATATACAGCATCCCATAACCATTACCCCCCTAGAAGCAGTTCCATCAAACGTTTCAAACAGGTTTGAGCAGCTTAAAAGAAAGGAAATTTACTGGATTTACCGGATGGGAACCTTGGTCCCGGATGGATTAAATGAACTTTCCGAGGTTATACTATAATATTATTTTTCTTTGCAAATAGTAACTATAACATCTGTGCGGCAAATCTGTTGCTTCACCTTGTTCTACATCTCTTATTCACTAACATATATTTTCATATATAACAGACATAATTTGTACCCACCTGATCGGTACGATATACTCCTGTGTATGTGCTAGTTGCAGAGACTCCGGAGTGAATTGCCTAACTGTTCCTGCGCATTACTAAGGTTAAACTTTCCATTTTTTGGCCAACACTGCCATCTACTGGAGGTTTTCAAATACAGCACCTGACACTTTCTTTATTTTTACAAATGATTGCATACTTTTGATTTCCGCACATAATTAGCTATCAGTTTTTTAGTGATATATATTTTTAACCTTATCTATATAGGTTTTAATATAAATTGTTGTATAAATTTTAATGATTTTTGCACACGGCTCCTCCGGTATTCCGGAAGTGGTCATGGCTTTCCAATTAGTCATCTTATAAAAGTATGTACTTTTTTTTAATGTATACTATGCCTGATGAAGACCCCTGTCTGGGGTTGAAACGCGTTGCCTTTGATGTTTCAATAAATGCATATCTATCTGCCCATGGACTAGCGCCGTCATTGAGGGGAACACCTTTTCAATTTTCTACCTATGTTGTTTATCTTGTTATATATGTTCTCTCTTACCTTCATTTTTGGTTGTTGCAGGTATTCTAAATATCTTCAATCTTGATTCATCCACTTGGTCTCTGGCTTCTGTTCTTCCCCCTCCCCCTCTCCACATCACCATCCATATGTATATTTATTTTTATTATTTTATTTTCTACATTATAACTTTTTAACTTATTGGCAACACTTTGGTATATATATATATATATATATATATATATATATATATTTATATATATATATATATATATATATATATATATATAATGTCTTGCACTCATAATTATGCATGCTACCTTTACCCATGTCTACCCTCTATGCATGCTATCTCTTTGTTATACTATATCAGCATTTTTTGGTGATGGGTGAATACATGTATATTACATATACATGTGTGCACTCCCCCTATAACATTTAGAATGCTGTTGTAAATAATATCTGAATGGGGGGGGCCCCCAATGTTATATGCAGGTATATATATTTAATCTTCCACTGGTGATATCATTTCATCACTATTCACTTTATCTCATGTGTTATCTGTATAATATTTACTACCTTCTATATGTTACTATACTCTGACTTATCACTCCCCCTCATTTTTTGCCTCTAATTATGTTATGATTGTTATTACTTCATTCCCCTTCACACAATTTCATTAATTTTTCATTCATCATTACAGTCCTATACATTTTTTATATTTCTGTATGTCTCTTTCATTCATTTTTATGTTCATCTGTGTACCCCTCATCCCTTTATTTCCTCTGTACCTGTTTTTTCACACACTTTTCTCCTAATCTTATATATAATTTATCAGAAGTCTAGTTACATTTCTACATATATGTTTTACTCATCACAACCTGTTTTTCCAATATACACACTATGTATAGCATTCCCTATGACATCAGAAATCTTAGTGTAGCCACCTCTATGTTTGGCCTCTTGTACCTGATAGTCACACACATGTGCAGACGCGACAATGGTGGCCATTTTCCCATAGCCGCGCTGTACTTACATCTCATTGGCCGCAGGGTGGGTTCTCCCTCGAGTCTCTCATGATACCCCGACCCTAGGATCGCGGGCGACGCGAGTGACGCTCACATGGGGCCGTACACATCCGGACTCCATCATTTCCCATCACCCTCTACACAGATCATGTGCGTCCCCTGCCTTCCAATTGGTACAAAGTCCTCATATATACCATGGCCATCCTAGTCCCCTCCACTCCTAGACAAAGCCACTCCATGCGAAACGCGTGGGGAGAAGTGGTTGTGGGGCCGGGGTGAGTCCTATATTCATTGCATTCATTATATTGAGCCTGTCTTTTTGCTAGTGCTGTCTGCTGCTATACATTCCTCTTGCTGCTATACTGCACCAGTCACCTTTTTACATTTTGCTGCTACTTGTTGTTTTGGTTGCACTGATTTGTGTTCCAGACTATTTATTTGTATTATATCACGAGTTACCACATTTGCTTGGTTCAACATGTTTTTTTGTCCTCTCATCCCCTTCCCCCCCTATTTGCACTGCATTTGATTTATATCATTGAATTAGCACTGCACCTTATTTATTATTAAAAAAATTTTTTCCCCCATCCACCTTGCACTTGCACTTTATACCAGCAGCACAGGATCTTTATACTCTCCTATTTATGTCATATGTGACATTACCACTTTTTAGCCATACAGGACTCTCTATCCCAGCACCCTCATCTTTTTATTCATTCATTTTTTGTCATTTTTAATTATTGATTTTTATACCCGCATGAATTAATTCTGTATGCACTTTATACATTTTGTAATAAAGAATATTTTTAAACCACGAATTTTTAGTGTACTTTACTATTTATTTTATCTCTATTTTTATATCACTAGCCTCTTGGGGTTTCACTTCTTTTTTGGGTGTGTTCTCACACACCTTTAGGTGATATCGTATTTCATTTTTGAATATATTCATTATTTGGAGCCTGGAATTAGGATTTTTTGTTTTTTCGGTGTGTGTAATTTTAATGTAAGATATAGACAGTATGAGTGAACACAAAATTCATTTTTTAATTATTATTTTAGTTATTACATAGTAACATAGTTCATAAGGATAAGAAAAGACAGGAGTCAGTCAAGTTCAACCTCAATGCCTACCGTGTTGATCCAGAGGAAGGCAAAAAAAAAAAAAAGCAAAACCCATGAGGCTGATGCCAATTACCCCATACAAGGGGGGGGGGGGGGGGGAATTCCTTCCCGACTAAATCCCTGGATTAATGTTCTATCCCTATAAACCTCGTATCCATAACCTGTCATATTATTCCCAAAAATGCATCCAGGCCCCTTTTGAACTCTTTTATTGACTTCCCCATGACCACCTCCTCAGGCACAGAGTTCCATAGTCTCACTGCTCTTATAGTAAAGAACCCTCGTCTGTGCTGGTGTAGAAACCTTCTTTACTCAAGACGTAGAGGACGCCTCCTTGTTATAGATACAGTCCTGGGTACAAATAGATCATTGGAGAGATCCTTGTACTGTCCAGGCCCTTATACATAGTTACTAGGTCACCTCTAAGCCGTTATTTTTCTAAAATAACCCTAATTCTGATAATCTTTCTGGGTACTGTAGTCCTCCCGTTCCTCGTATCACTCTGGTTGCCCGTCTTTGAACCCTCTCCAGCTCCACTATATCTTTCTTGTACACTGGTGCCCAGTACTGTACACAGTATTCCATGTGTGGTCTGACTAGTGATTTGTACAGCGGTAGAATTATTTCCTTGTCGTGGGCATCTATGCCACTTTTGATGCACCCATTGATTTTATTTTCCTTGGCAGCAGCTGCCCGATACTGGTCACTACAGTTAAAATTGTTAGGAAGTGCAACAGCATGGATTGTACATGGTGTATTAATAGCACTTGACCAATGGATGGCACAGTGTTTTTTTTCTCATCTCCATTCTTTACCAAGCTACTGGTTTTGTATGTTTGCAATTTAATCTACATAAATTCTGCATTATTATAAACTTCCAATGTCTTTCCTGATACATTTACTTGTGTGTAACTGGCTCACTGATATGAACCAGTGATCAGACGGTAGAGGTGATTTTGCCACTGTGGTCCATTCTGCTCCAAACTAGCTGGAAATGCTTTTCAGCCATTTAAGATGCCCAAATCAACTTTGATTGTTGCATCTATAGGGTTAATGCTGGACATCGGCCGGCTCAGCGATGTCTGGTATTAGCTGTGGATCCCACCCACTATAACACGCACCTCATAGAACGAGACTAGGGCATAATATAATTGAAATTTGTAGGGTGATCTGAAGAGGACTGGGCAAAGGAGATCTGACAGATTTAAAGGTGTACTCCACTGCCCAGCATGACGTCATGACCTCCGCAGCCTGCACCCAGCGTATGGAAAACAAAATGTTCTGAATTCTGGGGCAGTGGAGTACCCCTTTAGGGTAGGGTCACACGTAACGGATCCACAGTGACCTGACCCATTTTGTGCCTCCAGCTGTTGCCACCCCCCTTCCCCTACCTTGCCCGCCCCTGGCCTGCTCGCAGCAGCAATCCGCCGATACAAGCAGCCACACAGGTGGCCTGCGAATCGCAGTGTCCACCAGTCTGACATCGTGGATCAGCCGTAATGTCTGAGTGCACTGGGCATGTGCAGTGAACTTAGACATTGCAGCTGTTGTGCGATGTCTGAGTGGACTTTGCAACTCACAGACCCCGTGTGGCTGCTTGTAGCGGCGGATTGCCACTGCAAGCAAGCCAGGGGCGGGCAAGGTAGGGGAAGGGGGTGGCAACAGCTGGAGGCACAAAATGGGTCGGGTCATCGCCGGATCCACAGCATTAAATACGCTGCGGATCTGTTAGGTGTGACCCTACCCTTAAAGCGCTTTTGCAAGGAAGAGTGGGGGAAAAAAACTAGCTACGTCAAGATGTGCCATATTAATATACTCCTACCTAAAAAGACAGATTGCTGTAATAAAATCAAAAGTGGCTTCACACTTCTGCAACCAGGTTTCAGTTTGCTTTGCAATTAAAATGTTCATGTTATAGGTCACATTAGGATTTACATTGGTCTTAGTCTTTAACATCACAAGAATGTGGCCGCAAACTTTTTTTTACATGGATGATACAGGTTTAGAATTAACCCCTTAAGGACTCAGCCCTTTTTTGCAATTTTGACCACTGTCACTTTATGCATTAATAACTCTGGGATGCTTTTACCGATTATTCTGATTCTCAGATTGTTTTTGTGACATATTCTACTTTAACATAGTGGTACATTTTCGTTGTTACTTGCATCTTTTCTTGGTGAAAAATCCCAAAATGTAATGAAAATGTAGAAAATTTTGCATTTTTCTAACTTTGAAACTCTCTGCTTGTAAGGAAAATTGACATTCCAAATAAATGTTATATTGATTCACAAATACAATGGGGGAGATTTATCAAAGGATTTAGACTGGTTTTTCCTGTCTAAATTTGTCGCACAGAAAGTCGCAGTCTAAATATGTGCGACTTTTCTGCGACTTTTGCTCTAGAGGATTTTTAGAACATGATGCATTCTAGTCTATTTTAGACTGAAATGCATTGAAAAAATGCATTGGTGCTGAATTTATCAAAAGCGACTTTTCAGCGTCAAGTCGCATCGGCTGAAAGTACGCCGAAATGTCAGTCCATGTTGGAGCAGGTTTAAATATAGACTAAAGCAGAGATCATGCAGTCTGTGCACAGAATTTAACAAGAACCGTGCGCCTTTTGATAAATTAGGCACACAATAGACTAGCCTAACCCTCTGTAGTTTGGTCTATATTGATGCGGGACATAGACAGCTTTGATAAATATCCCCCAATATGTCTACTTTATGTTGGCATCATAAATTTTACATGTTTTTACTTTTTGAAGACATTAGAGGGCTTCAAAATATAGCAGCAATTTTCAAAATGTTATTGAAAATTTCAAAATCAGAATTTTTCAGGGACCAGTTAAGTTTGAAGTGGATTTGAGGTGCCTTTCTGTGAGAAATACCCCATAAATGACCCCATTATAGACACTACACCCCTCAAAGTATTCAAAATGACATTCAGAAAGTTTGATAACCCTTTAGGTGTTTCACAAGAATAGCAGCAAAGTGGAGGAGAAAAATCAAAATCTAAATTTTTTACACAAACATGTTTTTGTAGCCCCATTTTTTTAATTTTTAAAAGTGGTAAATGGAGAAAAAGACCCCCAAAATTTGTAGCCCAATTTCTCTCGAGTATGGAAATACCTCATATGTTGACATAAAGTGCTCTGTGGGCTCACAACATGGCTCAAGAGGGAAAGAGCAACTGTGGGATTTTTTAAAACAAATTTTGCTGTCATGGTTTTTGGGGGCCATGTTGCATTTAGGAAGCCCCCATGGTGCCAGAACAGCATAATAACCCCCACATGGCCTACTATTTTGGAAACTAAACCCCTTGAGGAATGTAACAAGGGATATAGTGACCCTTAACACCACACAGGTGTTTGACGACTTTGCATTGAAGTCGGACGTGAAAATGGAAAATTAGAATTTTAACACTAAAATGATGGTGTTACCCCAAGTTTTTATTTTTCACAAGGGGTAATAGGAGAAAATGGACCCCTAAATTTGAAGCCCAATTTCTCCCGATTAAGAAAACGCCCCATATGTGGACGTTAAGTGCTCTGCTGGCGCACTACAGGTCTCAGAACAGAAGGAGCGCCATTGGACTTTTGGAGACAGAATTTTGATGAAATTGAAGTCGGGTGCCATGTGCATTTACAAACCTCCCATACAGAGCACTTTACATCCACATATGGGTTATTTCCATACTAAGGAGAAATGGGGTTACAAATTTTGGGGGGCTTTTTTTCCTATTACCCCTTATGAAAATTAAAAATTTGGGATAACACCAGCATTATAGTGAAAAAAATAAAAAAGTCATTTTCACGTCCAACTTTAACGAAAATTCTTCAAACACTTGTGGGGTGTTAAGGCTCACTATACCCATTGTTACGTTCCGTGAGGGGTGTCGTTTCCAAAATGGGATCACATGTGGGTATTTTTTTTTTGCATTTATGTCAGAACCACTGTAACAATTAGCCACCCCTGTGCAAATCACCTCAAATGTACATGGCGTTCTCACTCCTGAGCCTTGTTGTGCGCCTGCAGTGCATTTTACGTCCACATATGGGGTATTTCCACACAAGAAAATTGTGTTACACATTTTAGGGGTCTTTTTTTTTCCTTTTACTTGAAAATGAAAAGTATGGGGCAACACCAGCATGTTAGTGTAAACATTTTTACAATATCAGGCTGGTGTAGAACCCAACTTTAACTTTTCATAAGGGGTAAAAGGAGAAAAAGCCCCCAAAATTTGTTAGGTAATTTCTCCCGAGTAAGGAAACACCACATATGTGGCCCTAAACTGTTTCCTTGAAATACGACAGGGCTCTGAAGTGAGAGAGCACCATGCACATTTGAGGACTAAATTAGGGATTTGCATAGGGACGGACCCGGATGCAAGAATTACACTTGCCTCCGATACCAAAATGACCCTACAGCAGTGTTTCCCAAACAGGGAGTTGCAAAACTCCCAGCATGCCTGGACAGTCAATGGCTGTCCTACAACGCTGGGAGGAGTTGTTTTGCAACATTTTAACAAACCGTGCCGTACCAGTCGTTTCTAATTTGTATTGGGGGGGGGGGTGACTGTGTAGGGGTATATGTAGTGTTGTATGTATGTAGTGCTGAAGGGCATGCTGGGACTTGTAGCTATGCAACAGCTCGAGGCATACTACTACAACTCCCAGCATGCCTGGACAGTCTGAGCATGCTTGGAGTTGGAGTTTTGCAACATCTGTAGGGCTACAGCTTGGGCACCACTGTATAGTGGTCTCCAAACTGTGGCCCTCCAGATGTTGCAAAACAACTCCCAGCATGCTCAGACTGTCTAGGCATGCTGGGAGTTGTAGTTTGGCAACTCCTAGAAGGCAGCAGTGAAGGTCACTTACCACAGATCTTTACTGCTGCTTTCACCACTGCCGCAGATCCCGCTGCTGCCTACGCCTATCCTGCTGCGATCGCCAGTTCCGCCACCATCCTAAACTGCTCCGGTACCCGCAGCCATCTCCCCCCCCCCCCCCACTCTGCCCAACATCCAGGGGCGGGCAGAGCGGGGATTTAAACTGTAACCCCGCCTCCAACTGCCATTGGTCGGGTAGTCCTAACCAATCAATGGCAGGGGATAGGAGGAGGCTGCCTATCTTTCAGGATGATCGGGGATGTCTCCGACATCTCCGATCATCTCTATTTTCTGGGCTATCGGGTCATCAGAGACCCGATCAGCCCAGAATCGCTAATCTGAATTGATCAGCGGTTTGCGGTGAGCGCCGATATGGGGGGACCTTAGGACCCCCCTCGGTGATATGCTGGGATACCTGCTGAACGATATCAGCAGGCATCCCGGTCCGGTCCCCGCCCGGCAAGCGGCAGGAAGAACACAGAGCGTATGGAAACGGGGGCGTATGGGTACGCCCTGCATCCTTAAGGGGTTAATAGCATTACATTCACTGCAACAGAGAGGGAATACTTTTAACAGCTACAGTGGATAGAAAAATCTACACACCCTTTTAAAGTATTCCTTCTCGGTTGCAGAGAATGCTATGCTATTTATTCTAAAACGGTATCATCCATGTTAAGAAAAAAATATAAAAAGTTTGCTGCCCCAGAACCTAATAACTGGTTGTGTCACTCTAGTCTGTAGCCCTGTAATCAGACAATTGTTATAACTTGAGATTAGTCTTTAACTCGCAAAAAAACCTTTTAGAAACACTCCAGGAATTTTGTTTCTTCTATAGTGCAACATAAGCTATTATATACATTGCTCAAAAAAAAAAAAAAAAATAAATAAAGGGAACACTTAAAACAACACAATGTAACTCAATCACAAGTCAATCACACTTCTGTGAAATCACACTGTCCACTCAGGAAGAAACACTGATTGACAATCAATTTCACATGCTGTTGTGCAAATGGAACAGACAACAGGTGAAAATTATAGGCAATTAGCAATATACCCGCAATAAAAGAGTGGTTCTGCAGGTGGTGACCACAGACCACTTCACAGTTCCTATGCTTCTTGGCTGATGTTTTGGTCACTTTTGAATGCTGGCAGTGCTTTCACTCTAGTGGTAGCATGAGGCAGAGTCTACAACCCACACAAGTGGCTCAGGTAGTGCAGCTCATCCAGGATGGCTCATCAATGTGAGCTGTGGCAAGATTTGCTGTCTGTCAGCATAGTGTCCAGAGCATGGAGGCGCTACCAGGAGACAGGCCAGTACATCAGATGTGGAGGAGGCCAACAACCCAGCAGCAGGACCATTACCTCCGTCTTTGTGCAAAAAGGAGCAGGAAGAGCACTGCCTGAGACCTGCAAAATGACCTCCAGCAGGCCACAAATGTGCATGTGTCCGCTCAAACAGTCAGAAACAGACTCCATGAGGGTGGTATGAGGGCCCGACCTCCACAGGTGGGGGTTGTGCTTACAGCCCAACACCATGCAGGACGTTTGACATTTGCCAGAGAACACCAAAATTGCCAGATTTGCTACTGGCGCCCTGTGCTCTTGACAGATGAAAGCAGGTTCACACTGAGCACATGTGACAGAATCTGGAGACGCCATGGAGAATGTTCTGCTGCCTGCAACATCTTTCAGCATGACCGGTTTGGCGGAGGGTCAGTAATGGTGTGGGGGTGGCATTTCTTTGGGGGGGCCACACAGCCCTCCTTGTGCTTGCCAGAGGTAGCCTGACTGCCATTAGGTACCGAGAGGAGATCCTCAGACCCCTTGTGAGACCATATGCTGGTGCGGTTGGCACTGGGTTCCTCCTAATGCATGACAATGCTAGACCTCATGTGGCTGGAGAGTGTCAACAGTTCCTGCAAAAGGAAGGCATTGATGCTATGGACTGGCTCGCACGTTCCCCAGACCTGAATCAGATTGAGCACATCTGGGACATCATGTCTCGCTCCATCCACCAACACCACAGACTGTCCAGGAGTTGGCAAATGCTTTAGTCCATGTCTGGGAGGACATCCCTCAGGAGACCATCCGCCACCTCATCCGGAGCATGTCCAGGCGTTGTAGGGAGTTCATACGGGCACATGGAGGCCACACACTACTGAGCCTCATTTTGACTTGTTTTAAGGACATTACATCAAAGTTGGATCAGCCTGTAGTGTGGTTTTCCCACTTTGATTTTGAGTGTGACTCCATATCCAGACCTCCATGGGTTGATAAATTTGATTTCCATTGATCATTGCTGTGTGATTTTGTTTTCAGCACATTCAACTATGTAAAGACGAAATTTCATACGATTAATTAATTCAGATCTAGGATGTGTTATCTTAGTGTTCCCTTCAATGCAGTTAGAGGGCGATTTATCAGATCGCTTCTTTCACTTTTAAAGAGGCCTGTGAAAAATTAAAGAAATTGATTGGTTGCTATGGGCAACTGCACTCTTCCTCTGCACAGGTTTTGATAAACCTCCCCCTTCGTGAAATTTAATGATTATTGTCGCAAAAGAGTCATACATGCAACTACCCTTTTTTCCTGCAACTTTTTGATCTTCAAGCTCACAAAGGGAAAAAAAAAAAAAAAAAAAGAAAAGTTGCTTACTAGAGATGAGCGAAGTTACAGTGATTCGATACAAACTTCTCGGCAGTTGCTGACTTTATCCTGCATAAATGAGTTCAGCTTTCAGGTGCTCCGGTGGGCTGGAGACTCTCTCCTAGGACTGTATCCACCTTTTCCAGCCACCAGAGCACCTGAAAGCTGAACTAATTTAAGCAGGATAAAGTCATCAACTGCCGAGCCGAGAAGTTTGTGACAAACCGAATCACTGTAACTTCGCTCATCTCTATTGATTACCAAAGCAAAAAGTAAGTTTGAGCTTGCAGTGGTCAGAGATTTATCATGTGCAAGAGTCGCATCGCATGAAAAACACCACCAAATGTACTCCAGCTCAATCATGGAGCAGAAAAAGCCACTACCAAAGCAAAAAAGTAAAATAAATTGCTTGCGTTCAACAAATCAACAGGCTGCAACCAGTTGTTCAATAAGTCGCACAAAATTAAAAACGAAACAATATAGAACACATAGGTAAACATTGATAAATGTCCCCCTATATGTTCTTGTGTATGCCTTATGCTTACCTGTGGGGACCCCCCCGAATATGCCGGGGGAAAAAAAAGTGAATATTCAATCCTGGATCTCTCCTTAATTTAAACACTACACCTGGTGATCTAATAACCAGCCTGACGCTCTGATGAGTGGAATGGGTGGGGGTTTGGGGGGTAGTTTACAGGGGAAAATTTATCAATGTTTGTGTGGGTGATTTTTTTTTTTTCCCCACCCTTTGTGTGGCATCCAAACTATTGCATGGCATATATGCTAAATAGGGTTCTAGTACACCCATTGGTATGGTTCCTCTGCTGCAACAGATTCCGAGTCTTCACTGACCACAGCAAAAGACACCCCACTTGATTTTGACAGATATACAGAAGTCTAGAGCAAATAGTCTAGTAGTGATGCTTTCTTCTTCCAAGTGCATTTTTAAAGAGATGACTGTGGTGTGTGTTGAGTATTTGAAGTTTTTATGCTGTCATTTTCTAATCACCTGTAGTGTTCCTATGATGCCTCCAGCATCCCACTCTGGTCCCCGGCTACAAGCCTCTTCCTTTCAGAAATCACGGTGTTTGGGCCCAGGAATATCACACTGCCATTCTGAAGCAGAATGCTGCAGTCAGCACAACACTCTGGGCCCCAGCATCACGATATCTGGAAAAGGAGTGTAGCCTGGAACCGGAGCGGGACACTGGAGGCACCGCAGGAATGCTGGAGGGGTGTAATTTTTTACATGCAGTTAACTGCCAAAGTTTTAATCCCCCTTCCCCTGGATAACCCCTTAGTGTGGCAGGCCAGCAAGAAATTTGAAGCAGCCATGACATTATAGATTTGCACAATTTTCTTACACATTACGCAGTTTACTAAAACTGTGTAAAAACTTGAAGAACCTGGACTTAGATGCTGCAGTGGCTACCTCAGAGGGTGCGATAGAAATGCTGTAATACACAAAAAAAAAAAAAAAAAAAAAAAAAAAAAAAAGTAAACAAATAAAACACAAGAGGTATGTGATCAGTCCTACTAAGCTGCTCTTAAGGATACACTAAATCATTTATTAATTTATTGAGTAACCACTGGTCCTGTTTAAATAAAGTGGATTATGACTACTGCAGATTTAGACTTCCACCTAGATTCTTTCTTTCTTGCATGTCACCAATGACACTGAGGTATTTGGTCCTGATTTTAGCACTCTTTAGATAGTTTTTATTTTCAGACTAAAGGTAGGGATAAAATCTGACCCAAGAAATAAGTTTTTAATTTATTTATTTATTTCCCAGAATTCACTGGCAAATCATGTGGCAAGGGAACCACCCCTACAAACAGAGCCACAAGACACGT
Source organism: Hyla sarda (assembly GCF_029499605.1). NCBI lineage: Eukaryota > Metazoa > Chordata > Amphibia > Anura > Hylidae > Hyla > Hyla sarda. Next base: position 111,123,581 of record NC_079190.1, on the reverse strand, counting down.
TGACATACAGGAATCTGCAGACAGGAGATTCTTCACATGGCGAACAGGATGAGGAAAGCAACCATGAGACAGAAAAGTCCCATAGCTTCAGAGAGAGCAAAGCCCAAGATGGCGTATGAGAACAGCTGCTGCTTAAGAGATGGGTTCCTGCAGAACAAAAATTAAAGAGAAAATATTACATTCTGAAAAAGGTCAAGGAGACACACAATACGAAAATATATGCATTGTTATAGTCTTACTCATATAGAACATTTGACATGTCATGAAGACACGTCAAAAGTTTTGATTGGACTGGATCTATAATCAATGCGCCCATCTCCTGCAATGAGTCCAAGGAAAGGCCGATTGCACCTCACAAGACCTTATGTAGAGATTGGTAGGGCTCCGACAAATTACAACTTTTGACATCTTAAAAGTTTTTAGATGACAGTAACGCTTTAACATTAAAAACTTAACATATTACAATGCACACATCAGTATTCTGCCTGTTTTATTCTTACCACTCCCATTCTGCTTACTTCACCCGCACTTACCTCTTGGTACAGGCTGGAAGTGCAGGTAACACTAATGATAACTATACTTGCCTACCCCTGAACCATGGTCCCATTAGTCTTTAATCTGGCGGCAAGCTTGGTGCACGGCAGGAGTACACCGACGTCAACGCTGCTGCTTTCCATGCGGTGATGTTCGTGTGCTCCTGCCATGCACCAAGCTTGTCGCCAGAATAAAAAGCATAAGTCGAACAGGACCATGGATCTGAGCTAGGTTGGTTCTGTTCATTAGTGTCACCCGCACTACACGCATGTACTAACATGTTAGTGTGGGAGACACTGATGACAGATTGTGTGCAATTCCCTAATCTACTGTAATTAACCCTCCCTCCTGCAACAAGCTTAGGCTTCTTTCATGATGTTAGGGCAGCCCAGGGGAATAGCGGGAGATAGAGATATATATATATATATCACCGTTTTTCTCCTGCTGCAAAATAATGGCGCCCAAAGCATCCCATTATAGTAAAAGGGATCCATCAGGATCAGTTATTGCCCGTTATTTCCCATCCCGAAAACGGTTGTTAAAGGCTGGAGGAGGAAAGGATAGGGGGGAAAAAAAAAAAAAAAGAAAAGCCTAACTGGTTTAGGGGCAGGGTACAATGGCAATGTGAAAATAGCCTTAAATGGGCACTGTCAAATACAAAAACTTTTTATATGTTGTATTTCTTGGCAAACAAAATTTTTATATATACTTAAGAACATTTTATTTCCTTTCATAGAAATCATGGCTTATAAAATCATCAGCGAGGGTGGGCTAATACTCCTGTGGTCTCTGTCTGATAGCACTCCTCTATGCTCTCTCCTGTCCTATATCCTGTCCTGTATATATTTTGCCAAGATGTACAGCATATTAAAAAAAAAAAGAAAGGTTTTTGAATCTGACAGTGTCCATTTAAGTGATGAGAAGTTATTGGCTCCCCACATCTAAAGGATGCATATCATTTCCCAAAGTTTTACTTTATGTACAAGATAACAGAAAGATCAGAGAACTTCCCATCTCTTACCAACATTTAACAGCCTCTTTGGACTAAATGGAACATCCCATACCATGCTCTGTTCATAAAATTACCACTTAGTACTGATTTATCACTCTGTCTTATAGCAAGATTCTTTGCTGCCCATAGGAAACTATCAGCCAAGGCAGAGCTCTGGTTGCTTTGGGCAACAAAGGATCTTCATATGACAGCTTAATAAATCTTCCCTTTATTCCTTATTGGGCTTTTACAGTGGTTTGAATTTTTTAACCCATTAAAAAGGAGGAATAGTCCAGTGCAGAAGAACTTATCCCCTATCCTAAGGGATACAATCCTTAGATTGCATACACTGAACAATGCTATGCCATAGCATTGATCAGTGTTATCTGTGCTTGATTTCTCCAGCCTGCATAGCTTGGCTGGAGCATCAAGGCACAGATCGGACAGCAAGGAGGAAGGTAAGGGCCCTCGCGCTTTCTGTTCAGCTGTTAGCTTGCTGAGCTACATGGGATGTGTTCTCTCCCATTTTAGAGACCGCAATCCACTTTGATCATAGCGTCTAAAGGGTTAGTACTGGACATCAGCAGATCAGTGATGTCTGGTATTAGCCGTGACCATGTCCGGTGAAAGCAACTGGGACCCACTGGGTATGAAGCACGCCCAGCTCCTGAGGGCACTTAAACTGGAGCGGGCTTAGGACGTAAAAATATGTCCATTGTCGTTAAGGACGCAGGGCGTACCTGTACACCCTTGTCCTGTTACCGGGGTTTGAAGTGTGCTCACATGCGACTATCCTAAATAATTTCTTTGTCTGTGCCACACATTTTATGGTGAAATTAAATGAAAGGCGTCATTACAAAGTACAATCGGTTGTAAACAGAGCCACATACGTTTATAACATTAACCCCTTAAGGACCGAGCCCTTTTTCACATTAAGGACCAGAGCATTTTTTGAACATCTGACCACTGTCACTTTAAACATTAATAACTCTGGGATGCTTTTAGTTATTCTGATTCCGAGATTGTTTTTTCGTGACATATTCTACTTTAACTTAGTGGTAAAATTTTATGGTAACTTGCATGCTTTCTTGGTGAAAAATCCCCAAATTTGATGAAAAAAAAAAAAAAAAGAAAATTTAGCATTTTTCTAACTTTGAAGCTCTCTGCTTGTAAGGAAAATGGATATTCAAAATATATTTTTTTTGGGTTCACATATACAATATGTCTACTTTATGTTTGCATGATAAAATGTATGAGTTTTTACTTTTGGAAGACACCAGAGGGCTTCAAAGTTCAGCAGCAATTTTGAAGTTTTTCCCAAAATTTTCAAACTCACTATTTTTCAGGGACCAGTTCAGTTTTGAAGTGGATTTGAAGGGTCTTCATATTAGAAATATCCCATAAAAGACCCCATTATAAAAACTACACCCCCCAATGTATTCAAAATGACATTCAGTAAGTGTATTAACCCTTTAGGTGTTTCACAGGAATAGCAGCAAAGTGAAGGAGAAAATTCAAAATCTTCATTTTTTACACTCATGTTCTTTTAGACCCAATTTTTTGCAAGGGGTAAAAAGGAGAACATTTTTACTTTTATTTGAAACCCAATTTCTCTCGAGTAAGCACATACCTCATATGTCTATGTTAATTGTTCGGCGGGCACAGTAGAGGGCTCAGAAGGGAAGGAGCGACAAATTGTTTTTGGGGGGCATGTCACCTTTAGGAAGCCCCTACGGTGCCAGGACAGAAAAAAAAAAAAAAAAAACACATGGCATACCATTTTGGAAACTAGACCCCTCGGGGAATGTAACAAGGGGTAATGTGAACCTTAATACCCTACAGGTGTTTCACGACTTTTGCATATGTGAAAAAAATTATTATTATTTTTTTTACCTAAAATGCTTGTTTCCCAAAATTTTTACATTTTTAAAAAGGGTAATAGCAGAAAATACCCCCCAAAATTTGAAGCCCAATTTCTCCCCGAGTACAGCGATACCCCATATGTGGCCCTAAACTGTTGCCTTGAAATACGACAGGGCTCCAAAGTGAGAGCGCCATGCGCATTTGAGGCCTAAATTAGGGACTTGCATAGGGGTGAACATAGGGGTATTCTACACCAGTGATTCCCAAACAGGGGGCCTCCAGCTGTTTTAAAACTCCCAGCATGCCTAGAGTCAGTGGCTATCTGGCAATACTGGGAGTAGTTTTGCAACAGCTGGAGGCTCCGTTCTGGAAACAGTGGCGTACCAGACGTTTTTCATTTTTATTGGGGAGGGGGACATGTGTATATGTAGTGTTTTTTACATTTTGAGTGGAGTGTTTTTAGGGTACAGTCGCGCGGGCGGGGGTTCACGGTAGTTTCTCGCTGGCAGCTTGAGCTGCAGCAGAAAATTTGCCGCAGCTCAAACTTGCAGTCGGATACTTACTGTAATCCTCCGCCCATGTGAGTGTACCCTGTACGTTCACATTGGGGAGGGGAGGACATCCAGCTGTTGAAAAACTACAACTCCCAGCATGTACGGTCTATCAGTGCATGCTGGGAGTTGAAGTTTTGCAACCGCTGGAGGCTCCGTTTTGGAAACAGTGATGTACCAGACGTTTTTTATTGGGCAGGGGTGGGGGGCTGTGTAGGGGTATGTGCATATGTAGTGTTTTTTACTTTTTATTTTATTTTGTGTTAGTGTAGTGTAGTGTTTTTAGGGTACAGTCACACGGGCGGGGGTTCACAGTAGTTTCTCGCTGGCAGTTTGAGCAGCGGCAGAAAATTTGCAGCCGGATACTTACTGTAATCCTCCGCCCATGTGAGTGTACCCTGTACGTTCACATTGGGGGTTGAGAAACATCCAGCTGTTGCAAAACTACAACTCCCAGCATGTACGGTCTATCAGTGCATGCTGGGAGTTGTAGTTTTGCAACAGCTGGAGACACACAGGTTGTGAAACACCGAGTTTGGTAACAAACTCAGTGTTTTGCAACCAGTGTGCCTTCAGCTGTTGCAAAAGCTACAACCCCCAGCATGTACGGACAGCGGAAGGGCATGCTGGGTCTTGTAGTTATTCAACAGCCGGAGGCATACTACATTGGCTGGGGATGCTGGGGATTGTAGTTATGCAACAGCTGGAGACACACTGGTTTGCTACTTAACTCAGTGTGCCTTCAGCTGTTGCAAAACTACAACTCTCAGCAGTCACCGACAGCCAACGGGCATGCTGGGAGTTATAGTTATGCAACCACCAGATGCACCACTACAATTCCCAGCATGCACTTTACCTGATTGTGCAAGCTGGGAGTTGTAGTTATACAACAGCTGAAGGTACACTTTTCCATAGAAAAATGTGCCTCCAGCTGTTGCAAAACTACAAGTCCCAGCATGCCCATAAGGGCATGCTGGGAGTTGTGGTGGTCTGCCTCCTGCTGTTGCATAACTACAGCTCCCAGCATGCCCTTTTTGCATGCTGGGAGCTGTTGCTAAGCAACAGCAGGAGGCTGTCACTCACCACCTGCTGCTGCTCCAGGATGCCGCCGCACAGGTCAGTCCCTCGCCACCGCCGTCGCTCCTGGGGCCCCGATCCCAACAGGGACGCTGGGGATCGGGGTCCCCAGCACCCGGGGTCTTCTGCCCGCACCCGCTCAAGTCCTCCGGAAGAGGGGCGGAGCGGGTTGCGGGAGTGACACCCGCAGCAGGCGCCCTTATTCGCCGTCCGGTTTCCCGGCTGACCAATCAGGGCGATCGTGAGGTGGCACCAGTGCCACCTCACCCCTGCTGGCTCTGGCTGTTCGGGGCCGTGTCTCACTGGAGACCCGATTGACCCGGAATCCGCCGCAGATCGCTGGACTGAATTGTCCAGCGATCTGCGGCAATCGCTGACATGGGGGGGGGGGGGGGGGGGGGGGGTATAATGACCCCCCTGGGCGATATGCCGGGATGCCTGCTGAACGATTTCAGCAGGCATCCGGCCCCGGCTCCCCTCCGGCTAGCGGCGGGGGCCGGAAATGCTCAGGGCGTATCCATACGCCCTCGGTCCTTAGGGACTTGGAAACGGGGGCGTATGGATACGCCCTATGTCCTTAAGGGGTTAAGAAACCACCCAAAAACCATAATATACCACGGTTTTGCGCATGGGGTGAAGAAAAAAAAGAAGATAAAATACACGACATACAACCAGTTTCTTCATATTCTTCACATTGAAAACCGTATGTTTAAAAAAATAAAAAAATACACACACACACACACACACACACACAACGATGTGAATGCACCCTTAGATTGGGGACCTGAAAACCTCTAGGTTACATCTCAACTTGAAAACAGGATTTGATCTATAATTTTATAGTCAAATATTTTTAGTTTTGTCAACATAATTTTAGTATGTCAAATAAGGGATATTTCTGTTGCTTGATTATTGTCACATAGTAGATGTACAGTACTGACAACCTAAAATAAAAGTAGCTCCTTGTTACTTTACCTGGCATATCCAATAATGAGGCTGCCAAACACTGTACCAATACCAGCACCAGATCCAGCCACTCCTACAGTGGCAGCTCCAGCACCAATGAATTTTGCAGCAGTATCAATGTCCCGGCACACGGCGCTGCTCTGAATTCCCCGAGCTGGAACTAGTGCCATCTGCTGGAAACACATGCAAAAAAAGTGTTTGAGGGAGAAATTAACATCCAAATGGCCCATACCATAGTTTCTACATTTTTACCCCCTAAATTAAATATATTTTTAAGTCTTATTTCCTATAATTGGTCAATTTAATCCACATATCTTATGCCATATTAATAAATTTTGTCAAGCCCAGTTTTAATCCATTTAAGAATCTAGGAGCCAGCAGAAAAATGTTAGGAACAAACCAGGGTAAGGTGCAGCTCAAATTCACGTACCTACAACCGGAGGTGTCTGTCTATATCTATTACCCATAGAATAGGAGAAATCAAATATGCAAAAAAGAGGCAGTTCTCTAGGTTGTCAGGATATTTTTTTATACGTAGAGCATAAAATAGAAAATATATACAGTTAAAAAGGTATAATATATAATATATATATATATATATATATATTCAGGAAGCAACACTGATTGACAATTAATTTCACATGCTTTTGTGCAAATGGAACAGACAACAGGTGGAAATTATAGGCAATTAGTAAGATACCCCCAATAAAGAAGTGGTTCTGCAGGTGGTGACCAGACCACTTCTCAGTTCCTATGCTTCCTGGCTGATGTTTTGGTCACTTTTGAAACCTGGCAGTGCTTTCACTCTAGTGGTAGCATCAGACAGAGTCTACAACCCACACAAGAGGCTCAGGTAGTGCAGCTCATCCAGGATGGCACATCAATGAGAGCTGTGGCAAGAAGGTTTGCTGTGTCTGTCAGTGTAGTGTCCAGAGCATGGAGGCGGTACCAGGAGAAGCGGAGGGCTGGAGGGCAACAACCCAGCATCAAGACCGCTACCTCCACCTTTGTGCAAGGAGGAACAGGAGGAGCACTGCCAGAGCCCTGCAAAATGACCCCCAGCAAGCCAAAAATGTGCATGTGTCCACTCAAACGGTCAGAAACAGACTATGAGGGCCCAATGTCCACAGGTGGGGGTTTTGCTTACAGCCCAACACCATGCAGGATGTTTGGCATTTGCCAGAGAACACCAAGATTGGCAAATTAGTCACTGGCGCCCTGTGCTCTTCGCAGATGAAAGCAGGTTCACACTGAGCACATGTGACAGAATCTGGGGACACCGTGGAGAATGTTCTGCTGCCTGCAACATCCTCCAACATGACCGGTTTGGCGGTGGGTCTGTAACAGCCCTCCATGTGCTTGCCAGAGGAAGCCTGACTGCCATTTGGTACCGAGATGCGATCCTCAGACCCCTTGTGAGACCATATGCTGGTGCGGTTAGCTCTGGGTTCCTCCTTATGAAGACAATGCTAGACCTCGTGTGGCTGGAGTGTGTCAGCAGTCCCTGTAAGAGGAAGGCATTGATGCTATGGACTGGCCCGCCCGTTCCCCAGACCTGAATCTGATTGAGCACATCATGTCTCGCTCCATCCACCAACACCACAGACTGTCCAGGAGTTGGTGAATGCTTTAGTCTGTCTGGGAGGACACCCCTCAGGAGACCATCCGTCACCTGATCAGGAGCATGCCGAGGCGTTGTAGGTCATACGGACACACACACACACACGCGCCTGTAGTGTGGTTGATAAATTTGATTTCCAATGATAATTTGTGTGATTTTGTTGTCAGCACATTCAACTATGTAAAGACGAAAGTATTCCATACAATTAGTTCATTCAGATCTAGGATGAATCTTCGTGTTCCCTTTATTTATTTTTTTGAGCAGTGTATAAATACACATGTTATAAGAGTAGCAATAGTATATTCTTCAATATGAATAAATTGTTATTGTTGGAAGTAATTGAGCTATTCCTACCAACAATAATTTCTTCATATTGTAGAATATACTATTGCTAATAATAATAAAATAAAATACACACACACACTGGGTACTCCGACTATTTCATTATATTTTTCTATTCCATGTTATGTTATGTGATATTTTTATCACACATTACAGAGGCTGGCTCTCGGCGATCTGACAAAGGATCCCTGGAGCAGGGCAGTGGCAGGTGCTGAGGGTTGGCATGGCTCTTTTCAGCATCCTGTTTCAAGCTAGCCCTCAGCACCAGTCACAGCCCTGCTCCCGGAATTATACCGGATCTCGGGAGCGTCGCCATGACATGTACTGAGGAAAGCCAAGCTTGTGGTAATCATGTACAGTAGCTCACTGACATCATGTCACCTAATGGCAGAGGACATCTTCAAAGCGGGAACTACTTCCAGCAGGGGGAGTTGCTCAATTATCTCAGGAACCATGCTAAGTTTATAGCTTATTGCATAAATTTAGAAACAGGATTATTAATAACAAAAAAGACCTTTAAGTGAGTTATCTTTACTTGTCTGCATAACCTAGAATGGCATCTGGGATGCTGGTAAATACCAATCTACTAACCATTTCTCATTGGGAATCACAGTAGTGCTTTAAGTATCCGATAGGTGCGGGTCCAAACTCTGGGACCTCGACCGGCGATCGCGGTGGGGGCGTTGCGGGGCATTATCGGCAAGATAATTGCCGAAACCGATAATGCCCAAAATCGTGATTATCGGCAAAATCGATAATCGGTCGATCCCTAGTAGAAAGTTTAGGAAATCATACCTGCTCTGTCTTGACTACAGACTGGTTCATCAGGGTGGCGGAGAGGGGTCTGCAGAGGAGGCAAGCTCCATTCCTCACCTTTAAAAAATAATATATAATGTATTTTTAAAAGTTACATATAACAGCAAACTCAAACACTGAATACACAAAAGGTAACAAGTCAGTGTAATATGCTACAAACATGCCATAAGTGGAGGTAAACAGTCATCTAATCATTGAGCCTGTGATAATATCCTCCTGAATACTACAAAGTTAGTCATAAATATTATATAAAACGTCATCTGGATTTACTTTCATTTTTTTACATGTATTTTGTTCAGTATTTCTAGCCAAAATCATGAGTCGAGCAGAAACCCAAAAACTAAAGTGGGGAGACTTGTAACTTTTGGATGACCAAAAGACTACGCACATGGTTGGACAACAATCTGGGCCAAGATTTATAAGTGAGCCTGTAACCAAAGCTGTCTGGTTGTCCATAGAATCCAATCAGTGCCCAACTTAGGGCTGGGCGTTATGACCAAATGTATGTATCACGGTATTTTTGTAACTTTTGGCAGTTCCACGGTATTTCCTCCTCCTCTACCCCCCTCCCCCCAATTAATTATCAGCCCAGCGCTGCGCCCATCGGGGTAAATACTCACAAGTAACCCGCAAGTGCTGCCCTCCTCGTGCTGTTTGTTGCGGCCGCCGGGGCTGACACTCTATACTGTGCAGTATCCCTATGCCTGGGCTTCAAAAGGTAAATAAATTAAACTAACGCATGTTCCGACGTCGGCGACATTCCCGTCCCAAAGAAGCAGATAAGGCCGGTACCGGACTAACTGGAGGTAAGATAAAGTTTATTTTGTTCATTTTTTTGCAGCCCGGACATAGGGATACAGCATAGAGCAGTGGTCTTCAACCTGCGGACCTCCAGATGTTGCAAAACTACAACTCCCAGCATGCATCCTGAGAGTTGTAGTTTTGCAACATCTGGAGGTCCGCAGGTTGAAGACCACTGGTATAGAGTGTCAGCGCCGGCAGCCGCAACAAACAGGAGGATGAGGAGGGCAGCGCTTGCGGGTGTTATGTCAGTATTTACCCCGATGGGGACAGCGCTGGGCCGATAATTGGGGGGGGAGGCAGAACAGCGCTCGCGGGCAACATATGATTAGTTCCCCGATGTGGGGACAGCGCAGCGCTGGGGTGATTCATTCATTCCTGAGGGGGAGGGGCCAAACCGGTATTGCATTATTGGTTAAAATTTATATCATGCAGCACAAAAATGTCGGTATGGACCGGTATACCGCCCAGCCCTAGTTCAACTTTTATAGCTTAGGCTACTTTCACACTTCCATTGTGACCCAGTCGTAATGGGTCTGTTAGACTTTTTTTTTTTTTTGCCATTAATGGCCATTATCAGGACAGGTGACAACGGGCACGGCCGGTTCCCATTTATTATAATCTGGTCCATTGTTTTACAGGAGTATAGCGGGAGAAAGACTGCATGAACTACATTTTTCTCCTGCTATACTCCAATTTGCAATGGCCGGTGTACTACAGCAGTGTGAAAGTAGCCTAAATGAGTTCTGGGAAAGTTGAGATTGGGCAACACCAGACAGTTTTGTTTTCAGAAAAATTGATAAGTCTGGACCCTGATGTTTACATGGGTCATACTGCAGCTGATGGGTGACAGAAGGATTAGGAATATTGTACAGACATACAAAAATTGTTGGTACCCTTCCATAACCCCTTGAGGACACAGCCAATTTTCATTTTTTGGGATTTTTGTTTTTCCTCTTTGCCTTTTAAGAAGCATCACAGCATAGACAGCAGAGGAAGGCGTCCCGCCGAAACACCTCCTGTAACCTGACACTATGAATAAATATTCACCTCTTCTGCAAACCTGGCGAGTGCTAGGCCTTTCTTAATATACACTGATCTTTTCTTGCCACGTGCACCAGCTACGAGAGCGCCAACCACTATGTTTCACATTTATGGGAAAACTGTCAGGGACATGTTTGTTACTGTACAACTTTCCTATTCTGGCGCCTATAACTTTCTCATTTTCCTGAATACACTGCTGTATGAGGCTCAGATTTTGCAGTGATCTGTAGTTTTTATCAATACCACTTTTGCATATGTAGGACTTTTTTTTAATCAATTTTTATTCCATTTTTTCTGGGATATTATGTGAGCAAAAATCTCTTGTATATCAAAGAGGCCCCATGAGGTGCAGTGAAATAGTGCTGTCTAGTAGCTAAGGGTTTGTTCACATTGACATTATACAAAGCTCTGTCCCAATGATGGGAATTTAGCAGTGCATGCACAATTTTTTTTCTCTGCTAAACTCTAAGTTACCGGATCCCTAACAGACCTCATTCAACTCAATGGGATCCATCTGGACCCAGTGGAGTCTGTTGTGCTCAGACCCATTTTTTTGGGGCCGTTTCGCTCTTTTTTTGTGTGTGCCAAATGGCCCCAAAATGCGTCTGAGCTCTTAACAGAACAGAGCATACTGTCAGTGTGAACTTATCACTGAGCTGGAATCCAGCTTAGGTTAAGTGCAGGGATTGCTGCTGAGACTATGAAAACTGGATTATCTTTCAGTGATTATGTTTTGCCTTTGTATATTCTACTTGTCATTGGCCCTGTATGTCTAGGCCTACCAAGAGGGCATCATCAGTGGTTACCTGGAAGTAGGATTGGATGGTGAGGATCAGGAACATTTGCAAAGCAAGAAAACCGCTCTAGTGAAATCAATAATTCTGTAATCTTAAAGAGCACTCAGAGGTTTACACAGCTCCCGCTATATGTAGAAGTTCTCTTCAGAAATGGATGCATAGCTTATCACTGAAAGGACACTGACTCCAAGGCTAGGTTCACACTATGGAATTTCCGCCTGCAATTCCGCTTTGAAATTGCAGGCAGAAATTCCGCTTACTTAAATGTATAGTGTAGTGAATGGGTTTCCGTTCACAAATTCTCACTTGGGAATTTGTGAAGCGGAATTTGTGAACGGAAAATCAGCTTTAAAATTTCTGCCTGAAGAATGGCATTGCTCCGGGGACTGATTATTAATGGGGTGCCGCGTGCATGATCCTGGGGTCCCCAGCTGCGGGACTTCCGCGATCAGGCATCTTATCCCCTATCCTTTGGATAGGGGATAAGATGTTTAAGCACCGGCGAACCCCTTTAAATCAATGAACTGCAGCGGCTTCTGCGGGGCCAGAGACCACCGCCACTTCTCTCCCCCTGCCTGTCCTGGGGTCCTCCCTAGTCTAACCACCACCTCCGCTGCCCCATTGCCTCCCCCATCCTCGGTTTTATAATTACCTGTTCCCGGGGCCCACGCTACTTCCGGTACTGGCTGCGTCCTGAGCTGTCACTGTGTGCACCGACGGTGACGTCGCTTTGAGGACGTCACTCGTCATTGCGCTGCACAGCACGCAAGATGCCGCAGGACGTCGCCAGATCCAGAAGTATCGGATAATATCGGCCAAACCGATAATCGGTCGATCCCTACTCAGAATCTCCAGGCGGAAATTTTCTGCCCGGAGATTCCGTAGTCTGAACCAAGAACTAAACCCCTTCTGCTTCTTCCCTGAACTGCAACTCTGCTCCATTTAAAAGGATTAGGGCTGAGATAAATGACCAGCATAAATTTCCTTTATATCCTCCCATTTGGGTGTCAGTTTCTATTCTGTCTGTCATCCCTATGTTCTGGGTGTCCCTATCTCACTGGATTCAAATATTTGCCTGTTCTTTTGGATGAGTAGGTGTGGGTGCATCACCATCACATTTTCCTGCGAAACATCTTGTTACCCGACAAGGAGTAGTGCTTTCAGGGGGGGAGGGTTGCTACTTTTATTTCTCTGGCTCTCGCAGCGATATGTTCCTGTGGGACCTGCACTGTGTTTCTGCTAGGGATCGGCCGATAATCACGATTTTGTGCATTATCGGTATCGGCAATTACCTTGCCGATAATGCCCCGCCCCCCGCGACTGCACCCCCCACCGTAGTGCTGGGCGGTATACCGGTATGAACCGGATACCGTTTTTTTCTCCCACTGTATTCCCCCACCCTCCGAGTCAATAAAAAAAAAAAAAAAAAAAAAATTTAAAAAAATTATTTTTTTTTTTTTAAAACTTACCCGTAATGGGGGTGGTCCGGGCCATCCATCCTTCCTGTAGTGTCAGGCGGCATTCCGGGTGGAGGGTGAACCGGTCCGGGCTGTCCTTCTCCGGGGGTGCTCTTCTCCACTCCGGGCAGGCTCCGGCCTAGTACGCTGCATAGATGCCGCTACGCCGTGACGTCAGGGGCGCCACTGCACACGGGCGTCACTGCGCAGTGGCGTCTATGCTGTGTTACTAGGCCAGAGCCTGCCCGGAGTGGAGAAGAGCACCCCCGGAGAAGAAGGACAGCCCGGACCGGTTCACCCTCCACCCGGAATGCCGCCGGAAACTACAGGAAGGATGGATGGCCCGGACCACCCTGACAGGTAGGAGGAGAGAAGCGGGTGGTGGCGGCCTATGGCACCGCAAAAGCCACTGCAGTGCATTGATTTAAAGCGCCCGCTTTAAATCAATGATCTGCAATGGTGTCACGGGGGGATAAATAGCCGATAACTTATACCGATATTCCGCTATAAATTATCGGCTATCGGCCCTAACCTCCACCGATTATCGGCCCTAAAAAAAAAAAAAAAAAAAAAAAAAAAAAAAAAAACATCGGTCGATCCCTAGTTTCTGCCACTAATTTTCTGTTTGATTTTATGTTCATACTCTACTTTCATTGTTATGTATATGTTTTTGCATATACTGTATATACTCGAGTATAAGCCGACCCGAGTATAAGCCGAGACCCCTAATTTCAACCCATAATCCCAGGAAAAGTTATTGACTCGAGTATAAGCCTAGGGTGGGAAATACATCATCCCCCCCCCCCCCTGTCATCATCCAGACCCCCGTCATCATCCAGACCCGTCATTAACATCCTCATCATCATCACCGCCTGTCATCATCCAGACCCTCATCATCATCATCATCATCATCATCACCACCTGTCATCATCCCCTTGTCATCATCCCACACATCCCCCCCCCTTCATCATCCCCTTGTCATCATCCCACACATCCCCCCCCCTTCATCATCCCGTCATCATCCCACACATCCCCCCCCCCCTTCATCATCCCCTTATCATCCCACACATCCCCCCCCCTTCATCATCCCCTTGTCATCATCCCACACATCCCCCCCCCTTCATCATCCCCTTGTCATCATCCCACACATCCCACACATCCCCCCTTCATCATCCCCTTGTCATCATCCCACACATCCCCCCCCCTTCATCATCCCCTTGTCATCATCCCACACATCCCCCCTTCATCATCCCCTTGTCATCATCCCACACATCCCCCCTTCATCATCCCCTTGTCATCATCCCACACATCCCCCCTTCATCATCCCCTTATCATCCCACACATCCCCCTTCATCATCCCCTTGTCATCATCCCACACATCCCCCCCTTCATCATCCCACACCCCCCCCCCCCTTCATCATCCTCTTATCCGCCCTCGGTGGTCTTCAACCTGCGGACCTCCAGAGGTTTCAAAACTACAACTCTCAGCAAGCCCGGGCAGCCACCGGAGTTGTAGTTTTGAAACCTCCGGAGGTCCGCAGGTTGAAGACCACTGCGGCCTTCGACATCATCCAGCCCCCTCTCACCCCCTTTAGTTCTGTACAGTACTCACCTCCGCTCAGCGCTGGTCCGGTCCTGCAGGGCTGTCCGGAGAGGAGGTGGTCCGGTGGGATAGTGGTTCCGGGCTGCTATCTTCACCGGGGGCGCCTCTTCTCCGCGCTTCCGGCCCGGAATAGAGGCGTTGCCTTGACAATGACGCAGAAGTACGTTGGCAATGAACGCACCTCTGCGTCGTTGTCAAGGCAACGTGACTATTCTGAGGCCGGGCCCAAAGCGCTTAGAAGAGGCCTCCCCAGTGAAGATAGCAGCCCGGAACCACTATCCCACCGGACCACCTCCTCTCCGGACAGTCCTGCAGCACCGAGCGGAGGTGAGTACTGTACAGAATTAAAGGGGGGTGAGAGGGGGCTGGATTATGTCGAAGGCCGCAGTGGTCTTCAACCTGCGGACCTCCGGAGGTTTCAAAACTACAACTCCCAGCAAGCCCGGACATCCGATGGCTGCCCGGGCTTGCTGGGAGTTGTAGTTTTGAAACCTCTGGAGGTCCGCAGGTTGAAGACCACTGCGGGTGGAGAGTTCACTCGAGTATAAGCCGAGGGGGGTGTTTTCAGCACGAAAAATCGTGCTGAAAAACTCGGCTTATACTCGAGTATATACGGTATGATCTTTTTATGGCCTTGACTTAGTCTGCACTTCTGTACTATTTGTGCTCATTATTAATAAAACTGGGCTTAGAAAAATAAAAAATTCAGAGAAAGGTTGATTCTTCGCATCAGCAGTTGCAGTCCCAGCAGACCAACCCCCCCCCCCCCCCCAGTAATGGCATTTCCAAGCAATTTTTCGTTACTTAAGAAGTAGATCTTGACTAAAATGTCCTACCCTTTTGTTCCTACAGCAATAAGTAAAATGGGATTTGGTGGGATTTAAGCTGCAGTAACTCAGCACAACCACTAACTACACAATGTACTGAGCCATCTGCTTCCAGCAATATTTTTCTGTGCATTCTTAATTGAAAGGCATTTTCTGGGCAAACTTTGTTGTTTACTTAACCTCAAGTTATATTATCAATATATGATCAGCATGTGCAAACAACCGGAACCGTCACTAATAAGGCTGCTTTCACACTATAAAATTCATCCGTTAAAAGATCAGTTATAAACGTCCGTTAGAAAAGCTTTAAGAACGGACGTTGACCCCTTAACGACCACTGATGTAAATGTAAGTCCTGGTTTGGCGGTACTTCGCGCACCAGGATGTACATTTACGTCCCGTGTATGACCGCGAGCATGGGAACGGTGCTCGCGTCATACACGGCAGGTTCCGGCTGCTATCAGCCAGTAATGGCCGACATCCACGATGAGGCAGATGTCCACCATTAATCCATCAGATGCCGTGATCAGTATAGAAAATAGAAGATCGGATCGCCTGCAGCGCTGCCGCGGGGATCTGATCATCTGTGATGGGGGACGGAGGTCCCCTCACCTGCCTCCGTCTGTCTCCTGCTCTGGTCAGAGATTGAGCAGACCAGAACAGAAGATAGCCAATAATACTGATCAGTGCTATGCCCTATGTATAGCACTGAACAGTATTAGCAATCAAATGATTGCTATAGATAGTGCCCTATGGGGACAAAAAGTGTAAAAAAAATACATAAAGTTAAAAAAAATAAAAAAAATAAAAGTCCAAAAATGCTGCTTTTTTGTCACATTTTAGTTAAAAAATTTATCTTAAAGTTTTATATATGCAAATGTGGTATCAATAAAAAGTACACATGATGGGGCAAAAAAAATGAGCCCTCATACCGCCCTATATATGGAAAAATGAAAAAATTCTAGGTGGTCAAAATAAGGAGATTTTAGATTACTGATTTTGTACAAAAAGTTTAAATTTTTTTATTTTTTTTAAGCGGTACAAAAATATAAAAGTATCTAGCCATGGGTATCATTTTAATCGTATTGACCCACAGAAGAACACACGTCATTTTTTACCGTAAAGTGTACAGTGTGAAAACAAAACCCTCCGAAATGTGCAAAATTGTGGTTTTCATTTCAATTTCCTCCCTGAAAAGGTTTTATTACAAAGTACAATTGGTCATGCAAAAAACAAGCCCTTATATGGGTCTGTAGATGAAAATATAAGAGTTATGTATTTAAGAAGGCGAGGAGGAAAAAAACGAAAACGGTTGGCCTGGTCCTTAGGGGGTTAAACGTCCGTTACAAAATCCCATTCACATCTATGGGATTTTTTTATTGTCAGTTATGACCAGTTATAGCCCGTTATGAATGACGGAAGAAAAAACGGCACATGCACACATTTTTCTTCCGACACAAGAAACTGGTAAATTAACAGCTGTTATTTTTAACATTGAAGTCTATGGCAAACGGATGAGCCTTTATGTCATCCGTTTGCACCCGGTTTATAATATCCATTATTCCTTCTGAATATGCTCAGAAGGGGTGACATCAGCAGACTCCTGCAGTGCTGAGGGACTACTACTACCACCATCATGATGGGATCAGTAATTCCCTTGCTGCAGGAGTCTGCATTACTGTTTGTAGTACAACCCCCAACATGGAACAGACTCTGTTCCATGATGGGGGTTGTAGTACAGCGGCTGAGGGATTGATCGCACCGGGTCTCACTTCTGAGACTCGATGCAATTAGAAGTTATTAAACAGGGGAGTGGACGGCATACTTTCATTTTAAATTCCCCGCAGGGAGCCCTGGATGGCTGGTACTGAGGAGCCATTCAGGGCTCCCGGTGGGTTTTTCCAAATAGAAGCACTGCGGTGAGGATAGAGAGGTGATAGATAGAGAGGTGATAGATAGAGAGGTGATAAAGAGACACACACATAATATATATATATATATATATATATATATATATATATATATATATATATATATATATATATATATATATATATATATATATATATATATATATATATATATATATACATACATACATACATATATATACATATATATACATATATATATATATATATATATATATAGTCGCTGGGGAGTATATACATCTCTTGCCCCCAACCCCCTCCGCAGCGCATTTATATATCTTGCCCCCCCCCCCCCCCACAGCGCTATGAATGAAAAGTATTCAACAGCAGAGCATATGGCTGTTGCTGAAAGAATACTTGCCATTCATTGCGCTGCAGAGGCATCTGTATATAGATGCACTGCAGGGGTCAGACATATATCCATATGTCTGGCCCCCACAGCGCTTCTATAATCATATGCCTTGGCAGTGCTATAAATGAAAAGTATTCTACAGCAGCGCTCTTCATTCATAGCACTGCGGGTCAAGATATATATAGAAGCGCTGCGGGGGTGAGAAGCGAGACCCAGTGCGATCAATCCCTCAGCCTCTGTACTACAACCCACATTATGGAACAGAGTGTTCCATGATGGGGGTTGTAGTACAAACACTATTGTAGTCTCCCCAGCCACTGGCAGACTCCCGCAGCCGGGGGAACTACATCCATCATGGATAGAAGTCTGTTCCATGATGGGAGTAGTAGTAGTCCCCGCTGTGGGAGTCTGTAGGCAGAAGTGTTAAAACGGCTGTACAGGAGGGAAGTTATAATGGGTCTTAACAGATGAATATTTATTCAGCCGTTAGCACCCGTTATTACACAGAAAACAAATGCTTAATAATGGATGAATGCTCATAGTGTGAAAGGAGCCTAAGCTGTTTAGCAGAGCTCTGGCCCCAGCATACAGTGAAAGAGCTGGAGGCAGACAGCTCCATGCATTGTGTGGTGGTTGTGCTGGGTTACTGCAGCTCAACTCCCATTGAAGTGAGTGAGCTGCAGTAAACCAGAACAACCACTACACTGTACGGCGCTGTCTGCCTTTAGCTCTGTTTCGCCATGTATGGAGGATCTGTGCTTCTGACAAGCAACTGTTCAGCAGGGGTGCTGTGTTACTCCACCAGTGTGCCTTTGGCTGTCCGCATGCTAGGAGTTGTAGTTTTGCAACACCTGGAGGCACACTTGTTCGGAAACAATGTAAAAGAATCACCCAAATAAAAATATAAAGCACTTACCAAGGATGGGTTGGACATAAGCCGGACACAAGCGTACATTTTGCTGGTAAAGTGGACGGACTGATTGCAAAAAAAAAGTAGCTGTCAAAGAAGAAAGATACATTAAATGTCTCTACACTCCTACAGGACACTAATTGTGGATCAGTTTGTGGCAACTAATACAGTATCAGGGTGGATCACAGATGCACAATACAAGGACAAGTGTAGCAGATGACTGGCATCCATCAGGACAACAGCCAGGTTGGGCACAAACTACTTATGATCCAGGAAGCACACATCATGGTAGATATTAAAGGGGAAAAATTATATCTATCTCAACTGGCTCTAGGAAGTTATACAGATTTGTAAATTACTTCTATTAAAAAAAAAAAATCTTAATCCTTGCAGTAATTTTCAGCGGCTGAAGTTGACTTGTTCTTTTCTTTCTAACCACAGTGCTCTCTGCTGACACCTCTGCTTGTCTCAGGAACTGTCCAAAGCATTAGAGGTTTGCTATGGGGACTTGCTCCTACTCTGGACAGTTCCTGAGACAAGCAGGTGTCAGCAGAGAGCAGTGTGGTCAGACAAAAGAACTCCTCAACTTCAGCAGCTGATAACTACTGGAAGGATTAAGATTTTTTTAATAGAAATAAATTTACAAATCTGTTTAACTCTCTTGAGCCCAAAACAAAATAAAGTGTGCCTCCAGTAGTGGCAAAACTACACCTCCAGGCATGCTGAGAGTTGTAGTTTTGCAACAGCAGGCACCCTTGTTGGGAAACTGACAAAAAAAAAAAAAAAAATTATATATATATATATATATATATATATATATACACATACACACACACACACACACACACACACACACACACACTCCGCAGGCTGCACACTGCATTGACAGGGACATGCACAAGGTCATATTCCCCGCACCAGCACCCGGGACTGTGACAGCACGCAGCCCACTACACACACTCGGTCACTTCCCCCATACGAGCGCAAGAAGCCGCCCACAGCCCCTCTACTGCTCCCATACCGGCAGAGCCGGAGATACACTGCTGCAGCGCAGGGCCTCACCTTGGCGGGGAGAGAATGAAGGAGCGAGACAACACTGCGCACGCGCCTACACCCGCCTTTGACAGAAGTGTATGCGCATGTCTGTTCTGCCAGAGAGGCTGCAAATAAAAGCCCAGAGACCGCTAGCTGAGGTGATTATTTACAGCGACACCTAGTGGATGGGAGAATAGAGAGTGCGCAGGATTGGACGAACGTCAGACCAGGTGACGTCATCGCGCAGTCACACACCTTTCACACTGACTTTCACAGATGGCAATGACGGGCGAGACGGGTGAAGGTTATTCACACCCGGCTGTGTGTGTTCTGCTTATAGCAGGAAACATATTTAATGTGTTATATATAATACACAGACTGTACTGTGCTTATAAAACAGAAGGGGGAATTTCTGATACTTCGGCGGTTGTTGTCTGGTGTAGAAAAGTTGCAAGTTTTGCACAAGTCCTTGGTTTGCACAAAAATGTGCGACTTTTTACCATTTGCTGCCCTTTATTCCACTTTAAAGCAAGTTGGGTTCAGCTTAGCATAAAAGGGGGCATAGTCATTGCACACGCCAGATTTACAATATAAACTAATGAGCTTATTTGTGTAGTTAAGTTGTATTGCATTTTTTTGCACCAAAGTTATCATTTTGTTGCACGGCATATCTAAGTTTGGCTGTTTTGACTTTCTGGAGTCACCACAGGCAGTTTTCTTAGTGTTGTCCTGGCTTGCATAGATTTTCAACTTTTGAAGAGTAATTTGTGCAACATATTTTTGCCTTTTCAAATAGTTGCTTGTTGTAAAGTTGTGACCACTGCACTTTCATGACTAAATGGTTATCTCACATAGAATACTTTTGCTTTCTAGTCTATTACAATTGTCGCACAACGGCTCGATAATTTCCCCCATTGTAGCTGAATTCTGTGCAAACTCTGAGTTAGTGTAGTTTTTATAGCACAGCATGCGGGCAGCTGCTGCAGTACCTGATTCATTACCTGCGCGGTTTAACAAATCCACTGAACCCTAAGGCTACAGCATTTCACTATAGAGTGTTGTAATGATTGCCAAGCAGTATTTTTTCCTTAAAGGAAAACTGTCACATATTTTCTCCTGCACTATCCACAGGTATTGGTGGATAGTGCGGAAGACGATGATTAAAACGAGCCATACCTTGGTCTGATCCGCGCAGCTGTTCGCCCGCAATTGTAGTTTTAATCTCTGTTTATATCCTGCTGTAACTGGCATAGGCGGTGCTTCTGCGGGCTAACGGACACTGACGTCAGCGCCGCTCATGAATATTCATCCCTCCTGTTCTCCCTCTCTTCGCTGCTCCTAACCAGAGGGAGAGATGAATATTCATGAGCGGCGCTGACGTCAGTGTCCGTTAGCCCGCAGAAGCACCGCCTTTGCCAGTTACAGCAGGATATACACAGAGATTAAAACTACAATTGCGGGCGAACGGCAGCGCGGATCAGACCAAGGTAGGGCTCGTTTTAATCAGCGTCTCCCGCACTATCCACCCATACCTGTGAATAGTGCGGGAGAAAATATGTGACAGTTTTCCTTTAAGAAATAATGTAAATACATTCAATTGATGAAGCATAGCTACTATAACTGTAGGTTTCACCTGTATAGTGTCACCGCTACTTTATTCCGGCCATAGACATCTTATCCCCTATCCCAGGGGTAGGTGACCTTTTGGTAGTGCTGTTCCCAAATTTCTTTCGATGTCGCTTGGTGTGCCGGCAATATAGGTGTGGCTTGCTGTGGGTGTGGCTTCTCACGGTGGGGGTTTTTTTCTTCAGAATTTTCCCTTATATATTGTTCTCGCTGTAAGGACCTTTCAGTGAGGACAACTATTTTAACTCAGACCTGTATAATACAGACCACTGAATCAGTCCCCATCATAATACAGACCCCAGAATCAGACTCCACCATAATACAGACCCCAGAATCAGATCCCAGTCGTGTTGTGCAACAATATTCAGTCATGGTTATCATTATGGTTATCAATATACAGTCATGTTAGCACCCCTGAAATTTTTCGAGAAAAGGAAGTATTTCTCACAGAAAAGGAATGCAGTAACACATATTTTGCTATACACATGTTTATTCTCTTTGTGTGTATTGGAACTAAACCAAAAAATGGAGGAAAAAAAAAGCAAATTGAACATAATGTCACACCAAACTCCAAAAATGGGCTGGACAAAATTATTGCCACTCTTCAAAATTGTAGAAAAATAAGATTGTTTCAAGCATGTGATGCTCCTCTAAACTCCCCTGGGGCAGGTAATAGGTGTGGGCAATATAAAAAACACTCCTGAAAGCAGATAAAAAGGAGAGAAGTTCACTTAGTCTTTGCATTGTTTGTCTGTGTGTGCCACACTTAGCATGGACAACAGAAAGAGGAGAAGAGAACTGTCTGAGGACTTAAGAACCAAAATTGTGGAAACATATAAACAATCTCAAGGTTATAAGTCCATCTCCAGAGATCTAGATTTGCCTTTGTCCACAGTGTGCAACATTATCAAGAAGTTTGCAACCCATGGCACTGTAGCTTATCTCCCTGGGTGTGGACGGAAGAGAAAAATTGATGAAAGGTGTCAATGCAGGATAGTCCGGATGGTGGATAAGCAGCCCCAAACAAGTTCCAAGGATATTCAAGCTGTCCTGCAGGCTCAGGGAGCATCAGTGTCAGCGCAAACTATCTGTTGACATTTAAATGGAATGACATGAAACGCTATGGCAGGAGACCCAGGAGGACCCCATCGCTGACACAGAGACATAAAACAAGACTACATTTTGCCAAAATGAACTTTAGTAAGCCAAAATCCTTCTGGGAAAATGTCTTGTGGACTTTTTGGTAAAGCACATCATTCTACTGTTTACCGAAAACAGAATGAGGCCTACAAAGAAAAGAACACAGTACCTACAGTGAAATATGGTGGAGGTTCAATGATGTTTTGAGGTTGTTTTGCTGCCTCTGGCACTGGGTGCCTTGAATGTGGTCGAACTTCAAGGCATCATGAAATCTGAGGATTACCAACAGATTTTGGGTCGCATTGTACAGCCCAGTGTCAGAAAGCTGGGTTTGCGTTCGAGATCTTGGGTCTTCCAGCAGGACAATGACCCTAAACATACATAAAAAAGCACGCAGAAATGGTTGGCAACAAAGCTCTGGAGAGTTCTGAAGTGGCCAGCAATGAGTCCAGATCTAAATCCCATTGAACACCTGTGGAGAGATCTTAAAATTGCGGTTGGGAAAAGGCGCCCTTCCAATAAGAGAGACCGGGAGCAGTTTGCAAAGGAAGAATGGTCCAACATTCCGACTGAGAGTTGTAAGAAACATATTGATGGTTATAGAAAGCGACTGATTTCAGTTATTTTTTCCAAAGGGTGTGCAACCAATTATTAAGTTAAGGGTGCCAATAATTTTGTCCAACCCGAATTTATTTGCAGCGTATCTATATTAAAAACAGCTATTTCTAACCTACAGAGAGCCTCAATAGGGGTGTAGAACACTTTGCCTTGCTGTAACACGCATAGGGTGTGTGCTGGGTTAGTGAAATAATACTGTTATTCAGTATGACATGCAGATTAGAGGCATCGCTATTAGAATTACTGTCACAGAGCGGCACAATGACAGAGCCTGGAGCTGGCATCAGTATGAGGAGACCATATAGTGGATGAATGACACAGCATGGAGGTGGCGGCAGCATGAGGAGACCATATAGTGCCTGAATGATACAGCATGGAGGCGGCGGCAGCAAGAGCAGACCATATTGTGGCTGAATGACACAGTCTGGAGTTGGCGGCAGCATGAAGAAACCATATAGTGGCTGAATGACACAGCCTGGAGTTGGCGGCAGCATTGCGAGACCATATAGTGGTTGAATGACACAGCCTGGAGTTGATTGCAGCATGAGGAGACCATATAGTGGCTGAATGACAGCCTGGAGGAGGCAGAAGCATGAGGATACCATATAGTTGCAGAATGAGACAGCCTGGAACTGGCATCAGAATGAGAACATATGGTGGCAGTATGTACAGCCTGGAGGTGGCATCAGCAGCATCAGGAGTCCTGAAAGTGACCTGGTGACACCAGTACTCGGTGACGAAGGTGGGTGAAAAAAGGAGAACTTGGCATCAGATCTGTGGCATCAAGTAAGTAATGAGAATATGCATTACGTAAAACTTAACTTTTAATAATATTCTTAGGATAAAATATATGTACCCAAATTTTTTTTTTTTTTAAATCAAACAAAAGGAAAGGTGTGCAAAAAAACATCATGTGCCACCTATACCACCAAGTATTGATGTGATGCAAAGACCACTAAAAGGTGGAAGGGAACAACGTATGGTTCATTGTAACCGATGGGGGTAAAAACTTCCCCTGTAAGGCCCTACTCTCTCATTATCCCACACAGGAACATCCCCCTTTTCCCACCTGCAAACACTGGCATTTCCCAGGGTTTTTAGGTGGAAATAGGGAGAGGTTCCTGTGTGGTGCCACCCTTTTTAACCCCTTAAAGGAGTTCTCCAACTGGAATCTTTTATCCCCCGCTGTGCCCTGGCTGTAAAACTATACATAATAAACTTTCACTTACCTGCCTCCTCCATTGTTCCGATATCGGCGCCCGTGCTCCGGTCCCTGTCAGCTTCCTCTTCCTGCGGGTCGGTGACTTCACTCTGCGCTCAGCCTATCAGCGGCCGCAACGGGACATTGCTTCGGCAGCTGATAGGCGGAGCGCAGAGTGAAGTCACCGACCCGCAGGAGGGATCGTAGGCAGGTAAGTGAAAGTTTATTATGTATAGTTTTACAGCGGGGGTTAAAAGTTTTAGCTTAGAGAACTCCTTTAAGGACCCAGCCAATTTTCACTGTAGGACCTGGCCATTTTTTGCACATTTGGCCAATGTCACTTTCAACATTAATAACTCTGGGATGCTTTTACCTTTCATTCTGATTCCGAGAATATTTTTTAGTGACATATTCTACTTTTTGTTAGTGGTAAAATTTTGTCGATACTTGGAACATTTCTTGGTGAAAAATTCCAAAATTTTATGAAAAAAAAGAAAATTTAGCATTTTTTAAAAAACTTTGAAGCTCTCTGCTTATAAGGAAAATGAATATTCCAAACAAATGATATATTGATTCACATATACGATATGTCTTCTTTATGTTTCCATCATAAAGTTGACATATTTTTACTTTTGGAAGACATCAGAGGGTTTAAGTATAACAGCAATTTTCTAATTTTTCACAAAATTTTCAAAATCGAAATTTTTCAGGGACCAGTTCTGTTTTGAAGTGGATTTGAAGGGCCTTCTTATTAGCAATACCCCATAAATGACCCCATTATAAAAACTGCACCCCTCAAAGCATTCAAAATGACATTCAAAAGGTTTATTAAATCTTTAGGTGTTTCACAGTAATAGCAGCAAATTGAAGAAGAAAATTCTAAATCTTCATTTTTTACACTGGCATGTTCTTGTAGACCCAGTTATTGAATTTTTACAGGGGATAAAAGGAGAGAAATCTTCCTAAAATGTGTAACCCAATTTCTCTCGAGTAAGAAAATACCTCATATGTGTATGTCAAGTGTTCGGCGGGCGCAGTAGAGGGCTCAGAAGGGAAGGAGCGACAGTGGGATTTTGGAGAGTGAGTTTTTTAAAAATGGTTTTTGGGGGGAATACTATGGTGCCGGAATACTATTTTGGAAACTACAACCCTTAAGGCACATAACAAGGGGCCCAGTGAGCCTTAACACTCCACAGGTGTTTGACGACTTTTCGTTAAAGTTGGATGTGTAAATTATTATTTTTTTCACTAATGCTAGTTTTCCCTCAAATTTAAATTTTTAAAAGGGATAATAGGACAAAATGCCCCCCAAAATGTGTAACCCCATCTCTTCTGAGTATAGAAATACCCCATGTTAGGACTTAAAATGCTTTGCGGGCGAACTACAATGCTCAAAAGAGAAGGAGTCACATTTGGCTTTTGAAAAGCAAATTTTGCTGAAATGGTTTTTGGGGGGCAAGTCCCATTTAGGAAGCCACTATGGTGCCAGGACAGCAAAAAAAAACCACATGGCATACTATTTTGGAAACTACACCCCTCAAGGCACGTAACAAGGGGTCCAGTGAGCCTTAACACCCCACAGGTGTTTGACGACTTTTCGTTAAAGTTGGACGTGTAAATTATTTTTTTTTTCACTAAAATGCTAGTTTTCCCTCAAATTTTTATTTTTTACACGGGATAATAGGACAAAATGCCCCCCAAAATTTGTAACCCCATCTCTTTTGAGTATGGAAATTCCCCATGTGTGGACATCAAGTGCTCTGCTAGTGTACTACAATGCTTAGAAGAGAAGGAGCGCCATTGAGCTTTTGGGAAAAAATTTTTTTGGAATGGAAGTCAGGGGCCATGTGCGTTTACAAAGTCCCCCGTGCTGCCAGAACAGTGGACCCCCCACATATGACCCTATTTTGGAAACTACACCCCTCACAGAATTTAATAAGGGGTGCAGTGAGTATTTACACCCCACTGGCGTTTGACAGATCTTTGGAACAGTGGGCTGTACAATTGAAAAAATAAATTTTTCATTTTCACGGACCACTGTTCCAAAAATCTGTCAGACACCTGTGGGACATAAATGCTCACTGTACCCCTTATTACATTACGTGAGGGGTGTAGTTTCCAAAATTGGGTCACATGTGGGGGGGGGGGGGTCCATTGTTCTGGCACTATGGGGGCTTTGTAAACACACGTGGCCTTCAATTCCCGACAAATTTTCTCTTCAAAAGCCCAATGGCGCTCCTTCTCTTCTGAGCATTGTAGTTCGCTTGCAGAGCACTTTACATCCACACATGGGGTATGTTCTTACTCACAAGAAATGGGCTTACCAATTTTGGGGGGCTTTTTTTCCTATTTTCCCTTGTGAAAATGAAAAATTTAGGGTAACACCAGGATTTTAGTGAAAAAATTTTTTTTTTTCATTTTTCCATCCAACTTTGAAGAATTTTCATTAAACAACTGTGGGGTGTTAAGGGTCACTATACCCCTTGTTACGTTCCGTGAGGTGTGTAGTTTCCAAAATGGGGTCACATGTGGTTATTTCTTTTTTTGTGTTTACGTCAGAACTGCTGTAAAATCAGCCACCCCTGTGCAAATCACCAATTTAGGCGTCAAATGTACATAGTGCACTCTCATTTCTGAGCCTTGTTGTGCACCCGCAGAGCATTTTTTGCCCACATATGGGGTATTTCCGTACTCAGGAGAAATTGCGTTACAAATTTTGGGGGTCTTTTTTTTTCCTTTTTAACGCTTGTGAAAATAAAAAGTATAGGGCAACACCAGCATGTTAGTTTAAAAACTTTTCCTTTTCATAAGGGATAAAAGGAGAAAAAGCCCCCCAAAATGTATAGTGTAATTTCTCCCGAGTACCCTTGAAATACGACAGGGCTCCGAAGTGAGAGAGCTCCATGCGCATTTGAGGATTAAATTAGGGATTGCATATGGATGGACATAGGGGTATTCTACGCCAGTGATTCCCAAACAGGGTGCCTCCAGCTGTTGCAAAATTCCCAGCATGCCTGGACAGTCAGTGGCTGTCCGTAAATGCTGGGAGTTGTTGTTTTGCAACAACTGGAGGCTCCGTTTTGGAAACACTGCCATTCAATAAGTTTTTCATTTTTATTGGGGGGGGGGGGGGCAGTGTAAGGGGGTGTATATGTAGTGTTTTACCCTTTATTATGTGTTAGTGTAGTGTATTGTTTTTAGGGTACATTCGCACTGGCGTGTTACGGTGAGTTTCCCGCTAGGAGTTTGGGCTGCGGCGAAAAATTTGCCGCAGCCCAAACTTGAAGCAGGAAACTTAATGTAAACCTGCCTGTGTGAATGTACCCTGTATGTTCACATGGGGGGCAAACCTCCAGCTGTTTCAAAACTACAACTCCCAGCATGTACTGACAGACCGTGTATGCTGGGATTTGTACTTTTGCAACAGCTGGAGGCACACTGGTTGGAAAACCTTCAGTTAGGTTCTGTTACCTTACTCAGTATTTTCCAACCAGTGTGCCTCCAGCTGTTGCAAAACTACAACTCCCAGCATGTACTGATCACCAAAGGGCATGCTGGGAGATGCAGTTATGCAACAGCTGGAGGTACGCAACTACAACGCCCACCGAGACAGCTGTTTACTGCAAAGTGATCTCTAAACTGTGGCCCTCCAGATGTTGCAAAACTACAAAATACCAACATGCCCAGACAGCAAACAGCTGTTTGGGCATTCTAGGAGTTGTAGTTTTGCAAGATCTGGAAGGATACATTTTAGAGACCACTGTATAGTGGTCTCAAACTGTAGCCCTCCAGCTGTTGCAAAACTACATATTCCAGCATGCCCAAACAGCTGTCTGGGCATGCTTGGAGTTGTAGTTTTGCAAGATCTGGAGGGCTAAAGTTAGAGACCACTGTATAGTGGTTTCAAACTGTACCCTCCAGATGTTGCTAGGCAACTCACCGACTTCCGTAGGATCCAGCCGCACGACATTGTCGTCCGCCGATCTACGTCGCCCGCTGCTTCCGGATGGGTAAGTGGATCTTCGGTGCCGGTCCCTGTCGTTTTCCCCGTCCTGCCCGCCTATTGTGGGTGGGCAGGAAGGGGAAAATGAAAGTAAACCCCCCCCACCCCCCATCTGCTATTGGTCGTCGCTTCTGGCGACCAATAGCAGGGATAGGAGGGGTGTCACCTCTGCCACCTCACTCCTATCCCTGCAGGGGGATCGTAGGTGTCTTAGACAACCGTCATCCCCCTTATATTCCGGGTCACCATATAGACCCGTAATGACCCGGAATCGCGCAAATCGCAAGTGTGAATTCACTTGCGAATTGCCGTGATCGCCGACATGGGGGTGTCTGATGACCCCCCTGGGCATTTGCACGGGATGCCTGCCACGGGGGGCCGGAATTCTCCATGACGTATCCGTACGTCATGGGTCCTTAAGTACCAGGGTGTCATGACGTACGTGTACGTCAAGGGTCCTTAAGGGGTTAAGACGAGTAACACTTTCCTGGAAAAGGTGGAAGGGAACAACGTTTTGTCCATTGTAGCAGGTGGGGGTAAAAAATTCCCCTGTAAGGCCTTACTCTCGCCCTATTAATTGCCTTCTCTGTAAGTGTTACTCGCTTTAACCCTTTAAGGACCAAGGACATACAGGTACGTCCTTGGTCCTGCTCCCGTGATATAACGCGGGGTTACACGGTAACCCCGCATCATATCACAGCGGGCCCGGCGTCATAGTGAAGCTGGGACCCGCCGCTAATAGCGGCGCTGCACGCTATTAACCCTTTAGCCGCGCGCTCAGAGCTGAGCCGCCAACGAAAAGTGAAAGTAAAAGCTGCCGGTTAACTCAGTGGGCTGTTCGGGATAGCCGCGGCGAAATCGTGGCATCCCCAACAGCTTACAGGACAGCGGGAATGCCCCTACCTGCCTCCTCGCTGTCCGATCGCCGAATGACTGCTCAGTGCCTGAGATCCAGGCATGAGCAGTCAAGCGGTAGAATCTGAGAAACCAGTGATCAATGATAAAGATCAGTGTGTGCAGTGTTATAGGTCCCTATGGGAGCTATAACACTGCAAAAAAAAAAGTGAAAAAAAAGTGAATAAAGATCATTTAACCCCTCCCCTATTAAAAGTTTGAATCACCCCCCTTTTCCCATAAAAAAAAAAAAAACACAGTGTAAATAAAAATAAACATATATGGTATCACCGCGTGCGGAAATGTCCGAATTATAAAAATATATCGTTAATTAAACCGCTCGGTCAATGGCGTACGCGCCAAAAAATTCCAAAGTCCAAAATAGTGCATTTTTGGTCATTTTTTATATAATTTAAAAATGAATAAAAAGCAATCAATAAGTCCTATCAATGCAAAAATTGTACCGTTAAAAACTTCAGATCACGGTGCAAAAAATGAGCCCTCATACCGCCCCATACACGGAAAAATAAAAAAGTTATAGGGGTCAGAAGATGACAATTTTAAACGTATTAATTTTCCTGCATGTAGTTATGATTTTTTCCAGAAGTACGACAAAATCAAACCTATATAAGTAGGGTATCATTTTAATCGTATGGACCTACAGAATAAAGATAAGGTGTCATTTTTACCGAAAAATGTACTACGTAGAAACGTAAGCCCCCAAAATTAACAAAACGGCGATTTTTTTTTTCAATTTTGTCGCACAATGATTTTTCCGTTTCACCGTAGATTTTTGGGCAAAATGACTGATGTCATTACAAAGTAGAATTGGTGGCGCAAAAAATAAGCAATCATATGGATTTTTAGGTGCAAAATTGAAAGAGTTAGGATTTTTTAAAGGCAAGGAGCAAAAAACAAAAATGCAAAAACGGAAAACCCCCCGGTCCTTAAGGGGTTAAAAAGGGCCGCCCCACATAGGAAACTCTTCCTATTTCAACCTAAAAACCCTGTGAAATGGTAGTGTTTGTAGGTGGAAATAGGGAGAGGTTCCTGTGTGGGGCCGCCCTTTTTTAGGGCGAGTAACATTTGCAAATAAGGGAATTAATGATGTGAGAGTAGGGCCTTACAGGGGAAGTTTTCACCCCCACCGGTTACAATGGACCATACGTTGTTCCCTTCCACCTTTTAGAGGTCTTTGCATCACATCAATGCTTGGTGGTATAGGTAGGCACATGGTGTTTTTTGCACACCTTTCCTTTTGTTTGATTTAAAAAAATCACATATATTTTATTCTAAGAAAAGTTAAGGTTTAGCTAATGCACATCCTCAATACTTACTTGTGGTCTGATGCCGAGGAATGTCTGTAACTGGGGAGCAGCACCTTAAATATGTTTTGCACTATCCATATTTGTGAAGTGTTGGTGTGGTACTATGGTCAATCTACTCTGATGCATCAGGCATTGGTGGGTGGAAATCTTGGCTGATCCATGCCTGATTTATCTTCACAAAGGTCAGTCTCCACATTTTTCGTGGACAGATGAGTTCTCCTTGGGGTTACTATGGCCCTCGCCGCACTAAACACCCGCTCTGATGGCACACTACTGGCTGGGCAGGACAGATTTTCCAGGGCAATCTCTGCTAGTTGCAGACGCAAATCAAGTTTGGCAGCCCAGAAGTCCAGTGAATCTTCAAGGTGTGTTGGCATGGTCATGTCAAGGTATGCCACCACTTGCTGGTTCAGGTCCTGCTCCAGGTCTACCTGCTGCTGATGAGTTGCTTCACTATGTGGGTGAAGAAAGCTACTCATGAGTGACTGTAGACTCAGGCTGCTGCTGATGGAGCTGGTACTGCTCCTGCCACCCCACCCCTCGCGAGTCACACCTGTGAGAGGATGGACGATGGCATTGGCCAACTGACCGTTGTCGGTCACCATGGTTCCCATTTCCAGTTTTCATGGAGTAAGCCGTGATTCAATTTCTTGACGAATTACTTTTAGCAGTTCCTCCCCTTTGTGACTCCGTTCACCAAGGCAAACCATGTGAAGAACAGCATGACATCGCCGTGCCCTGCACACAAGGTATGCTGGAGGGGCACTGAGACTTGTCCTTACAGTGGAGGCTGAGGACACGGTAGAGGATGAGGAGGCGGAGTCGCACTCTTTCACAGGACCAACATCCTGAGAGTGTGGAGGCGGAAGCGGCGTGACTTTTCCAAGTTGCTGTTGTGGCTGTGCAGGAACCACATTTACCCAGAAGGCCGTAAAGGATATGTATTTACCCTGACCGTAGTTACAGCTCCACATGTCGGCGCTGCCATGCACATTGGTACACACCGATAGGCTAAAGGACTGGCCTACCCTCTGTTCCACATAATTGTGCAGGGCTGGTACTGCCTTCTTTGCAAAGAAATTACGGCTTGGGACTCTCCACCTCGGCTCAGCACAAGCCATCAGTTATCTGAAAGGTGCAGAGTCCACCACTTGAAAAGGGAGGGACTGCAGCACAAGCAACTTGGCCGGGAGCATATTCAGCTTCTGCGCCATTGGATGAGTGGGCAAACTGTTGTCTCTTGGACATGGCTTCACCGATGGATTTTTTGTGGAATGACTGACTCGAAGTGGGAGGAGCAGGAGCATCTGGAGCGACAGAAGATAGGTATGAAACACAGCTATCTTCGGCTGAGTTGGTGGAGCTTTGGCTGGCTAAAACAGGGAGCAGCGTGCCACTGGGTGATGCAGCAGGCTGGACCACCACATCAGAGCCACGGTTCTCCCAGGCCACTTCATGGTGACGCTGCATATGTTGATGCAGGGCCTTGGTACCAACATTGGGACCCTGGCCACGCTTCACCTTCTGCTGACACATCTTGCATGTGGCCAGGTTCAGGGATGTGGAAATGCTATAGCCCGATGCCCGGGGCAAGTAGTTTTGGGTGCCGGGCAGGTGAATTATTTATAGATTTAGCCCTGTATCGGGCTAGCAGGGACAGACAGACTTCCCCCTTATTTTTCTTTAATGCCGGTGTGAGGCGCAGGAGCCGATGGAAGTCTGTACCTCACACCAGCTCTCAGAGTGTATGGAGGGGGCGGCGGCCTCCAGCTGACTGCAGAGCCCCCTTATCTCCCCTCCCGGAGGATGGACGCAGCTCAGAAGACACAGCAGGGTGAGAGAGAGGATGTTGACAGCTCCGTACACAGCTCCATCCCCCGCACACAGCTCTATCCCTCCCCCTGCTCTGTCTAGACAGGACCTAATCCACCACGGGGAGGTTGCTTGTTTGCACGGGGAAAACACAGAGCAGGGGGGAGGGGAGAGAGGAGAGGACGGAAATCTCACCTCACACCGGCCGGGACTACAGCTCTGATGTCCACTCATGGCGGCTCAGGTGAGGAGGCAGAGAATACGGGCGGCGGCAGGAAGGGTGGTTGTATATGTAGGGTGTGAGTGTATGTGTGATGTGTGTGTGTAATGTATGATGGGGGGGCAGCGGCAGGTGTATGTATGATGTGTGCATATGTATGGTGTATATCAGTGTTTCCCAACCAGGGTGCCTCCAGCTGTTGCAAAACTACAACTCCCAGCATGCCCTGGGCATGCTGGGAGTTGTAGTTTTGCAACAGCTGGAGGCACCCTGGTTGGGAAACACTGGTGGATATGTATGGTGTGAGTGTATGTGTGTATGATGTCTGTCTATGTGTGATGTGTATGTAATTTATGATGTGTGTATAATGTCTAAGTGTGATGTGTGTGTGTATGTGATGTATGATGTGGGGTGGGCAGCGGCGGGTGTATGTATGATGTGTGCGTATGTATGATGTGTGCATATGTATGGTGTATATATATGGTGTGAGTGTATGTGTGTATGTAATGTATGATGTGGGGGGGGGGGGCAGTGGCAGGGTGTGTGTGTATGATATGGGGGCAGTGGCTGGTGCATGTATGATATGTGTATGTATGAATGTTTTGTATAGGAGCGGACTGTCACGTCGGGGATTAGGGCAGTTGTGCCATCTAATTTTATTTATTTTTAGTGGCACCCGCACTAAATTGCACCCCCAGAATCCTGCCCCTTCATACTCACCCGACGACCAAGAGCCCCACGGATGCACACAAACACACCCAAACCAAAACTACAACTCCCAGCATGTTGGACCATAACCTAAACTGTAGAACTATAAAGTGTAACATGCTGGGAGTTGTAGTTTTGGTTCGGGTCAGCTGCAGAGCTATAGGCTGCATCAGGGCATGCTGGGTGTTGCAGTTACTAACTGTAATTCCCAGTATTCCTTGACACATCCTATGGGTCTGCAGCTGACACAAACCAAAACTACAACTCCCAGCATGTTACACAATAACCTTAACTGTCCTACTATACAGTGCAACATGCTGCAACACCCACACAACCATAGGCTGTATCAGGGCATGCTGGGTGTTGTAGTTATCTAGTAACTAAATGCAACTTCCAGCATTTTCTGACACAAAATGCACCACATAAAATGGAGAAGCAGAACCCCCCCAGTAACACATAAGTCCCTATTGAGACTGAAAAATAGTGATAAAAATATTTTAAAAGGTGCGTATATATGTGAATAAGCCCCTTTCCTAATAAAAGTTTCCAATTTTCTTTAAATAAAAATAATGTACAAAAATAAACATAAGTGGTATCGCTACATGTGGAAATGTCCAGACTATTAAATTATAATGTTAATTAAACCGTACGGTGAACGGTGTAAATGTAAAAAATAGTCCAGGATTGCTAATTTTTGGTCACTTCATATGAGAAATTTTTCATAAGGTGATCAAAAAGTTACATGTAGACTTATCTGGGCTTGTCTCGGGTGTAAGAGGAGCTACAGCTCTCCCGCCGCTAATAGCCTGGCATACTGCGATCGCCTATTAAACCATTAGATCATCGCTGTCAGCTGTGTCTTAAGGGATCTTATATCCATCCCTGGTGGTCTAGTGGGGGGAATCAGACTATTTTGGTTGAAATTATTTCATCAACCAGGTCAAGTGGATTTTCTTGAGGGACAAGTAGATTGTGTTCCGCTTTAGTCCCTTGGACAAGTAGTTTTTTTTTTAAATTTCCACACCCCTGAGGTTAACATCCTCCGGATGCTTGATGAAAAACTGCCACACTGCTGAGTATCTGATTTTCCCACCAACAGTCCTCACTGACTGACTGCTACTGCCGCCGACTCCAGGAACCCCTGTTCCACTACCTCCTGGTAAGGTAGGCTGTCGCAAAGCAGGGGGTCTACTCCGAGCATGTTTGGCTCCAGACATTCCACTTCGGCCGCCATGCTGACTGCCAACCATGCTACCACCTTGCTGGCTCAGCTGCTGCCTCACGGGCAACCTGCAACCCTCTTCTCCTGATGATGATGAAGTCCCTTCTGCACCCAGCTCCCAAGTGCGATCGGCTTCATCATCATCGAGTTGTGTCTGCACGTCACTGATGTCCTCCTCAGGTTCCTCAACAGTGTCTGCTGAACGCTCGCAACACCACCTCCCAGGCCACTCTCCTCATCACTACTTGCCCACTTATTGGAGGAAGCGGCGGATGTCTCCACTTCTTGGCTGGGCAGTAGCTCCTGACTGTCCTCTAGTATATCGTCCTCACTAAATAGTGGAGCTAAACCCACAGCATAAGATACTTCTGTGGGGGAGGGAAAAGCATAGGACAGAGGCAATGGGAGGACAGGGACTGCTCCCGGGCCATGCCAACTGAGGGTTGACTCTGAGGAACCCAACGACTGTTGACTGGGGGTGTCAGATGTCACTTGTGATGAAGTGGATGGCTGGGATAACCAATTGATGACGGCAGATGGGTTGCTGGTATAGACACCACTGCTAGCTGATACCTGGAGCTCAGATCTCTCACTGCGCCTTCTGCTGCCACTCGCCCCTAGTCTGCTGCAACCTCTGCCTGATGAATTTAGGCCTCTGCCACTCCTCTGCACGTCCTGGCACTTCTCTGCTTCACATACTTAGTGCGTATATAAGGGGAGTATAATACGCTCCACTACGCTTAAAACAGCATTTGTCTACAACACCAACAGGTGTGTACTTTTGGCTGGCCTTTCACAGTATCTAGGCCCTTAAGATTTTAACAGGAACAAAATGGTACACCACTTAGATGTATGCATGTGTTATGCACTTATGAGGAGAGGACAATGAGCTCCAGTATGCTTAAAACAGTATTTGTCTACAACACCAGCAGGTGTGCACTTTTGCCTGGCCTTTCACAGTATCTAGGCCCTTAGACTTTAACAGGAACAAAATGGTACACCACTTAGATGTACACACAGGTTATACTTAATAGAGGAAAATATGCTTTTAGTGCTCTGCTGTCAGAGACCAACCAGGGGACAGGGAGAGTGATTCCTAAACTGACCCTAAAACATTTCTTCCTGCCTTCTTGCTCATCCACCCTAAACGGTAGATCGACAACTGGGTGTCGGTTCCTCCCTGAGCTAAAGTGCAGTAGGCTTAAAAAACACATACTAATAAACAGTCGGTCACAAACCAGAAACATTACAGGAACATAGAACTCTATAACAGATTAAGTTCAGAGGAAACTATAGACCTATGGTAAAGCACAGAGGAAAACATTAGCTAAGTGATCATGTTCTCTAAGATCAGTGCATGTACAAAAACTCCAAAGATCTGAATAAAGAACTAATAGAGTTCAAAACATAGTTACATAGTTACATAGTTACATAGTTAGTACGGTCGAAAAAAGACATATGTCCATCAAGTTCAACCAGGGAATTAAGGGGTAGGGGTGTGGCGCGATATTGGAAGGGATGAGATTTTATATTTCTTCATAAGCATTAATCTTATTTTGTTCCACGAATGTATCTAACCCTGTTTTAAAGCTGTTAATTGTTCCTGCTGTGACCAGTTCCTGAGGTAGACCGTTCCATAAATTCACAGTCCTCACGGTAAAGAAGGCGTGTCGCCCCTTGAGACTAAACTTTTTCTTCTCCAGACGGAGGGAGTGCCCCCTCGTCCTTTGGGGGGGTTTAACCTGGAACAGTTTTTCTCCATATTTTTTGTATGGGCCATTAATATACTTATATACGTTTATCATATCCCCCCTTAAACGTCTCTTCTCAAGACTAAACAATTGTAACTCCTTTAATCGCTCCTCATAGCTAAGATGTTCCATGCCCCATATTAGTTTAGTCGCGCGTCTCTGCACCCTTTCCAACTCCGCAGTGTCCCTTTTATGGACAGGTGCCCAAAACTGAACAGCATATTCCAGGTAAGGCCGTACCAATGATTTATAAAGGGGGAGTATTATGTCCCTGTCCCTTGAGTCCATGCCTCTTTTGATACATGACAATATCCTGCCGGCTTTGGAAGCAGCAGCCTGACATTGCATGCTATTCTGTAGTCTGTGATCTACAAGTACACCCAGATCCTTCTCTACCAGTGACTCTGCCAGTTTAATCCCCCCTAAGACATACGATGCATGCAGGTTATTAGTACCCAGATGCATAACCTTACATTTATCCACATTGAACCTCATTTGCCAAGTGGATGCCCAGACACTTAGTCTATCCAAGTCATCTTGTAACTTATGCACATCCTCTATAGACTGTACTGTGCCACAAAGCTTGGTGTCATCTGCAAAGATAGAAACAGAGCTGTTAATACCATTCTCTATATCATTGATAAATAAATTAAACAACAGCGGTCCCAGTACTGAACCTTGGGGTACACCACTAATAACCGGGGACCAATCAGAGTACGAATCATTGACCACCACTCTCTGGGTACGATCCATGAGCCAGTGTTCAATCCAGTTACAAACTAAAATTTCCAAACCCAAAGACCTTAACTTACCTGTCAGACGTCTATGAGGGACAGTATCAAACACCAGACAGGAAAACGGATGAGTCTAAACAGACTCCAGGGACAGACAGGAATATAGCATAATTCCCCAGAACCTCCAGTAGACACAAAGTCACCATGGACCGGTAACAGG
The DNA here is from genome assembly GCF_029499605.1 of Hyla sarda. Classification (NCBI taxonomy): domain Eukaryota; kingdom Metazoa; phylum Chordata; class Amphibia; order Anura; family Hylidae; genus Hyla; species Hyla sarda. The sequence goes on along the minus strand of NC_079190.1, from coordinate 111,086,586 downwards.
GATCTATCGCTAAACAGGAATAATCGTGATCCCTCATAAAACCTCCAGTAGACACGGAGTTCCCATGAACAGGTAACAGAGATGCCTAGTTACAACTCAGAAAACAGATACAACAGGATATAATTATAGAACACTGTTCACACTGAATGCAAGACAGGAATAATCGCAATCCTTCAGAAAACCTCCAGTAGACACGAAGTCCCCATGGACAGGTAATATCAAGATCAGAGCCTTCATGTCCCCATAGAGCGATAACACAGAAAATGGATACAAGAGAAAACACAGTATGAACAGATACATAACAGAAAGGATATACGAATCCTAAAACCGGCTAAACAAACACAGCTTAAAATCTACTAAGAGCATGCCACATAACTATGGCTAAAACCAGAACATCCAAGGTGCATGCTAAGACAGAGATAGTACAGGGTGGGCCATTTATATGGACAAACCTGATTAAAATGTAATGGTTGGTGATATTAACTTCCTGTTTGTGGCACATTAGTATATGTGAGGGGGGAACTTTTCAAGATGGGTGGTGACCAGGGTGACCATTTTGAAGTTGGCCATTTTGAATCCAACTTTAGTTTTTTCAATAGGAAGAGGGTCATGTGACACATCAAACTTATTGGAAATTTCACAAAACAATGATGTGCTTGGTTTTAACGTAACTTTATTCTTCCATGAGTTATTTACAAGTTCCTGACCACTTAAATAAAATGTGTTCAATGTGCTGCCCATTGTGTTGGATTGTCAATGCAACCCTCTTCTCCCACTCTTCACACACGGATAGCAACACCGCAGGAGAAATGCTAGCACAGGCTTCCAGTATGCATTGTTTCAGGTGCTGCAGAATGGGCAAAACAAAAATTGGAACAGGACCCTCAGTTTACGCAGAAGATTTTGTTCAGTGATGAGGCAAACTTTTATGTGAATGGTGAAGTTAACAAACAAAACCACCGCTATTGGTCTGGAACACAAAAATTGATGGCATGGTGTGGTATATGGGGTACAAAGATAGTGGGGCCATTCTTCATCAATGGAAACCTCAAGGCCACTGGATATACGAAATTGCTACATGATGATGTGTTTCCCTCTTTATGCACTGAAGCTGGCACATTCCCTGAGTTTTTCCAGCAAGATGGTGCACCACCACATGGGTGTCAGGTCCGAGCATTCCTAGATGAAAAGTTTCCTGGAAAGTAGATTGGTCGTCGTGGGCCAGTTGAATGGTCCCCAAGGTCTCCCGATCTGACCCCCTTAGACTTTTATCTTTGGGGTCATCTGAAGGCAATTGTCTTTGCTGTGAAGATACGAGAAACTACGGATACTGGAAGCCTGTGCTAGCATTTCTCCCGCGGTGTTGCTATCAGTGTGTGAACAGTGGGGTGAGAGATCCAACGCAATGGGCAGCACATTGAACACATTTTATAAGTTGTCATAAACTTGTAAATAACTCATGAAAGAATAAAGTTACGTTAAAACCAAGAACATCATTGTTTTTCATGTGAAATTATCAATAAGTTTGATGTGTCACATGACCCTCTTCCTATTGAAAAAAACAAAAGTTGGATTCAAAATGAGCCCTAGGATTTAATGAGCGGAATGAGCTTAAAGGGGTACTCAGGTGGTCAACGTGTTTTTCTGTTTTTGACTTACCCTGTATGTATTGTTTGTTATCTTTTGTTAGTGTTTAGACAACTTTTTTCTGTTCTTTGTTGTCTTTTTATCCCCCACTTTGTTTTTCTGTCTATGTTTCTATATCCTTTTTCTTCCTATGACAAAAACTACACATCCCAGAATACTATATGGCCTGTTGGTTTGGCTTGGGGCGTTTCTTTTTTCCCCCCTGGGTTACACCTGGTTGACGCCCACCTGTTTTTGCTGCTTGAACTCACATGGCTAATTGTGATGTCAGGAAGCAAGATGAGCAACAAATGAATTACACCTGGACATTAGAAGACAATCTACATTTCCACCCCCTAGAAACAAACATAACCTTAAAAAAAACATACATGCGTATGCGCAAAATACACACACGCACACAGAAAAAGCAAAAACAGATGAATGAAATGAAGGGCATAAGAAACCACGCCTTATACATTCTGATTGGATGCACAGCGAGCGCAACAGCACATACAAACAAAGAGAAGCACGCATGCATATGAAACAACCAGCGATTGGTTCAGCTATGTAGAGGGAGAACATGGCTAACCAAGCAAACAAGAGCAGGTATGTGTATGCTGAATCGGCTAGCAGGGTTTCCTAACCAGTGTGCCTCCAGCTGTTGCAAAGCTACAACAAAACCCAGCATGCCCAAAGGCTGTCAGGGCATGCTGGGAGTTGTAGTTTTGCAACAGCTGGAGGCACCCTGGTTGGGAAACACTTGCATACACACACATACACACAATAGGGACAACAACTCCCAGAAGTTTTTTCCCCCTCCTTTTCCACAGCCTGATTTCACCTGTACAGTGATGACGGAGTGCCTGCACCTCCTTACTTCCACAGCCCTCAGACATGTTACTTCCACAGCCCTGCACACAGCATGATCTGCTATACACTGATGACAGGCACAGGGGAGAGGAGGAGGGGCGTGTATCTCCTGTCTTCCTCGGCTCTGCCTTCACCCCGCCCTCTCCCTAAACAGCATGCATATTCAGAAGCTAGGCGTGATAGATGCCACCCACTCTCATGATGCGTTGTCCACAGCCTACTCCAAACATGGCCGACACTGTGGACAACAGTAATAGATAGTACTCTGAACTACAGAACTTCCTGCCCCACAAACAGGTAAGAAAAAATGACACATGCTGCCAAAACCCATAAAACATGTCAATTGTAAAAAGATAAAGCATAAACAGAAGCTGCAAACTAGGCAAAAATATTAACCACCGGAGTACCCCTTTAATGTATTTTTGGAATAACAGAAGACTGCAACATTGATAATGGCTTGTTTCTAATGCATCTCCTCTTGTTCCCTTGTTTTCTTTTATTTATCTACTTACTTTTTTCTTCTTTTCTATTGTTCTGTGGTACACAGGTATGTTGTCCTTGTTCCTCATTTGTCAGGCCCAGCAGCGCAACCGCGACTCATCTAGAGGCAATCTTCGCGGATGATGATCAGTCCGGGCCGAGAGTGTCACGTTGGCTAGCAATGCGCTCTGCGTCAGCTGACCGCTGACACGGTACTGTAGGTTTCTTATTCCGGTGCTGTGCCGGCAGTTGGAGTGGGCGTGACTAAGCGGACACCCGCGAAACGTAACCCGTAACCCGCGAACTCCGTGCAGCTCGCGTTCTCCTCTCCTCCCGCATGTTGCTGTAATCCCTGCCAATAAAGTGATGTTTTAAGCTGCAATAACTAGAGTGCTGCACGGCTTATTTTTCTTTTAGTGTGTTTTACAACTGACTTTCTAGTGAGTAAGCACCCCAGAACAGCTGAATTTATACTGTTTTTTGCCACCACCTGCTACCCTACCACTGTACTGAAACCGGAGTGCTGGACGCTGTCTTTTCTACTTGCATTTGGATTCAAAATGGTCGACTTCAAAATGGCCGCCATGGTCACCACCCATCTTAAAAAGTTTCCCCCCTCACATATACTAATGTGCCACAAACAGGAAGTTAATATCACCAACCATTCCCATTTTATTAAGGTGTATCCATATAAATGGCCCATCCTGTAGATTAAAAGCTCAAATAAAGAGTGTTTCACCAAGAGCTCCATAGCAGCATGTCAGGATCTCGGGAAGCCAAAATGTCAAATGTATCACCAGCCCAGAAGCTAGGCTGAGCTGATCCTTATCTAGACACACTGTAAGAGCTATTGGATAGAATGCCAAAGGCTTTAACTATTCCCTAACCAGGGAACATAAAACTGTTCACACACAAGCAAATACAATAGCTGTGTGTGAACACAGACCAAGACAGACATGAGATCTGCTCACCCTAACTGGCTGGCTACCATTAGCTTTTCAGTTGTTGTACACACCAGTGCTGCAGCACACAGTCGCTTTGTTTTACACCCAAAATTGCAGTCTCTCGAACTCACTCCCTTCCCTATCAGTGCTGCTAGGCTGGATTGGGGCTTGAGGTGAATCGCTGCTGTAAAAAAGCTTTTCTGTGCAACACACTGCTCTCGGTCCCCCTCTGAAATAGAATGCTTATGTGACTGGGAGGTGAATTGCTGCTGTAAAAAAGCTTTTCTGTGCAACACACACTGCTGTCTGTCTTCTCTCTTTGTAATAGAACATTGATGTGAGTGGCCGCAAGATGGCTGCCAATTATATAGGGCTGTGACATGGGGTGGCTGGCTGCTGATAAGCTGCATGCTGCATGTGATTCAGGGTCATCCTGCCGACCGTTGTTCCCTCTTTCCCAGGATTCCTTGCCCCATGTCCTCACATGTGGATCCGCCATTTTAGATGCTCCGAAGCCTGGAACACACTAAATGGAGTTTAATGTAGCGATTTGCGCAATCGAATTGCGGCGATATTCACATTCATTACGAATCAAATTTTTCATGAAATTCGTAACAAATTTGGATTTGTCAGATTCGATTCGCTTATCCCTAGCAGCATTCATAAAGCCCAGCTAACATTACACACCTCACCAAAAAGAAGTAGCTCAAGCCATGGGGGGACTATGGTAATTAAATGTTTGACCAAATATAGTGGTTAATTGTTAAGGTGATAATTTTTTCTGGCCCCCAAATGATCGCATAAATATGAAAATAGATAAAAAGGTTTCCCATCCCTGCTTTAAGGGGTCAAAAGCACAGCAAAGCATAGCATGTACCCTATGAGGTACATATAACACAGTTCAAGAACCTAGAGCGGTGTTTCCCAACCAAGGTTGCCAAAATACAACTTCCAGCATGCCTGGACATTTGTTGAGCTGTCATTACTCCCGTTTCTTGTACATCTTGAGCCATTACAGGCATACACTTCCTCCATATTGGATCACTAATGTCTTTGTCCCTCAACTATTGAACCCCATTTTATATGGTGCCTGGAATAAGAAATAGCTTTAAAATGGCTGGACACATTTTAAGAAAATGTATGGTATGGCACTTCAGAAGACCAGGGGTCCAAATGTGAGGACCCCAAACATCAATTATCTTTGTGTGTAAATTTCTAAAACTCATCCCATAAAGATGTTAGCTTCTCTTGTATGTTGTTTCTGCCCTCCAAGTAATTTGACAGAGTTATTACAGCATATATCAAGTTTATGCCTTATTTCAGCAGGTTCCTATTAAATCCATGGGATGTCTTTAGAAAATAACAAACTGAACTGAAATGTATCTGCTCTTGTTGCCTCAAGAATAACAAGTAACATAACAGCCAGAATTCATGTATCTGTGCATATGTTCCATGGGCCACAAGGGGGCATACTGACACAGACATATAAGAAACACTGTGCACAAAACCATGGTATGAGTAAAGGTCTTTTGATCATATCCAGAAGAACAGTGTCTGATGCTGCTGCAGTGAATGAATGAGATTGGCATAGATTTGTCTTTGGAAATGACGGATGAGTCTCAGCTAGCACAGTTTTTTTTTATTACTATAAGTAGAACAATAAACATCAAATCCAATAAGAAATGTTACACAGACTACAGTGTATTACATACGCAATGGCAGAAATGAACAGAAACATATGGTGCGAGAGTATCTCATTTATACTTTCTAGAAAAACTAATATGTTACAACAACAAAGCGAACTGGTAGGAAAAGACAAAGGGAAAACGGAAATTCTGCAGTGAGAAGAAAAAAGGCCCAGTGTAAAGTGAAAGGTGAGTAGGTAAGAAGATATTACATGTGGTTTTAGACACATTATTTAGTTAATTTTAATGTATCACCTCAGTTTCAGTAAAGCATTAATATTCGCTGACAATACTAAGGCAATCTTTACTAGGGTCCCTCTCCTGTGTTGTTTCCTCCAGCACATTATATTACTGCTGCAGGAAAAATACACTGTGTGAACCCAGCCTTAAAGGAAATCTGTCATCAGTATCACCCGCACTAACCTGTCATACAGGCTTGTAGTGCAGGTGATATTGATCAAAGTGATACTTACAATGTCCTGAATGGCCTAGCCATTGCGCCATTATCGCTGTTTTTCTTTTTATGTAAATTAGATCATTGGGGAATGTATGGAGCTAGGACCGGAGCTCCGGGCACCCCACGTGATCTTCTGCCGGGCGGGCGCTCCGCCTGACTCCTCAATATGCACATACACAATGTGTTTCAAGCCATTAATGGGCCCTTCCTCACCACCTTGTCCTGAGGAAGGGCCCATTACGGGCTTGAAACGCATTGTGTATGTGCTAAAATAAATGCCAGTTTGTTCATCTACAAGAACTTGGTCTCCCTTCGTCCTTTTTGGTCCAGCGCTGCAGAGAAATATCCAGTTTTTTACCTTCATGCAAACCCTACTACCGATGACTGATCCCAGTGACCGGGAGGATAGCGAGCTGCAGGACCATTGATTACCACTCTACATGTGATAAGAGGTGTTGTGCTCTCAGCGCAACACAATATGGTGAGTGGGATTCTTATTTTTTATCTGGAATAATACTGTCAAACTGTACTTCACTAGGGGCGCGTGTCTCTTTTGTTTTTTTTCTTTCTATATATCAAAATGGGAGGAGGGGTGCAAACTACAAGCCCCACCTAAGTTGGCTGATATAGTTGCCGGCCTCACAGGTGCCCCTTAATGCTGCCTGGAAGATATTCAAGGCACATTACATATGGAGTTTACACACCTCCAAGTATAAAGTTTAAAAAACAAGTTGTGCATTCATGCAGTTGTGCATTTATACTGGGGGAGCAGATCCTGCCCTTGTGGTCTGTTGCTAGGGGATTGAGCACCTCCAGCCATTTGAGACCACGTCTTTGTTGTTGTTTAAACTTTATACTTAGAGGTGTGTAAACTCCATATGTAATGCGCCTTGAATATCTTCCAGGCAGCATTAAGGTTCACCTGTGAGGCCGGCAACTATATCAGCCAACTTAGGTGGGGCTTGTAGTCTGCCTCCCTCCTCCCATTGTATGTGTGCTCAGCCACACTGGAGGGTACCAGGGAGGAGGCTGTGAGTCGGCCTAATGCTGCCGTAATTGCCCACTGGCCCCTGGTTTTGCTTATCACGCACAGGTAGGTTTAGTGTTAGGTCCCGTGCCACTTGAGAAAGCTTGGCGTTGGTGTGCGGGCTCTGGTATGTCCTTCATATAAGGATATACTGGCTAATGTCTCAATTTTAACATCAGTGTTGAGGGATAGCCAATGTCATTGTATACATCTACCACAGTAGTGCACCCATATTCCTGTATTATTCTAATTGTTACACATCCACTAGGGGCGATCCCCAGCATAAAAATGCATACAATGGAGGATGCCTGCAGCGGACTACAAGCACCACAATAGAATCCTACACCAGATAGAATCCTACACCACAATAGAATCCTCCCCCAGTATAAATGCACAACTGTATTTGGGGTTCAGCACCTCAAGCCATTTGAGACCACGTCTTTATTGTCAGGTGATACTGATGACAGATTTACTTTAAAGAGTACCTGTCATCAAACCATATTTTCTAAACTATTCCGGATTATATTCCCTAACTACTCCTAGCTTTAAAAAGTTGTGTATCATACCTTTCCCCTTGTTCACATTGTGTGAGCTCCTGGCAGGAGAAAGTAGGAGTTCCCCAGCAGGTGTGACATCACTGAAGCCTGTGAGAGCTGTGCCTCTCCATGCCCTGCACGCACTTCCTGAGTTTGGTCTCCTGCCAGGCCGGGAGGAGACCAAATTAACTGTTTGACTTGCGCAGGAAACAGAACAGAGCCCCCTAGTGGCCATTTTTTCAATCACATTAAAAACATAAAGGTTAAGAATTTTAGCAGCAAGTAAATAGCAAAGTGTCTTATAATTACATAAGGAACAATATATTGAAATTTTAGTTTGGGTGACAGGTACTCTTTAAAGGGTTGTCTCACTATTACAGTTTAACCCATTAAGGATGCCACCTGTTTTTACCTTAAAGGGGTGTGGAAAACAATATTTTTTTTTAACTCAACTGGTGCCAGAAAGTTAAACATATTTGTAAATTACTTCTATTAAAAAATCTTAATCCTTCCAGTACTTATCAGCTGCTGTATGTTTTACAGGAAATCCTTTTCTTTTTGAAGTTCTTTCCAGTCTGACCACATTGCTCTCTGCTGACACCTCTGTCCATGTCAGGAACTGTCCAGAGCAGAATAGGTTTGCTATGGGGATTTGCTCCTGCTCTGGACAGTTCCTGACATGGACAGAGGTGTCAGGAGAGAGCACTGTGGTCAGACTGAAAATAAATTCAAAAAGAAAAGAACTTCCTGTGAAACATACAGCAGCTCATAATTGCTGGAAGGATTAAGATTTTTAAATAATAGTAATTTACAAATCTGTTTAACTTTCTGGCACCAGTGGGTTGTTTTCCACTGGAGTACCCCTTTAATGACCAAGACCAATTTTTCAAATCTGGCATGTGTCTCTTTAAGTGGTAATAACTTTGACATGCTTATACTTAGCGACATGATTCTGAGACAGCTTTTTCGTGACATATTGTACTTTATATTGGTGTTTTACAAATAATACCATATGTGTGGGTATGTGCAACACTAGCTTACTATATAACCAATACCCTATTAAGATATAACTTTTACTGTATCTTTGTTAAAATGTATTACTAATACTTCCAGCAAGCTGCTATATATATATAGATAAAAATGATGCTCACATCTGGTTATTGTCTAGACATATCATAGGTATGCACACGTGACAATACAGTTAAATGCAGACAAGTCAATAATTAGTATAGATAGATGTAACTCACGTACTGCAAATTGTATTTCCTTTTCAGTCCTTTGGTAGAGGAGACTGTAGTGAGGTAAGATGCAGTTAGGGTGGTATACAGATATATATAATATATAATAAACAGCCTAACTACCACTCCTATCAAATACAATGCCTTACCCTACCTATCAGGGGGGGAGGCGCCCCCACTTCAACCGTTGACTCTCCACTCCCTCAGGCTGACTAAACAATGTGTACATACATGTCAATACATAACCATTAAAATATATAATGATGCATCACTATACAGCACATCTATGTGTATAGATAAGTGAGAAAAATAATAATAATAATCCAAATTACATCCTTCACCAAATAACAAAAATAGAAGAAGAGGGTAAAGAAGGATAAAATGTAAACTTATGGAACACCTCTACGCGTTTCCCCCCGGTAGCAGAATGGTGGCCGGGGTTCCTCAGGAGGTTTTTACCAAAGAACTTACTGTGCAGTTACAAATGGAAACAATGTTCCACAACAATCATTGATACACGGATAATACCTGCACAGGGAGGCATGCGTGTAGCCACACTGCATGCCTCCCTGTGCAGGTATTATCCGTGGATCAATGATTGTTGTGTAACAGCCTAACTACCCTACGTAAGGCATTGTATTTGATAGGAGTGGTAGTTAGGCTGTTTATTATATATTATATATATCTGTATACCACCCTAACTGCATCTTACCCCACTACAGTCTCCTCTTCCAAAGGAATGAAAAGGAAATACAATTTGCAGTACGTGAGTTACATCTATCTATACTAATTATTGACTTGTCTGCATTTAACTGTATTGTCACGTGTGCATACCTATGATATGTCTAGACAATAACCAGATGTGAGCATCATTTTTATCTATATATACAGCAGCTTGCTGGAAGTATTAGTAATACATTTTAACAAAGATACAATAAAAGTTATATCTTAATAGGGTATTACTTTATATTGGTGGTAAATCTTTGTTGATTTATGCAGCCTTTTTTTTGTGAAAAACTCCCAAATATTTTGAAAAATTGGAAAATTTCTGTAGTTTTTTTAAAAATTATTTTCTTATGGCATTCACTGTATGGTATTATAATTCCGTGGTTGGTACGATCATGGCGATACCCAATTGATATAGCTTTCTTATGTTCTTTTTTCCTTTTCTCAACAAAATCCCTTTCCCCCCCCCTTTTTTTTGTTGTCATGTTCTGACAGCCATAACTTTTTTACTCTTTGTCCAACCGCATTGTGTGGAGGCTTGTTTTTTTTTTTTTTGCAGGACAAGCTGTACTTTTTAATTGTACAATTTTTGCGATTCGTGCTACCTTTTGATCTTTTTTATTCCACCTTTTTTGAACAAATTTTTTTTTTTTTTCGGTGTTCACAGTGCAGGATAAATACCATTATCGTTTTATTGCACAAATCATTACGGACATGGCAATGCCTATTTTGTATAGGTTTGGGCGTGTTTTTTTTTTGGTGGTGGGGGGGGGGGCAATAATACAGGGTTTTATTGGCAAAGGGCAATGTTTTTATATGTTACTAACATGTCAGCAACTGGGATGTATGCATACGTCCTAGGGCGGGAAGGAGACAAACCCAAATCCACAACATAGGGAGTATGATTGGACTACCCACAATTTAGTTAATGGGGTCCATAGTTTCCTATCACAATGAAGCTTGGACATTCTTGCACACTTCCACACAATTCAATGTCCATGGGAGATGCTCGGCTTTATTTGCAGGATAAAAGATAAGTTGTAATGATGGGGCAACCAATTCAATGTTGACTCACATTAAAATAGATTTGAAAAATCCAGAAAAATAATTTACAGTTAATGGCTCTACACTAAGTAGTGAGCCTGAGACGAGCTGCGGCAAGAGAGAGAGAGAGAAAGCTGTCAGCATTACAAGGAAAAATAATAGCAGATAGTCTCTACACACTAACTCAGGGACAACTGAGATGGAGCCAGCAGAGTGAAAAATTTGTTAACATTTTCATTACAAAGTTATAAAATGGATTGAAATAGTGCTACTCCATTTGTACACAGAACAGCTTATCCTGAAAAGTTACCTGAAAGTGCAGGTACATTTTAACATCTGGCCATAGCATATTTGGCAAAAAATGAAATTAAAATAAAAGCCACACACTAAAATTCATAGGGGGGAGATTTATCAAAACCAGTGCAGAGGAAAAGTTGACCAGTTGCCCATAGCAACCAATCAGATCGCTTCTTTCATTTTTCACAGGCCGCATTAAAAATTAAAGAAACAATCTGATTGGTTGCTATGGACAACTGGTCAACTTTTTTCCTCTGCACAGGTATTGATAAATCTCCCCCATAGTATTTTTCTGCAAAATGCTAAAAGCCTATGGTCAGTTTAACTCAAGCTTATTATGAATGTATTGTATTACCACTGTGTGTTCCAGCCCGACAGCAGGTTTGATCACTGCATCATAGGGATCTAAATGGGGTTTACCAATTTCCATGAAAGAATGCTAGCTGGTATTTCATCAAAGGAATTAGTTAATAAGCCATGTCATAAATAGTTCTATAGCACAGAAGTCATTTTCCATAACCCAGTGCAACTTACTTTCCATGCCCCCTTTCCCCAACACTGACACCTGTTCCTGCACGTCTAGACTGTGTTGTCAGTGTTTTCTGATGCATTATGCTCCACTCAGTTTGTCCCACATTTAATGCCAATCTCTTTGCTGCTAGTTAGAGGTAGTGCTAAGTCCAAACCTTCCATGAGCAAAGGACGCTGACATTGTTTTAAATAATTTTTGCACAGTAATTTGCCTTGTGATGGGCTGGGACAGTACCAGACAGCACCAGTTAGCTACAGTATCAAAAATAAGGATGTGATACACACTCAGCCAACAGCCTCATAATGCTGTCGGGGTAGGGCCTAAAGTATGTGGATGTGTGGTGACTTCTTCTCTTTGTAGGGCATCATGGTTAAACTGAAGTAGATTTAACAATTCTGTTTAAAAAATGAATCATGCGGCTCCTCGTATGGTAAATTAATAAAATAATCACTCGGACAAAATTCCCACTTTTCCCATGCCACAAGTCTACTGTCTCCCATGCTCACAAGTCTACTGGCTCAAAAGTCAACTGCCACCTCCAACTCAGTATTTCTTAGTTCTGCTTTACCCTTATCCTAGAATCAATCGAAGAAGTTGTATATACCCACATCATGTTCAACTTATATTAATGCTTGTATGTGCCCTCATCAACATACTGCCCAAAAATCTATGAGCTTTGCTCTAAAACAACAATGACCGAGAGAACAACAATAGAAATTGCGTTATTATAAGATTTAAAGCTGGCTGTGGAGGAGTCCAATGGCTGGGACCTCCACTGATCATAAGAATGGAGGTACCTTGCCCTCGAGTGATTGTCACGGCAGCATACATGCTTAGCCACCACTCTATTCATTCTCCATAAACTTACAAACATTGGCAAGTGCTGTATCCTGCTATTTTTGGAAGTTCCATAAAAGGTGGAATGCAGTGGTGGTCGAGTATGCGTGCTGCCGCTACATTGATTCAGGGGACCTCTGTTCTTGTCATATGTGGTGGTCACAGTGGAGGAACCCCCAATGATCAGCTAGTTATCTCCTATCCTTATCCTCTATCCACAGGCTAGGGGATAAAGTCTGATCGCCAGGGGTCCAAGCAGTCGGACCCTCTTTGATCAGACACGTATCCACCTATGTATATAGGATAAGTTAGGTTCCCCAGTTTGGTTTTGTGCTGACAATCCCGACTTCCGTTCTAAGGGGGTGGCTATTGCCTTACACAAATCCCGGGTTCACCAGGTTGTCTCGGTGACGGCTGATCCAGCTGCCCGATACATAATACTATCTCTCACGTTGGGTGGCCGGACGTTCACCATCATTAACTCATACGCCCCTAATCAAGGCCAGGTCGATTTCTTAGTCTCCTTAGTTGACATTGCCCTCCCCCTGCTGCATGGCACCATGTTCTTTTATGGAGACTTTAACCTTACCCTTGACCCTACCATGGATAACTCCTCCGGCTGCTCCTGCATTTCCTGTTCTGCTATTAAGAGAGTCAAATGCTCACTTGCCCTGCTCCAGCTCTGCGATGCCTGGTGTCTCTTACATCCCTTCGACAGGGACTATAGCTTTTACTTTTCTCCCCATGCCTCCTATAGCCGCATTGACTTAATTCTGTTACAGCACAGTTCCCTCCCCTGGCCGACTTCGGCTTCGGTTGGTCACATTTTGTGGTCAGATCACGCACCTGTGTATTGCTCTCTTACTGTTCCCTTTTTGTCCAGTTCTGTGTGGTCTTGGAGGCTGAATGAATCCCTGCTCCTGGACACTGTGTGTGTTGCACATCTCAAGCAGACTGTGACCAACTTTGTTGCCACTCAATATTCTTCTTTTATAAAGTTTCACAGAGAAATACAATTCTCAAAAAAATATATTCATCTATGTTCACAAAAAATATAACAGCAGTGTCCGGTGGAGATCTTTTAGCAGCTCACCAGGTTCTTTGTATTCATATAACCTGTGTCCATTGGAACGGCCATCTCCTGTACCCAAGGGTGTGGAAGTCCATACAATGTTTCAAAGGCAACGCCTTCTTTGTCAAGCAGAGTAGAGCGCTCAGGTGAACCACGCTTACCCTTTGCACACCAGTACCCCTGTTTGTTGTTTGCAAGACTGCAACTTTGTTGCCGACCACGCAACTGATCCCACCCCACCCTCAATTCGCTGGGAAGCCCTTAAATGCGTTCTCCGAGGTGTGCTTATGCGCCATAGTGCCCGCCTTAAACGCCAGAAGGCCTTTGATTTCAGAAATGTCCTTTCCAATGTAGCCTCCCTCTAACTGGCCCACAAGCGATCCCTCTCCACTCCTGTCCTCCGGGACCTTGAACTAGCTAGATTGGAAGTGAGACACCTTCTTGAGGCCTCTTGGGACTGCCTTATACAAGTCGGTTGTAGCAAATTTTATGAATACGGCAACAAGCGAGGTCGCATGGTGGCCAGGGCGTTACGCTCTAAATTGGCGCAGACTCACATATCCTGCATTAAATCTCCCTCCGGGTCCCTGGTCTATACCACCGCTGACATTCTTTCTGTATTACATACTTTTTTCTCCGAACTTTAAAACCTGCCCAACCCCCCCCCCCCCCCACCGTCCCACCGTTCCATTCCTTCCTCTTTCCTCTCTTTTTCTCCTGCTCAAATAGATCATATGGAGGCCCCTTTCTCAGCTGAGGAATTATCTCAAGTAATAGAGGACCTCCCAGGGGGCAAAAGCCCGGGCCTTGATGGCTACACGGCCCGGTTCTATAAAACTCTGGAATCTTCACTTTCTCCCCTCATGCTCATCGCTTTCAACTCTATTTCCCTGACAGCTCCCTTCCCACTGGACTCCACCTTAGCAAAAGTAGTAGTTCTCCCCAAGCCCGGGAAAGATCCTCAAGTCAGTGGTAGCTACCGCCCTATCTCCCTGCTGAATGTAAATATTAAAATATATTCCAAACTCTTGGCCAATCGCCTGAACACCGTCCCCTCTTCCCTCATTCACTTGGACCAGGTAGACTTTGTGCCGGGGAGGGAAGCCAGGGATAACACGTTGAAATCCGTAGATCTCATTCACTATGCCCCGTCATGATGGATCCCCCTGATGGTCCTCTCGTTGGATGCCGAAAAGGCCTTTGATCGTGTGTCCTGATCCTCCCTGTTGCAAACCCTCCAAAGTATTGGGCTGGGCCCCACCTTCATCGCCAAAGTTATGTCACTGTATAATTCCCCGTCCGCTCGGCTAAAAATCAACGGCTCCCTCTCCTTTCCCTTTCAAATACGGAATGGCACCCGGCAGGGCTGTCCCCTCTCTCCCCTCCTGTACGTTCTGGTAATGGAACACCTGCTTTCCTCCATCCGTGAAGATCCTAATATTCAAGGCCTCTTGGTGAGTGATCATGAATACAAGTGCTCGGCATTTGCTGATGACCTGCTGGTTTACCTCACTCATCCGGTGCTGTCTCTTCCAGCTCTGATGGCCGCTGGTCCAACTTGAAATTTTATTTTTCCAAATCTGAGGCGCTTGGTGTTTCATTGCCTGATCGCGAACTGACGACCTTACACTCCTCCTTCCCTTTCACTTGGCCCTCCTGGGGTATCTCCTACTTGGGGACTGTCATTCCTGCTGATTTGTCCACTTTGTTTTCTCTTAATTTTTCTACCATGCTGACACGTATTTGCTCCGATCTAGCTGCCTGGGATCGCAGGGAGTTTTCCTGGTTCGGTCGGATTGCCATACTGAAGATAACGATCATGCCGCGTTTGTTGTATTTGCTCCAAACGCTTCCGATACGCATTCCCTCTGTGTTCTGGTTGCACCTCCAGAGATGCTTCAGTTCTTTTGTGTGGTCGTCCTCCTGTTCCAGGATTAACAGACTCCTTCTGACTCGCCAGAGACTTTCGGGTGGGACTCCCTGATGGCAGACACTACTACCTTGCAGGCGCCCACGCTAGGATGTTGGATTGGTTCCATAACCGCGACTGCAAGTTGTGGGTTAAACTAGCCCAAGCTTTGTGCCCCCGATCCCTCTCCACACTCCCCTGGGCCTGGTCTCCCCCACTCTCAGACTCCATTCCGCTCTCCTTCTCCACCAAGCATACCCTGGCCACCATATATTCAGCAGGCGGGGGGAGCTCCCTGGTGGACCGGTGTTTGGGCCCTCTACTCCCCATTTCTGACCATCCTGATTTCCCCCCCTGGCTGGTCCTCAGAGGGCTGCTTCCTGGGCACTTTCTCTTTCCAAACCCATGCGCCTATGTCATGTCCTGGCCACAGGGGTCCTCATGCCTCTGGAATCCCTTTAGGAGTCCTGGCCGGTCTCCTGACATGCTGTATTTGAATATCTGCAACTGAAGCACTTCTACTCTACTCTACTTAGTACCCTCCTTGCTGCTCGTTCACGGACCCCCTTTGAGCGCCTTTGCATGGCCTCATCCTGCCCTCGGCATTCCGTTTCCCAACTGCATGCTCTTTTGCTCTCCTCCAGGTCACGGACACCCACGTCCTACTGTGGGTCGTGGGAGGCCAAACTAGGCCGCCAATTTTCTCCAGAGCAATTGTCTTGCTGTTTTAACCTGACTCATAAGTCGGTGATGGCCACCAAGGCCCAGGAGACCAGTTTCAAAATTCTCTCCCATTGGTACCGTGTGCCACCGTTGGTATCCATCGGTCCCTGCTTCCTGCTGGAGATGCAGAACTGCCGAGGGCACGATGACTCATATCTGGTTTAGTTGTCCAGCTTTGTCCTCTTTCTGGCGCTCCGTTCTGTCCATCATGCAAACGGTGTCTGGCGTCTCCATTCCCCATGAACCAGGTGCAGTCCTATTGTTTATGTTCCCCATGTCTGCTCCTAAATTTAAACGTTCACTTCTACGGCATCTCTTACAGGCAGCAAAAATGGTAATCCCGCGGCATTGGCACTCATGGGAAGCGCCTACTGTAAATGAGTGGGTTGCTGAAATAGCCTCTACTCAACGCATAGAAGAACTACTGGCTGCGTCCCCCTCTGAAGTGTCTCGTTATGCCTCCACTTGGCTGCCCTGGTCTAGTTTCTGTTCTTCGGATACCTTTCGTTCTGAGTCCTTCTCCCATAGTGCGGCCACCGGGTAGCCTCTTAACTCTCTTCCACCTTCTTCCCCTTCTCTTCTTACTGTCTCTACTGCACACACACACATTTTTTTTTTACCCTCGCATTCTTTATTATGCTATCTTTTTTCTATTTTTGGAATAGCTTTTAGTAAAGCTCTCAGCTGTTCCGTGATGCCTCTTGATTTACCTTCACTCTCCAGCCATTACTTTTCTTATTTGCCCCATTGGGTTGCTCTCTCATTGTCCATGCTTTTCCCCTCCTGCTCCCTTTACCCTGTTTTCCCTCTTGCCCCTTCTGCGTACTCTTCTCCTGTTTTCAAATCTCCCCCCCCCTTTCTTAAAAATTGATTGCAACCATATTTTGCATCTAATACTTTTTGAGCATTGTCTGATACCTGGACCTAAGTGGTCACCTATGTATCCTCATTGCCTTTTATTATATGCTCTATGTATTTTCATGTGTTATTTACTTAATAAAAACCCTTTTTGAATTGGAAAAAAATTAAATACATTCCCAGTTAGGACTTTGTTCCTCATCCTTGGGCTTTTATAACCATGTAAACTGAATTCTTTGAGGCATGGACTTCACTTATGATTAACAATAATCTAACTTTTTTTTTACGGCCCCTTATAATTGGCAGAAGTACAGAGTGTTTTCTCTTTAGTAGTCCAATGGAGAAACAAGTAAGGTAAAAAAAAATTTTCATGTATAACTGGCTCTTGACCATACAGTCATGGCCGAAAATGTTGGCACCCCAGAAATTTTTCAAGAAAAGGAAGTATTTCTAACAAAAAAGGATTGCAGTAACACATGTTTTGCTATACACATGTTTATTCCATTTGTGTGTATTGGAACTAAACCAAAAAAGGGAGGAAAAAAAGCAAATTGGACATAGTCACACCAAACTCCAAAAATGGCCTGCACAAAATAATTGGCACCCTTAACTTAATATTTGGTTGCAAACCCTTTTGAAAAAATTACTGAAATCAGTCGCTTCCTATAACCATCAATAAGCTTCCTTCACCTCTCAGCCGGAATATTGGACCACTCTTCCTTTGCAAACTGCTCCAGGTCTTTCTTATTGGAAGGGTGCCTTTTCCCAACAGCAATTTTAAGATCTCTCCACAGGTGTTCAATGGGATTTAGATCTGGACTCATTGCTGGCCAGCGCTTTGTTGCTATTTCTGGGTGCTTTTTGACATATGTTTGGGGTCATTGTCCTGCTGGAAGACCGAAGTTCTCAGACGCAAACCCAGCTTTCTGACACTGGGCTGTACAGTGCAACCCAAAATCCATTGGTAATCCTCAGATTTCATGATGCCTTGCACACATTCAAGGCACCCAGTGCCAGAGGCAGCTAAACAACCCCAAAACATCATTGAACCTCCACAATGTTTTACTGTAGGTACTGTGTTAATTTCTTTGTAGGCCTCATTCCGTTTTTGGTAAACAGTAGAATGATGTGCTTTACCAAAAAGCTCTATCTTTGTCTAATCTGTCCACAAGACGTTTTCCCAGAAGGATTTTGGCTTACTCAAGTTAATTTTGGCAAATGTAGTCTTGCTTTTTTATGTCTCTGTAAGCAGTGGGATCCTCCTGGGTCTCCTGCCATAGCGTTTCATTTCATTTAAATGTTGACGGATAGTTCATGTTGACACTGATGCCCCTGGGCCTGCAGGACAGCTTGAATATCTTTGGAACTTGTTTGGGGCTGCTTATCCACCATCCGGACTATCCTGCATTGACACCTTTCATAAATTTTTCTCTTCCATTCACGCCCATAGAGATTAGCTACAGTGCCATGGGTTACAAACTTCTTGATAATGTTGCGCACTGTGGACAAAGGCAAAACTGGATTTGTAAACTTGATATTGTTGATGTTTTCCCACAATTTTGGTTCTCAAGTCCTCAGACAGTTCACTTCTCCTCTTTCTGTTGTCCATGCAGTGTGGCACGCAGACACACAATGCAAAGACTAAGTGAACTTCCCTCCTTTTTATCTGCTTTCAGGTGTGATTTTGATATTGCCCACACCTGTTATTTGCCCCATGTGAGTTTTAACCCCTTAAGGACTCAGCCCATTTGGACCGTTTTTTCCTCCTTCCCTTCAAAAAATCATAACTCTTTTATATTTTCATCCACAGACTAGTATGCGGGCTTGTTTTTTGCACGACCAGTTGTCCGTTGTAATGCCATCACTCACTTTACCATAAAATGTATGGCACAACCAAAAAAATACTATTTGTGTGGGGAAATTAAAAAGAAAACCGCAATTTTGCTAATTTTGGAAGGTTTTGTTTTCACGCCGTAAAATTTATGGTAAAAATGGCATGTGTTTTTTTTATTCTCTGGGTCAATTCGATTAAAATGATACCCATGGTTATACACTTTTCTATTACTGTTGCGCTTAAAAAAATCGCAAACTTTTTAACCAAATTAGTACGTTTAAAATCCCCCTATTTTGAAGACCTATAACTTTTTCATTTCTCTGTATAAGCGGTGGTATGAGGGCTAATTTTTTGCGCCGTGATCTATACTTTTTATTAATACCATATTTGCTTATACAAAACTTTTATTAAATTTTTTTATCAATTTTTTTGGGAATAAAATGTTATAAAAAAACAGCTATTTTGGACTTTTTTTTTTAATGTTCACGCCGTTCACCGTATGGGATCATTTACATTATATTTTAATAGTACGGATATTTACACACACGGCGATACCAAATATGTATATAAAATAATTTTTTTACACTTTTTGGGGGTAAAATAGGGAAAATGGGACAATTTACGTTTTTATTGGGGGAGGGGGTTTTTCAAATTTTTTTTCACTTTTATTTTTACACTCTTATAGTCCCCATAGGGGACTATTTATAGCAACCATTCGATTGCTAATCCTGTTCAGTGCTATGTAAAGGACACAGCACTGATCAGGGTTATCGGTCATCTTCTGCTCTGGTCTGTGGGAAGGCAGATCAGAGCAGAAGACTCCCGGAAGACAGCGGAGGCAGGTGAGGGGACCTCCGTCTGCCGTGCAGGATGATCGGATCGCCGAGGCAGCGCTGCGGGCGATCCGATCATCCTGTTAAGTGATCGCGATGATGCAGATGCCGTGATCTGTATTGATCACGGCATCTGAGGGGTTAATGGCGGACATCTGCGGGATTGCGGGTGTCCGCCATTACTGGCGGGTCCCTGGCTGCGATCCACAGCCGGGACCTGCCGCGCATGATGCCGGCATCGCTCCGATGCCCGCGGTTATGCTCAGGACGTAAATGTACGTCCTGGTGCGTTAGGTACCACATCACCAGGACGTACATTTACGTTCTGCGTCGTTAAGGGGTTAAGGAGCATCACATGCTTGAAACAATCTTATTTTTCCACAATTCTGAAAGGGTGCCAATAATTTTGTCCAGCCCATTTTTGGAGTTTGGTGACATTATGTCCAATTAGCTTTTTTTCCTCCCTTTTTTGGTTTAGTTCCAATACACACAAAGGGAATAAACATGTGTATAACAAAACATGTATCACTGCAATCCTTTTCTGTGAGAAATACTTCATTTTCTTGAAAAATTTCAGGCGTGCCAACATTTACGAAGCATTACGAAAACGTGAGTGTCCTACAAACACTGTTGATATACAGTATGACCTCTAACCTGTGGTTGGCAAAAAAAAATTTAATCTGTGTTTCATCTGATTCAGACTTCAGATGCCATCAGACTGCCCCTACACAATAAAATTTGTTGGCAGATCTCATCCCTGACTTTCAGTCTAATATGTATACGTATCAGAAAACATCTGTTCACAAGATAAAAGATTATCAGTCCCTTTAGATTTACTTTGACTGATCCTCTCATGTTCTTACTAGTGATAAGCAGTTTCTGAGATTTTTCATTTGGGCAGAATAGATGTCATGGCAAATCTCTTGTTAAATATCTTGTTAAATGTTATAATCCCCCCAGTTCACTGCCCCCATCATGATAAACCACCCCCTGCCTTTATTTTTATTATATTTTAGTTTTCTACCTTGATATTGCTCTGTATTTTCTGCTCTGTCTCATTCACAGACTGGGAAGGGGCGTTACCCAGCAGGCATGACATCATCGGAAGCCATACAGGGGAGAACTTCCTCCCTCACTCTGCTACATACAGCCCATAGCAGTTCAGTGTGTGAGATGAGCTATGATTGGCTAAGGCTGCAAACCCCCACCCCTCTGCACTCCAGACTGCTTTTCCTGATTTTAGATTTCTGCCAGGCCAGCAGGAGTCCAAAGTCTGTGCAAGAGATGGGGGGGGGAAATGTGCTCTGGACAAGTAGGGAGACACTTAGTGGCAGCTTTTTTAAGCACAAATTATTTTTTTTTAGACCCAAGTTGTAGTCCTTCTTACCTCTCTTTTCTGAAGCCATATCCCTAGGATGCCTGCCTTCTGCCTCTTGGGTCATAGACTTAGTAGGATGACCTACCGAGTTTTCCGTCTTGTGCACTTGATTCTTTTAGCCGCTTAGTGAAAGCAGACTGGTCTGAGCTGCACTAGTGTAGTTAATAGAGTAAATCTTATCATGTTGTATGAGAAAATAGCAGCAGAGAAGATACGATGGACCGATTCGATGTAGTGTGGGAACCGTAGCTCTCTTCACAACATAGCCCGGATATGCTTTGTTTTTCTTTGTATTAAAAGGGAGAGCCTCCTTTTAGCTCCTGGAGGTCAGCTAGCCTGGTAATCATTTTATCATTACTTTTGTCTTGATTATATGTCCTTTGTTAATTGGATCTTCATATGTCATTGAACCTTATATTGTACACCTCTTTTTTGACTTTTGTTTTGGTCAAGTTGGCCATACCATTGCATTTTCTACGTATACTCTTGTGTGAACTTTATGCTACAATAAAAGCTTCTTGGTTTGACCGTTAAAACATAATTTTTTTAAAGGGTAGCTCCCACCAAGTACTGTATAATCTAATAAGTCCCTACCTAGTAGTAATCTAGCCCTAACCCCCTACCTGGCTTCAAATTTTTTTAATCGCTTTAATAGAGCAGATTTAGTGCTTCTAAATCTGCTCTATAATGCAGGGCAGGAAGCAGCGCTTCCCAACAGGCGCGACACCCTTACTTCCTCCCTCAGATCGTCTATGCATGAGTGTTCTTTTTCTAATAGGATGCCTCCAGCTGTTTCCCAACTACAGCTCCCAGCATGCCATGATTGCTATAAGCTGTCAGGCCATGCTGAGAATTGTAGTTGTGAAACAGCTGGAGGCACCCTATTAGATAAATAACACTCATGCCAGATGTATATAACATATATATTTATCAGACTTACCCATCCGGAGGATCAGCGCAGCAATGAGTGCGCGCGCTGCCTCCGGACAGGGTAACGGGGGTGGGCAGGGCCGTGCGCGAGGCCAGTGGAGCTGGCCAATGTGCGCAGCCCCAGCTATCAGCGTGCTCGCTCTCACCTGTTTGATTGACAGGTGGGAGCGAGCGCCGCAGTGACTGAATTTCGACTTATTGCCAGGCTTAAATGAGTCCAAATACTGTAGTAACGCCACTGCCGAATGCATTCGGCCACTAGGAGGGCGACCCCTAGTGGCCGAATTTAAAAGTGATTTTAAACTGGTTTAAAATCACTTTTTTTAATTAAAGTATATTAGAGATATGTTGTAGTACTTAAGTACTACAACATATCAATTTTTGGATATCATGACAGTGCCCATTTAAGCAAAGTACATATAGATAGATTTTTTATGTACCATGAGGAGGGCAATAGCAAAAGTTTTAATGAGAGTGCCCATTTAATAATTCTAATTCCTTTTTATCCTTATAATATGTTCCAAAATGTGAAAAATCTCAATTCACTGCATGTGGTCCTTCAAGTTCACATTGGCCACATATACATTATCTATAGAAAAACATACAGTAGTACCATTTCTGTGAAAAATCTCTCTGTTTTTGGTGACACTGAAGGTGTTTTTTTTTCTGAAAAAAAATGCCATGGGTGACACATGAGATAGAGATATATATATATATATATATATATATATATATATATATATATATATATATATTTTTGTCACACTGCAAAATTGTTCGGGAATAGTTTGAGGAATGTGACTAAGAGTTCAGGCAAAATGCTACCAATTGACTGGATCTGGTTGATATTGAATTACCTGCTTCATCTTATCTACTAACCTCCTTATTTTGGTGTCATAAATTAAGAGCACTAATAAAAAACTGCATTTTGCTACTGCACCATAATTTGGAGTGTCATGGTTTATTCTAGTGGTCATATAGATAGTTCAATTCCCAGTGTGCAATATCATATGTAGTTTAGGTGACAAAGAGTTCAGGGTGTTGACCGGGCCTCCATATTTTTTCCAGATCTCAATCCAGTTGAATGGGATGTGCTGTAAAAACAAGGCCCCATCTGACAACTTAGCACTACATTTACATCTACAAATTACATTCAGGCGCTTAAGGGTACAGTCCCACGTAATGTAAACACAGTGTATTTTTCTGCATATATATACTACTACCTATTGAGATCAATGAGTGAGTAGCAAAACAGCTATAGAAAATATGCACCATATGTTGCATATATGCTACGTGGGACCATACCCTTAAAGTTTGGGAACCCTTCAGAATTTCTGCATAAGTTTGACTTAAAACTACACCACATTTTCACACAAGAAAACCAACTTATCAAGTCATTAATTTTTGATTTGGTTATTTATTTATTGAGGATAATACCGTATTTTCCAGCGTATAAGACGACTGGGCGTATAAAACTATCCCCAACTTTTACAGTTAAAATATAGAGTTTGGGATATACTCGCCATATAAGACTACCCCTCTACCGCGATACAGTACCTTACCATTGTTCCCCCACACTAGGTTGTCAGCATAGGTCAACCACACTAGGTAGGCAGCATAGTTCCCCCCACATTAGGTTGTCAGTATAGTTACCCCACATTAGGTTGTCAGTATAGTTACCCCACATTAGGTAGGCAGCATAGTTCCCCCACACTAGGTAGGCAGCATAGTTCCCCCACACTAGGTAGGCAGCATAGTTCCCCCCACATTAGATTGTCAGCATAGTTCCCTCACATTTGGTTGTCAGCATAGTTCTCCCACATTAGGTTTTCAGCATAGTTCCTCTACATTAGGTTGGCAGTATAGTTCAGCCACATTAGGTTGTAGTTCCCCCACATTAGGTTGGCAGTATAGTTCAGCCACATTAGGTTGAAGTTCCCCCACATTAGGTTGGCAGTATAGTTCCCCCACATTAGGCTGGCAGTATAGTTCCCCCACATTAGATTGTAGTTTCCCCACATTAGGTTGGCAGTATGGTTCCCCCACATTAGGTTGGCAGTATAGTTTCCCCCACATTAGGTTATAGTTCCCCCACATTAGGTTGGCAGTATTGTTCCCCCCACATTAGGTTGGCAGCATAGTTCCCCAACATTAAGTTGGTGTTGTAGTTCCCCCACATTAGGTTGACAGTATAGTTCCCCCACATTAGGCTGGCTGTATAGTTCCCCCCACATTAGGTTGTAGTTTCCCCACATTAGGTTGGCAGTATGGTTCCCCCACATTAGTTGTAGTTCCCCCACATTAGGTTGGCAGTATAGTTTCCCCCACATTAGGTTGTAGTTCCCCTACATTAGGTAGGCAGTATAGTTTCCCCCACATTAGGTTGTAGTTACCCCACATTAGGTTGGCAGCATAGTTCCCCCACATTAGATTGGCAGTATACTTTCCCCCACATTAGGTTGTAGTTCCCCCACATTAGGTTGGCAGCATAGTTCCCCCACATTAGGTTGGCAGCATAGTTCCCCCACATTAGGTTGTCAGCATAGTTTCCCCACATTAGGTTGGCAGTATAGTTTCCCCCACATTTGGTTGTAGTTCCCCCACATTAGGTTGGCAGTATAGTTCCCCCACAGTAGGTTGGCAGTATAGTTTCCCCCACATTAAGTTGTAGTTCCCCCACATTAGGTTGGCAGTATAGTTCCCCCACAGTAGGTTTGCAGTATAGTTTCCCCCACATTAGGTTGTAGTTCCCCCACATTAGGTTGTAGTTCCCCCACATTAGGTTGGCAGTATAGTTCCCCCACATTAGATTGGCAGTATACTTTCCCCCACATTTGGTTGTAGTTCCCCCACATTAGGTTGGCAGCATAGTTCCCCCACATTAGGTTGTCAGCATAGTTCCCCCACATTAGGTTGTCAGCATAGTTTCCCCACATTAGGTTGGCAGTATAGTTCCCCCACATGCGGTTGTAGTTCCCCCACATTAGGTTGGCAGTATAGTTCCCCCACATTAGGTTGGCAGTATAGTTTCCCCCACATTAGGTTGTAGTTCCCCCACATTAGGTTGGCAGTATAGTTTCCCCCACATTAGGTTGTAGTTCCCCCACATTAGGTTGGCAGTATAGTTCCCCCACAGTAGGTTGGCAGTATAGTTTCCCCCACATTAGGTTGTAGTTCCCCCACATTAGGTTGGCAGTATAGTTCCCCCACAGTAGGTTGGCAGTATAGTTTCCCCCACATTAGGTTGTAGTTCCCCCACATTAGGTTGGCAGTATAGTTTTCCCCACATTAGGTTGTAGTTCCCCCACATTAGGTTGGCAGTATAGTTCCCCCACATTAGGTTGTAGTTCCCCCACATTAGGTTGGCAGTATAGTTCCCCCACAGACCTACAGCCTTCAGCCATATACAGTGTATGACTGGAGGCTGTATGTCTGTGTACTGCCCCACTTCAGTGCTCTGTCCACCTCTCCTCCAGTCAGGGGTCACAATCTACTGCTATAGCCTATACTCCATAGCAGTAGGTCAAGGGACAAGAGGAGCGGTGGTCGGAGCACCGAAGCTGACGTGCAGCTGGTAACTTACCATGCTGGCCAGCGCGCGTCCTCCTCCTTGATGCTCCACTCCTCCATTCCTTTGAGTGCACGCATGGGACGTCAGTGATGTCTCTGCATGTGCTTGCTTCCGGCGGCCCCTACGTTTTTAAAGTTAACGCGGGGCCACAGAAAGGTAACGGGGACATCCTTGTGTCCCAAAAAGATCTTTCGGGACACAGAGATGTCCCGAATGTGATGGGGGAAGTTAATCTCGGCTGGGACGCCCGGGGTATGGATAATCCATACCCCGGGCGTCCCGACCGACTGCAGCACCTGGCGTATAAGATGACCCCCGACTTTTGAGAACATTTTACGGGGTTAAAAAGCCATCCTATATGCCGTAAAATACAGTAATCCAATATCATATATATGTAAGTGGAAAAGATATGTGAATCTTTAGGATTAGTAGACGGCTTGAAGGTGAAATAAAAATATGATGTTTCTTGAATCAATGGGATGACAATCAGTTGTAAGTAGGCAACCTGTTTTATTTAAAGAACAGGGATCTATCGATCTAACCTTCACAACACATGTTTGTGGACGTGTATCATTGCACAAACAAAGGAGATTTCTAAGCAGCTCAAAAGAAGAGTTGTTGATGCTCATCAGGCTTGATAATCATCTCTAAAGAGTTTGGACTCCGCCTAGCCACAGTCAGATAGATTATGTACAAATGGAGGAAATGCAATACCATTATTGCCGCTTCCCCCCAAGAATCTGCCAACAAAGATGACACCAAGAGCAAATCGTATAATAGTCTATGAGGTTACAGAGGAACCCAAAGCTAAGATTATGTTAATCTTTATGAGTCAACTATCAGGAGGACACTAAACAATGGTGCACATGGCAGGATCGCAAAGACAAATCTGCTGCTCTGCAGTTTGCTAAAGATCACTTGGACGAGTCAGAAAGCTATTGAAATAATGTTTTGTGGAAGGATGAGACCAAAATAGAGTTTTTTTGGTTTAAATTAGAATCATTATGACTGTAGAAGGGAAAACACTACATTTCAGCATAAAAATCTCAAACTATCTATGAAACATGGTGGTGGTAGGATCATGCTTTGGGCCTGTTTTGCTGATTAAGGGCTGGGGCAGTTTGACATAATTGATGGAACAGTGAATTCTGAATTATTCCAGCAAAATCTAAGGATGTCTGTCCATGAGCTGAATCTGAAGAGAACATAGGTCATGCAGAAAAACAACAACTCTAAGCACACATGGCGTTTTACTGGTTAAATAAGAATGGTTAAATAAGAATAAAGTTTTGGATTGGCAAAGTCAATGTCCTGACCGTAATTCAACAAAAATATTGTGGAACTACCTAAGGTAAGCAGTTAATAGGCGTAAACCTACCATCGTGATAGAGCTGAATATGTACAGAGAAATGAGCTAAAATACCCTCAAGCCGATGTGTAGGACTAATCAACAATTAATGGAAAGGTTTAGGTGCAGTTATTGCTGCACTAAGGGGTCATAACAGACATTGAAAGCACAAGTTCACATACTTTTGATGCTCACAGATATGTGATATTGGTCATAAATAAATGACCAGGTTTAATCATATCTTTGATTTGGTTCTCGTTACTTTTAAAGTTGGATGACAATGATGTTGTTTTAGGTAAATTTTATGCAGATATATAAAAAGCTCACAAACTTTTAGGCACCACTGTATTGTACAATGTATGTATTGTACACTGTATTTATTTATTAAAATATTTAAAAATGTCTTCTGGTGTATATGCATCTGTGTATTGTGTTCTAACAAAAATGTAAATAGAAATGAGCGAACTTACAGTAAATTCGATTCGTCACGAACTTCTCGGCTCGGCAGTTGATGACTTTTCCTGCATAAATTAGTTCAGCTTTCAGGTGCTCCGGTGGGCTGAAAAAGGTGGATTCAGTCCTAGGAGACTCTTTCCTAGGAATGTATCCACCTTTTCCAGACCACCGGAGCACCTGAAGGCTGAACTAATTTACGCAGGATAAGTTATCAACTGTCGAGCCGAGAAGTTCGTGACGAATCGAATTTACTGTAAGTTCGCTCATCTCTAAATGTAAAACACATTTAGATTTTTATTTTAATCCCAATGCATCAACTTTGGCATATGGTACTCAACCCCACTGCCATCTTGAATGTTACTTTATCTTCAATAAATATTGTTTCCGACTTTTCTCTTACATTAAAGGAGTTCTCCATTGTGCCAGGGCTGCAAAAAATAAAATAACAAACTTTAACTCACCTTCTGCCGCTCCTCCAGTATGCCTATATCACTCTTCTGTCTTCTGGACCCAGTCTTCTTACGCATCCTGGAGCCCAACAAGTCACACATCGATCAGCTTATTGCAGGCCACAGAGATCTTCCGCCTTGGCTGGTGATATGCTGAGTGCAGTGTCATGTAACAGGCGCGGGCCCAGGTCCGTTACATGACAATGTGCTGTTTCATTATACAGTAATGCATTTCAGAGCAGATTTGACCAAAAGAATGAACATGTTCATTCTTTTAGCAGAGTCTGGGGTCAGGAATTTCCACGGCGGGAATGTCTGCCGCAGAAGTTGAAAACAATGGGTGAGATTTATCAAAACCTGTGCAGAAGAAAAGCTGACCAGTTGCCCATAGCAACCTATCAACCAAAAATGAAAGAAGCGATCTGATTGGTTGCTATGGGCAACTGGTCAACTTTTCCTCTGCACATGTTTTGATAAATCTCCCCAAATGGGAGGCTGCTGCACCATATTTTCCGAGCTGAATTTTGAGTGGAATACCACCTGGAAAATCCGTAGTGTGAATGAGCCCTAATACACAACAAAAGCCGCCCACCAATAAGAGCAACTCATGCAAAAATTTGCTTCCCATCGGACAGTATTTTCTGCTTCATGTTTATTGCGTGCATATTTTATGCGTGCATATTTTATGCATATTTTCTGCTGCAGATTTGCTGTAGTCGATTTTGCTACTTATGTAAGTCAATTGGCAGCAAAATCTGCTTCAGAAAATCTGCAGCAAAAATAGGGAAGTGTGAACTGACTTTTGCGTGGGAAATGTGCCTTGAATTGTGCCTAATCTCAATTTTGAAGCTAAGGATTATATTAAACTGATTACCTGCGATAATCCAGATGTCAGCATTACAGTCCCTCCTGTGTTGTGACCTGGTGTATGTGGTCAAGAAGCGTCATCACCAAATTCTATCTACTCTCTTATCCAGACAGGCCTTGCCCAAATTTGATACTAAGGGTCAATTTGTTGCCATCTTTATTTAACACAGATTAGGCTCAGATCTTCTGAAGATGACTCAGATGACTTTACATATGGTTGTTGGATACAATACATTATCAAGTGAGCAGGGGGCTGTATAAGAATACTTTTCTGCGCAATTCAAGCAACATTTCCCATGTAAAGCATAAACCTTGTAGTGAAAACAGAAGATATTGTCTAACTGGAACCAAATTTTGCAGATGAGTTGCCCTTATGCTTGGGCAACTGTTGCTTGTTATTAGAATCCGATCAAAGAAAAAAGTGGAAAAATGAGCCAACCTAGTGAGTAGTGCTTTCTGCTTTATTGATTGATTGGCTGACCTTCCTGCCAGTCCAGAGGTCCGTGAACAAGAATTTTGTGGGGCTGGACAACCCCTTTAAAATATCTTTCTATAAACTAAAAAAGCACAAGTCCTGCTATATTAACCTAAAAGCAACTGATATAAAACATGTGAACATCTTTATGCGGCAGTTATTCCCATGGTGGTAAATATGGTCCTGTTAACATACTATGAATGAAAATGTTTGGAAAATGGCGTTTAGGGCAAGCCAGCATAGAGGTCTGGAAAGGATGGCAGAAAACTGTATTTTCTGCTCAAAGAACAAAGCAAGTCTGACAATTTCAGTCTTTGTTGTCAGGTTGGTACTGTTAAGTCTGTTGTAAAGCCAGATTGGGTCACTTAATGCATCGAAAGTTATTAGCTATAAGCCATAGTGAGTTAACCACAGGCACCATGACTCAAGCTATGTTGGTGCCAACAGAGGAAGACATGTTCGCTCATCAGAATCTTGGCCTGAGTGTTTATCAAGGCAGGTCTATTGAAGAGTTAACATGTGCACGCCTTATAAAAAGATGAGTACTCTGCGCTGTTCACAACTTATTCCAATATCCTCAAGCCACAAAGAATTAGGTCATTGTACACATTTTTAATTTTCCTAAGTATTCTAGTAACCCATTTCTTTAAAAATCTTGTGGGACTTTTCTCTTTCTAGGTCAACCACATTATGGCTTGAAAACATCTAGACGGATTCACTAGTAAAATTAAGTTGTAAAAATGCAATTAATCCTGACAAGGAATCCCTATTTTTATTTATGGTGTCTGTAACTCTTTCACTGCCTGTAGGTTCTGGCAGTCTACCGACAGGCATATTTTCTAGGGTAGATGCAGGGAAGTCTGTGGGTGGGCTGAGAAAGAACACAGAATTAGGCTCAAAGCAAAGAGTTAAAAAGGCGCTGCAGAGGAATGTTTCAATTCTGGCCAGATCCATCTTCCTGAGGCGGGATTTATATGGGATGTTATTTCATCCTGAGTCCGTAATCTGCATTTTTATGGGGCTCTGCAGAGCATGTACACTGGTCTTTTTCTTGAGGTGGATAGGAGGGGGAAGCAATGGGGAGGAGAAGGAAAGGCAATGGGGGATGGAGAGAAAGCTTTTACTCTAGTATGCTGAGTAAGTAAAGCATTCCTCTAAATGTCTCTGGGAAAAAAATGGCATTAAAATTGTTACCCGCAGGGCAGAGAGGAGAGTGCCTAGAAATAAATTCTTTCTCTCACCATCTGCTACTCTCACTTTACATCTCACTGATTCTTTTTATTATATTTTCTCTCTTTTTTCTCCTTGTTACTGTAGCTCACTCACATGTTTATGTCTACAAATTGTCACTTCTCGTCTCCTCGTATCATTTCATTTCTTCATGTTTTATTTGACATCTTTTGCTATCATTCTGATTGGTTATGTATTAATTTTCTGAATAATGTGAAGTTTTGTTTCATCTCCTCGTAGCTATTGTGATAAACACTGATCAGCCATAAGATTAAAACAATCCGGCTTATATTGAGTAGACACCCTCGCAAGCATGAAAACAGCTCTGATCCATTGGGGACATGGACTCCACTAGACTTCTGAAGGTGTCTTGTGATATCTGCCACCAAAATGTTAGCAGCAGATGCTTTTTTATTATCAGTGTTTTTTTTGGACATTGTGCATTTCTAGTTGCAAGGATGATTTTCATACTTTTGACATGTAAAAATCTAGTAAAGTCCTAAAAGTCTGACCCAAGAAAAAAATTAGAGGTACAACAAGGATAAAAATGAAAGATTTGCAGAGTTAACACTTACCAATTAGGCCTATGCTTATATGAATATATATTTCTAATATCATGAGAACTGAAGAAATCAGAAATCTGGTCTAAGCAAGGAATCTAAATAAACAACTAATAAAGCATAAAGATAACACACCCTGTAAAGTAACTATACCTTCAAACACTATAGGGGGGGGGGGGGGGGGGGGAATAAAAAACTGTCTAATTCTTAGTATAAAATTAAAGAGTTATCCAGGATTAGAAAATTAGCTTGTTTCTTTCAGAACAGCACCACTCATGTCAGTTTGTGTGTGGCATTGCCGCTCAGTTCCATTAAAGTCAATGGAGGACAGATGTTGCACTCTTTTTGGAAGAATGCAGATATGTTTTACTGATCCTGGATGACCCCTTTAAGGGAGGGGTGACAGTTGTCTTCCATGGTCTTCCTGAATGGCTGAATGTACATGCATCCTCCATGGAGAGTAGAAGGGAGGGGTAAGACACTGCCAGACAATGCCAATGGTGCCTTATTTCTCCCAAATCAATAGTGTTGGGCAGCTAAGTTCCACCATGCCTGCCCCTTCTCTCCCCCCAAATCATCTGTCGAAAGGTCGCTATACACTTGAGACAGTCGGCTGAACCCACCGAGGGGGTAGGTTCAGCTGAATTTTATCTGAAGTACAGAGACTAGACAGTTTAAGAAAGTGCCAGATATTACAGTGTGCATTTCAGTCACACCTCTATACAGAAGCCACACACACTTTCCTGCCCCCTTGTTGGATGAGGAACAAAAGCGTCTAAAATACCTTGACAATGTGATGTAAGTTATGTTAGCCATATTTTTGTGCAATATCTGCCTTGAAATGTCTGCAAATAATCTACCATGTGTGAATGCATCAGCCAGCAACTGCTTAATTCATACCCTGTCTGCTTCTCTGCCTGTGGCATTGTTCAGAACAAGGCGGCATCCCATAGATGCTCAATTAAAATGAGATCTAACTGAAGCACAGAGTGCGGCAATACAGAAATCTAGCAGATAGACTTCAAGTCTTACATTAGCCAGATAATTGCCCAAACACCATATGACATTCCAGACAGTTAAATCCACAACTGTTAAAAGAAAGAAAAATAGAAATTGGAGCACTCACCAGAGAGAAAGAGAGAAATAGAAATTGGAGTCACCATGTACAGAGAGACTATTCTAAACAAATAAAATCAGGGCATAGGGGAAGGGGTGCAGAACAGAGTGTGCAGTCCACGCCCCTCGCTCTGTCCTGCACCCCCTCATCTATGCCCTGATTTTATGTGTCTCGAATGGACAATTAATAACAATTGAACAATTTCTCTCTTCTGCACAATTCTGGAAAATTAAAGGCAAAGTCACCAAATTGAGCTCTCTTTTGTGTTCTTCAACCCCTTATTTTAACAATTCTCCACCATTACTGGGTGCATTATCCTGTTGAAAGAGGCCATTGCTAGTAGTAAATATTGTTGCCTTGTAGGGGTGTACTTGGTATGCAACAATGTTTAGGTATGTTATACCTCTCAAAGTAACTCTTAGGCTGCTTTCACTGATGGATGTGGGGAACAAAGGAAAGCCTACGGACGTTATTTTGGACATATCCTTACACCCACCCATTTTTTGAGTGCAACACATCAACTGCAAGATCTGACTGTTCATTCTCTGCTTATTATACCCCACCCCTTGACATTTGCCATTGTCATGAGATAATGCTATCCATTTCACATGTCAGAGAGTTTAATGTTATGGCATTACTGCCCTTTACTGTAGAGTAATTTTTGGTAACTGGCTTGATAATATAGTAAGTGTGGTTCCACCCTTATAGGGAAAACCATAAATTGTTTACATGCACTACCATTTCAGTAATTCAGTAGGGGCCTTTTTACATTACTCTCTGAAATTCTCTAGCACAAAATAACTGTTCTAACATTTGGAGTAAAACAACATGGGCCTGATATTAAGGCCACTTTCTATATATGTCAGTATCTTTGTATCATTATTTTTATGACTGAATGAGGAATAGGTCGAAAATGAATCTGTTCGTTCTACATTTTATGTTTTATGTTACATTTTATGTTTTATGTGTACCCTGTGGTTTTGACTTACAAATTATAAGACAAAATACTGCTATGTGATAGTCCTTAAGCCCTATTCACACAGTTTTTTTTCTTTTGGATTATTTGTCAGAATCTGCATGACGACTGTAAAATCTATGTCCTATTATTGTTTCAGAATTTGCATAGTCCATACAGCATGAGTTTTATATTGCAGACATGTCACTGTTTTGGCTAAATAGAAGATAGAAAATAGAACTAACCTTCATGGAACTAGGTTACTCTTCATAGAAATCAGCATAATACAAGGTTTTGCATAAAATTCAGTTGCACCATTAAAGGGGTACTCCGCCCCTAGAGATCTTATCCCCTATTTAAGGGATAGGGGATAAGATGTGGGGACCCCGACGATCTCTGTGCAGCACCCGGTATTCGTTTAGAATACTGGGTGCCGGCGTCGGGGGTCAAGACTTCACGGCCATGCCCATCGTGACATCACACCACACCACACCCCCTCAAAGCAAGTCTATGGGAGGGGGCATGTCGCACACCACGCCCCCTCCCATAGACTTGCACTGTGGGGGCGTGGTGTGACATCACGACCCTCCGCCGCCCGATCCAAGCATTTGGAACAAAATGTTCTGAACGCTGGGGCAGCGGAGTACCCCTTTAAGAGCACAGAGTATGATCACATGTCCAACCCATAGCCAATTGTTGTCCTGCCCCAACGCCCTAGGAGGTTTGAACTTCTAGTCAGTGTAATGTGGTTCTGGCCTTGGTCAGAAGAGCACATGATGCTCAGCTACTTTTATCACCACTTAAGGAGTCTTCCACATAGTGAGGCTTAGGTGTAGCTATCGTCAGGCACACCTTTACAGTAAGACCACCATTTCCCAGTACTATCCACCATCCAAATCCAAGTCTATTTTACCTAGAAAGTCCTGCTGCAAGGATATACACTGTTAGAGAAAAGTACAGAAGACTGGGATAGCCTTGATGGGAAAATACTCACATTTCATTAACTTGGCGACATTCTGCCTCAGGTTCCGATCAAGCACCATACCTAACCAACGGAAAACTTCTCCTGGGTGCGTCAAAGGTGACATATCATAAAGTAGTGAAGGAAAATGTATATAGTTTACCACTGCTCACCTCCCATGAATATCCTAGACAGTTTGCTAAATTATTCAGGACACCAAGCAGCTACACACAGCTACAAAAACCTCAATTTGAACTACAAGAGCCAGTATAGCTCACCAAGTAAAGGGAATAGTTCAGTAAAGTCTAAAGTTGGATCCCGCTGGGGTGCCTTTGCCAGATGTCTCGGATCTTCCCACCGTCATGGCTCAACAGTCGCAGAAGTTATCCCATCAGGCGCAGTTAGCCCGTGGCATTTGTGTTCAGTGTACTGTCTGGAAAAGCTTTGGCCACGGCTGCTCCTCTCTGGGATCGTAGAGATCCGGTCTCCTTGAACCGGTCAGCCTTTTTTGCAGAATTCCGCAATGCATTTGAAGAACCCGCGCAAGCCTCCTCTGCAGAGGCTCTACCGAACCTCTGCCAAGGGAACTACTCCATTGGCGACTACGCGGTTCAGTTCCGCACTCTTGCCTCTGAACTTTCTTGGAACAACGAGGCCTTGTGTGCTACCTTTAAAAAAGAACTTTCCTCTCGAATCAAGGATGCTCTCGCTGCACGAGATTCTCTGGCTAACCTAAGCAAACTTATCCATTTAGCCACTCGAATTGATGTGCATTTTGCCAAGAGGCAGGAGGAACTTCCTTTGGATAAAGAACCTGCCCGAACACAGCGTTTACCTCATCTGGCCCCCGTGTTCCAACATCCACCCCTACTCTCTACTTTGCCTCTTGCCGATGAGGATATGGAAGTGGACCGTTTCCACTTAACGCAGCAGGTAAAATCCCGTCTACGCAATGAGAATTTGTGCCTATATTGTGCAAGTCCGGAGTATTTTATCAAAGACTGTTCTATATGTCCTCCGCGTCTGGGAGAACACCCTCAACTTGGACAAGTAGGAGTGGCTTCCCTAGATGTTAATATTACCTCTCCTCGCTTGACCACCCCGGTTCAAGTATTTTCCAAGACGTCTTTCATCACTTCTGCTCTTTTGGACTCCGGTTCCGCTGGTAACTTCATTGGTGCCTCCCAGGTCCATAAACACAGTCTTCCAGTGTCTCGTCTTGCCAAGCCCTTCTACATCTCTTCTTTTAATGGACAGAATCTGAATTGTAAGGAGCATTTCCGCACGGAACCCCTCGTCATGCAAGTAGGAAATTTGCCTAAGAAAAAATTGAGTTCTATGTGCCACCACATTGTACTTCGGAGCTTCTTCTTGGTCTTCCTCGGCTTCAACGTCATTCTCCACAACTTGTCTGGACATCTGGTGAAATCACTTGTTGGGGACAATATTGCCAAGATCGCTTGTTCCCCCTGTGATATCTTTTGTGCCTGTTAAACTCAGATATAAAGTCTTGAATTGGGGACATTCTTCCTTGCTAGTTGGTCACCTTAGAAGATGTAAGACTCCACGTCAGAAGCCTGCAAGTTCCTTACAGCCTTTGCCCATTATACACCAAAACAAAAACACTGTCACACAGTACTCCAAGAAAAATATAAGTCTTCATTAATGAATACACAATATATAAAATATAAGTAAAAATATATGGCACCAGTAACTATTTTTATGCAATATATGGCATGAAAAGGCTACTAAAATATGGGTGGCATAATGTAATTCATGCCATACAGGGATATAGCACTCAATATATGTATACAAGAGGAGCAAGTATTATAGCAGCATAGAATAATATAGACACTATAACAACATGTGGTAATTATATAATATACACCCTAGATGTACTCCATATATGTATATATAGTATGGTAAACAGGCACACTAGCAGCCTGTGAAAATAGTAAACCAATATCTATAGTAGCTTGTAATATCAGCACACTTGTAATAGGGCAGAAAAATAAACAATATAGCAGCATATACAGGGCATTACAGAGGCTATGGCAGCATATTATAGCAGTACACTTGTAGCAGAGTAAAAGATGAACAATATAGCAGCATATAAAGAGCATTACAGAGTCCCAGCATTCATAGATTGAGCCTTACCAGACATATAACAAACCCTAACATACCGTATGTTTCGCTACCATAAGCTTCCTCAGAGGGCTTGAGGAAGCTCCCTGAGGAAGCTTATGGTAGTGAAACATGCGAATCCCAGCCTGTCTCTCACCTCCCTCAACTTCCACCTCTCTGTGTCCTCACAGCCCCGACGCACGTGCCCCCATCTCCTAGGGTGCCGGAGCTCTTTCACTTAAAGGGCCAGTGCTCAATTAATCAAGTGTCTACACCTGTCCCCTGTCCTTAAATATCAGCTCCACCCTTGGTTCCCTGAGATGGACTTGCTGTGGCAGGCGGCACCCAGGTCGCTACCCCTGGCACGACTCGACCACACAGGTAGCTGGGAGGTGGCGTGGCACAGACGGAGACTGGCAGGACGTGGCAAGATGGCAGTAGGTCAGGGCAGGTAAGGTGCAGGGGAAGAAAGGTAGCAAGGAACAGGTACACAGGAAAAGGTACACAGGACTTTCTCTATGGCACAAGGTAACCAAAGATCCCGAAGGGAACCAAGGGAGGAGCTGATATTTAAGGACAGGGGACAGGTGTAGACACTTGATTAATTGAGCACTGGCCCTTTAAGTGAAAGAGCTCCCGCGCTCGCCTTAGGAAGCGGGGGCATGTGCGCCGGGGCTGCAAGGACACGGAGAGGTGGAAGATGAGAGAGGTGAGTGACGGGCTGGGATTTGCATGCGGGCACGTCCCGCAACATGAATCCCACCCCCGACGGCAGCAGGGACATAAGCAGAGAGCGCTCACGGCCGGCGTGTCTGGCCGGAGAGCAGGTGTTACAGGGATATTGTTGAGTACGCATAAGGATCAAGAGTTGCACCATTTCAGCCATGTGACATCTAGGACTACAACCCCCATTTTCAACCTATAACCTAAAGGATCCCTTGGCTTACCACACATTCACTAACTG
Source organism: Hyla sarda (assembly GCF_029499605.1). Taxonomy (NCBI): domain Eukaryota; kingdom Metazoa; phylum Chordata; class Amphibia; order Anura; family Hylidae; genus Hyla; species Hyla sarda. The sequence goes on along the minus strand of NC_079190.1, from coordinate 111,049,673 downwards.
TGTTGCTCAGTATTGTGAATCATTGGTAGCAATATAGACATAACCATGATTGCTGCAAAAATATATATGCATAGCTATTGTCTGCCCAAATCCCTATAGATAGCATGTAATTATGCACCAGAGGAAAGGAATAGCAAAGAAAAAAGGAAAATGGCAGTAGCTAGGTTAGCCAAAAAACATGGACCATCTCAGCCGTCAGCTTAGTGTTACCTATTGATGGAACTATTCATGTTGAGGGAAGTAAACTAATATATTAGTCTTAATGTCTGTTATTATAAGCAATTTTAATTGAATGCTATGACAGAAAATCACCGCACAGGTCACAAGACGTATTTTCTTGCATGTGTCTCCTGTACCTATACCTAAGTAGTATATGTACTCTGGACTGCTATTCATTTCATACAGTGTCGTGCAATAAATCTCATCTGTTCTCATGAATGGAAATCCTTCTATGTCTCATTACATTCTACAACGCTGTGGGAAATAAATTAAAACAACAGATGACAGAAATGTGGCAAGCTATTAATCTGATGGCATTGCACATATGTTACTGAAATGTAATTCAGTTGGTCAACTACAGATTCATTCTTTAGCTGGGACACTGATGTCTGCACAAGTACCTGGTATATGAGAAGTAATGTTGTTTTGGTGTATTTTGGTGTTATTTGTTAGCAAACCCCTTCTAAGTATTATACAAATTAAAAGACATATGGCATATGACATAGGGTATGCCATAAATATCTGATTGGTAAGGCTGACCATTGTAAGGCTAGGTTTCCACACAGGCTTTTTTCAGGTGTTTTTTTTTTTTTTTTTTTTTTTAAACTGCCACTGCAGTTTTTGAGCCAAGTCAGAAGTGGATCCAGCAGGAAGGAGAAGTATAAGGCTATGTTCACACCTCAGAATTTCCATACGGAATTCCGCATTGGAATTCCACACGGAAATTCTGCAGCAGCAGAGTCCCATTGTATTCAATGGGGTTCTGCTGCACTGTGCACCCGGCGGAATTTCCATGCAAGTTGTTTCTGGCTTGAAAATTCTGATTTCCGTGTCCGCAGAAAGAATGAACAACTCCATTCTTTTTGCACATTCCACACAGAATGTATAGCCGTCTATGACACAGTGCAATCCCGTGCGGTTCTAGCACCAGCAGGTTATGCCAGCGCCTGCAGTCTGCAGTATGTCCACATGGAGATTCTCAGTGTGGACATTTAAAAGTGTTAACATCGCCTAAGTCCTCCTTTATATTTCCCATTCCTTTTAAATACCCTTCTGGCCGTGGCTCAAAAACTGCAGTGGCAGTTTTCCCCCCAAACACCAGAAAAAACCTGTGTAGAAACGTTGCCTAACCCTAACTGATCATGAATTGGTGTATCAAAATCACTACACTTGTCTAAGGCTAAGTTTCCACTTGGTTTTTTTTGCAGCGTTTTTTTCACTGAAAAAAACACCAGTGCAATTTCCTGTGTCTGACGTTAAAAAGCATGCAGTAGGGATGGGAAAAAATGTATTTAACAAGATTAAAAAATTTTATAGCAAAATTTAGGGGTTTCACTTTTTTTCTAAATTTTTTAAATTTTTTTAGGTAGTACTACTACTCCCATCATGAAACACACTGTTCCATTATGGGAGTAGTAGTACCTGTATTAATAGACATATTGCCCCGGTTGTCACTCCTGACACTCAATGCGATTGTCCATAATATAGCAGAGATGCGGAGCGGCTCTATATAGCGCTCACATCTCTGCACTATACTCTGGGCAGTGATGTGAATAGAACATCACTCATTCATATTTTCCACCCAGAGTGGGGATTGGCCGAATGGTTGCAGCCAATCACCGCTCTCTGAGGGAAATATGAATGAGTGGTGTTCTATTCATATCACTGGCCGGCCGGAGTTCAGAGCAGAGATGTGGAGCGCAGAGGAAAGCCGCTCCGCATCTCTGCAATAGATAGGACGATCGCATTGGGTATCAGGAGTGACATCGGCTTTGATCTGTCCTTAACTGCAGGTACTACTACTCCCAACATGGAGCACACTCTGCTCCATGCTGGGAGCTGTAGTACCTGCATTAAAGGACAGATCGCAGAGAGTATCACTCCTGACACCTGTTGCGATCTGTCTATTAATGCAGGTACTACAGCTCCCAATATGGAGAAGAGTGTGCTCCATGCTGGGAGCTGTAGTACCTGCAGTTAAGGAAAGATCACAGTGGATGTCACTCCTGGCACTTGCTGTGATCCTCCTGTATAATGAATAGGTGCGAGCGGCCGGCCGGTCTTATATGGTCCCCTGCACTGACATATATATATATATATATATATATATACACCTATTCATATTTCCCACAGAGAGTTGTGATTGTCCGGAACCATCTGGCCAATCACAGCTCTCTGCGGGAAATATGAATAGGTGTATATATATACAGCAGTGCAGGGGACCATAGAAGAGCGGCCGCATCTATTAGTTATACAGAAGGATCGCAACGGACCTGGGGCGATCTGTGAATTAGTTCAGCTATTACTACTACCATTATGAAACAGTGTGTTCCATGCTGGGAGTAGTAGAAGTACTACCTAACAAATGTTTAAAAAAAAGTGAAAAACACACACACACTACATTTTTATTATTGTCAGCTAAATTTTTAGTGCGTTACCGACCCACATAATTTGATTCCTATTTAAAAATTAATAAAAATGTCGTTATAAAAAATATAAATTTCGTTAAATACAATTTTTTCCATCACTACTGTATCTTTTTTTAGAATTTTTTTTAATGGTACCCTACAAAATGTTATTAAAAAAAGGTATCTCCATCACTTTTTTGGATCGCTAAAGTCCAAAAAAAAAATAAAAAACGCCTGCAAAAACGCCAAAGTTAAAACCCACATGGCATTTTTTTGGGCGTTTTTTATACTCCCATAGACTTCTATGGGAGAAAAGCGCCACGATTTCAGGGGAAAAAACGCCAAACTGAAAAATGCAAAGTGGAAAAAGAATTTTGCGTTTTTTTCATTGATTTACAGCTAACATCTGGCTGCAGCGTTTTTCCAATGAAAAAACGCCATGGGGGCAATTTTGGTGTTTTTTTGGGCAAAACGCCCCAAAAAATAAAAAAACTAGTGGAAACTTGGCCTTAGGGTCTTTTCATACTGGCAGATCTATTCCTCACACAAGCACCAAAATAGCAGACTGCTGCTTGTTTAATTAACTTTTTGCACAGCTCAATGGATTGTGCTGCCAAGGCTGCATGAATGATGGCTGGGTTTTTGGCCCTTTTATTTTATTATTGGGAGATGTGCAACCAACCAACAATAAGTTTTATAGCTGCAAGATCCCAGAGATCTGATGACAAACTAGCAATTGCTTATTTATTGTGTTTTTTACATGGGGAAATAAGTGATCTGTTTGGTCAGTAATCACCCTGTGTAAAAAACCCTTTTACATAGTGACCAAATAACAAAGATGTACAATGAAAGTCATGTACTAGGCAGCATTAGTATGCCAGTGAATTCCCAGTTCTGTTTCTATTTGGATGGTTTCACACACAGCATTTATTAATTTTTTAAACTGCCTATGCAGTTTTTGATGCAGTTTTTGAGCAAAAGCCAAGAATTTATCTGGCAGGAAGAAGAAAAATAAGTCCTTCCTTTATTTTTCTCATTCCTTTGAACCCCTTAACGACATCGGAAATAAATGTACGTCATGGTGCGGTGGTACCTAACGCACCATGATGTACATTTACGTCATAGACATGACCGCAAGCACCGATGCGAAGCAGTTCCCAGCTGCTATCAGCAGCCAGGGCCCGCCGGTAATGGCGGACATCATCGATCCCTCTGATGTGTGCCAATAACCCCTCAGATGCCGTGATCAATACAGATGAGGTATATATGGGGACTATTAAAGTGTAAAAATAGAAGTAAAAAAATAGAAAAGTAAAAAAAATTGAAAAATCCCCTCCCCCAATAAAAAGGTCAAATGTAAGTTTTTCCCATTTTATCCCCAAAATGCGTAAAATAAATAAAAATAAACATAGTTGGTATCGCCGCATGCGTAAATGTCTGAACTATTAAAATATAATGTTAATTATCCTGTATGGTGAACGGCATAAACATAAAAAAAAAAAAAAATTGCTGCTTTTTTTGTCACATCATATTCCCCAAAAAATTTATAAAAATTTAATAAAAGTTTTATATATACAAATGTGCTATCAATAAAAAGTACAGTACAGTACGCAAAAAATGAGCCCTCATACCGCCACAAAAAGTTATAGGTTGTCAAAATAGAGGGATTTTAAACGAATTTGGTTAAAAAGTGAGATTTTTTTTAAGCGGTACAATAATAGAAAAATATGTAATTATGGGTATCATTTAAATTGTATTGACCCACAGAATAAATAAAACGTCATTAAAGGGGTACTCCGGTGAAAAACTTTTTTTTTTTTTTAAATCAACTGGTGCCAGAAAGTTAAACAGATTTGTAAATTACTTCTATTAAAAAATCTTAATCCTTCCTGTACTTATTAGCTGCAGAATACTACAGTGGAATTTCTTTTCCGTTTGAAACACAGAGCTGTCTGCTGACATCATGAGCACAGTGCTCTCTGCTGACATCTCTGTTCATTTTTGGAACTGTCCAGAGTAAAAGGAAATCCCCATAACAAACATATGCTGTTCTGGACAGTTCCTAAAATGGACAGAGATGTCAGCAGAGAGCACTGTGCTCATGATGTCAGCAGAAAGCTCTGTGTTTCAAAAAGAAAATAATTTCCGTTGTAGTATTCAGCAGCTAATAAGTACAGGAAGGATTAAGATTTTTTAATAGAAGTAATTGTCCAAAGCAGCATATGTTTGCTATGGGGATTTTTGCCTACTCTGGACAGTTCCTGAAATGGACAGAGATGTCAGCAGAGAGCACTGTGCTCATGATTAAGCAGAGAGCTCTGTGTTACAAAAAGGAATGAATTTCCTCTGTAGTATTCAGCAGCTAATAAGTACTGGAAGGATTAAGTTTTTTTTTTTTAAAGAAGTAATTTACAAATCTGTTTAACTTTCTGGCATCAGTTGATTTAAAACAATAAGTTTTTCACTGGAGTACCCCTTTAAGTCCAAAATGGGCTTGGTTCTTAAGGGGTTAAATCCACTTTTGGCTTGCCGATTATTGGCTGAATGAGTATTCCTAGGAATGTTCATTGACAATGTGATGGTTAACTTCAGACAAAGCTTGCTAAATTACAGGCCAATAGTTGGCCGTCCTAGCAACACATCACACCTTAGAAATGAGGGAGTTCCGTAAGACCATGTGATCACATGCAACATTAATCATTAAATATTGATATTTTTCAGAATATGTGACAAATTGCAATATATATATATATATATATATATATATATATATATATATATATGTCTATCTTTGTAGTCCTTGCCTAAGAGTCTACAGGGCTCCAGCTCACACAGTAGACATTGTTGTGGCACATTAGCCTGCACTAAGCAGCACCCACACCATATTTGTCATTTTTAATGAGAAATAAAGTTTACAACAGTAAACCTTCAGTTTATGGGGTTAACTTTAACAATGCTCCAAATCCCTGGCCTGTACTGTTCACGTGAGTGCCACACCGGCTTCCTTTGATGTGATGGTTATTGTACCTTATAAGAGTGTTCGCTCTGGAAGCTTTCTCCCATAAGCCCTGACTGTAGATTAGAAAAGACACTTAATAAATGTAATTACTGTTTGTTTTTATGATTATTATTACAAGACCAGAATGTCCCCAGTTAATTTGAGAGGGACTAGGCTGGAGCTACGTGCCATAGGCAGTTTTCCCATCCCCCCCCCCAGTCTCAGCACCCCCACACCCCTCCCCTGGATCAGGATAGACGCTGCCATTGACAGAATGCCAGAGTCAATATGGTGCTGTATTTACTTAACCCACAGTCCTTTTTCTTGTTGCAGATAATTTACGCCCTGTCTCCTTGGACCAGGCCAGGCCAGTAACTCATCTTTATGGCTGCAGCAGAGAGAGGAACACACAGGAGCCACTGGCCAGATTAACCCATTGACTGCTTTTCCTCTATTGATTAAACACTTTTAACACTCTTAAATGTAAACCGTCCTCTCAGGTGGAATATTTATACTGACACACTACTTGCATATCTGTATATTTAAATGGTGATCCATCCTGCCCTTTAATTCACAGTTGTTTATGTGACATACATAGCTCAGGGCCGCACAGTCCTGACGGCCATCATTGAGGCAAGCTGAATTGTAATTGTATATGCAGCTAGAAGAATAGAATAGAAGATGGAATGCTTTTTTTTCTATAAGATGCCTTTGCAACTAACAATAATACTTTAACCCACCGTATCAGATTGAAAACTTTCTGTAATATTTCTTGGTCGACACTAATTGAACATTTGAATTTATTTATCTATATGAACAGATTGTTTTAAAAGCCTATGGAAAATATGACAGAAACAAAATGCCATACCTAGAATATGCTACATTTCTAGAAAAACTACACCTACAATGCAAATGTAGAATGTTTTGTATGTAGTGCATTTAATAACACCAGGGCCGGCCTTAGGTGTTCAGGCGCCCTGTGCAAGCTAACCTTGTGCCCCCCCCCCCCCCATAAACATACACAAAGAGGAAAAAAATATTTGTGATAATAAGTCCCCTGTCCCCTTAATCAGTCCCATGTACCCCTTCACCAGTCCCCTGCTCCCCTTAATCAGATGCAGTATAGTTCCCCCACATTAGGTGCAGTATAGTTCCCCCACATTAGGGGCCATATAGTTCCCCACATTAGGTGCTATATATAGTTCCCCACATTAGGTGCAGTATAGTTCCCCCACATTAGGTGCCATATAATGCCCCACATTAGGTGCAGTATAGTTCCCCACATTAGGTGCAGTATAGTCCCCCACATTAGGTAGTAGCATGTTCCCCCACATTAGGTAGAAGCAGGTTCCCCACATTAGGTTGTAGCAGGTTCCCCACATTAGGTAGTAGCAGGCCCCCCCTCCCCCACGGATTCACACACACACACACACACAGACCCACACATGCACGCACACACACACACACAGAGACAGACACCCACACATGCACGCAGACACCCACACATGCACACACACACACAACACCCACACATGCACGCACACACACACACACACACAGACAGACACCCACAAATGCACGCACACACACCCACACACATACACACAGACACCCACACATACACACACACACAGACACCCACACACACACAGACAGACACCCACACATGCACACACACACACACAGACAGACACCCACACATGCACACACACACACACACACACACACACAGACAGACACCCACACATGCACACACACACATAGACACACTTACCTGTCCTCCGCTGCGCTTCTCTCCGGCGTCGGCCTGACGAGTGACGTCACTGACGTCCTCCTGTGCGGGTCTGTGGAGGTACCTCACATGTGCGACGTCCCTCTTCAGACTCGGGCCGGCCAGCCAATCAGAGACGCAGAGGAGGGCGGGGGTAAGTGAAACCTCCCTGTGTAATGAAGAAAACTGTTCCCTGATGCAGAATGTGATCCTCCGCATAGGGACACAGTTGGGGGAGGGTAGTGGGAATGGAATGTGAGGGAGCGGCCTGCAAAGCAGTAAACTGTGTCCCTGTGCGGAGGGTCACATTCAGCTACAGGGCACAGTTTTCTTCATTACACCGCCATTTAGCGCCACTTGCCCAAAGCAGCGCTAAATGTCTGAAGAAGTTACCTGCCCGGCGCCCGGACTGCACGTCGGGCAATACAAATTACATATATCTGGTGCGAGCTGTGTCGGCCGCCCGGCACCCCTGTTGCTATGGCGCCCTGACAGCTCGCACACCCCTAAGGCCGGCCCTGAATAACACGCTATAGACACTATAACATTAAGCCACAGAAAAAAAATATGAAAAAAACCGCTGTATGTAACACAAGCCTAAGGTCTGATAATGAGCGCTGATCACTGTGATTGGCGCTCATCTATTAAGGCTGCATTCACATCACGATTTCTCCATCCGACTTGAGTACACGATTTTTATAACTTAAAATCGTATGAAATTGTTTACACATCCGATTTGATACGCATCCGATTTCACGCGATTTTTGTTCAGGTCTGAAATCGTGGTCAACCCCGATTTCAGACCCGAACAAAAATCGTGTGAAATCGGAGGCGGATCAAATCGGATGTGTGTAATGGATCCGATTTTTTAATGGAGGTCAATGGATCCGACTTTATAAACAATTTCATACGATTTTAAGCTATAAAAATCGTGTACTCAAGTCGGATGGAGAAATCGTGATGTGAATCCAGCCTAAGCCTTTACATAGTTCAGTCACTGGATTGTTCTTAAGGCCATTTAAATTGATCATTGTTGGTCACATATTCCCTGTTTACACAGGGCAGTGTGTAGCTAGTAACAATGATGTTATTAGCTGCACAATAAATGCATTCAGCCGATAAAAAAACACTCTAGTTTTTGCAACAGTTTTTTTAATTCCATTTCTTGAGTCAAATCTAGAAGTGGATTCAAAGGAATTGGACATATAAAGGAAGGACTTATACTTTGCCTTCCTGCTGGATCCACTTCTGTCTCAGAAACTGCATCACAACACAGCTTTTTTCCAACAAATTGTTGATTCTGAAAAAAACTTTCTCTAAATGCTATATATAGGTCAGTGGTCTTCAACCTGCGGACCACCAGATGTTGCAAAACTACAACTCCCAGCAGGCCCGGACAGCCAACGGCTGTCCGGGCATGCTGGGAGTTGTGGTGTTGCAACATCTGGAGGTCCGCAGGTTGAAGACCACTGCTATAGGTGGTTGTGGGTTTTACACCATCCATTGAATGGAATCAATTTGCACATATAATTAACTTGTCTAAAAATGTAGTACACCTATAGCACACACTTTTGGTATTTAACCTGTGTACATTAGTAAGAGGAAGTGCAAAACTGACTAAATAACAGAAAAATGTGAGCACCGTGGGGGAGATTTATAAAAACCTGTCCAAAGTAAAAGATGCTGAGTTACCCACAACAACCAATCAGATCGCTTCCTTTATTTATTAAAAGGCCTCTGAAAAATTAAAGAAGCGATCTGATTGGCTGCTATGGCAACTCAGCAATTTTTCCTCTGCAAAGGTTTTGATGAAAGGAATACAAGAGCCAGACATATACAGCGTTTACAGAGGTGGACAGCAATTTCCATGCACACTGACTAGAGATGAGCAAACTTACAGTAAATTCGATTTGTCACGAACTTCTCGGCTCGGCAGTTGATGACTTATCCTGCATAAATTAGTTCAGCTTTCAGGTGCTCTGATGGGCTGGAAAAGGTGGATACAGTCCTAGGAGACTCTTTCCTAGGAATGTATCCACCTTTTCCAGCCCACCGGAGCACCTGAAGGCTGAACTAATTTACGCAGGATAAGGTATCAACTGCCGAGCCGAGAAGTTCGTGACGAATCGAATTTACTGTAAGTTCGCTCATCTCTAACACTGACCATCAATACAGATTTCTTGCGGACTTGCACCCTATACGGTGGATGCTTCAGTCTAGGCCATGTGACAAAGGAGAGGGGGGGGGGGGGGGGAGGAGAGAAAAGAGCAAGGTCTTCATGCTACTAATGGATCTCTCCCCCACCAAGGCAAACTAGGAACGCCAACAGTCAGACAAGGAATGCCTACAGCCAGCAGCAAAACTGCAGGGACACTGAGCACCCCTATCAAAAAATATCAGGCATTTTACATATAAAATATGCATCCTATTTAAAGGTACCTTTTCCCGAATCTTAAAAAAAATAAAAAATAAAAAATAACACACCGGACTGAAAAAAACATGAAAGGATGTAGAATCGGTAAAAGGAAATAAATTTGTTGTGTGTACGGGGCATTAATGCATGTACAAGTATGTGACCAAAATCTAACTGGACAAAGTATAAATAAGATATATGAGCAATCATTGTAATTATGTAAATAATCTTCCATAAGCATCAGTGCCTGAAAATCCACCAGTGGCATGATAAGTGTAAGGCCGCGTTCACACGGCGGAAATTATGTGTAAAGTTTCCATGCGGAATTCTGCCTAAATTTATTGCCCATTAACTTTAATGGGATTTCTCAATGTCAATCACACAGCAGAATTTCCGCATGCGGAATTCCGCTGCTGAAATTCTGTTTTTCACGGTCCAAAAAGTATAAATCTGGTCTTATATTTTTCCAGACTTTGGCTGTGGAGTCGCATTGAAGTTAATGGGGCTGACTTTCTGCCGAATTTGTGTGGAATTCACGTGGAATGCAGATTGTGTGGAATCTGCACATACTATCACTGTTCAGTTAAATAAAATCTATCTTTTTACTGAGATGGTGAATCACGCAGAATCCATGCGGACATTTCTGCACGAATTCTGCACAAAATTCATTTGTTTAAAAACTGCAGAATTCTGAACCGAACAAATGCGGATGCAGAATTCATGAACGTGACCTAAGGGCTCATTCCCATATGCCCCACAAGCCGTCTTAGTTTCCCTCTGATGTTGTAGAAAAACAATGGATGGAAACTGATGCCAGAATCTCATTGTTGCCTGGGGTTGTTCCTGGCATTTGGTGTAACGCCAGTTGTCAGTTGTTATGCCAAACTGGTCCAAACGCTGCATAGGAGAATGCATCTTGCAGAGTTTTCCTATCCAGCTGACATGCCGGATGACATGTAAATGTCAAGTTAAGTAACTTTGTACATACTATGTATGTTTTGCATACTTTATTTAGTTTTATATTGTATTTCTCTGTTTAAAGAGAAAATAAAAGATGTTTGACAACAGTGATCTAACTGTATATATCCCTAAGTCTCATTGTCAGCTTCCCATAGTGTACTGCAGTCTGTACCAGCTGACTTTAGAATTTGGGATGAAGCATAGTACCACCAGTGAGGTTCCATAGTTTTATGGCATAGGAGCGAGGGATACCCAGTAACTGTGGGGCATCAACACCTAATGGAATAACTGGGTTATCGAATATAGGGGTTGGGGTAAAAGAACAGTGGAGAGACTCAATGGAGTGGCTTGTCCATCCCAGAAGCCCAAAATTTTGAAGGCGATATAAAGACAAGCAGAAGACTTGGATCTGTAAGTTGGAGAAAGTCAAAGTGTATCTGGAGTGATCCTGCTCATATCATTCCCACAAATACCCACTGTTTAGAGCCACTATGGTGGAATGAATGAAGTATATATATGACCAGCAATGTCACCTATCATATCTGACTAGTCACCTAGTATATCTGACAACACAAGGTCACCTATTAATTTAGGCTGGAATAAAGGAGTACTCTGATGGAAAACATTTTTTTTTATTATTAACTGGTGCCAAATAGTTAGAGATTTGTAAATTACTTATATTTAAAAATCTTGATCCTTTCAGTACTTATTGGCAGCTTTATGCTGCAGAGGAAGTTGTATGGTTCTTTTCTGTCTGACCACAGTGCTCTCTGCTGACAACTCTGTAAGGAACTGTCCAGAGCAAGAACTGTCCCTGACATGGAAAAAGGTGGCAGCAGAGAGCACTGTGGTCAGACAGAAAAAAACTATACAAATTCCTGTGGAGCATACAGCAGCTAAGTGCTGGAAAGATATTGAGATTTTCAGAAGTAATATAGAAGTAATTTACAAATCTTACAAACTTTCTGGAACCAGTTGATTAGAAAACTTTTTTTCCACCAGAGTACCCCTTTAAGTAGTTATAGCCAAGTTGAAGAGAACCTCCTGCTCATACAAAGCATGTTATAATGGATTATAGCTCCAAAAAATAGGAAAGGGGGAGCATATTTAATTATGAAAAACTTAGTCCACAGTGCTGAACAGGGATTATTATCACTACTGTTACAAAAGTCCCTGGTGGTCTGTTGATTTATCATCTGCGAGTAACTCTATTACTTTATCCTCTTGTAACTCTCTAAGCTCTCCATGCATGCCTTGGCTGCATTTTATTGTTTTGATCTAATTTTGTTTCTATATTACGTCATTACCCACTACTGTTAATTGACCCCTGAGGACATTAAACACTGGCCCTGATTTACTATTGACTGACATGTTTTGTCAGGTTGTGCACCAGATTCTGGCGCATTGCACCCGAATTTGCGCCAGAATTGAAAAAAACCCGACTAACTCTCCATTTTACAGAGAAAACCCAAAAAAGGACACACACGTAGACTTGATTTTCCCTCCCCATATGCATATCCTTACATTTATCAGTGTTAAATTTCATTTTCCACTTCTCAGCCCAAACCTCCAACCTATACAGCTTAATCTGTAACAATGCAGTGTCCTCTATTGTGTTAACTGCATTGTAAAGCTTAGTATCATCTGCAAAGATTGATACTTTACTAAACAATCCCTTAACAAGGGCATTATAATAAGGAGAATAAGATCCTAAACTGACCCCTGCGATACCCCACTAGTAAAAGTCACCCAATCAGGGTTGCTGTATTTTCATTACTTCTGTGGGTGGCATATGCTCCTATTGTGGCATGTTTGCCCTATTAGAGAATGGTTCTCTTGCCAGCATGATTCTTGTGACCATTCCTCTTTAAAGGAGTAGTCTGGTGGAAAACATTTTTTTAAATCAACTGGTGCCAGAAAGTTAAACAGATTTGTAAATTACTTCTATTAATTTTTTTTTAAACCTTTCAGTACTTATTAGCTGCTGAATACTACAGAAGAAATTATTTTCTTTTTGTTACACAGAGCTCTCTGCTGACATCACGAGCACAGTGCTGTCTGCTGACATCTCTGTCCATTTTAGGAACTGTCCAGAGCAGCATATGTTTGCTATGGGTATTTTCTCCTACTCTGGACAGTTCCTAAAATGGACAGAGATGTCAGCAGAGAGCACTGTGCTCGTGATTCAGCAGAGAGCTCTGTGTTACAAAAAGCAAAGAATTTCCTCTGTAGTATTCAGCAGCTAATAAGTACTGAAAGGTTTAAGATTAAGTTTTTCACCGGAGTACCCCTTTAATATCTGTGTGCCAGTGGATGCATTGCATGTGGCCAGCTGTAAATTTTCTGTTATTATAAAGAAATGGTATATTTGTACAGTAGGAATGGCATGATGGACTGTTACCTTCACTGTGTGAGAATATGTGTGCTTTATGATTGCTTTTATTACCTACAATGCATCATGGGAGTTGTAGTTTTTGTTTCAGCCCATAAGTAACAGATAAAGCATGCACACAATGTCATAGATTATTTTAATGGACAAAATGGTTTAGACAGTGCGGCTTAAAGTATAGAGCAGTGCAGGTGTGCCGTCCAGCCGGGATTTATGGCCAGTCATTTCTGGCATTTTATCCAATCAAGAAACAGCATTTTCTCTCTTTTCTCTCCCCAATTTATAAATATATGTACACATGTGTTTATATATGTGACTTCTGAGAGATAGCCATCATAAATCCTGCATCCGCTCTAATCGCCGCCATAAATAACTTCCTGAAATAGCCATTAGTCCAGGACCGGTCTGGTTGGTATAGCAACCAGCTGCCCGAGGCTGGAGAACTACGAGGAGAAGATTAGAGGCTTCTGCCTAAACAATCCTTTTATAAAGTGCCAGAGAATAGTAGAAAATTGAACCTTGTACGGTGTATTTGAAGCATCTCTGTTGGGCACACATTTACAATGAGGCACGCCACGATTTACTTTTAGGTATTATGTCACATATCAATGGTATAAATATTACCAATAAAATATTGAAAATGTTTACACCCCAGAAAGGTGCAGTTAACATAAGCATTATTTTTGTGCACTGTGCACGCGTTCCCAGAGAAAGTAGGTATTAGAATTTTTATGTATTAGACTTCGTATTGTATTTTAGCGCTGCACAACCTCTGAATGGTATGGAGCCTATTAACCACACTTAAAGACTTCTATGAGGCTTTTCTCTGCCTCATATTTCATATGTAAATTCTTATTCTATGTGTAAAATTATTTCAAAGGTAAAATCTGTGCCATGATTCTGTGCTCCCTGCTGTCTGATAGCACTCCTCTGTGCTCCCTGCTGTCTGATAGCACTCCTCTGAGCTCCCTGCTGTCTGATAGGACTCCTCTGTGCTCTCTCTCCTGTCTGATAGTACTCCTCTGTGCTCCCTGCTGTATGATAGGACTCCTCTGTGCTCTCTCCTGTCTGATAGTACTACTCTGTGCTCCCTGCTGTATGATAGGACTCCTCTGTGCTCTCTCCTGTCTGAAAGCACTCCTCTGTGCTCTCTCCTGTTTGATAGTACTCCTCTGTGCTCCCTCCTGTCTGATAGCCCTCCTTTGTGCTCTCTCCTGTTTGATAGTAATCCTCTGTGCTCTCTCCTCTCTGATAGGACTCCTCTGTGCTCCTTCCTGTCTGATAGTACTCATCTGTTCTCTCTCCTGTCTGATAGTACTCCTCTGTACTCTCTCCTCTCTGATAGCACTCCTCTGTGCTCTCTCCTGTCTGCTAGTACTCCTCTGTGCTCTCTCTTGTCTGAGAGGACTGCTCTGTGCACTTTCTTGTCTGATAGGACTCCTCTGTGCTCTCTACTGTCTGATAGGACTTCTCTGTGCTCTCTACTGTCTGATAGCACTCCTCTGTGCTCTCTCCTGTCTGATAGCACTCCTCTGTGTTCTCTCCTGTCTGATTGGACTCCTTTGTGCTCTCTCTTGTCTGATAGGACTCCTCTGTGCTCTCTTCTGTCTGATAGCACTCCTCTGTGCTCTCTCTTGTCTGATAGGACTCCTCTGTGCTCTCTACTGTCTGACAGCACTCCTCTGTGCTCTCTCTTGTCTGATAGGACTTCTCTGTGCTCTCTACTGTCTGATAGCACTCCTCTGTGCTCTCTCCTGTCTGATAGCACTCCTCTGTGTTCTCTCCTGTTGGATAGTACTCCTCTGTGCTCCCTCCTGTCTGATAGCCCTCCTCTGTGCTCTCTCCTGTTTGATAGTACTCCTCTGTGCTCTCTCCTCTCTGATAGGACTCCTCCGTGCTCCCTCCTGTCTGATAGTACTCATCTGTGCACTCTCCTGTCTGATAGTACTCCTCTGTGCTCTCTCCTGTCTGATAGTACTACTTTGTTCTCTTTCCTGTCTGATAGCAATCCTCTGTGCTCTCTCCTGTCGGATAGCACTGCTCTGTGTTCTCTCCTTTTTGATTGGACTCCTTTGTGCTCTCTCTTGTCTGATAGGACTCCTCTGTGCTCTCTTCTGTCTGATAGCACTCCTCTGTGCTCTCTCTTGTCTGATAGGACTGCTCTGTACTCTCTCTTGTCTGATAGGACTCCTCTGTGCTCTCTACTGTCTGACAGTACTCCTCTGTGCTCTCTCTTGTCTCATAGGACTCCTCTGTGATCTCTACTGTCTGATAGCACTCCTCTGTGCTCTCTCCTGTCTGATAGCACTCCTCTGTGTTCTCTCCTGTCTGATTGGACTCCTTTTTGCTCTCTCTTGTCTGATAGGACTTCTCTGTGCTCTCTTCTGTCTGATAGCACTCCTCTGTGCTCTCTCTCTTGTCTGATAGGACTGCTCTGTGCTCTCTCTTGTCTGATAGGACTCATCTGTGCTCTCTACTGTCTGATAGCACTCCTCTGTGCTCTCTCTTGTCTGATAGGACTCCTCTGTGCTCTCTACTGTCTGAAAGCACTCCTCTGTGCTCTCTCTTGTCTGATAGGACTCCTCTGTGCTTTCTCCTGTCTGATAGTATACGTTTGTGCTCTCTCCTATCTGATAGTATTTCTCTGTGCTCTCTCCTGTCTGATAGCACTCCTCTGTGCTCTCTCCTGTCTGATAGGACTCCTCTGTGCTCTCTCCTGTCTGATAGTAATCCTCTGTGTTCTCTCCTGTCTGATAGCACTCCTCTGGGCTCTCTCCTGTCGGACAGGACTCATCTGTGCTCTCTCCTGTCTCATAGGACTCCTCTGTGCTCTCTCCTGTCTGATAGGACTCCTCTGTGCTCCCTCCTGTCTGGTAGCACTCCTCTGTGCTCTCTCCTGTCTGATAGGATGATAGGACTCCTCTGTGCTCTCTCCTCTCTGATAGCACTCCTCTGTACTCTCTAATGTCTGATAGGATTCCTCTGTGCTCTCTCCTGTCTGATAGTACTCCTCTGTGCTCTCTCCTGTCTGATAGTACTCCTCTGTGCTCTCTCTTGTCTGATAGTACTCCTCTATGCTCTCTTCTGTCTGACAGCACTCCTCTGTGTTCTCTTCTGTCTGATAGCACTCCTTTGTACTCTCTTCTGTCTGAAAGTACTTCTCTGTGCTCACTGCTGTCTGATAGTACTCCCCTATGCTCTCTGCTGTCTGATAGCACTCCTCTGTGCTCTCTCTTGTCTGATAGTACTCCTCTGTGCTCTCTTCGGTCTGATAGTACTTCTCTGTGCTCCCTGCTGTTTGATAGTACTCCCTTGTGCTCTCTGCTGTCTGATAGCACTCCTCTGTGCTCTCTCCTGTCTGATAGCACTCATCTGAGCACTCTCCTGTCTGATAGCACTCCTCTGTGCTCTTTTCTGTCTGATAGCACTCCTCTGTGCTCTCTCCTGTCTGATAGTACTCCTCTGTGCTCTCTCCTGTCTGATAGGACTCCTCTCTGCTCCATCCTGTCTGATAGCACTCCTCTGTGCTCTCTCTCCTGTCTGATAGTACTCCTCTGTGCTCTCTCCTGTCTGATAGCACTCCTCTGTGCTCTCTCCTGTCTGATAGCACTCCTCTGTGCTCTCTTCTGTCTGATAGCACTCCTCTGTGCTCTCTCCTGTCTGATAGCACTCCTTTGTACTCTCTTCTGTCTGACAGTTCTTTTCTGGGCTCCCTGCTGCCTGATAGTACTTTCCTGTGCTCTCTGCTGTCTGATAGCACTCCTCTGTGCTCTCTCCTGTCTGATAGCACTCCTCTGTGCTCTCTCCTGTCTGATAGTACTCCTCCGTGCTCTCTACTATGTGACAGCACTCCTTTGTGCTCTCTCCTATCTGATAGTACTCTTCTGTGCTCTCTCCTGTCGGATAGTACTCCTCTGTCCTCTCTGCTGTCTGATAGCACTCCTCCGTGGTCTCTCCTGTCTGATAGCACTCCTCTGTGCTCTCTCCTGTCTGATAATACTCCTCTGTGCTCTCTCCTGTCTGATAATACTCCTCTGTGCTCTCTCCTGTCTGATAGTACTCCTCTGTGCTTTCTCCTGTCTGATAGGACTCCTTTGTGCTCTCTCCTTTCAGGTAGGAATCCTCTGTGTTCTTTCCCGTCTGGTAGTACTCCTCTGTGCTCTCTCCTGTCTTATCAGACAACAGACAGCACAGAGGAGTGCAAGCCCACCCTCACTTACTGGACTTTGTCCATAGCTGTGCTTCAGCTTGGACAAAGCCATGATTTTATTAGCCATGATTTCGATAAAAGGAAATACAATTTTCTTATGTATTATATTAGTAAGATTAATGTTTCGCCAAGATGTACAACATATAAAAAGTTTTTGAATCTGACAGTGCCCATTTAAAGGGAATCTGTAAGCTGTATTTGCTGCTAAGGGCTGCAGACACCGTTGGATAGCTGTTAGGGCTCATCCACACTACAGAAATTTAAAGAGTACCTGTCACCAAACTAAAAGTTTAATATATATAGTTCCTTATGTAATTATAAGACTCTTTGCCACTTACTTGCTGTTGAAACCTTTATATGTTTTTTATGTGATTCAAAAAACGTCCACTAGGTGGCTCTGTTCTGTTCCCTGTGCAAGTCAAACAGTTAGTTTGGTCTCCTCCTGGCCTGGCAGGTGACCAAACTCAGGAAGTGCGTGCGGGGCATGGCAAGGCATAGCTCTCACATGATTAATCTCGCGCCTACTGGGGAATGCTCACTTTCTCTTGCCGGGAGCTCACACAATGTGAGAAAGGGGAAAGGTATGATACACAGCTTTTTAAATCTTGAAAAAAAAAAAAAAGTGTAAGGGCAGGAAGGGTGTTAGGAGTAGTTAGGGAATATAATCTGAGTTAGTTTGGAAAATATGGTTTGATGACAGGTACTCTTTAATGAGAGATGTCTACAAGGAATTTAGTGTTGATTCCACCTTGCATCACACTGTCATTGACTTCAATGGGGTTTTCTTTGCTATGTTCACACAGTGAAATTTTTGCATCGGACCGTCTGATAGGGATTCGAATTCTGGCGGAAGATTGAACATGTAAAGTCTTCTGCCAGAATCCGGTAATAAAGGCTCATGAGGCAATGGTACTTAGATTTTTGCTGCTTATTTCCACAATAAATTTAGTGGAAAATAAGTGCTGATTCAGCATTAGTTACCATGGAGCAGAAAGGATGCAGACCCATAGAGAAATTCAATGAGAACATTTTCCTTGTGGAATTTCATACTGTGAACATACACTTAAATGGGTACTCCGCTGCCCTGTGTCGGAAGCTCCGCGTTCAGGGCTGCCCCTCATGACGTCACGTCCGCCCCCTTCGTGACGTCACGCCCGCCCCCTCAGCGAAAGTCTATGGGAAGGGGGCGCGATGGCCGAAGGGGGCGGGCGTGACGTCACGAGGGGCAGCCCTGAACACGGAAGCCCGCACACAGCATCCGGAACAATAAACTTCTGGACGCTGGGGAGCGGAGTTTCCGACACAGGGCAGCGGAGTACCCCTTTAAGGTGTAAAAGTGAACTGTACATTTACTAGAGCTGATGGTTTCCAAAAATCGCCAAGTTTTAAGAAGGCAGGGCCAAGCTTCTGGAGTGCCACAGCCTGCATGCCTCCTTTTTTGCCATCTTTGACTAATGTACAGGGCTGTAGGTGAGTGAAGAGGTGTGTCGGAGGAAGGCACTTCAACAGCTTAGCACCACCTCCTTGACACTTGGCTAGCTGAGAAATGAAAAGACAATTTATGTTTGGCAGCCACCATCAGCTCCAGAAAAGGTACAATTTACCTTTTTACCCTTACAGCTATTCAACAGTGTCTACTGTAAAACTCTTTGCAGCAGACAGAGCTGACAGATTCCCCTTAAAAACTGCCATCATAAAGATTAAAAATCCTTGGTAATGTGCATATCTATATTTTTGTATCGCTGCACAAGGCATGTGAATATAAATTTGTGTCTGGGAAAATGATGCTTTAAAATGTTGATGGTGTGTCATGATCTCTTAACACAGGACAGGGGCAGAGCTGTCAGCCACACTGCTGGAACTCCATTCCTTATAACAGATAGCTGCAAAGCACAGTAAGTCTTGGGGGTAACATAACCAAGACATATACAAAATAAATATTATTTCAAATACTTTCATATGAGAAATATGTCATTATTTAACACATTTTCAAATATTAACCCCAGAATACAAACACAGAGCAAACCCATCTATAGAAAAATAATACACCTTTAATTAATAGCATGTAGTATGTACAAAATTATCTAAAAATAAATATACATCCACACAGAAAAATTCATCCTGGTCTGCATTAAGACACATGGCCACCCAAGTAGGCCACCCAAGTATATAATGCACCCTAAAAGAGCAAGGCTTGTGTCAATTACAGAGCATACTTACGTGAAGAAAACTATCACAGGACCTGCAAATACAACAAAGGAAATTCAAACCAGCAAAAAATGACGTGTGAGTAATACAGGCCAATGAGTCTGTAGGAGCCAGTATTTATGGCCATTATATAACTTGTATAATGGTGCTTTTCACCAGTTTCATTGCTGTTTTCTCCATCTCTACTTTGTAGTTGCCCTTGAGCTAGTGATTAGAGATTAGTTAGTGAGTAGAGATTAGCTGCTATGATTTCTCCCATATACTACACTCACACTGGTGAAGATCCTCCTCCCTTATATCTCTATAGCACTTAGCACACCCTCAGAAGCAGCAGCTGCATGGAAGACATTATAGAACAGGTTGAAGTGGGAGACATTACACTTATTACAAGCTGCAGCAGCCTCTCCATGTGTCTTTCTCTACCTCTGTCTCAATTTCTCTTCTTCACTCTCCTCTTCTTCAATTCTATGAGCAGCATCTCTCCTAATACTTTAGTAAGTTGAGTTTCTCTCATCTCTTAAGGCCAACTTTTGTCATTTTTTTGGAGATAATGAATTTAATAGGAAGGAGAAAGAAGAAAAGGCATGATAAGCATATAAAGGGGCATTTTTCTGAGATAATATATTAAACATTTTCTTATGTTCAGTATCGATTTATGAAAGATTTGTTGAAAGTGCTGTAACCATATAAACCCCTTAAATGGTGCATACAGCATATAAAAGTAATGTAAAAGCTCATCTATGTTCCCTTTTTTATATGAAGTGGGCTGCAGTTCATTTACACAAATTTAGCATATTTTTTTTAGACATATTTGCACTGTTCTTTTGTACATAGCCTGATGGTATAAGCCTCGCAGTTGTCCATAACCCAAGACAGCAATTTGATTGTTTTTTTTGTTTATGATACATTTTCTTTGAATTTCATAACACATCACATTAAACTTCAACATAAAATTACTGAGCGATGATGAAAACATAGACTATATGTAATTAGGTTATATCATAGACCCAAGGCTATATATTTTTTGGAGAGGCTGCTACGTATCAGGGAATAACTTTGTTTCGTTTCTGCTAGCAGCACTTTTGTTGGTAGTAACTAGATTATATTCATTTCAGAACACAGAAAATTGAATTTATTTTGTTTTATTCTTATAAAGTTCTGATACGGTATTGTGCTTTATAAATAAGGATGTGTATGTTACACCTAGATTTGTGCTGTCTGTCTCCATTGGAGGTGAACAGTTTTTCCATACAGAAGTTTACAATTACATATAGGGTGTTGATGTATTCAGGAGAAATTGTGTAACACATTTTGTGGGGCTTTATCTCCTATTACCTCTTGTGTGAAAGAAAAATTTAGGGAAAATGTTGTGGGACAAATGCAATTGTCATGGCCCAATGTTAAAGTGTACCTGTCAGATCCCACAGAAAAAAGAAAACTGTTATTTACTCAGTACCTTTTTTCTTTTCAGGTTCCTGGCATCCGGTGAAAGTTTCTCGTCGCTCCACTTCCAGTTTTGTCCGTGAATTTCCACCATCTCTGGGATTGTCCGGAACATCTGCGAGGCCCTGTGGGATTGCCTTCTAGAAGACTTTCTCCCCTATCCATCACCAGAACATTGGCTTGGCATTGCAGAGAAGTTCCAGGCAGTCACACAGTTCCCAAACTGTGTTGGAGCCATCGACGGGAAGCACATAAGGATCCAGAAGCTGGTGCACACGGGGTCGGAGTATTACAACTACAAGAAGTTTTTCTCCACCATTCTTATGGCCATTGCGGATGCGCAGTACAGATGCATCGCTGTGGACATCAGGTCATATGGAAGAACCAACGACTACCGTGTGTTCAAGACATCTGCCATGGTGAGGAGGATCTACTCTGGTGAGATGGGACTTCCTGAAGCAAGGCCCTTTCATGGGACTGATGGACCTCCAATGCCCTTTGTTTTTGTTGGGGATGATGCCTTCCAGATCTGTGCCAACTTGCTGAAGCCTTACTCCAGCCGAGGACTCGATGAACGCCAGCGGATCTTCAACTACAGACTGTCCCGTGCCAGACTATATATGGAGTGTGCCTTTGGAATTTTTGCAAACAAATGGTGGATCTTCACATGGCCAATCCAACTGCACCCGGACGTGGTTGATCAGGTTGTTAAGGCAGCTGTTCCCATGTGACTTCAGGGGTGTGAAAGCTTTACTGAGCATGCTCAGTAAAAATAACGTCCGTTATAATAACGTGCATTAACGGGTGTATTTACTAACGTCCGTCGCCCATAGACTTTAATGTTAAAAATAATGTCTGTTAATTTACATGTTTTTTGTGACAGAAGAAAAATTTGTGCATGTCACGTTATTTCTCACATCACAACTAACGTTCGTTAGTCATGACGTTAGCTATAACGGGTGATAACGTTAGCTATAATGGGTGATAACGGGTTAATGAAAAAACCCATTGACTTCAATGGGGTTGTTTAACGTGCGTTAATAATTATTTTTAAAACGTACGTTTATTAACGGGTGAACTTCATAGTGTGAAAGCACCTTTAGATCTTCCCAAATTAGTGCAAAGGTTTAGTGCTAAAAGTACAGTGGTTTTTTTATGTATACATTTTCTATATGTTTCTATATAATTCATGTGTGTCATCCTTAGGCAGTCCTGTAATGCTGGGACTTGCAGTTTTGGAATAGTTGGAGGGAAAGTGTTTGAATAACTCTTTTTTCTACAGCAGTTTTGCCTTTAGCTGTAGGCCTACAGCTTTTGCAAAACTACAACTACCAGCATGCCCAGACATCCTTTGACTGTCCAGGCATGCTTGGATTTGTAGTTTTGCAACAGCTGGAGGCACATGTTTGGTAAATCTCTGTGTTACAGCAGTGTTGCTGCAGGCTGTGTTCCTCCTTCAGCCTTGTCCATCAGCCATCTTGTGTCCATGACCCTTGGACACGCTCATGCTTCTGTGTCCCAGGAGGTATGGGGGCCCCTAGTGGTGGGATTTTCTAAGGCAAATTTTCAAAATTTGAATTTTTTTTTTAAGAAGTATATTAGAAAAACTATTATTTTGCCAAGATGTACAACGTATAAAATGTTTTTATATCTGACAGTGCCCATTTAAGAATTTCTATGTAACACCTGTGGGGTCAAAACTAACACTGTATGCCTAGATAAATACCAAGAGAGGTGTAGTTTCCAAAATGGAGCAGTTTTGGGGGGTTTCCACTGCATTCATACTTTCGGGGATCAATGAAGGTGACATGGCACCTGAAAACTACTCTAGCTGCTCTAAAAGCCATATGGTGGTCCTTCACTTCTGAGGACCCCCCCCCCCATATGGAATGTTTGTGTACTCGGAAGTTTATGATGGGAATCCCTCCGATAATACAAGCGGGCCACAACATATTGGGCACTGAAATGGCATAATTGTGCAAAATGTAAAATTTTTCATGTTTTGCATCAAATTCTGGAAAACTCCTGTGGTGTCAAAATAATTACTACACCTATATATATATATATATATATATATATATATATATAGTTATCCCATTTTAGAGTAGTTTCTAAAATGGGATAACTTTTTGGGGGTTTACATAGTACTGGGACTTTATGGGCTTGACAAATGTGACACAGAGTCTAAAAAATCATAATAAAATCAAGCCCCTAAAATTAGTATAGTACCACATATGGCATATTTCTTCAAATTGCAATATTTGGGTAATACATATTGGAGTTTGTTTTGCTGTAAATCCATGCTGTGTTACAGGATAAAAAAATGATTAAAATGGTAAGCATTTTATGTTTAAAAAAAAAAATAAAAATTAAAAACCAGAAAAAAATGAAAGATACATAGTAATAACAATAATAATATTTGCATAAGAATGGCTTTTGTTAAGTGGTAAATGGCAATCCTCTGCATTTTTTCTAAAATTGAAATACTAATGCATACATACACATAGCCAGAGGGATGCAAAACAACAAAAAAACGGCAGTTTTACCACTAGAAATCAGGGTGGGGAAAATGTCTGGTATTGTGGCACATTACATTAAAGGGGCACTCTGGTGGAAAACATTTTCCAGAAAGTTAAACAGATTTGTAAATTACTTCTATCAAACAATCTTTACCCTTCCAGTACTTTTTAGCAGCTGAATGCTACAGAGGAAATTCTTTTATTTTTGAATTTATCAGTAACTGTCCAGAGCAGGAAAAAATCCCCATAGCAAACCTATGCTGCTCTGTACAGTTCCTGACATGGACAGAGGTGTCAGCAAAGAGCACTGTGGACAAGATAAAAAATAAATTAAAAAATAAAATAATTTCCTCTGTAGCATACAGATGCTAAAAAGTACTGGAAGGGTAAAGATTTTTTAATAGAAGTAATTTACAAATCTGTTTAACTTTCTGGCATCAGATCATTTAACTCCTTAAGGACGCAGGACATAAATGTACGTCCTGGTGAGCTGGTACTTAACGCACCAGGATGTACATTTAAGTCCTATGCATAACTGCTAGCATCAGAACGATGCTCGCGTCATGCGCAGCCAGGGACCTGCCTGTAATGGCGAACATCCGCAATCGTGCGGATGTCCGCCATTAACCCCCCAGATGGCGTCATCAATACAGATCACGGCATCTGCAGCATCACGGTACTTTGAATGGATGATCGGATCTCCCGCAGCGCTGCCGCGGCGTTCTGATCATCCAGCATGGCGGCCGGAGGTCCCCTCACCTTGCTCCGACCGTCTCCAATCATTCGATTGCTAATACTGTTCAGTGCTATGTATAGGACATAGCACTGATCAGCATTATTGGTCATCTTCTGCTCTGGTCTGCGATCGAGCAGACCAGAGCAGAAGATGACCAATAATGCTGATCAGTGCTATGTCCTATACATAGCACTGAACAGTATTAGCAATCGAATTATTGCTATAAATAGTCCCCTATGGGGACTATTAAAGTGTAAAAATAAAAGTAAAAAAAGTAAAAAATAAAAGTGGAAAACCCCCTCCCCCAATAAAAAACGTAAATTGTCCCATTTTCCCTATTTCACCCCCAAAAAGTGTAAATATTTTTTTTATATACATATTTGGTATCACCGCGTGTGTAAATATCCCAACTATTAAAATAAAATGCTAATGATATCGTACGGTGAGCTGCGTGTACGTAAAAAAAAAATGAATAAAAAAAGTATTAAAAGTTTTATGAAAGCAAATATGGTATCAATAAATAGTACAGATCATGGCGCAAAAAATTAGCCCTCATACCGCCGCTTATACGGAAAAATGAAAAAGTTATCGGTCTTCAAAATAGGGGGATTTTAAACGTACTTATTTGGTTAAACAGTTTGTGATTTTTTTAAAGCGCAACAGTAATAGAAAAGTATGTTAACATGGGTATCATTTTAATCGTATTGACCCAAAGAATAAAGAACACATGTCATTTTTACCATAAATTGTACGGTGTGAAAACGAAACCTTCCAGAATTTGCTAAATTGCGGTTTTCTTTTTAATTTCCCCACACAAATACCGTATTTTTCGCCCTATAGGACGCACCAGCGTATAAGACGTACCCTATTTTTAGGTGCAAAATCTAAAAATTTTAAGATTTTGAACCCAATAGTGGTCTTCAACCTGCAGACCTCCAGATGTTGCAAAACTATAACTCCCAGCATGCCCGGACAGCCGTTGGCTGTCGGGGTATGCTGGGAGTTGTAGTTTTGCAACATCTGGAGGTCCACAGATTGGAGACCACTGCATAAGAGGTAATACTCACGTGTCCCCGCCGCTCCGGATCCATCACCGCTGCCCTGGATGTCGCTCCATCGCTGTCGCCGTGTCCCCACTGCTCCGGAACGTCTCTGCTGCCGGCCGGGTATTCTCGCTCTCCGTCGCCGTCATCACGTCATTACGCACGCCGACGCACGTACGCGACGACGTGATGACGAGGAAGGAGAGCGCCGGCCATACAGGGGATCCCTGAATGGAGAAGACACCGAGGAGGCAGGTAAGGTCCCTCCCGGTGTCCTGTAAGCACTAACCCGGCTATTCAGTCGGGCTGTTCGGGACCGCTGCGGTGAAATCGCGGCGGTCCCGAAAAGCCCGACTGAACAGCCGGCTTAGTGTCACTTTCCCTTCAGACGCGGCGGTCAGCTTTGATCGCCGCGTCTGAAGGGTTAATACAGGGCATCACCGCAATCGGTGATGTCCTGTATTAGCCGCGGGTCCCGGCCGTTGATGGCCGCAGGAACCGCCGCCATAGGGGTGTATTCGCCGTATAAGACGCACCGACTTTTTCCCCCCAGTTTTGGGGAAGAAAAAGTGCGTCTTATACGGCGAAAAATACGGTAGTATTTTTTTGGTTGTGCCATACATTTTATGGTAAAGTGAGTGATGGCATTACGACGGACAACTAGTCACGCAAAAAACAAGCTCTCATACTAGTCTGTGGATGAAAATATAAGAGTTATGATTTTTTGAAGGCGAGAAGAAAAAAACGAAAACATAAAAATAAAATTGTCTGAGTCCTTAAGGCCCAAATGGGCTGACTCCTTAACCCCTTCAGGACCAAGCCCATTTTGGCCTTAAGGACCAGAGCGTTTTTTGCACATCTGACCACTGTCACTTTAAACATTAATAACTCTGGAATGCTTTTAGTTATCATTCTGATTCCGAGATTGTTTTTTCGTGACATATTCTACTTTAACATAGTAGTAAATTTTTGTGGTAACTTGCATCCTTTCTTGGTGAAAAATCCTAAAATTTGATGAAAAATTTGAAAATGTAGCATTTTTCTAACTTTGAAGCTTTCTTCTTGTAAGGAAAATGTTTATTACGAATAATTTTTTTTTGATTCACATATACAACATGTCTACTTTATGTTTGCATCATAAAATTGATGAGTTTTTACTTTTGGAAGACACCAGAGGGTTTCAAAGTTCAGCAGCAATTTTCCAATTTTTCACCAAATTTTCAAACTCGATATTTTTCAGGGACCAGTTCAGTTTTGAAGTGGATTTGAAGGGTCTTCATATTATAAATACCCCATAAATGACCCCATTATAAAAACTACACCCCCCAAAGTATTCAAAATGACATTCAGTAAGTGTTTTAACCCTTTAGGTGTTTCACAGGAATAGCAGCAAAGTGAAAGAGAAAATTCAAAATCTTCATTTTTTACACTCACATGTTCTTGTAGTCCCAATTTTAGAATTTTTGTAAATTTTGTAAATTTTTGTAAAAGTGGTAAAAGGAGAACATTTTTACTTGTATTTGTAGCCCAATTTCTCTCGAGTAAGAACATACCTCATATGTCTATGTGAAGTGTTCCGCGGGCGCAGTAGAGGGCTCAGAAGGGAAGGAGCGACAAGGGGATTTTGGAGAGTACGTTTTTCTGAAATGGTTTTTGGGGGGCATGTTGCATTTAGGAAGCCCCTATGGTGCCAGAACAGCAAAAAAACAAAAACAAATGGCATACCATTTTGTAAACTAGACCCCTCGGGGAATGTAACATGGGATAAAGTGAGCCTTAATACCCCAAAGGTGTTTCATGACTTTTGCAAATGTAAAAAAATAATAATAATTTTTACCTAAAATGCTTGTTTTCCCCCAAAATTTAAATGTTTAAAAAGGGTAATAGCAGAAAATACCCCTCAAAATTTTAAGCCCAATTTCTCCCGATTCAGAAAACACCCCATATGGGGGTGAAAAGTGCTCTGCTGGCGCACTACAGGTCTCATTTGGCTTTTTGGAAGCAAATTTTGCCCTGGGGGCATGCCGCATTTAGGAAGCCCCTATGGTGCCAGGACAGCAAAAAAAAAAAAAATACATGGCATACCATTTTGGAAACTAGACCCCTCGGGGAACGTAACACAGGTGTTTCAGAACTTTTGCATATGTAAAAAAAATTTTTTTTTTACCTAAAATGCCTGTTTTACCAAAAATTTTACATTTTTAAAAAGGGTAAAAGCAGAAAATAGCCCCCCAAATTTGTAACACAATTTCTCCCGAGTACGGCGATACCCCATATGTGACCCTAAACTGTTACATTGAAATACGACAGGGCTCCAAAGTGAGAGAGCCATGCGCATTAGAGGCCTAAATTAGGGACTTGCATAGGGGTGGACATAGGGGAATTCTACGCCAGTGATTCCCAAACAGGGTGCCTCCAGCTGTTGCAAAACTCCCAGCATGCCTGGGGTCAACGCCTGTCCGACAATACTGGGAGTTGTTGTTTTGCAACAGCTGGAGGCTCCGTTTTGGAAACAGTGGCGTACCAGACGTTTTTCATTTTAATTGGGGAGGGGGCTGTTTGGGGGTATGTGTATATGTAGTGTTTTTTACTTTTTATTTTATTTTGTGTTAGTGTAGTGTTGTGTTTTTAGGGTACAGTCGCACGGGCGGGGGTTCACAGTAGTTTCTCGCTGGCAGTTTGAGCTGCGGCAGAAAATTTGCCGCAGCTCAAACTTGCAGCCGGATACTTACTGTAAACCTCCGCCCATGTTAGTGTACCCTGTACGTTCACATTGGGGGGGGGGGGGGGGGGGACATCCAGCTGTTGCAAAACTACAACTCCCAGCATGCGCTGACAGACAGTACATGCTGAGAGTTTTAGTTTTGCAACAGCTGTAGGCACACTGGTTGTGTATGACTGAGTTTGTGACCTAACTCAGTGTTTCACAACCAGTGTGCCTCCAGCTGTTGCAAAGCTACAACTCCCAGCATGTACGGTGCATGGTGTACGGTGATTGCTGAGAGTTGTAGTTTGCAACAGCTGGAGGCACACCGGTCGTGAAACACTGAGTTAGGTAAACTGAGTTAGGTAAACAGCTGAGTTTCACAACCATTGTGCCCTCAGCTGTTGCAAAACTACAACTCTCAGCAGTCACCGACAGCCAACGGGCATGCTGGGAGTTGTAGTTATGCAACCAGCAGATGCACCACTACAACACCCAGCATGCACTTTAGCTGTTTGTGCAAGCTGGGAGTTGTAGTAATACAACAGCTAAAGGTACACTTTTCCATAGAAAAAATGTGCCTCCAGCTGTTGCAAAACTATAAGTCCCAGCATGCCCATAAGGGAATGCTGGGAGTTGTGGTTGTCTGCCTCCTGCTGTTGCATAACTACAGCTCCCAGCATGCCCTTTTTGCATGCTGGGAGCTGTTGCTAAGCAACAGCAGGAGGCTGTCACTCACCTCCTACTGCTGCCGGCACACAGGTCAGTCCCTCGCCGCCGCTGCCAACATGGGGAGCGACATGTGAGAGTGCCTGAGTGCTGTTCACTTGAATGGGCTGAGATGCAGTACCAGGACCAGCCACATTAATATGGACATTGCTGTGCCACTTGGGACTACTACTGATCCTAGTAACTAAATATAACTTGTATCAGTTACCCAGGTTTTTATTATTTTTCTTTTTTTTTTTTTGCAAATGACATCAAGAGGATTAACATGTTACTGAAATAAAGAAAATAACCAAAAATCATTGTCCACCGTTTTACTTGAAGATCACTTGGCCATTAAAAGGTTACTGTATTTGAACACAGTCCAGGAACTTTATTGCTGAGGTCTAACTTTTTTGGAACACTATATAAATTTCTCTGAAGTCGATGTTTTGATCAGGAAACTCATGTAAACCGCAGCAGTAACCATAACCTGAGGAATATTTTCTTTAGTGAGGAGATGAGGAAAATGAATGGTGTTAGTGAAATTAATGTGTGAAAGCTTCCCTGTATCTAAAAAACTAGCAGGCTATAGCTTGTAACATTCTGCAACTATACCCACAATTTCTGTATGTAAAAGTGGCGCACATGGAGTTTTTTTTAACAACACATGAATGCACATGAGCCCCAAATGCTAGTGATATTAGCAAATTAGATATAGGACATGATGATGTTATTTACTTGAATACTCAAATGTAGCATGGTATAGAGCATGAAGAGCTGAGCAAATGATATATAGCTCGGGTAAATAATCTGTATATCTTAATGTCATGTATTCATTTAATTCCTGTTTATTCTGATCTTACAAGTCCAGTGTGTGGCCATAATCAGTGATTGAAAGCATTCTGAATATGCATAGCAAGATAGCTGTCAACCGGTAGGTAGACCCACCCACTGGACTCCTAAGCTTAGAATGAGCATGCATGCATTACAAGTTATACTGAATAACACAGTCTTATATACCAAACTGCTTAGCTCCTCCTTCTTTATAACAGGACATTGACATGTTTAGCGTTATCAGGTTCCTTTTAAATTCTCTGGTTCAACAGAAGCAAAAGGGGCGGATAACATTGTGCGATGTTGTGTTATGTTAGCCAGGGGTTTAGTAAATGCCTCCAGGGTGTAATAAGAGAACAGTAAAATTATAGTAAACTGCAATATAGAAGTATTTCAGGGTACTGTACCAGCAACAAGTTTTTAACCTCCTTAGATCCCTTCTCACCATTTATAAGTGGGACAAAAAAGTATTTAGTCAGCCACCAATTGTGCAAGTTCTCCGACTTAAAAAGATGAGAGAGGCCTGTAATGTTCATCATAGGTATACCTCAACTATGCGAGACATAATGAGAAAAAAAATCCATAAAATCACATTGTCTGATTTTTTAAAAATGTATTTGCAAATGATGGTGGAAAATAAGTATTTGGTCAAAAACAAAAGTTCATCTCAATACTTTGTTATATGCACACACGTTTTAAAATTGCCCCCCTCTTTTGTCATTGGCCCCCCATGTGCCCCCCCCCCAAATATGAATGTATATATATATACCTTAAATAAACATAATTGCTGTTGCTGCACTTGTAAATGTCTAAACAAATAAAATGTAACATTATTTATCCCACATAATGAACATCATAAAAGAAAAAAAAAAACAATGCCAGAATTTTTATTTGCCCACACCGCCTTCCAAACAACATAGATATAAAAATGATTATTTATCCTAAACTAGTACCAATAAAAACCACAGATCGTCCTGCCAAAAACAAGTCCTCACACAGATGGAGAAATGAACAAGTTATAAGGGTTGGAATATAGCTATGGAAGGCAAGTTTTTTCTTAACTTTATTTTATTTATAAAAAGCAGTAAAACATAACTAAATAAATTTGGTTTCACTGTAATCGTACTGAACCACAAAAGTTAACAAGACATTTTTACGCAGAGTAAAAGTCATAAAAGCAAAACCTCCAAAATATGGCAGAACTGTGTTTTTTTATATACTGTTCCAATGTGTCACCTTTGAGAACTCTTCATCTATTTTACATTGTACAACCAAGCACTCTGCTTGATTTTGACTGTGCAGCATTTGCAGAGTTTTTATTAAAGGGGTTACCCACCATAAGGTGTCTTTAGTACTTACCTTCCAGACAGTAATGGACATGCTGTTACACTCTGCGCTCCGGCCAGACACGCTGGCTGTGAGCGCATTCCCCCTTTCTCGTCTGCCTGCCTACAGACCTCCTGCTTGATCCTGACTACACACCTGTGCTGCCTGCCCTGACCTTCTGCTATCCTGACCTCGAGTTGCCATATCCTTCCTTTGCCGCCGCAGCAAGACCATCCTGCTTTGCGGCAGGCTCTGGTGATAACCAGCGGCACCTTAGATTCCGCACCCTGGCCTTGCCCGAGTCATCAGCCACACAGGTCCAGCGGATCTACTACCTCCAGTGTTCCAGTCCACTAACCGTGAGTCTTACACATGCTTAGGAAGGATTCGTGTTTATCTTGGGGCTAAATGGCTGTGTTGTGATTTCACCATAACGTACTAGTACCATAACGTACTAGTACTAGTCACGCTGTCACTTTCTTTTTGTGGAATGGCTAGTTCCTGTTGGAGTTCCCTTCTTCCAACTGCAAATCCCAGGACCCCTTGTTTGTAAGTGTGAGGTTCCTTGCATGCTGTGCGGTAAACTACAATTCCCTGCAGCCCTTTAGAGAAGGATCTCCATCCCACCCAGTGGTTGCTCCACCCATTAAAGCAAAGACAAGCTTCCTTTCAACACCTGACTAGTGATGTAATGTTTTGGGCCTCACTGCAACCTGGGAAAACGTGAGCTAACTCTTATTTTGTATGCTGCGAAAAATGAACATCGGGCAAGGATCACATAAGAATTGTGAGATAAGCCATCACACACAGGTACAGAAACTTTATTATGAACTACACTAACTTTTCTATAGCACAGTAAAATAAAAAATATATACTGAAATACCCCTTTTAGCTTGGGGTTGCCTGCCTAAACAGTGTCATTGTGATCAGTCTGGAGCTTTTGACATATTCTTCTGAAAGGACAATTATCTTCTATTATATTAACTGTTAAAGGGTCAAAATATTATTACAAATCCTGAAAGTAAATCCAGTCAATTCAATCTGACAGAAGGATAGCATAGGGGCTGTCTTGTAAAGCCTCCCAACATTCCTAAGTATAGGCCGCACAGAGATTATACACTCAGACGGCTGCACCATCTGAGAATCCTTATTAACCCTAATCTGACTTAATCCTTACAGTTTGCAGACTGTACTGAGACTGTTCATTCTCCCACCTGCTCTTCCAATGCTTCTCCCACTAAAACATCTGTTGTTGCATAGCAGTGAGTTGCTGATACTTTTATATGTTTATTTGTAAATAATAAGTCATACTAATAATTACCTGCTCCAAGAAAGTGTAGCTGGATACCCCTGTTCCAAGAAACGAGTGGTCAGTTCCTGAGCCTGTGTGAGATAAGTGTCTCTATTGTTATTAATTCTCTTAATACCGACACATTGTCCATAGGGAATGCTTTTTTGTTTTAGGGAATGCCATGTTGATATCGTTAACAGTGTTAAGGTAAGATACAAATGCCGAAAATTCGTCTTCACTTCCGTCCCAAATTATAAAAATGTCATCAACAAAACGCAAAAAAAAGTTTAATGTGCCCAATAAAGGGGTTGGCGGAAGTGAAGACAAATTTGCGCTAAAAAAACTGACAAAAAAATATTCGCATAAGTACAGGTGTGATAAGCTTGTGGGGGTGTAGGGTATATGGGGTGTAGCTGTGCAGTGACTAAAGGGTGTTTGGTTAACCCTTAACAGTCATGACACCAGGGTGAGGGCTCCTCTGTATATACTTGTCCTATCGCCACCCGTCCCAAGAGCCATAGGGAGGGATAATAAATGATTGTCCACAACAGGAGGTTTCAGAAAACTGTCGGAACTTTTACTGCAAGTTTTATGCAGAGTTAAACAGGAACAGTCTTTGTAGAAGAAGAGTCTATTAGGATCCTGACAGTTGGTTGGGACCTTGTGAGTTTTAAGCTCAGGAGAGTTATATGCGCTGTTCCGCTGGATTTAGGGGATTGAGTTTAGGTCCAGCAGTCATGCAGACTTTAGCAGGGAGTTGTATTGTAACTCACGATTTGGTAAGTTGCGGTATTGTCAGGCTTCGGCCTGGTCTTGTCTTTGAAAGTTGCACGTATCTCTCCTCTCTGCTAGTCCGGAACCCAAGAGAGCGAGGATTGGCTGGCAGCTCCCTTATATGGGCAGGGGCTGGCCTTGAGCTCATTGGTCCATACCATCTGTCAGTCACTTTACACAAGGAATTATGATCTAAACATGTGACCACACATGTGACCTAAGAAGGTCCTTTAGCATACCCTAAGAGAATTAGCATTAGTCACATAACCGAAGGTCCTGCAACACTATATACACAATTAAATATACACACACAAACATCTCAAAATTACAGAAGAAAGAGGTGACTAGGGGCTATCCCACCAGGAGAACCCTAGTGGAATGGAGTAACTCTGGATTTGGGGACCACCATACAAGGTATGGTATACTATACCGTACCGGGACACCACAAACCCCCTTACTTAAGATAAGTCGACCTCGACGTCTGTCCCCTAAGGCAGAGGGACGAAGTGAAACAGTTGCTTTTTAACAGTCCTGGGCATAATTCTTCAAATGTCCATTATTCAGGCTGTATGAACACAACAAGATTATTTAACTTTTGAGGTATAAACATAAGTACAGATAAACTCACGAACAAGATTATGCTGTTCACGAATTTAGTGACAGGATGACACTAGAAGACATTAGATACATCCTAACACTTTTACTCACTTTATTTTCTCTTTCTATTTTCTCTGACTGACTAGAAACATTATAAATCTCACTTGAAACATTTTTCTTTTCTTTTACCACATTTGTTACCTGTTTAGTACACTGAAGTTATACTGGCTTGCCTGTGGCTGTCTACCAATAACTAGCTACTAGGGTCCATTGGCTACATGCTCTTATCCCTAGAACTCAACAGATAAACCATACATAGGTTACCTTCTGACCAGGAAGAGCATCCTGAACACGTATAGAGAAGATAGTTAGTATACATAACAGTGGCAGGAATTGAATAATGACATAGGCTACAATCCCTAAAGTTTTGTATTCCATTACACTAAAGTGACTATTTGATGTACTATGTGTACATGAATTATTTGAAGATTAGTCTTGGTATCTCAAGGGTGGTCTACCCTAAGTAGACCCTTGAGAAGGTGTTAGTGAGGGGTGACAGAAATATTACTCTCAGAGGAGCTGGGAGAGCCACCTATTTACAACTACTACAACACCTATTTTTTTTTTTTTTTTTTTTTTTTTAGGTATACGTGCATAAAGCAATATTTTCATGTACAGTACAAGAACCAGTTACATCTGGTTCAACCTGAGAACAACATTTATTGAAATTACAACAAGTTCCAGGTGCATTCACCTTATAAGTGTAATTAGGCAAGAT
The DNA here is from genome assembly GCF_029499605.1 of Hyla sarda. Taxonomy (NCBI): domain Eukaryota; kingdom Metazoa; phylum Chordata; class Amphibia; order Anura; family Hylidae; genus Hyla; species Hyla sarda. The sequence continues at coordinate 111,015,344 of NC_079190.1, read as the reverse complement.
AATAATATAGGTTATATACATCTGAACAGACGCGCAAGGATCATCAGTCCACCTGTACTAGGAGTCCATAGAACATGGCTAGCGCATTTAGCCGGGCACACACTTACTAATCTCCTAAGGGTTAGAAGTCTCTTGACCCAAGGGTCAGGCACAAGCTTGGTGGTTGCATGGATAACTCGAACTGTCTTTGCAAAGTTCTGCTAGGTGCTTCCTTAAAGGGGTACTCCGGTGAAAACCTTTTTTTCTTTTAAATCAACTGGTGGCAGAAAGTCAAACATATTTTTAAATTACTTCTATTAAAAAATCTTAATCCTTCCAGTACTTATTAGCTGCTGAATGCTACAGAGAAAATTCCTTTCTTTTTGGAATACTGATGACATCACGACCACAGTGCTCTCTGCTGACATCTCTGTCCATTTTAGCAACCATGCATAGCAGATATATGCTAAGGGCAGCATGGTGGCTCAGTGGTTAGCACTGCTGCATTGCATCGCTGGGGATTTGGGTTCAAATCCCACTAAGAACAACAATAAATAAAGCATTATTATTATTCTAAAAACATCAGCAGAGAGAACTGTGCTCGTGATGTCATCAGAGAGCATTCCAAAAAGAAAAGAATTTCCTCTGTAGTTTTCAGCAGCTAATAAGTACAGGAAGGATTAAGATTTTTTAATAGAAGTAATTTAAAAATATGTATAACTTTCTGCCACCAGTTGATTTAAAAGAAAAAAGATTTTCACCGGAGTACCCCTTTAAACAATTTCAACAGTCTGTGGAGACAAAACTAAGATTAAACATAAATGGCAACCCTTAGAAAAAGCTCTTTCGGTGTCGTCTGGCTCCTCTTGCAGAACCTCTGCCCCTCTTGACTTCAGAACTGGGCAAGGAGTCCTTGACGGGGTTGATAGTGGTGTCCGACACCATATTAGAGAGGGTAGAGTGGGACACTGAAGGGTTAACATTGACCATGTAATTAATGGCCGCTGATGACGATGCCAATGGCACAATAGTTGGTGCCGGTTGAGCCGGCCCCACCTCTTCGTCCGGAGTGGGCCACGGCACTTTCGTTGGTGCCTGGTGGGCAGGTGGTGCCTGGTGGGCTGGGAGTAGGCCTAGGCACTGTTGTTGGTCCCGCAGTTTAGGCCTCAACTCCTCAATAGGAGTAGGCCTGGGCACATCACAAGGCATAGGAACATCCAGATGCTGTGGAGGAATACCTTTGTCGTGAGAGACAATGGGGATTGACCTCTTCAGCCTCAGTCCATGCGGATCCGCCTCCCTGAAGATTACCCCCAGAGGGGTGGCCGGCCAGTCATCGTCGCCATCGGGCAATGGGGGTAGTTCAGCGACAAGTCGGCAAGTTTTTGGAACAGTTGGGCTGCGACCGTTACAACTTTCCGTTGCTCCGGAGCCATCTTGGTACTTTCGCCATGTGGAACACTGCTCCCCGCCATGTCTGTACTCTCCTTCTCTTCCTCATGCAGACTGAAGAGGTCGCTGTGCAGGGCTCCTTTTATAATGGGCTTCTCCAAAATGGCTGCCGGCTGGAAGGACGTCATCAGTGCAGCCCCGACTTCCGGTCCCCCGGCAAACAACAGCAGTGAATCTAAGTTCCCCTTTGGCTGTGACACATTTATTTGGTAGCCACGCCCAGGGGCGGGTCATGGCGCAGCGCAGGTTTTTTTCCGCGCGCTTCTCTGGCAGCGAATTAACTCTTGCAGTGCTGACCACATCAGAGGATCGTAGCATGTATTCACCTTGTACATTACACATCCTTGCAGCCAATAAATCTTCACCTCCCGCTTACTTTTTGTGCGCACTTTTTGCACACAGTACTATAAACACAGTTCTGTACACTTGAATGCGATTCACAGTACATAAATAAAGTTCTTTACATGGGGGGAGTACTCTGTTAATGGTGGCAACAGCTGTAGGCACACACCCTTATCCTGTTCGTGATGCCAAAAAGCTATGTGGTAAGCTTATGGGGGTGTAGGGTATATGGGGTGTAGCTGTGCAGTGCCTAAAGGTTGTTTGCTTAACCCTTAACACTTGTGACGCCAGGGTGAGGGGTCCTCTGTATATACTTGTCCTATCGCCACCTGTCCCAAGAGCCATAGGGAGGGATAATAAATGATTGTCCACAACCGGAGGTTTCAGAAAACTGTTGGCACTTTTACTGCAGGTTTTATGCAGAGTTAAATAGGAACAGTCTTTGTACAAGAAGAGTCTATTAGGATCCTGACAGTTGGTTGGGACTTTGTGAGTTTTAAGCTTAGGAGATTTATATGCGCTCTTCCGCTCGATTTAGGGGATTGAGTTTAGGTCCAGCAGTCATGCAGACTTTAGCAGGGAGTTGTATTGTAAATCACTACTTGGTAAGTTGCGGTATTGTCAGGCTTCGGCCTGATCTTGTCTTTGATAGTTGCACGGATCTCTCCTCTATGCTAGTCCGGAACCCAAGAGAGCGAGGATTGGCTGGCAGCTCCCTTATATGGGCAGGGTCTGGCCTTAAGCTCATTGGTCAGAAGGAATAATGGTCTAAACATGTGACCACACACGTGACCTAAGAAGGTACACAATTAAATATCCACACACAAATATCACAAAATTAAAGAAGGAAGAGGTGACTAGGGGCTATCCCACCCGGAGAACCCTGGATTTGGGGACCACCATACAAGGTACGGTATACTATACGGTACCGGATACCACACAGGATACCGGAGTACCCATCGCAGTACCATTTTTCTGGGCATACCGTCTACCATCGGAAAGGTATTATTTTGCCAATAAGACGAAGATTTGTCTGTGAATGAAAGGCACTCTTGGATATCCTGTACACCCGCATCATAAGGGATGCGGGTGTACATGGCTCTCCACATCAATTGATGCCAGTTTGTATTGTTCACACCAGGCAAAATCATTGAGAGAAGCAATGAGGTCAGTAGCATCTCTCAAAAAATAAGGTAACTGTTTAAGGATGGGAGACAAAGTCCAATCTAGGAAAGCCCGGGGGTTGTCTCAGTGACTTATGAATTTTGGGAAGCATGTATAGATAAGGTTTTCTTGGGAATCGAGGGATGAGTTTCTCAGCCATTTGTTCAGATAATAACCCTTTCTCATCAGCTCTTCTTAGCATTGATCTTAAGTTAGTAATAATCTTTTGTGTTGGATCTCCAGTAAGTGTTTGATATGTAGCAGTGTCATTTAGCTGCCTATAAATCTCATAATCATGATCTTCCTTTTTTCAGATCGCAACAGACCCCCCCCCCCCCCCTTATCAGCCTTTGCTATGCAGACATCTTCCCTGCTTACTAATGCTGTAAGTTCTTTCCTTTCTTTGTCAGATAGATTAGGTACAGGTTCAGGATGCTTCAAAGCCTTTACCTCGCGCAGAACTGTTTTACTAAAAATATCAATTGGACTGCAAGGGATTGTAGGGGGATTAAAGGTAGATTTATTGCCCCCTCGAAAAGGTTCAGATTCCACAGCCATGGGCGAGGCAAAGCAGAAGTCACCCTCAGATAACTCAACTAACATTCTAGTGCAATCTATGTCATTTTGTGTAAACTCCCTAGATACAGAAAAACCCAAGGGACAGAAAACTTCTTTAAGTTCAATTTACGTATTGCCCTGAAAACATTGATCTCAAATTGCTCAAGCTTGAAGGGCTCAGAGATACCAAAATTTGACCCTTTCACCAAAGGGAAAAACAGGATTCGCTCAGGGCGATATCAGTAAGATTAGTAATTAGTGAATTGTGCTCATAAAAGTAATATGTTAACCGATTCATGTCCATTTGGCAACTTCAGATGTGGAAATTGCTCTTTATGCCAGGATAATATTGCCAGTAATACCCTGAAATTAGGTAGTGAATATATACAAGTGAGACAGTTTATAACTTGTAAAACGACCTATGTGGTATATTGTCTTCTTTGTCCTTGCGGCTTTTTTTTTTCTGTCGGGATGACAAAGCGACAAATGATCGTCGGAATTAATGAACACTTTCACTCCATACAGTCTGGAGTAGGTGTCTTAAAATGAATACACCATATGGGACAGGTCCATGCAAGCGATACTTCATGTTTAAAATTCACCGGCATCGAATGGGTTGATATGCCAGATCGGGGCAGAGATAGACATGCAGCACTCATGCAAGCAGAAGCCCGTTGGATCAGGAGATTAAATGGGATGGGCCCACTTGGCTTTATTGATAAGAATGAATTATGAGTTTTCATATGAAATAGTAACAAGCTGAGAAAGATTTGGTTTTAAGCATTGTTTGTTTATTGCACATGTCACTTTTATCTGCATTTTAATGTATTCACACTTACCTGTCTGTATTCATTATCAGTGATGTTACCTGGTGCATTTAAATGTGCTGCCACGCAATGACATCAGTTTGGAGCTAGAGGAAGCGCTACACAGCGAAAAATAATTGTTGCTCTTCTTTCTGTTGTCTACCCCCGCCTCATGTCTGCACACGAAAACCCTGCTCCTGATCGTGTACTGTGATGTCTATTATGGAATAAAGCTACTAGAAGACAATTTTCTGGGGTGAGTGCTCCATTTTTTCTGCCCTCTCTTTCTGGAAATACTTGATGTGAACTGTATCTTACATATGTGAGCACCCCCATAGTCTTATGCACAAGCCATTCAAGCCTTTTGTTGGAAGCCTTTACCTGAATGTGTGGTTCTCCAAGTGTCTAACATAGAGACAGCAGTGATGGTGTCTAATTTTTGTGTTGATGTATATTAATGATTAACTGTAACTAGTATTGTCCACAAATGTATGTATAGCTGATGTCTTGACAGGTGCAACCCAACTGACAGCGTTTAACCCCTTAAGGACTATGCACGGATGCACGTTCCCACACCTGGACGAGTATACACATCCAAGGATCTCGTGGGTACTGCACACTTCCTTGGTAATTGCTTATAAGGACGTGCCAGAGGCACGTCCTGATATGCTGCCTGACAGTGTAAAATTGTCAGGCAGCATAAAACTGCAATGCTTTGGGATACTAATTATTCCAAAGCACTAAAAAAAGTGAAAAAAAGTGAAAAAGGAACAAAAAAAGGGTAAAAAAAGGGAATAAAATACTTTAATTAAATTAATTAATTACATAAATAAATATACATACAAAATGTGTAGCGCCGCACGGAGCTGCTGATGCCCCGCCGGCACAATAGTTAGAACCCTGCTGTGGCTGAGTAGCTCTGTGTATCCACTCATAGTGGCGGATTTCCCCCCTGGCAGTCATGAGTGGACACACTGAACTGCATTGGATAAGTGGGCGCATAAAGCCAGAAGTGGCTGCAGTGAAAAGCTCATACTTGTACCTTAAATTCGAGCTGGCGGTCCTCCGCCAGGCGAGATAGCACCTGTTCCAGCCCCTGGCTTTCAGCCCCCCCCTGACTGAGAAAGTGCGAATGTTTCATTTGATCAGTTATGGTTCATTGTTATCGCTCCAAGCTGTTTCATTGGATTCTTGTGATATTTCCACAGGTAATATAATGTCGATGACCGTAGGGCCTCAGTCTTGAAAAGATTACATCGATTTTTTTTATTTAAATGTAAGATTTATACTAGATTCCCAAGTTTAATGTCCCGGTGTTTACCAAGTTTAATACTGTATGACCACAAAACGCAAACTAAGAAGGAGTCACATGGTGGCACAATGAAAGAGCCTAGAGGTGGCAGCAGCATGAGATGACCATAATCTGGCAGAATGACACAGCCTGGAATTGGCGGCAGCAAGAGGAGACCATATAGTGGCTGAATGACACAGCCTGGAGTTGGTGGCCGCATGAGGAGACCATAGGGCTTCCTAATCCCTAGGATTAAAAGATGAATTAAAAAATGTAAATTGAAGATTTAAGGTAGCTAGTGCTAGCATAAAATGTTTTAGGTAATGTCCCAGTCTCAGCAGCATCAGTAAACCATATAGTGCCTGAATGGCACAGCCTGGAGTTGGCAGCAGCAGGAGTAGAACATATAGTGGCTGAATGGCACAGCCTGGAATTGGCGGCAGATGAGGAGACCATATAGTGGCTGAATGGCACAGCCTGAAGTTAGCGGCAGCATGAGGAGACCATATAGTGGCTGAATGGCACAGCCTGGATTTGGGGGCAGATGAGGAGACCATATAGTGGCTGAGTGGCATAGCCTGGAGTTGGCGGCAGCATTAGTAGAACATATAGTGGCTGAGTGGCACAGCCTGGAGTTAGCGGCAGCATGAGGAGACCATATAGTGGCTGAATGGCACAGCCTGGATTTGGTGGCAGATGAGGAGACCATATAGTGGCTGAGTGGCATAGCCTGGAGTTGGCGGCAGCATGAGTAGAACATATAGTGGCTGAGTGGCACAGCCTGGAGTTAGCGGCAGCATGAGTGGAACATATAGTGGCTGAATGGCAAAGCCTGGAATTGGCGGCAGCATGAGTAGAACATATAGTGGCTGAGTGGCACAGCCTGGAGTTAGCGGCAGCATGAGTAGAACATATAGTTGCTTAATGGCAAAGCCTGGAGTTGGCGGCAGCATGAGTAGAACATATATTGGCGGAATGGTACAGCCTGGAGTTAGCGGCAGCATCAGTAGAACATATAGTGTCTGAATGGCACAGCCTGGAGTTAGTGGCAGCATGAGTAGAACATGTAGTGGCTGAATGGCACAGCCTGGAATTGGCAGCAGCAGGAGTAGAACATATAGTGGCTGAATGGCACAGCCTGGAGTTGGCGGCAGATAAGGAGACCATATAGTGGCTGAATGGCACAGCCTGGAGTTGGCGGCAGCATGAGTAGAACATATAGTGGCTGAGTGGCACAGCCTGGAGTTAGCGGCAGCATGAGGAGACCATATAGTGGCTGAATGGCACAGCCTGGAGTTGGTGGCAGATGAGGAGACCATATAGTGGCTGAGTGGCATAGCCTGGAGTTGGCGGCAGCATGAGTAGAACATATAGTGGCTGAGTGGCACAGCCTGGAGTTAGCGGCAGCATGAGTGGAACATATAGTGGCTGAATGGCAAAGCCTGGAGTTGGCGGCAGCATGAGTAGAACATATAGTGGCTGAGTGGCACAGCCTGGAGTTAGCGGCAGCATGAGTAGAACATATAGTTGCTGAATGGCAAAGCCTGGAGTTGACGGCAGCATGAGTAGAACATATATTGGCGGAATGGTACAGCCTGGAGTTAGCAGCAGCATGAGTAGAACATATATTGTCTGAATGGCACAGCCTGGAGTTAGCGGCAGCATGAGTAGAACATGTAGTGGCTGAATGGCACAGCCTGGAGTTGTTGGCAGATGAGGAGACCATATAGTGGCTGAATGGCATAGACTGGAGTTGGCGGCAGCATGAGTAGAAAATATAATGGCTGAATGGCACAGCCTGGAGTTGGTGGCAGCATGAGTAGAACATATAGTGGCTGAATGGCGCAGCCTGGAGTTGGCAGCAGCATGAGGAGAACATATAGTGGCTGAATGGCAAAGCCTGGAGTTGACGGCAGCATGAGTAGAACATATATTGGCGGAATGGTACAGCCTGGAGTTAGCAGCAGCATGAGTAGAACATATATTGTCTGAATGGCACAGCCTGGAGTTAGCGGCAGCATGAGTAGAACATGTAGTGGCTGAATGGCACAGCCTGGAGTTGTTGGCAGATGAGGAGACCATATAGTGGCTGAATGGCATAGACTGGAGTTGGCGGCAGCATGAGTAGAAAATATAATGGCTGAATGGCACAGCCTGGAGTTGGTGGCAGCATGAGTAGAACATATAGTGGCTGAATGGCGCAGCCTGGAGTTGGCAGCAGCATGAGGAGAACATATAGTGGCTGAATGGAACAGCCTGGAGTTGGCAGCAGATGAGGAGACCATATAGTGGTTGAATGGCACAGCCTGGAGTTGGCGGCAGAATGAGTAGAACATAAAGTGGCTGAATGGCACAGCCTGGAGTTTGCGCCAGCATGAGTAGAACATATAGTGGCTGAATGGCACAGCCTGGAGTTGGCGGCAGATGAGGAGACCATATAGTGGCTGAATGGCTCAGCCTGGAGTTGGCGGTAGCATGAGTAGAACATATAGTGGCTCAATGGCACAGCCTGGAGTTGGCAGAAGAATGAGGAGACCATATAGTGGCTGAATGGGAAAGCCTGGAGTTGGCAGAAGCATGAGGAGACCATATGGTGGCAGAATGAGACAGCCTGGAGGTGGCAGCAGCAGCATAAGAAGTCCTGAAAGTTACCCTGAGACAGAATGGTGCTGTGGGTGGGAGTACCAGTACCCAGTGACGAAGGTGGGCGAAAAAAGGTCTGATGCGGAGGAACGTTTGTAACTGGGGAGCAGCACCCTAAATCTGTTTGCCACTATACATATTTGTAAAGTGTTGGTGTGGCACCATGGTCAATCTACTCTCATGCATCAGGCATTGGTGGGTGGAAATCCTGGCTGATCCATGCCTGATTCATCTTCACAAAGGTCAGACTCTCCACATGATTTGTGTACAGACAAGTTCTCCTTGGGGTGAATATGGCCCCCACCGCACTAAACACCCACTCTGAGGGCACACTACTGGCTGGGCAGGACAGCTTTTCCAGGGCAAACTCTGCTAGTTGTGGCCACAAATCAAATTTGGCTGTCCAGAAGTCCAGCGGATCTTCAAGGTGTGTTGGCATAGGCATGTCAAGGTATGCCACCTCCTGCTGGTTCAGGTCCTACTCCAGGTCTACCTGCTGCTGATTAGTGTTGCTCGCGAATATTCGCAATACGAATTTTATTCGCGAATATCGCATATTCGCGAATTCGCGAATATTCGCGAATATAGCACTATATATTCGTAATTACGAATATTCGTGTTTTTTTTTTGTTATTTTTTTTTTCACAGTACACATCACAGTGATCACCCCTCTCTGCTTCCAGCTTGTGTGGTGTAAAGAAGGCTCTAATACTACTGTGTGAGACTGTTGTGCGAATGTTCGCATATGCGAATATTTGCATATGCTAATTTTCGCATATGCGAATTTTTGTACTGCTGATGAGTTGTTTCACTATGCGTGTGAAGTAAGGTACTCATCAGCGACCGTAGACTCAGGTTGCTGCTGATGGAGCTGGTACTACTCCTGCCACCCCACCCCTCCCCACAGCTATGGCAGTGGAAGGTGAGTGCAGAGGGCACCCCCGAGTCAGACCTGCGAGAGGAACTGACTGCGTAGGATGTCTCTATAGTAGGTAAGTTTGTCCTCCCTCTCAGTGGGTGTAAAAAAAGCCCCCATTTTGTGGCGGTAGAGAGGGTCCAATAAGGTGGAGACCCAGAAGTCATCCCGCTGCCGAATGGTGACATTCAGCCGAATTCAGCGGTCACTACGCAAACAAGTGAGCATGCATCGTGCCATTTGTGCAAGTGACTCGGAGGGACTCCCTGCCTCCATCTCCACTGCATACTGCCACAGTGTGTCTGGGTCCTCTGTCTCGCCTTCCTCATAACCCTCTAGCTCCTCTGGCTGCTCCTGCTCTTCCTGCTCCTCCTCTCCTGTCAGATGACTAGAAAAACCGCCCATCTCGTGAAGCGTAAACTGTGCTCCACTGTGCCCCTCCCCCTCCTTCTCTTCCTCCAGTTCAGCCCCCACAGGGCTCATGTGGCCTTGAGATGTAGGCGCCACGTCTCCATTGCCCTGACCAGCCATCATTTCCAACACGTGTTGTAGGAAATGAAGCAGTGGAATGATGTTGTTCATCCCATAATCAGGGTGACTGACTGATAATGTAGCTTCCTCAAAGGGCCTGAGCAAACTGCAGGTGTCATGTATGAGCTGCCAATGGTTGACATTGAAATTACACAGGGGAGTCCCCCTATCTGCTTGGATCATCAAGGAATCTGTGATAGCTTTTCTCTGTTTGTATAGTCGGTCCAAAATATGAAGGGTGGAATTCCAACGTGTGGCAGTGTTGCAAATCAGACTATGTTGGGGGATACCGTTCTCACACTGGAGCTCAAGGAGCACGTGCTTTGCGGTGTACTAGTGGCTGAAGTGCATGTAAAGTGTCCTTCCCATTATTAGGATGTCTTGCAAATGGGGGGAACACTTCAGGAACCACTTGAAAACCAGATTGAACACATGTGCCATGCAGGGCGCATGGCTCAGCCTTCCTTGTCGCAGCGCAGACAAGATGTTCTTGCCATTGTCAGTCACCATGGTTCCCATTTCCAGTTTTCGTGGAGTAAGCCATGCTTAGATTTCTTTATGAATGACATTTAGCAGTTTTTCCCCTGTGTGACTCCTTTCGCCAAGGCAAACCATGTGAAGAACAGCATGACACCACCGTGCCCTGCACACATGGTATGCTGGAGGGGCACTGAAATTTGTCTGTGCAGTGGAGGCAGAGGACAAGGTGGAGGATGAGGAGGCGGAGTCGCACACTGTTGCAGGACCAACAGCCTGAGAGCATTGAGGAGGAAGTGGCGTGACCTGTCCAAGTTGATGTTGTGACTGTGCAGGAACCACATTCACCCAGTGGGCCGTAAAGGACATGTATTGTTCCTGACCATAGTTACAGCTCCAGACGTCAGTGCTGTCATGCTCTTTGGTACACACTGACAGGCTAAAGGACTGGCCCACCTTCTCTTCCACAAAATTGTGCAGGGCTGGTACTGCCTTCTTCGCAAAGAAATGACGGCTTGGCCCTCTCCACCTCGGCTCGGCACAAGCCATCAGTTCTCTGAAAGGTGCAGAGTCCACCACTTGAAAAGGGAGGGACTTCAGCACCAGTAACTTGGACAGGAGCACATTTAGCTTCTTCGCCGTTGGATGAGTGGTCGCATACTGTTGTCTTTTGGACATGGCTTTGCCGATGAATTGCTGGTGGAATGACTGACTATAAGTGTTAGGAGCAGGAGGATCTGGAGTGACAGAAGCAGGGTATGACACACAGCTCCCTTCGGCTGAGGTGGTGGAGCCTTGGCTGGCTGAAAGAGGGAGCGGCGTGCCACTGGGTGATGCAGCAGGCTGGACCACTACATCGGAGCCACGGTTCTCCCAGGTCGCTTTATGGTGGTGCAGCATATGTTGATGCAGGGCCATGGTGCCAACATTGGGACCCTGGAACATCTTGCATGTGGCTATGTTAACCTCCTCTGGATGCTTGATGAAGAACTGCCACACCGCCGAGTAGCTGATTTTCCCACCAACAGTCTGCACTAATAAACTGCTACTGCCACCGTCTCTAGGAACCCCTGTTCCACTAACTCCCAAGAAGGTAGGCTGCCGCAGAGCAGGTGGTCTCCCTCGGGCACATTTGGCTGCAGACTTTCCACTCCTGCCACCATGCTGACTGCCAACCATGCTACCACCTTGCTGGCTCAGCTGCTGCCTCATGGGCAACCTGCAACTCTCTTCTCCTGATGATGATGCAGCTCCTTCTGCACCCGGCTCCCAATTGCGATCGGCTTCATCATCATCAACAAGTGTCTGCACGTCACTGATGTCCTCCTCAGGTTCCTCAACAGTGTTCAGGACCCTGAACGCTGGCAACACCACCTCTCACGTCACTCTCCTCATCACTACTTGCCCGCCTAGCGGAGTAAGTGGCGGATGTCTCCTCCACTTCTTGGCTGGGCAGTAGCTGCTGACTGTCCTCTATTAGAACGTCCTCACTGAATAGTGGAGCTGAACCCACAGCATAAGATACTTCTTTAGGGGAGGGAACAGCATAGGACAGATGCAATGGGAGGACAGGGACTGCTCCAGGGCCATGCCAACTGAGAGTTGTGTCTGAGGAACCCACCGACTTTTGACTGGGAGTGTCAGATGTCACTTGTGAGGAAGTGGATGACCGTGTTAACCAATTGATGACAGCAGATGGGTTGCTGGTCAAGACACAACCGCTAGCTGATACTGGGAGATCAGGCCTCTCGCTGCGACTCCTGCTGCCATTCGCCCCTAGACTGTTGCGACCTCTTCCTGCGCCTGATAAATTTAGGCCTCAGCCACTCCTCAGTGCAAATCCTGGCACTTCTCTGCCTGACATACTTAGTGTGTATATGAGGGGAGTACAATACGCTTCACTACGCTTAAAACAGTATTTGTCTAGAACAGCAGCAGTTATGTACTTTTGGCTGTCCTTTCACAGTATCTAGGCCCTTGACAGATTAACAGGTACAAAATAGTACACTACTTAGATGTAGGTATGTGGTATGCACTTATGAGGGCAGAAAAATGCGCTACAGTATGCTTAAAAAAGTATTTGAGTACAACACCAGCTAGTGAGTACTTTTGCCTGGCCTTTCACAGTATCTAGGCCCTTGACAGATTAACAGATACAAACTAGTACACTATTTAGATGTAGGTATGTGGTATGCACTTATGAGGGCAGAAAATGCACTACAGAAGGCTTAAAGAAGTAGTGGAGTAAAACACCAGCTGGTGATTACTTTTTCCTGGCCTTTCACAGTATCTAGGCCCTTTAAAGATTAACAGGTACAAAATAGTACACTACTTTGATGTAGGTATGTGGTATGCACTTATGAGGGCAGAAAAAAATGTGCTACAGTACACTTAAAGAAGTAGTGGAGTAAAACACCAGCCGGTGATTACATTTGCCTAGCCTTTCACAGTATCTAGGCCCTTGACAGATTAACAGGTACAAAGTAGTACACTACTTAGATGTAGGTATGTGGTATGATCTTATGAGGGCAGAAAAATGCGCTATAGCATGCTTACAAAAGGCATTTTTGCACAACAGAAGCAAAACACAACAGTGCTGCAGCACACAGTCGGTGTGTACTAAACTACTCCCCTAGATGATTACTTTAGGGTGTGTAGTTTAAAAAATGGGCTCACTTCTGGGGGTGTAGTATTGTTCTGTCAACTAGAATGCTTTTCAAGATAAAGTGTGGCTTATGATATCCTGAAAGCCAAATGGCGCTCCTTTACTTTTGGGTCCCACCATGTGGCCATGAAACCAAATATGGCCAAAGCGGGGGTGCTGCCTAACATGGGACAAGCAACGTAATAAAATTTGGTTTCCCTTTTTATTAATTTCAGAAGCTATTTTTAAAACATGTATCCCACAAATGTTGCATATGTAAAAAAAAAAGTGATTTCAAATATTTTACACTGACTTATGCTAATACCATCAACACAAAACGGCCTCAAAGAATGCACTACTAATCCAAGTGAATATTTTAGGGGTGTAGTTTTTAAAAAGGGGTCACTTGTGTGGGTGCTGTATGCATCTACCAGCTTCAATCCTTTGCAGGCATGGAGTGGGACCTATAATTTTTATAATGATGTCTTGAAATCCAAATGGGGTTCCTTTCATTCTTGGTCCCACCATGTAGCAAAGAAACCAAATATGGCCTAAGTGGTGGTATTGCCGAACACGGGACAAACAGCGTAATAAAATATGGGGTGTATTTCCTCCTTTTCAGACATACAAAAAATGTACAGATGTACAAAAAAATATGTTCCACAAATGATGCATTTGTGAAAAAAAGGCAAATTTCATTTTTTTACACTGACTTAGTAACCATTACAGCCACACAAAAAGGACTCAAAGTACTCACCTTTGGTCTAGACAAATACTTTATGGGGTGTCGTTTTCAAAATAGGATCAATTGTTGGGTTTCTGTATGGTTCTGGCAGCTAAAACCCTTTTCAGACATGAAGCGCGGCCTATAATCCTTTCGGCCTAAAATGATGCCCTGAAAGCCAAATGGCGCTCCTCTCCTTCTGGGTCCTACCACACGGCCAAGGAACTAAATATCACCTAAGCGGGGGTATTTCCAAACATGGGACAAGCAGCTCAATAAATTCTAGGGTGCATTTCTTTCAATATCAGAAGCGATGTACAAAAAATATGTCCCACAAACAAAGCATTTGTGAAAAAAAGCTAATTTCCAATTTATAATTGTTGTAATAATTCCTGTTAAAACACTCACTGTACCCCCTAGTGAATACCTTAAGGGGTCTAGTTTTTAAAACAGGGTCATTTAGGGGGGGGGGGGGGTCTTATGTTCTACCACCTCTATGTTTCTGCAAGCCTTGCATAGCGCATCAAAAATAGATGTACTTTTTTAAATTTCCCAAATTAAAATTGTTAGGCTTCTAATTAATTTAAAATGTTAATAAAAAAAATAACAATTCTGTTAAAATAAAGTAGATATAGTAGACATCTGAAAGTTTCATACACTATTTGCTCAGTAAGTATAAATATATGCAACCTATTATTGTTAAAATGGCAAAAAAATCATGTTTTTTTTTGGTTGAAAATGTCATGATTTTTTTTGCATTGTAAAAAAAAAGCCTACAACTTCCTGTTCCAGCACATGCAGTGAGGACGCAGTAAACCACAGCTCCGCTCCTGCCTACTATTTCTGACCCTATTTATCCACATTTCTGCTTTACGGAGCTCTCCGCTTTTAGCAGCTGTTTTGGAGGAGTGTATGAAACGTTACTTGCTCCGGATGGGTCGGAAAAAACATCCTCAGAAAGACGATGGCCAGTCTCCAGTGATGGGCAGCAACAGAATCAACATGGCAGATTCCCCGGCCCCCAGCTGTGCTTCTTCCCCGGCCAGCTTACCTCCGGAGGGTGATGGCGGCAGCCCAGATCTCGAAAATTCCACACTGGATTATGATCGTTTAGTGGTGGCAGTAGGGAGGAACATTGCGCCAAAGATACAAGAGATCCAAACAACCGCGGTACAGGCATCCCTGAAGGCCTTGCAGCACACCTCTGATCAACATGACGTGCACCTGATGGCGGTGGAGAGCCCTGTAGAAGCTAGAGAGGCGCATGATGATGAAGCGGGCACAAGAGTCCAGGCATTGAAATGGGAGTGCCGGAAATTATGGGATAAGGTGGAGGACCTAAAAAATAGTCTCAGAGTGGTCAGACTCCTGGAATGTATTCTGGCTAGGGACCTGCACAAGTTCTGTGAATCCACCCTGCCTCGTCTGTTGGGCCTCTCCCACTCCTGCAAGGGGGAACAAGCTCATCGTCTCTGCCCTGATCTATGTCCTGACCCGAATCGAGGAGTACCTCCTGAATTACAACAGCGATCCAGACCGAGGCAGGTCATTGTGAAATATTTGGACTTTACGGACAAGGTGGCCATATTGAGAGTCTTCCGTTCTCTGCGAGAGAGCTCCAATATGCTCATGCCTGTTTGCTGATATTTTGTGAAACGACGCCGAAAGATGTTTCCTCCTATGTGCAGCAGTGCTCCGGGTATTCTTCCCTGATGGATCTACCGCTACTTACTGCACGCCAGGAAGGCGTCAGAAGGGTTGCGTTTTGGTCTTTCTTCACCCCACTGTCCGGATCTTCCTCCTTCTTCACCTGCAAGGCTGTCAGAATGCTCCCCTTCTCAAGTACCCTTTTCTGGCCGGTCCAATAGGGAGTTGTGCTCATTGTCTTCTAGGCCTCAGCGGTGGCAATTTGAAGGCTCCACTTCGCGGGACGTTGCTCAGGTAGACGACATGCCCTGAAAGATCTGCTGCTAACTCTGCATAACAGCTAGACTATCTTTGGTGGATGACGCGGTTCCAGATTGCCCCCTGCTTCCCTGTTCTACTCTCAGGACTGTCGTTTGGAGAAGACTTGGTGCTTTCCTGATCCCGGTGATACCTGAGGATTCTGGAACAATTGATGGAGGTTTGTTCTATTTTATAGACTATGTGTGCTTATTAACCTTCTGGAGGGGAGGGAAGGAAAAGGGGAAAAAATGTAAACAAAAAATAAATAATAGATATTTTTTCTACTTATTGTACTTCTTACCTTTTGGCATATATCATGGGTATTTTTTGTCCTTTGTGGACTTGTATATTCCAGAACCTATTACTTGGTTCTTTTGTCCCCCATTTACTCTACTAGTGGGAGAGGGGGCTCTGGGCGGGGGAGGTGATCGTTTGAATGGGGGAGACCCGCATTACCTATTGAGGGAGCTATAATGGTAGTTTTTTCTTCCAGTTTCTTAGGGCTCTTCTTGGATTTCTTTGGCTAGGGAGGGACTCCTGGATGGTCGGAAGGAGAGCTGGCACACCTGGTCTGTTCTGAAGTCTAGTTTCCTTCCTTTTTAGAAGGGTGGGGCTGTGTTCAAGTACTTGTGATATTTGAAGTGTGATTTTAGTTTCTGTGCTCTCAGCATGGAATATAAAATGTCTCTAGGGTTACCAGGCCATGGCGTGGAGGGGTGTAGTGAAGGATGAGCCCAATTTTAGTATGTTTTTTTTTTTGGCTCCTTTTTTTCTGCGAGAGGGGTGGGGGGCGGGAGCGGTGTTAGGAGAAGTTCTGTTTTTAGTATAACTGGTTTTTTTTTTCTTGCTCGTATATCTGCACTTTTCTGACACCTGATCTTATTCTTGTTTCTCCACTATGCAGATTGTCACATGGATTGTGAAGGGCCTACGGTCTCCTCAAAAGAGAGGGTTGGTATTACACCACCAACAAAAGTTATCTCTGGTTACAGCTCTACTGCAGGAAACTCACCTGGAGGAGGAAGGCTTCCCTCACATGCGGAAGTGGTGGGTGGGAAGGGTGGAGGGGTCCCCAGCAGTCAATGATTAGGCGGGGTTGTTGATATTATTTCATAATACCCTCACATGTGATGTATCTGAACTGATGGAGAGGGATGAATCTGCAGTTTAAGGGTACAGACAGCTTCTGAGGATTTTCATCTTTTTAATGTCTATGGTCCTAACTCGGGAGGGGGATTCTTTTTGGGTGACCTGGAACGAAGGGTGGTGACTAGCCCTGGGGACATAGGATAGTTGCGGGGGATTTCAACATGGTCATGCACCCATTGGAGGATAGGAAAAGTAACAGGCGGGGTGATCTTCCCATTAGACATGGTGATACCTTGCTGGCTCCATGGGCAGCACAGTCTCACCTGGAAGACTGTTGGAGAGTTTTTCCATCCAGATTCCAGTGAATATAGTCATTACTCGCACGCGCAGGACTCCTGGTCTAGAATTGATTTATGTTTTGTATCTCCGCTGGTGCTCCATCTGTACGATCACATTCCGATGGGGACTGACATATTGTGGAGATTCCCGGCAGGCCTGGCCAGAGATGAACAGTTCCAGCTTTGTTTAAAGGTTAGTGGATGGAATTTGCTGGGAATAACAGGGAGCATACTTCTTCCCCCCAATTATATTGGAATACGGCCAAAGCGGTCCTGAGAGGCCGGATTATAGCGTACACAAGCTCTCTAAAGAAGAAAATTGCTGACCAACTTACTCGTTTAGGGGCCTCGTTGAGAAAGGCATGTACGGATTTCACTGTCACGCGCTTGGCAACATATAGGTGGGCTTGGTCTTTGGCCAAGTCCGCCTATGAGGCTTGGTTTGAAAGGAGGGAAAATATAAATTGCTCTGATTTTGAAGCCTCCATGTATAGGTTTGGGAACAAATCTGGTCACCTGCTGGAGAGATTTGCTAAAGGTAGAAACCCTCCTTATCATATCCCGGTACTCCACGATAGAGCAGGGACCTTGCATAGGGACCCTAAAATAATAAACAACCTTCTCAAAGATTTTTTATGGTGACCTTTTCTCCACCGCTGCTTCCTCTGTCGGTCCGGAAAGGGATTGGCTGTAGTCGCCGTTCCCAAGCCTGGATGATGATGATCGGATGCAGCTCAATGCCCCGATAACTGAAGAGGAGATAAAGGGGGTTGTGAAGGATTTGAAGAGCACTAAGATGCGTTTTCAGGGGACTTTTTCAAGATATTGCTCCCTGATATTACGCCCAACTTACTTTCTCTCTGTAATGCTTTCATGTCAGATGCGTCATAACCCCGATTATGAACACTGCTTACATAAAGGTTTTACCAAAGCCGGGGAAAGATCCCTTATCCCCTGATGTATATAGGCCTATCTCCCTTATTAACGTAGACTTAAAAATGGTTTCTAAGATCCTGGCTAATAGATTAGCGACGGTTTTACCCCAACTAATATCCCAGTCGCAGGTGGGGTTTGCCCAGGGGAGGTCGGCAGTGGTGAACATTAGAAAGGTTATAACGGTTCTGGATGACATCCATCTGTGGCCCCGCCAACACGAATCTCTGGCCATCCTTTCAATAGATGCCAAAAAAGCATTTGATAATGTGAGCTGGTGGTGGGTGTGGCGGGTCTTGCAGAAGATAGGGTTTCATTGTTCCTTTCCTATGATATACGCTTCCCTGGTAGCCAACAATTCACACCCCGAATTTTTTTTAATTTTCGTTTTTTCTGCAAAAGGGGACAAGGCAGGGGTGTCCTTTATCACCGATGTTGTTCAACTTAGCTATTGAACCCCTGTCGCGCTTGCTATCTTTGGCGCCCGATATCGAGGGCATTTCGGTGTGTTCTACCTCGGTTCAAATACAGTTAAAAGAAATGTTAGGACCGGCACTGCTAAAATCTGTGAGTGGGGATCTCTGCGTGCAGATATACGGGTGGTTGTTGCAATTTGAGTTGCGGAGGTGCTCTGACTAAGCACAGTGAGGAATAGCAAGATACAGAGAACAAAAAGTAGTCGGCAATTCACCGCTTCTTCTCAATCTTTTTCATTGCAAAAAATTCTCACATAAACACGAACATCGGGGAGGGACACAAGTGGGCGGGTATGCGGAAGGCAACAGCAGCCGCTGTTTCGCACGGGTTACGTACTTCGTCTGGCCTTAACATCCCAGGTTTTCACAGGGGTAAAAATACAGGTGTGTTCAAATAGCTCCACCAATCACCTTACATACAAGGGACACCATGTGATTAAAACGTACCCTGTGGGAGGAACCAGGTAGGTCATATACAATCATTAAAAACATACTGACAGGTCTACTCTGTCATTAAGACCAAGTACACCTGTAGCCTGCATTTTTAGTATCCCCTGTGTTTCTCTCTGTAGTAAATACTTATCGGCTAGTATTCCTGGTATGGCTTCTACCCTTTCAATTCCGGCAAAGCGCAGCACATTGGGGTTACCAGAATGGAATTCCTTGACATGTGCAATAAGACATGGGGCACCTTTGCCGGAACGAAAGGAGTAGAAGTGTTCTCTGATCCGAGCGCATAACTGTCTAATAGTCTTTCTTATATAGAAAAACCTGCAAGGGTAATAAATGACATAAACTACATTCTTAGTTTTGCATGTGATGAAGTCCCGTACTCTGTGCATTATAGCTCCCATTCTCAGGTATTTTGCGCCTAAGTTATACTTGCAAAAATTGCAATTCCTGCATGGGTGGTTAACCTCTGTGATCAACCCACTCATCCAGGTATCCTTCTTTTCATCAGCAAATTTATTAGTGCTACTTTTTAAAGCGTCACCTATAGTTCGGTTTTTACGGTAGGCTATCAGGGGTTTTCTTTCGGCTATTTTTCTAACATCATCATCTGCTTCTAAAACATACCAGTTATGTCTAATTGATTGTTCGATTATGTTATTAACTGGGGAGTTATTAAAAGTGAACCCAAACCTTCTATTATTTTCATCCTTAGACCTGTTACTGTCATTATGTGTGAACAATGACGACCTTTCCATAGAGTCTGCTCTCTGCCTTCCTGACTTTATTAGAGACTCCGGGTAGCTTCTTTCTTTAAGTCTAGACTCTAAATCGTCGGCCTGTTCATGATATGTATCTGTTGCGCTATTGTTACGTTTGAGTCGGACGAACTGTCCGTAAGGTATACCTTTTTAAACTTTAAAAGGGTGGGAACTCCCAAAATGTAATAAGATATTTTTGGCAACTGTTTTACGACATCCTTTACTGACAAGTGTACAGTCTGTTATCTTAAGCTTGACATCCAGAAACTCAAATACGTCTCCTCCAAATTGTTGAGTGAACGACATATTACAATGATAATGTAATAACGGCATTAAGGTATTGGACAAAATCATCAAATTGTCCTTGGGAACCAGACCAAACCAACAAAATGTCGTCCACAAAATGTACATAAGACTTGACGTACCTGAGATAAGGATTATGGATAGTGTAAACTCTAAATAATTTTCTACCTCTGTTCAACACGTTATTTTTGCAGACGATCTCTTACATTTTTTTTTAGCTAACCCAAGGAGGGATCTAGAAAAGGTTTTTTCCTATCTAGTGGATTTTGGGTTGGAGTCTGGATTTAAGGTTAACATCACTATGAGCGTTCTTTTGTACCTCTCCCCTCCCGCGGGGGCCCTTACCCCTGATATCCTTCCTGTACCCTTACAACTTTCTAGAACATCATGGAAATATTTGGGAATCTGGTTGGGGTATGTGCCGTCCTCTCTATACTCCCTCAATTACCTGCCCTTATTACTTAAAATAATAGCAGAACTAACGAGATGGAAAACTCTTCCTTTACCCTTTCTAGCATGGTGCCATCTGCTCAAAATGATGAGCTCTTCTAAATAACTATATCCCATGCTAACAATTCCAGTCTTGCTCAAATGCAGGGATATTGCCTCATCCACTACAGCATTCACAAAGTTTATCTGGGCGGATAGACGACCCCGTATAGCGTTGAGGAAATTAATGTTGCCCAAGGAGAAAGGAGGGATAGGATTCCCCGACATTAGGCATTACAACCTGGGATGCCTTTACAGGCATAGTATAGATTGGTTGCGGGGCTCTAATGATTACTCCAACTGGGTTTTTAGAAACTGGGATGGTCAACCCATGGTCTCTAGCTAGCCTGTTACACACCAAGTATGGTGCAATTCTGCGCCATATATGCAATAGTTTCTTGATAAGGGACACAGTGGCTTCTTGGAAAACATATCGGGCTGCAATGCAATTGCCATTTACTCTCAGTAGGGATATGCCTCTATGGTCCTACCAGGAGTCCAGTCAGGATTAGGAGAATTGGGCACCTTCTTCACCCATCTGCACTATGTTAGTTTACTTTAAACAAGATATGTGACAAGTATGGCTTGGGGGAGGGTCACTTTTTACAGTATAATCCGTTAATGTCACGTTACCAGAAAGGGTAGCGGGTAGGTGGCTGGTTCCCTATTTAGATACTGGGAAGGGATTATTTAGCTCTACCTATATTGGATGGGTGGGCAAAAGTGAGGAAGGCAGTGGTAAATGAAGTTTGGAGAGAGACGCAATTTAAAATTATGCACCACACGGAATATGACTTTACTTCACCTAGGACCCCTAAGAACCCGGATAGAATAGAGAATTGCCCTTACTGTGGAGAATGAGGTACTGACCTGTTACATGGGTTTCTCTTATGCTCTCTCTCCTAAGTATTTTGGAAGGATCTTTTTGATCTGTTGCATATAAAACTGAGGATTAGACTGCCCTTAGACCCTTTCCTTATAATTCTGCATATAGCCCCATAGTCGGTTGAGGTCAGGCTTTTAGTGCATGCTTTTATCTTAGTAGCAAAGAGGTGCCTTTTGGCTCATTGGCTGCAACCCTCTATGCCTATGTCTCAGGAGGTGCTTTTGCAACTTAAACATTATTTTTTTCTTGACCAGTTAGAACTTGGGCGTACTAAAGAAAAGTCAGCCAAATCCTTTTTAAGAAGTGGAGAACATTCATGGTTTCATTTCTTTATGACGCGGAAATTGGGCAGGTAATGGCATCTTTTAAAGACACATCTTGGTATCTTAGAATGAGGTTGGCGGGATCATTGGAAAGGGTATCTCAGCTATCCTAGCTCTTTGGGGGAGACTGAGGGCAAATTCTTTGCTTATTTCTTTGATTTTGCATGCCTGTGTCAGGAAGGTGTCGGATTGCTTATTGTGTTTTACACTGGCTTGAGCTGAATAAGGGTACGGGGTGGGGGTTGTTGGTGAGGTTACTTGTGGGACAAAGATGTACTGCTATATTTACTGTTCCCATCGCATTGTTGATTTTCAATTGCAACCTTAAGCAAACTGATCGTCTTGATGTTTCTGTCCCATTTTTCTGTTTATTTTGATACTGTTAAGTTGGGGGAATGTCCCAACTCAGCATGTCATGTTATTGCTATAATTATGAAAATCCAATAAAATATATATATATATATTTTTTTTAATTTTTATTTATTTAATACATACAAAATCCATTAATGCTTACATCACCAGCACAAAAAAAACATTAATTTTATACAAAAATTGCGGTGAGTACTGCTAACATCAAAAAAGACACCCTATTATTTGCACTGATCGTTGTTCTTCTGATATTCTTTAACACCAGTTTCCACTCTTCTTCTAAAATTCCACCTATATTAAGTGCCTGTCCTAACCGTTTGACTACGTAATAAAATATTATTAAAAATAAATAAAAATACTAATTATATCGGCTTAGTTTATAAAGTACAACTTGTGACAATTAAACAATGTCAGAATTATCGTGATTGGCAAACATTACCATAGTTATTCTCTAATAAAGTAAGACATCCCCGATTTGAAAAAACAGGCTTGATCTTTAAGGGGCGTACAGTCATAATTGTATTGGTCCTTAAGGGGTTAAAAACCAAGTAGGTATATATGATTCCCTTTATCATATCCCAAATTGAATGCAGACCTCAAACATGACCTACTAAACAAATACAGATCCAGATAAGACCCACCTTCAATTTGATCTGTCAGCAGGAAAACATGGATGTAAATAATAAGTACATGGCTAGATAGGGCTAGTCTTCAGGATTACTTTTCCAGTGGCAAAATATAAGCCTTTTTGTTATTATGCAAATAAAGCTCAAAAGCCCAGGGGGGCATTTTCCCAAATGGCAAGAGCCCAGGTAAGTCTTGCCAATGTCTTTTTTATTACCGCCCACTTTTATACACCTACCCCATTTGGCTGAAACACACTAGATAAAGAGAACATGGCTAGACTTACCTGAGCTCATGCCATTCTGGAGAACGTCCCCTGGACTTTTGAGCTTTATTTGTGTGGTGGCGGGGAGTGTGGTGCAAGGCAGATGTTGTTACCCTAGGGGCAGATGGCAAAAGGACTATGGGGATTTAAAAAAAAAAAAGGTATGCTTGCAATTCTGATAACTAGCCATATCTAGCCATGGGCTTATTTGCACCCCTATTTTCCTCACAGACAATCTGGAAGAAATGACAATGTGGGCTAAATATACTGTGCAGCTCTAAAACCTTTACTACATGTAGTATACTGCCATCTGTGCTACATGTACTGTGCTGATCTACCTGTGATACATGTATAGTGGTGGTATCTACCTCTACTACATGTAAGTTGCTCTATTCTACCTCACTACATGTAATGTGCTGCATTCTACCTCTATTGTACTACATTTGTCAATGTACCTGTACTGATTGCTCTTTACTGTACTGCATTGTACTTGTACTACATATACTGTACCACTATATATCTGTTCTACATGAAATGCTGCACTCTACCAGTACTATGTGGCTATCTGCCCATGCTCTCTACCAGTATCTTATATTCTATTATACTCTACCTGTACCTTTTATTGTAGTTCACTCTACCTGTACTACATGAACTGTACTGCTAGAATTCCATACAAAGTTGCTACACAGACATGTCAGGAGGTCCTAAGAGTCCCCATAAAGGTGGATGTAATAATAAATGGTTACAAATAAAATGCAATGTCATTTTCTGTAGAGAGAACAAGTAGATTTAGTTCATGAAAATATTTTTGCTCTTATCCTAAGAATTTCTATACTCCTCTTTTAAAATGACCCTTAGAATCTCTGGTTTAGGTTGAAATGAAGCAGACAGTTGGAAGTACATCTTTTCCTATTTACAATGGACACATGTTTATATTGGTGTATATGTTGGGATGAAATGGATTTGTTTCCAATGTGCTCTGTTATGGAGACCGTGCATTGTTTCATAATGGATAGCTCCCATTCACAATTTCTCAAGATACCATTTAAGGAACCAGCTGTGAACCAAGAATGTTTGATGTAAAGCACACTGTACTCTCACATGTAGATCCTCACGCCATAAAGTTGTGTTCATATGCCATTAATAATTCACCTACAAACTATGGAGATCACCAGTTTAACAGATGTACTGATATCTATGTGGATGTATGCATTGATCGTAATGCGCCTGTAGATTGTGTCCTGTAGAACAGGATTTGATTGACCTCACTGTATTGATGTCCTGCTGCTTCACATGTGCAGACAATGAGGTATCAGGTTGTGCAATGGTTAACTGTTTCTGTACTACCCTACCAACATTCCCTGTGGGTCCCTTAGACCCAGGCGGCACCTTAACAGGGGGCGGCAACTGTTGTGGATATTGCTGCATAGGACAAAAGGTGAGAAGTTTTTTTTATACCTGGCTGGCTTCCTACCTACCTACCTGGCTACCTCCCTAGCTAGTGTATAACCTACCAGGCTAGCTACCTACATACCTACCCATAGACCTGGCTACCTACCTACCTACTAGGCTAACAACCTGGATACCTACCTAGCTAGCTGGCAACCTACCTAACTAGCTACCTTCTTACCTGGCTACCTAGCTTCTTACCTACCTGGTTATCTACTTACCTAGCTATCTATCTACATACTGGTTACCTACCTTATTAACAAACAACCAACCCAGCTAGCTAGCTAGCTACCTACCTTTCTATCTACCTGGCTACCTACCTATCTACCTGGCCAACCTACCTACTTACTGTGCTACTTACCTAGCTAGCTGCCTAACAACCATCCTAATAGGGAAACTACCTGCCTACTGTGGGGGATATACTTACTTAATGGGGGACCTACTCACCTACCCACTTTTACTGTGCGGGACACTAAAGGGGCCTTACTATAGTTTAGGGGCCTGTAGATGGGGAGATTGCATGAAGATGGAGAGGACACAGATAAAATGTGGAGTCTAAGATGTTTGTCCTGCACTCTAAAATCGAAGACCTCAATTCTCTCTTTGCTGATGCATTGGGTGAACAATAGATTCAAATCATTACGGTTGGTTAAAGTATTTTGTAGATCCTCCTGTGTCCTATCCCAAATAAAAATGATATCATCAGTGTACTGGTACCACAGCACCTGACTCACGCTTAGAACAAGGGAAATGGTGTCTTACTTCCATGATGACATAAATTAGCGAATCTGGTGCCCATCATGGTACCAGTGTGTTGTAGGTAAAAATGTCCCTCAAAATAACATTTTAATTGTGTTAAAATAAAATGCATTGATATCAATAAAAGTCTTCCTGCCCTTTGTCCTTTCTGGCCCTGTTTAAATCCCTGTTTAAAAATCTTTTTACAGCCTTTATACCTTGTTCATGTTGTATATAATGAACTCATGTCCATAGTAGCCATGATATGATTAGTTCCACAATTGAATTTTTCCAAAATGCTTATAATTTGGGTGGCGTCTTTTAAATAATGCATAGTTTTCTGGACTAGTGGTTGCAAGAATTGGTCTATATAATGAGAAAGGTTTGGAAAGATGCTTAAACAATGTCTTAAACAGGTGGCCAGGTGGTATACTGGTATCTTTGTGAATTTACACAAGGTAATACAACACTGGTAGCCTATTCTCATTGTGGTGACACGAGAATGCAAGATATATTTGTCAAATTGTAATTCCAGGGCATTGTTAACCTACAAAGGTGGAGACAGCTTCTCCTGGGATAGGCGCGGGGCAATAAACACACTGATGCCATTTTATGGATAACTGTCTTTCTTTACCAAGGCAGGAGCAGATGGTACAATACTCGCAGTACAGAGTGGAGTAGAAGGGATGCAGGGTAACCCATTGGAGCACTGTGGCATTGCTGGGACTTATGGCGCTTTTCACTCACTTTAATTGACTTGCTATTAGATATGACAGACTTGAGACTTGGAGATATCCCATGCTGACTAGGGTTCTGCTAAGGTCCAATTTACTGACACCGCCAGGGTTTGAACTCATCATCGCAGAATGGCCAGTTGATTTGATATGAGATTTTCTTTAGGATCACCTTGGAATCACCTCACAATTCTTCTGACTCCTTTCCACACTGCAGCTTACATGGAGCTCTGCACACAGCAGAAAATGAAACTAAGAACTGAATAGCTCCTCCCCCTACACTATATACAGGGCAATTTGGGGGTTCCCATTGAGCAATCAGGGTACTCTGCATCATACCTCCTTACAGATATCCAGGACAATCCTTAAAGGCACAGTGATATACAATACAGAATAACAGAACACATATTAGAATGAATATTACAGAAACACTTGAGCAACAAGGCCTAGGTCAGGCACCTGAAGCAATGTTTACTTGACAGGACACATTCTGGTACTGGCACACCACATCCTTGTTTATTATGAACTTCTGTTCCCCCTCATTTAATATTCCTTTTTCTAGTGCTATAAGTAAGAAAGTAGTTTTAATTAGTTGCTGAATTGTATAGTAGGATCCATAACTTTTTTTGAGTTGTCTCATCCACAAGTTGTCTGAGATACTTTGCATTATCTTGATATTGTGAATCTTGTATCACGATAGCCCCGGACGTATGGTGATTTTAGTAATCTGTTAAAGGTCCTTCACCTTTTTCTCAGCCCTAGTCAGGTTATCATGTTTATTGGGATTCGTTTTAACTTTCCTTAAATGGGCACTGTCATTAAAATAATTTTTTTGCTTGTGATACAGCAGGTAAAATAAATAAGATTTGTAATTTTCTCCCTGTCAAAAAATGTCTTTTTATGTCACTTTCATGGCCTTATAAGTCTGCCCATTAGGGCTTTCCCTTCTGGTCCAGACTGCGTTCCATCTGCTCAAAAGCACAGACTTTGGTATCCTGCTGGACTGGCAGGAGACCAAATTCAGAAAGTGCTTTCTTGTCATAGGCAGTGAATAGCACTCGCCTGTGTATGAAACAGAGATGAAACAGAGGAGGAGGAAAGCGAGTGCTATTCCTTGCCTATGGCCCCACGGCACTTCCTGAGGTTGGTTTCCTGCCAGTCCAGCAGGAGACCAAAGTCTGTACTTTTGGGCAGACGTAATGCTGTCTGGACCAGAAGGGAGACCCCCTAGTGGCCAGATTTATAAGGCCATGAAAGTGACAAAAAAAATTTACAGGGAGAAAATTTAAAACCTTATTTATTTTACCTGCTGTATCAAACGCAAAAAAAATTATTTTAATGACAGTGCCCATTTAAGTGACATTTTAAAGGCTGTGATGTCAGGCCGAGTGTTTTGAATAGTTCACCATCTGACAATAAGTTCAGAAACATTATTGATATAAAACAGTAGCAGCACACATGAAATAATTGATCATGGGCACTGATAAAAAAAAAATTTGAAGAGAGAAGTGGAATAAGTTTATTATTGTTACAATTATTATTACAATTTTCCAGCTACTTTTCCTTTAGCAGATTAATAAACTTAAAACAAAGTAAAAGGCATTTTGTACCATACACTCAAATGCATAAGTGAATATTCTTATTCCTTGGAGAGAACCTGAAATGTTTGACGCTATAATCTCTTTTGTTATGTTGTACAAAGCAATATTTCCATCAATGCTGCAAGGCCCACTAAGCCTTTAAATTGTAATACTTACATTTTAATACAGGAATCCTGCTCTGAAAGGGAAATTATTGAACTCTAGTATTGTTAATATAGTGCTGAATATTTCAGACAACAGTTATAGGGCAAGTAATGACCATGGGATCTTTCCTGTGCCTTTCTTCTGAAGTATTTGGCTCAGGTCCATTTGCTGCACCATGGATCCACAAGCCTTCCCTCTGTGAACACAGATAGCACATCATTTATCATCTAATTCATTCGGCACCTGTTGCTTTTGTATTGCATTTTTTCTTTCTAAGGGTACGTTCACATGTACAGGATCTGCTGCATATTTTTGCTGCATATTTTCTGCATTGAAGTTAATGGGTAGCAAAATCAGCTCTGCAAAATATGCAACAGATGTAGGTGTGAACGTACCCTAAAAGGTGTGAACGTACCCTAAAAGGTGAATTATTTCTCCTACAATGTATTCATGTGAGAGGGACCTAAAGCAAGCTCGCTTATCATAGAAAGAAGGTCTCTTATACAACAGGTAGAACTTTTTGGGACCTTCTCAGCACTTGTAATTGCAATATTGGTTATCCAGATAAGAAGTAAAGAGGTTGTGATGTAACCTTCTATTGTAAAGGCCCTAATACACCTGTTAATTATTGGCTAAACAGGCTGAAATCGCCCTGTGTAATAATGCCAGTGATCAGTAACGAATAAGCAAATGATCATGCATTGACTAGTCGTCTCCTTTTGACAGATTTGAAAAAAAAAATCAAAAAGATTATAGACAGCTGTCCCTTACCATTTCTTCATAAACTTCTTCTCTTTATTTTACATACTCACATACACATTTTGGGGTGGACGCTTGGGGGCAGAGGGGTACCCCCCCATGCATCCACCCCATGATGCATTATTCTGCTGGAAGTAGCCATCATAAGATGGGTATATTGTAGCCTACTGTCATGTTATTTAGCTATTTGTGTTAACAAGCAAATGAACAGTTGTACCTAATATAGTGTCCAGTGAGTATAGGTAGAGTCTTAAAGTACTGTAATTC
The DNA here is from genome assembly GCF_029499605.1 of Hyla sarda. NCBI lineage: Eukaryota > Metazoa > Chordata > Amphibia > Anura > Hylidae > Hyla > Hyla sarda. The sequence continues at coordinate 110,986,872 of NC_079190.1, read as the reverse complement.
TTCACTTCCTCCTTGCAAAAAAAGACAAAGATATAGCTAAGTTATATATATCTTTCCTAAAAGAAAAAAAAGCTGAGTGAATTTAGAGTGAATTTTCTTAATTGGTCCTGTGATCACAGCAGCATTTACATTGATTCAGACAGACAGTATCTCTCTATCTCTGTAGTGTGAGAGGGATGATGGGGGAAGGTAGATGGCAATTGTAATGGGAACAAGCAGACTTCTAGAGACAGGGACCATGACTGGGCTGCATCTTCAGTGTATCTGTAATATCTCAGACAATAACAAATCCCTTTTAGAGAATTAGGAAACAGATTTGAAAGGAATGGCTTCACAGGAGTACTACACGTGAGAAGCTAAGAGCTTAGCTTTTAATTTCCACTGAAGTTATGCTTAAATTGATAGATCTTGTAGAATATTCTAAGAAGGAGCTGTAAAAAAGGAATAAAATGGAGCCTAACTGCAGATGCTGATTTCTGCCACCCAAAACCCTCCTGGAACAGGAGGGCCCAAGCTTGATAGCTTAAAGGGGTTATCCACCATAAGGTGATTTAAGTACTTACCTGCCAGACAGTAATGGACATGCTTAGAAAGGATCTGTGCTTGTCTTGGAGCTAAATGGCTATGTTGTGAGTCCACTATAACGCCTTTTTTTGTGTGAAATGGCCATTTCCTATTCCTTTACTCCAACTATAAGTCCCAGGATTCCTTGTTTGTAAGAGTGAGGTCACTTTTCTCCCTCCCACACATCAGCCACGCCACCCATTGAAGCAAACCTGAGCTGCCTTCCAGGCTGCGCTCCAAACAAGACCAGTGTTTTCTAACCAGGTTGCCTCCAGCTGTTGCAAAACTACAGTTCCCTGCAGAATTATCTCAAAGCTGTTGCTCCACCAATTGAAGCAAGGATAGGCTCCCTTTGAACACCTAACTAGTGATGTAATGTAATGTTTTGGGCCACACTGCTTGGAAAACCTGAAAGGACAGTCACCTTTTATGCTGTTAAAAATAAACATTGGAGCAAAGATCACAGAAGAACTTTGAGACCATCAAACACAGGTACAGACACTATACTCTAACTTTACAGCCCCTGTAGCATAGTCAAATAAAAAAAAAAAAGGAATATCCCTTTAACCTTTTAATACCTTGCAGAAGAGAATGACAACTGTGCTCTTTAGGCTGCTTTCACACTGTAAAGTTCTTCCATTTTGAAGAGCCGTTATGATGTTCTGAAAACCCTCAAAAATGGCCACTACAAAATCCCATTATAGTCTATGGGATTTTTACATTATCCGTTTTAACCGCTCATAGCCAATCATTAATAACAGACGTTACTTGTGACGGGAGAAAAAAACGGTACTTGAACTATTTTTCTCCCATCACAAAATAATGTCCGTTATTAATAATGGGCTATGAGGGGTTAAAACGGATAATGTAAAAATCCCATAGACTTTATGGCATTTTGGGATTTTGTATGTGATTTTGTTACGGCCGTTTTTAAGGGTTTTCATAACGGGACATTATAATGGCTCTTTAAAACGGAAGAACTTTATAGTGTGAAAGAAGCCTTAGACTGTTTGTTAGGTTCATGTGCAGAAATTTGGTTAGAATTTTTGGCATAAACCAGGTGTGGATCCAAAAGACAGAAAAGGTACCTTGGTTTTGTCTATAACTACTGATGAAAATAATATGTATGAGCCCATACATTGTAAATACATAAAAAAGTCCTACATATTGGAATGAGGCCGAGCTATTTCCTCCATGGAAGGAGAATATATATGGTATAGCAGGCCTCTTCCTCACATTGGTATTTTATTATTAAAACAAAAAAACTAATCATAATTATTTTATTGTTTGTGATTAGATGAAGACAATATTGAGTAATACATTTATGGAAAAAGGAACCTTATTCCTGATATGAAATCCATGAAATAATTCCATCCCCTAATTCACAATATATCAGAAACACACAAACGTCGTCTGCAACAGATCTGTTCCAGACCATTGCCTTTGACTTGTAGATTGCACACAACCCTAAACCATCCTCCATTTCTTTTCCATGAGGAAAAAGTCCATAATTTTATTTGTGGTGAAATAAAAAATAAAGTGGCTGACTTACGGTGTACAGCGCCAGGGAAGTGTAAGTCACTGAACCATAATTAACTACCACAGCTCACCGTAACTCAGGGCCGTCTACTTTATTAATACATCCCAGCTTTCGGTATAATTGTGGCTGTGAGAAAATGACTTAAGGATCACGTTGGTGAAGTAGACAAGAAGAAAAAAGGAGGACTGAGTGATTGTTCCATTCCATACAGCAAACTAAAATGTAATAGGATTCTAATCTTAGTAATGTAATAGACAGCAGCTTTTTTTCTTTCATGGCTCCATGTACGGCATACCTCTTCATGTCTGGGACTTGAAACATGATTATGAGTCGTGATGAATACAGTACTTATACAAGTCCCTCACAAGGACTCCTCATCTGAGGGCAATGGTGTGGATAAAGTGAATCGATTAGTTATACCAGACTATAAGCAAATATATCAGAAAATAAAATCCACAGCTCTCATCAGGTAAGATGTGTATCCTGTCAAGCTTACTCATGCATGTACTTGAGAATCACATATATGTAGTCAGACCCATCACCGCCTATTTAAAGAACTTTATATCTCCTTTGTAAAGTGTCAAAATGTTTAGATGTTCTGTTATCATTTACAACTGACAGATGTGAATTAGGGAACGGGATGAGAAGAATAGAAATAGTGTTCTCTTTGGATAACAGTGCCAAAGTATACAGCGCAACTATAATTATGAGACACCTGTATCATAAGAGAAGGGCTCCCCTCACCTTTTTCTGCTTCCTCCTTCCCCTACCAGCAGTAAGTGAAAGGCTATGTACATGGAAATATAAAGCAGTCTGTGAGAGTCAGGGGAACACTTCCCTGATAAATACTGTTTGAGCTAGTAGGAGATTGGACCTGTCCTGTCCCCTTAAATGGTCACTTTCTTTTTAAAAAACTTCTCCCCAAATGACAGCCTGTACAATTCCTAACATATTGGTAAGTCACTTTATTTATGAAAGATAACTCTCACTTTCGTACATACTCCTGTTCACTGCCTCTTGATAGGGGAATTCCATCTCTAGCAGCAGAAAGACCAAGACAGAAAACACAAATTGGGGTGGGGCTGAGCTAGTGCTATGTGCAGGAGAGAGGCAGATAACCTAAATTGTATTACCTGCAATCTGTGAACCTGTCTGCCTACTCAATAGGATTTGAACTATCCATGTCCACGCTGAACATCCATAGACCACACTTAAAGTTCTGGGAAGCTGTCCTTTGTGTTACTTCTACTGTATGTATACAGTACGGCCTCCTGAATGTAATCTTGCCCTCCCTTTAGTGCGTCGTCATCATCGGCATCATCATTATCATTATAGTTTGCTTAGTGTAACTTCTTTTTTCTACTGTGCAGCTGCTGCTTCTTTTCTTTCTACTTATATAATATCTTGTAAAGCCAATGCATGAGTAACTCTTTTCTCCCTCCACATGTCACCTATAGCAGTGTGCTGTAAATCAACCCCTAGCAATGTTCCAGACGGTATTATTTCATGGCATAACAGAGAGGAGTTAGTGCTGTCCTTTGATAGGCCAGACAAGTAAGGCTGGGTTCACATCACGTTTTCAGCCATATGGGCCCGCATACAGTTGGGGGGAGCTAAAACCATGAGCCGACCGGAGTGAAACGCTGACTCCGGTCGGCTCATTTTTGCCCCGTATGCAATTTTCCCACCGGATTTAAAACCGTGGTGGACCACGGTTATAGGTCCGGTGGAAAATCGCATACGGGGCAAAAGCAAATGACCAAGTCAGCATTTCATTCCGGTCAGCTCATTGAAATGAATTACATACGGGTGGCATATGGCAGGGACACGGAAGCGCCCGGTTATAGCTCCCTCCAGCTATATGCGGTCCCGTATAGCTGAAAACGTGATGTGAACCCAGCCTAATTGAGGAGGTAACTGTGTACTACTGGCAAACAGTGCATCATGGGAAGGGAGGACTCTCAATGACTCAACTTTTGCAGAATGAGCACTAAAATCGCCTTGTCGTCACTCTGAAGAGTTAATGTAACCAAACATGCAGGCTGTAACTTTTTTTGTAATGAAAGGTATGTTTTTGGAAAACAGCTTTACACTTCTAAATTCCCTCTAGTGGCAGCCAGAATTTTATTGGTTAGACTGTGTTGGATGTTCCATTCTGAGTCTTCATCACGAAGCCAGCACTATTTTTCTTGCTTCTAAATGACAGACACCACTGCCGAATCCAACACACCCTATTTTAAGTAATAAAGGGTCCATTGAGCACCACTGGATTTCATATTTGTCATATGATGGTTGTTGGTTTCATGAATGACACGCTTGTAAACAGAGCCTAAATGTTTATACTGGGGATTGGAGTGCTGGACCAGAACAAAACAGAGCTATGGGAATTATTAAGCTATAAAATGGGTTGTCTGGCATTTTTACAAAAGCGGCCAGGCTGAGAATGAAATATAGAAAGATAATTGAACTATACTAACCTGCTTGATCTCTCACTATTGCCATTCTCGTGGTGCCTGGTTTCCACTTCTTACCATTTCCTGGTCCTGATCGTGACACAAGAAAGTGTCCAATCAGCCCTATTGGCATTTCCTTGAGTCAAAACAGAGACCGTGAAGTGCTAACAGGATGATCAGGCACTTTCTTGTGTTGAGACCAGGAAGAAAAGATCAGTGAATGTCATGATAATGTCACGAAGGGCAGGGGAGACATGTGCCATTACTTTCCCTAATGCCGCTTTCCCTACCTACTTGCAGAGCCACCCTAGCCGTGAATCACAAATTGGAGCTGGCCCATACACTACGCTAATGTGCTAGGACATTAAAGTCATAATAATAAATGAACTGTACAAGGTCGGGGACATGTCAAGAACATGAGGGCTTAACACAATAACCAACTAACATGACTAAGAATCTAAAACACAGCAGGAATGCTAAATAATAAACAGTGAACTGAGAACAAGAACTATACAGGACTGATAACAGGGTCTAACCAAGATACACTAAATATATACAAAGCATAACACTAAAACCTTGAGCAAAGTACAAACATAACAAGGCTAAAATCTAGATACATGGACAAAGGATAAGAAGCCATGGCTGAACTCAGGATACATGTGCACATGCAGACTAAAGTGCTAGATGAAACATAGTGCAATTATCATCCAGGAATACCAGTAAAGCTGGGTTCTAAATAACCCACCCAGAAGCCTATAGGCTGCAAATATTAACACTATCCTGACCAAAGAACAAAACGTGCAAAAACTTGTCAGACATGAAAAGCACCAGTGTGTAGAAAGTGCTTTAGAATCTAACTTTTAATAATCCTCTCTAAAACTCGGATTAACAATGTGATTCCAAAGTGCTAGGAGATATAACTATAACGTCCAAAAGATATCTGCTAAAATGCTAATAACAATACTGGGTAGCCCGGAGTGCAATGTTGGTCCTAATGCACCCCACCAGTACCCCTATACAAAAATATATAACTTGTGCTCCCAACGAGTTTCTATCGCAGTAGGGGCGTTGTCCTCAGGGGAGTACCTAAATTATGGGTATGATTAGGGACCATAGAGCAAACTAAATACTGATCTCAATAGTCCACATACAACATACATCAAGTAAAGAATATAAAATGGCAATAGCAGTTACATGTCCATTTTAGAGGCTATATATTGAGATATACCTAGAGAGCAAGCATCCACTCAGGGTCACATATATCCTGCAAAGAAAGGCAAAATAAAAAATCACATCAATACACACCAAAACAGAAAAACACAGAATACAGACATTACAGTGGATTGGGGAATCTGGCAGGTGAGTACAGCTTTTTTTTTTTTTTTTTTTATCCCAGCCTGGTAACTTTAAAAAAATAAAAATAACAACACTGGACAACTACTTAAAGCATACCTGTCAGATCACCCCAAAAAAATAAAAAAATAAAAACGATATGTTGCTCAGTATCTCATCCTGATCATGTACATGTAATCTTATGTGTCTATGATCTATAATTGACTTTATTTACTTTGAGTTATTGCAGTTGTTTGACTGGCTTTTACAGTGTGAAATACTGACATTTTTTTAATGAAAGCAATTGCAAAACCTATTGGTTTTACATGCTTTACAACATATCAACGTTTTATTTTTTACATCTGACAGTGCCTATTTAAAACATTAACCAGCAAATATTTTGGACCTAGTTAGATCCAGATGGCGATTACAACAGGACAGAATAAAAATATACCAAATTACAGTTACATATTATATTAAACAATTTTTTAGCACATCTCATGCAAAATCGGTATCTCCGGCTTAGGACATGCTGACTACTGAAGAAATCAGTGCCCTAAATTATCCAGTAAATAAAAGCCTTCTTGTGATGGTGCGAAGTTCATCTTTTGTAAAGTATTCTCAAGGAAGACATAAAAATAATGTTCCCATGCTTTCATTAAGGGCCGAAGAGTAACAACATTCCTGAGCTCATCTTACCAGCTGCTCCATCCATCCAGGTTTATAACAATACAGATTAGGCCGAGAATATAAATATTACTACAGCAATTATTCAATGTGATTAATCAAAATGGCTGAACTGAAATGACTGCGCTCTGACATAGAGAATCATTTTATGGGAACTGGACATGATCACATTAAAAGATAGTGCCTAGATTAAGCCAGAAAAAATGTACTTACTGGATACAAATGTTCATATGTTTTAAATACTCATATGCGAGATGCTTAATGCTCCAAACTAACTATACAAATGGCTAATGAATATGCTAATTTTGTACAGTATTGCTGTGATTGTTGTATACTCAATAAAAATCTTATTTATAAGGTGTGAAATATATGAGTAATGGTGAATGTAAACTAATGTATTAGACTAGTGCATACATAGAAATGAACTAAAAGGGTATTTTAGTTTGAAAGCATTAAAGGGGTACTCCATTGCAGAACATCTTATCCCCTATCCACAGGTGTCTGATAGCAGGGATCTGACCACTGGGACCCCCAGCGATCTCCTGTTCGGCACCTGTCTCTCTCTCTGTGCACAGATTAAGGGACGCGTTTCAGGGAGCCTTGTCCCCTTTTTCAATAGCAGTGAGAACTGAATGTCTTAGACATTCAGTTTTCACTGCTATTGAAAAAGGGGACAAGGCTCCCTGAAACGCGTCTAGCCCGAGAACACTCTTACCCTCACCCCTACTTGTGGACACAAAGGAGGACTTTGAACCTAGGAATCTTCTGCACAGATTCCAAAATTCATCAGGAACCATCCCCCGCTCCGCTGGCTAGCTACAGCGAAGAAGCCGGTAAGAGGCCCATAGTGCCACATCACAGCTTATTCGGAACCCCACGCACTTGTCCCCGCGCCGCCGGGCACTAGCTAGGTTCCGAAGGATTACAAATTGTGAACTCTCTGTGTTATTGTGTCTAACATCATTGCGCTCAGAACCCCGCACATTGGTCCCCACGCCATCGGTGGTAGTGAGGCTATTAAATAGAGCATCTGATTATACAACAGTAAACCCCCAGCTTTGAGACCGCTTACAACTAGCCCTGTGCCGACAGGGTAAAGTGGGCTTAAAAAAGGGGGCCTCCAGCTCTGCAAAAATTCTGCCACCAAATACTTTCAACTGATATTATTACAATCCAGACACATAGCTGTCTTTGCAGATAAAACAATGACCATATCAAGTGACTTTTAATTGTGGAAAGACTATACTAACTCCAGCACCTGCAGCACTTTAATTGCCTAAATTGCCGAATGTCCTATTTTCCCTGACCTGTCCCAAGTGGTAGCACCTAGTATTGCATGAACATTCTTAGATGAGAAATACTGTATAAATATTTTTGCATTAATCTTTTAGCTTATTTTATAGCATTTTTATTTATTGACAGTCTGAGGCAAGGGCCCTGCTGAAGACTGTGCATGTACCTATTAAATATTATTTTATCATTGGACACTATCTCTTTACTTCATTCTTACTCTCTTTTATTCCTCCTATTCTCTTTTACATTCTTATATTTTTACCTTCATCTCCAGCCTAGTAGGACTGTTTTCCTATATTTATTGTTGGTAATTATTTACCTTCTGCAGTGTTCCTGTAAGCGGCAATATGTGGATAGGACCATACGGGGTTTTAGGGAATGCCTAAATAAGCACTGTAGTAATACTACACGTGATTTCCTACTACACAGTGTTTTGCGTCATCTCATTGAGCATCACCAGGGGGATTTCCGCAACATTCGGGCTACCCCTATAGAACATATCAACAAGGATGTCAACCAGAGATACAATACTCTCAGAAGATGTGAGAATTTTTGGATTCATACCCTCCGTACCATCTCACCTGGGGGTCTTAATGAAATGATTGAATGCAATCTCTAACTTACCCATCCACGCACTTCCCGGACCATCTAATTTTAATTCATCTTTTAATTCATCATTAATTCAACTTAATTTCCAACTACCCTTGCATATCATTCCTATTTACTCCTGATGCATCCACCTTCTGATGCATCCATTGTCACATACACCCTCCGATGCATCCACCGTTCCCATATACCTCCAATACAGTACCATACTGATATACACCTTGGCATGTATATTTGTTTATCTATAAGATGGGGAGAAGATGGCTAGAAGGGTGGAGGAGTGTTTAAACTAGGGACTTGGGGGGAGGGAACCTACAGCAAAGAGGGGTAAGATAGTGTAGATAGAGAGGTGGGAATTATAAATGTACCTGGGGGTGGAGCAGAGGGAGGGGTTAGAATAGTTAATAGGAATAGGCTTCATAGGAAAATAAAACTTACACCCTTGAATCCCATTAACCCCAATAACATAAAGGATGGAAATGTAAAGTGTATGTTCACAAATGCCAGTAGCCTAGCAAATAAAATGGGGGAGCTTGAGGCCTTGATACTGGAGGAACATATTGATATAGTTGGGGTCACTGAGACATGGCTGGACTCCTCGCATGACTGGGCTGTTAATCTGCAGGGGTTTACATTGTTTCGCAAAGATAGAATGAAAAGAAAAGGTGGTGGAGTCTGTCTGCATGTAAGAAGTGGTATGAAAGTCAGTGTGAACGATGCCATAGTGTGTGATGATTCTGAGGATGTGGAATCACTGTGGGTAGAATTACAAAAGGAGGGAAATACTGAAAAAATTATATTTGGGGTAATCTACAGACCCCCTAATATCACTGAAGAGATAGAAGTTCGGCTTCATAAACAAATAGAGAGGGCCGCCCGGGCAGGTACAGTGGTAATAATGGGAGATTTTAACTATCCAGATATAGATTGGGGTCCGGGGTTGGCTAAAACTACAAAGGGGCGTCAATTCCTAAATTTATTGCAGGATAATTTTATGGGCCAGTTTGTGGAGGACCCAACAAGAAGTGATGCCTTGTTGGATCTGATCATTTCCAACAACGCAGAGCTGGTTGGTAATGTAACTGTGCGGGAAAACCTTGGTAATAGCGACCACAATATAGTTACTTTTGACTTAAAATGTAGAAAACAAAGACAGGCGGGAAAGGAAAAAACATATAACTTTAAAAAGGCAAACTTCCCTGGGCTCAGGGCTGCACTACAGGACATAGACTGGGGGGAGGTGTTCTCAAATACTGATACAGAAGGTAAATGGGATATCTTTAAATCAACTCTAAATAACTATACAGCTAAATATATACCAAAGGGGAACAAATATAAACGATTAAAACTAAATCCTACATGGCTGACAAATGATGTTAAAAGAGCAATAAACAACAAAAAAATAGCCTTCAAAAAATACAAATCTGATGGGTCAGCGATAACATTTAAACAGTACAAAGAGCTTAATAAAATCTGTAAAAATGTAATAAAAACAGCAAAAATTCAAAACGAGAGACAGATGGCCAAAGAAAGCGAAACTAATCCTAAATATTTTTTTAGATATATAAATGCAAAAAAACCAAGGACAGAGCATGTAGGACCCCTTAATAATGATAATGGGGAGGTTGTCACGGGCGATCAAGAGAAGGCGGAGCTACTGAATGGGTTCTTTAGTTCTGTATACACTATGGAAAAAGGAGCTGACATTGGCCAGGCCAGTGCTGGTAACACATCATGTAATGTACTGAACTGGCTTAATGTAGAGATGGTACAAGGTAAGTTAAGTGATATAAATGTAAGCAAATCTCCAGGGCCAGATGGACTACACCCAAGAGTTCTTAGAGAGGTAAGTTCAGTAATATCTGTACCCCTGTTCATGATATTTAGAGATTCTCTGGTGTCTGGTATTGTGCCAAGGGACTGGCGCAAGGCGAATGTGGTACCAATCTTCAAGAAGGGCTCTAGGTCTTTCCCAGGAAACTATAGACCGGTAAGTTTAACGTGCATTGTGGGTAAATTGTTTGAAGGACTTATAAGGGATTACATACAGGAATACATAGGGGATAATTGTATTATAAGTGATAGCCAGCATGGGTTTACTAAGGATAGAAGTTGTCAAACCAATCTAATTTGCTTTTATGAAGAGGTGAGTAGAAGCCTTGACAGAGGAATGGCTGTGGATATAGTGTTTCTGGATTTTGCTAAAGCATTTGATACTGTCCCTCATAGACGTCTGACAGGTAAGTTAAGGTCTTTGGGTTTGGAAATTTTAGTTTGTAACTGGATTGAACACTGGCTCATGGATCGTACCCAGAGAGTGGTGGTCAATGATTCGTACTCTGATTGGTTCCCGGTTATTAGTGGTGTACCCCAAGGTTCAGTACTGGGCCCGCTGTTGTTTAATTTATTTATCAATGATATAGTGGATGGCATTAACAGCTCTGTTTCTATCTTTGCAGATGACACCAAGCTTTGTAGCACGGTACAGTCTATAGAGGAGGTGTACAGGTTACAAGATGACTTGGATAGACTAAGTGTCTGGGCATCCACTTGGCAAATGAGGTTCAATGTGGATAAATGTAAAGTTATGCATCTGGGTACTAATAACCTGCATGCGTTGTATGTCTTAGGGGGCATTAAACTGGCAGAGTCACTGGTAGAGAAGGATCTGGGTGTACTTGTAGATCACAGACTACAGAATAGCATGCAATGTCAGGCTGCTGCTTCCAAAGCCGGCAGGATATTGTCATGTATCAAAAGAGGCATGGACTCAAGGGACAGGGACATAATACTCCCCCTTTATAAAGCATTGGTACGGCCTCACCTGGAATATGCTGTTCAGTTTTGGGCACCTGTCCATAAAAGTGACACTGCGGAGCTGGAAAGGGTGCAGAGACGTGCGACTAAACTAATATGGGGCATGGAACATTTTAGCTACGAGGAGCGATTAAAGGAGTTACAATTGTTTAGTCTTGAGAAGAGACGTTTAAGGGGGGATATGATAAACGTATATAAGTATATAAATGGCCCATACAAAAAATATGGAGAAAAACTGTTCCAGGTTAAACCCCCCCAAAGGACGAGGGGGCACTCCCTCTGTCTGGAGAAGAAAAGGTTTAGTCTAAAGGGGCGACACGCCTTCTTTACCATAAGAACGGTGAATTTATGGAACAGTCTACCTCAGGAACTGGTCACAGCAGGAACAATTAATAGCTTTAAAACAGGGTTAGATACATTCCTGTAACAAAATAACATCAATGCTTATGCAGAATTATAAAACTACATCCCTTCCCCTTATCCCCTTACACCCTTCCCTTCAATTCCCTGTTTGAATTTGATGTCTTTTTTCAACCATACTAACTATGTAACTATGTTTTGCAACATTTGAGGGCCATAGATTGAAGAGCACTGCTGCACATACTTTATCATGTATATGCTTAGTGTTTAGGATTTTAAGTTTTTCTTTTTTTGTAACCAACTTTCAAAAACAAAAATGCAGGGATTTCTCTGATTTGTTATCACAGGTCAGGAACCATCCATTTTTAGTTCCTGGTCCCTCTAATGTTCAAGCTGTTTTCTACCAGCTCGATCATGTATCTGGGATCACACTTGCATATGCGATCCCAACATAAAAACACAGCTGTCAGCTGCCGTTGTTTAATGACTTAAAGGGGTACTACCGTGCTGACAACTTATCCCCTATCTAAAGGGTAGGGGATAAGTTGCCTGATAGCGCGGGGTCCCGCCGTTGGGGACCCCCGCAATCTCGCACGCAGCACCCCGCTCTCATCAGGCCCCGGAGCGAATATCGCGGGGCCGGAGTATCGTGACAGCTGTCTCGCCCCTGCCATAGACTTGCATTGAGGGGGCGGAGCGTGATATCACGGGGGCGGATCTGTGACGTCACGATCACCAGCCCCATCATCAGACCCGGAGCGGATGTTCGCTCCGGGGCCCGATGAAAGCGGGGTGCTGCGTGCGAGATCGCGGGGGTTCCCAGCGGCGGGACCCCGCACGATCAGGCAACTTATCCCCTATCCTTTAGATAAGGGATAAGTTGTCAGTTGTTAGTACCCCTTTAAAGCTTACTTATCTGACCTGACTTTAAACAGTAGGCAATGTTAAACATGTAATCCAAAGGATAGGGGATAAGATGTCTGATTGCGGGGGTCTGGCCACTTGGGACCCCCGCGATCTTGGCTGCGACACCCCAGACATCCGGTGAATAGAGTGAACTTCACTTAGTGCCGGATGACTGGGAATGCAGGATGGAGGCTTGTGACATCATGGTCACGCTCCGCTTGTGATGTCACAGCCATGCCCTCTCAATGCAAGTCTATTGGAGGCTGTTGCTGCTTGGTTGGTATTTGGCTGAGAATGAAAATATGGGGAACCCTATGCATTTTTTTCATAAATAATAAAAGAAAAAACCATAGGGTTCCCTGTATTTTTATTCTCAGCCAGATACCAACAAAACAGCAACAGCCTAATGTTACCAGGGTGGGCTTAAAATCGCCTAGGCCCAGGAGCGTCATTTTTGACGCTCCGGGCCTGTTGGTACCAGCTCTTCCCGACACCCCTGCGTTGGTGGATACCGAGGTAATAATCGAGGGTTGGGCTAGCTGTTTTGGGGGCTAACGCTAAGCCCCGGCTAAGACGGCTTCCATTACTAAGCTTCTCAAGTAAATTTAAAAAAACAACACATTTTTTAAACTTTTATTCCAAAAAATACTCCCCCACAAGCCCTCGTTACAAAATGCTGTTAATATTAAGCAAAAATAAATACGCTGGTCATCGTAGTCCATCAAATCTGAAGTAGCCCACAGGATAGACGGAACTAAAATGAAAAGAAAAAAAAAAGTGGTAAAAAAATGTAATAAATACACATACATTTTTTGCTTATTTGTGCTAAGAAAATGGTATTCCAAAGGGATTTCATTGGTGTTTGCTTATGTGAGCCAAATTTATCAACCCCCTGTGATAGTATGATAAATATGTCACACATAAGAAAACCCAAAGCAAAAAGAAAAATGCCTACAGAACTCGCTTACCAAAGCAAACAATGATAAATATCCCCCATAGTTTTGCTTAGTTTATAAACTCAGCTCTTACACAACAGTATAGGACCAGAATTAATGCATTAGCGCAAGAAGTGTTTTATGAGTTAGGCTATAAAGATTTTCTAATTTAGTGTAGATTCAATGGTGCATTTCAGAAGTAGTTGCAGCTTCAAAACAGTACATAAAATAGTAGTACGAGCAGATGATGTCTAAGTCATTTAACCCCTTAAGGACACATGACGTTCTCATACGTCTCCATTTCCGAGTCCTTAAGGACACATGACGTATGAAAACGTCATGTGTTTTACCGGCCCCCCGCAACCATCTGGAGCGGAGCCGGTCCCCGATGCCTGCTGAAATCGTTCAGCAGGCATCGGGGCATATCGCCCAGGGGGGTCATTATGACCCCCCATGTCGGCGATGGCTGCAGATCGCTGGACAATTCAGTCCAGCGATCTGCGGCGGATTCCAGGTCAATCGGGTCTCCAGTGACCCGGTGACCCGGAATTATTGGCTGATCGGGGCCGTCAGAGACGGCCCCGAACGGCCAGAGCCAGCAGGGGTGAGGTGGCACTGGTGCCACCTCACGATCGCCCTGATTCGTCGGCCGGATTACCGGCCGACCAATCAGGGCGCCTGCTGCGGGTGTCACTCCCGCAACCCGCTCCGCCCCTCTTCCGGAGGACGTGAGCGGGTGCGGGACGTGCACCCCAGGTGCTGGGGAACCCGATCCCCGGCGTTAATGTTGGGATCGGGGCCCCAGGAGCAGCGGCGGAGACGACGAGGGACTGACCTGTGCTGCTGGATCGTTGGAGGTGAGTGACAGCCTCCTGCCGTTGCTTAGCAACAGCTCCCAGCATGCAAAAAGGGCATGCTGGGAGCTGTAGTTATGCAACAGCAGGAGGCAGACCACCACAACTCCCAGCATGCCCTTATGGGCATGCTGGGACTTGTAGTTTTGCAACAGCTGGAGGCACATTCTTTCTATGGAAAAGTGTACCTTCAGCTGTTGTGTAACTACAACTCCCAGCTTGCACAATCAGCTAAAGTGCATGCTGGGAGTTGTAGTGGTGCATCTGGTGGTTGCATAACTACAACTCCCAGCATGCCCGTTGGCTGTCGGTGACTGCTGAGAGTTGTAGTTTTGCAACAGCTGAAGGCACACTGAGTTAAGTAGCAAACCAGTGTGTCTCCAGCTGTTGCATAACTACAATCCCCAGCATCCCCTGCCAATGTAGTATGCCTCCAGCTGTTGCATAACTACAACACCCAGCATGCCCTTCCACTGTCCGTACATGCTGGGGGTTGTAGCTTTTGCAACAGCTGAAGGCACACTGGTTGCAAAACACTGAGTTTGTTACCAAACTCGGTGTTTCACAACCAGTGTGCCTCCAGCTGTTGCAAAACTACAACTCCCAGCATGCACTGATAGACCGTACATGCTGGGAGTTGTAGTTTTGCAACAGCTGGATGCTCCCCCCCCCCCCCCCAATGTGAATGTACAGGGTACACTCACATGGGCGGAGGATTACAGTAAGTATCCGGCTACAAGTTTGAGGTGCGGCAAAATTCCTGCCGCAGCTCAAACTGCCAGCGAGAAACTACTGTGAACCCCCGCCCGTGTGACTGTACCCTAAAAACACTACACTACACTAACAAAAAATAAAATAAAAAGTAAAAAACACTACATATACACATACCCCTACACAGCCCCCCTCCCCTCCCCAATAAAAATGAAAAACGCCTGGTACGCCACTGTTTCCAAAATGGAGCCTCCAGCGGTTGCAAAACTACAACTCCCAGCATGCACTGATAGACCGTACATGCTGGGAGTTGTAGTTTTGCAGCAGCTGGATTCCCCCCCCCCCCCCCCAATGTGAACGTACAGGGTACACTCACATGGGCGGAGGATTACAGTAAGTATCTGGCTGCAAATTTGAGCTGCCGCAAACTTTCTGCTGCAGCTCAATTTGCCAGCGAGAAACTACTGTGAACCCCCGCCCGTGTGACTGTACCCGAAAAACACTACACTACACTAACACAAAATAAAATAAAAAGTAAAAAAACACTACATATACACATACCCCTATACAACCCCCCTCCCCAATAAAAATGAAAAACGTCTGGTACGCCACTGTTTCCAAAACGGAGCCTCCAGCTGTTGCAAAACAACTACTCCCAGTATTGCCAGATAGCCGTTGACTGTCCAGGCATGCTGGGAGTTTTACAACAGCTGGAGGCACCCTGTTTGGGAATCACTGGCGTAGAATACCCCTATGTCCACCCCTATGCAATCCCTAATTTAGGCCTCAAATGCGCATGGCGCTCTCACTTTGGAGCCCTGTCGTATTTCAAGGCAACAGTTTAGGGCCACATATGGGGTATCGCCGTACTCGGGAGAAATTGGGCTTCAAATTTTGGGGGGTATTTTCTGCTATTACCCTTTTAAAAAATGTAAAATTTTTGGGAAAACAAGCATTTTAGGTAAAAAAAATATATATTTTTTTACATATGCAAAAGTCGTGAAACACCTGTAGGGTATTAAGGTTCAAATTACCCCTTGTTACGTTCCCCGAGGGGTCTAGTTTCCAAAATGGTATGCCATGTGTTTTTTTTTGCTGTTCTGGCACCATAGGGGCTTCCTAAATGCGGCATGCCCCCAGAGCAAAATTTGCTTTCAAAAAGCCAAATGTTACTCCTTCTCTTCTGAGACCTGTAGTGCGCCAGCAGAGCATTTTTCACCCCCATATGGGGTGTTTTCTGAATCGGGAGAAATTGGGCTTCAAATTTTGGGGGGTATTTTCCGCTATTACCCTTTTTAAAAATGTAAACATTTTGGGAAAACAAGCATTTTAGGTTAAAAAAAAAATCTTTTTTTTTACATATGCAAAAGTCGTGGAACACCTGTAGGGCATTAAGGTTCACGTTACCCCTTGTTACGTTCCCCGAGGGGTCTGGTTTCCAAAATGGTATGCCATGTGTTTTTTTTTGCTGTTCTGGCACCATAGGGGCTTCCTAAATGCGGCATGCCCCCAGAGCAAAATTTGCTTTCAAAAAGCCAAATGTGACTCCTTCTCTTCTGAGACCTGTAGTGCACCAGCAGAGCACTTTTCACCCCCATGCGAGGTGTTTTCTGTATCGGGAGAAATTGGGATTCAAATTTTGGGGGGTATTTTCTGCTATTACCCTTTTAAAAAATGTAAAATTTTTGGGAAACCAAGCATTTTAGGTAAAAAAAATATATATTTTTTTTTACATATGCAAAAGTCGTGAATCACCTGTAGGGTATTAAGGTTCACTTGTTACGTTCCCTGAGGGGTCTAGTTTCCAAAATGGTATGCCATGTGTTTTTTTTTGCTGTCCTGGCACCGTAGGGGCTTCCTAAATGCGGCATGCCCCCCAAAAACCATTTGTCGATCCTTCCCTTCTGAGCCCTCTACTGCGCCCGCCGAACAATTAACATAGACATATGAGGTATGTGCTTACTCGAGAGAAATTGGGTTTCAAATACAAGTAAAAATTTTCTCCTTTTTACCCCTTGCAAAAATTCAAAAATTGGGTCTACAAGAACATGCGAGTGTAAAAAATGAAGATTTTGAATTTTCTCCTTCACTTTGCTGCTATTCCTGTGAAACACCTAAAGGGTTAATACACTTACTGAATGTTTTTTTGAATACTTTAGGGGGTGTAGTTTTTAAAATGGGGTCTTTTATGGGGTATTTCTAATATGAAGACCCTTCAAATCCACTTCAAAACTGAACTGGTCCCTGAAAAATAGTGAGTTTGAAAATTTTGTGAAAAATTTCAAAATTGCTACTGAACTTTGAAGCCCTCTGGTGTCTTCCAAAAGTAAAAACTCATAAATTTTATGATGCAAACATAAAGTAGACATATTGTATATGTGAACCCAAAAAAAATATATTTTGAATATCCATTTTCCTTACAAGCAGAGAGCTTCAAAGTTAGAAAAATGCAAAATTTTCATTTTTTTCATCAAATTTTGGGATCTCACAAACCTGTAACTTCTTCTTTAAGAGTCTCCTCTGTCCTCCACTCGTCACCTGTATTAATGGCACCTGTTTGAAATTGTTATCAGTATAAAAGACACCAGTCCACAACCTCAAACAGTCATACTTCAAACTCCACTATGGCCAAGACCAAAGAGCTGCCGAAGGACACCAGAAACAAACTTGTAGACCTGTACCAGGATCTACAATAGGCAAGCAGCTTGGTGTGAAGAAATCATCTGTGGGAGCAATTATTGGAAAATGGAAGTCATACAAGACCACTGATAATCTCCCTCGATCTGGGGCTCCACGCAAGATCTCACCCCTTAGTGTCAAAATGATCACAAGAACGGTGAGCAAAAATCCTAAAACCACATAGGAGGACCATAGTGAATGACTTGCAGAGAGCTGGGACTAAAGGAACCAATGCTACCATCAGTAACACACTATACCACCAGGTACTCTAATCACGCAGTGCCAGACGTGTCCCCATGCTTAAGCCAGTACATGTCCGAGCCCTTCTGAAGTTTGTTAGAGAGCATTTGGATGATCCAGAAGAGTATTGGGAGAATGTCATATGGTCAGATGAAACCAAAGTAGAACTTTTTGGTAAAAACTCAACTCGTCGTGTTTGGAGGAGAAAGAATGCTGAGTTGCATCCAAAGAACACAATACCTACTGTGAAGCATGGGGGTGGAAACATCATGCTTTGGGGCAGTTTTTCTGCTAAGGAACCAGAACGACTGATCCGTGTAAAGGAAAGAATCAATGGGGCCATGTATCGGGAGATTTTGACTGAAAACCTCCTTCCATCAGCAAGGGCATTGAAGATGAAACGTGGCTGGGTTTTTCAGCATGACAATCAGCCCAAACACACCACCCAGGCAACGAAGGAGTGACTTTGTAAGAAGCATTTCAAGGTCCTGGAGTGGCCTAGCCAGTCTCCAGATCTCAACCCCATAGAAAACCTTTTGTTTAAAGTCTGTGTTGCCCAAAACATCACTGCTCTAGAGGAGATCTGCATGGAGCAATGGGCCAAAATACCAGCAACAGTGTGTGAAAACCTTGTGAAAACTTACAGAAAACATTTGACCTCTGTTATTGAGATTAACTTTTGTTATTGACCAAATACTTATTTTCCACCATAATTTGCAAAGAAATTCTTTAAAAATCAGACAATGTGATTTTATGGATTTTTTTTCTCATTATGTCTTGCATAGTTGAGGTATACCTATGATGAAAATTACAGGCCTCTCTCATCTTTTTAAGTGGGAAAACTTGCACAATTGGTGGCTGACTAAATATTTTTCTGCCCCACTGTATGGTGGCTAATGGATGCACAATGTTCACATGGCGGAACGTCTGTGCAGAATTCCGCCAGAATATTCCATACGGACATTCCGCTGCAGCCCATTGCACTGCATTATGCACACAGCAGAATTTCTGTGGCAGATGTTTCTGCTGTGGAAATCCCGATTCCGGCATCCGCAGAAAGAATAGACTTGTTTATGAGACAGCACATTTCTAAGCAGGCCTAGCGCCTGCCGGGTCATTCAAATTTGTGAAATGTCCGACTGTGTTTTCAGGTCGGACATTCCACATATTTTCAACTTTATGAACCCGGCCTTATTCTGGTAATACTGCAACATGACAATCAGGTCTATGTGTGATTTACCAACAGTTGACTGTAAATGATACACAATGGGGGATATTTATCAAGACCTGTGTAGAGGAAAAGCTAACCAGTTGCCTATAGCAACCATTCAGATTGCTTCTTTTATTTTTCAGAGGCCTTTTCAAAAGCCATCTGATTGGTTGCTATGGGCAACTGGGCAACTTTTCCTCCGCACAAATTTTGTTGAATTTACCCCTATAGGTTTGTTGTCACTTTTTTTTTTTAGCATGGTTTTATTTTATTTCACACTTGTGCCGATTAGTCAATACCTTGAAATTAGTGTATAATTTAATAGGAGAACATTGACTATGTATTTCTATGAAGCCTAGGTGACTGCATCAAAAATATTTCCATAGCTGTTATTACTGGCTTAACACGCAAGAGATAGGGGTCATCAGAAGTGATACTGGCTGACACAAGAAGAATAAAAGGTGTATTCTAGTCAATTCTGGAAGTTTGTATTTAAATAAGACTGTCACCCCAAAATATAGTATACAGCTTACTAATAAACTGGCTTCAGCATGTCAAGGAAGTTGTGTAGTCCTTGCATTGTCAGTATAGTGTTGTCTCCAGCTTTCCAACTACTTCCTTTCTACAATTATAATGCATCAATATCTGCTATGTTACAAGACTTGGATCTTGTCTCTGAGCTCAATCCCTGTCCCCTGAGGGATGCCTCTACCTGACCTGCCCCTACAGCCTACATCACTCCTTGTCATATACATATATATTTTTGGGACATTTAAAGACAATAAGTTGTGTTTACAGCATGATGCCTTATGTTGAGCAATGCTACATGCAGAGGAGCAGATATGCAGAGAATACAGCAGGTGCTGCAATTTCACTGATTGTGCAAAAGTCTTCTGTGAAATGAGATAAGATTCTGCAAAAGTTCTGGTTGGGGAACTGGCAGGATTGCTGTGGGAGAGGAGTAGGCAGAGTGAGAGGGCTGTGACGAAGAGTTGAGGGCAAGCAATGCATTCTGGGTATTATAGTAGTGGACAACTGCTCAATCAGAAAGTACAAGAACCCCAAAACAAATGGATTTTAGGTGGTTTCAGAGCTGGAGCAGAAAGCTAAATAATGCCATATGCTTCTGCAGCATGTTTATTTATATATTTAGCTTTGATAAGCATTTTCACATCATGCAAGCTGCTATTTTTCACCCATTGTAATAAGTTTTGGCTTTCTTTGAGCATTTAGTTCAATAATGCTCTAATTCTTTTGAAAGACACAAAGCTAAATGATAAATGATCTTTTATTTACAGTCACATAATGATGAAGAACAGGACATGTAAAAGGAAATAGAAGTAAATCTATCGTTGGCTTGTCCTACTTAGTTATGATAGGTCTCTACAATGTACAACATCATTTAGGCTGTCTCTTAGACGTGTTGATTTATTTGTACTGCTAAGTTGTGCTCCTGGATATTCTCATATGGTAAGTATTTGCAATTCTTAACTCTGTTGTTAAAAAAAAAAAATGTTATCCTTATACAGCATAGTATTAAAGTATGCTTTATTTAAAACCTATTTCAATATACTACAGAGTTGGTCACTGTCAGTATGGACAACATGACCATGCTGACCCTTGTCCACATCCAAATGTTACCCTGCTGGTATCCCCCCTGTAGGTAGTTTCTCCTCTGCAGGTAGCCCCTCTCCAGTTGGTAATTTCCACCCTGCAAGTAACCTCCCTGTAGGTAGCCCCTCTGCTGATAGTTTATCCCCTTAAATATGTTAATTAAAAAAATTCACCATACTCACCTCCCTTGGTTCTTGTTCCCAGCTCCCACATATTCCCCTTGACGTCACCTGTGAAAAGAAAGAAAGCAGCATATTCTGACCGTTGTTGTAATGATGTTTGCGCCCACACGGGGGTTTACCAGAGCGAGAAGCCATTAGAACACACACACACACACAGTTAAAGGACAAGTATCATGAAAAAAAACTCATCCCATATCCGAAGGAGTGCTTGATATTCTGCACAAAGTACAGGGATTGGACTGCAAAGTTATTTTCTCTGATGAACCCCCTTCATACTGTTTAGGACATCAAAAAGAATGATTGCCCATATAGAGAAAAAGGTAAGTGCTACTATGAGTCCTGTGTCATGCCAACAGTAAACCATCCTAAGTCCACTCATGTGTGGGATTGTTTTTCATCCAAGGGAGAGGGCTCACTAACAGTTTTGCCTAATAACACTGCCATGAATAAAGAATGGCGTCTATACACCAATATTACATAGTACGGTTGAAAAAAGACATATATCCATCAAGTTCAACCAAGGATTTGAAGGGAAGGGGTATGGTGGGATGAAGGGGAAGGGATGTGATTCGATATTTCTGCGTAAGCATTAATGTTATTTTGTTCTAGGAATGTATCTCTCCCTGTTCTAAAGCTTTCAACTGTTCTTGCTGTGATCAGTTTCTGAGGTAGACTGTTCCATAAATTCACAGTTCTTATGGTAAAGAAGGCGTGTCGCCTCTTGAGACTAAACGTTTTTTTCTCCAGATGGAGGGAGTGCCCCCTTGTTCTTCGATGGGGTTTAACCTGGAACAGAACAGTTTTCCCCATATTTTTAGTATGGGCCATTTAGAAATGTCATTCTTCTAATCTTTCCTCATGGCTAAGATGTTCCATGCCCCATATTAGTTTAGTTGCGTGTCTCTTTCCAGCTCCAGAACGTCCCTTTTATGAACTGGTGCCCAAAACTGAACTTTCCAGGTGAGGCCGTACCAATGCTTTATAAAGGGGTAGTATTATGTCCCTGTCCCTCGAGTCCATGCCTCTTTTGATACATGACAATTTCCTACAAGGAAAACTTCTCCCAATGATCCAGGAGAAATTTAGTTATGAACAATGTTTTTTTACAGCATGATGGAGCATGTCACAAGGCTATAGTGATAACAAAGTGGCTCAGTGATAAAAACATTGACATTTTTGTTCCATGGCCAGAAAACTCCCTAGATCTCAATCCCATTGAGAAACTGTGGTCAGTCCACAAAAAGCAGGGAGACAAACAAAAACACAGAAATTGTAATAAACTCCAAGCAGTGATGAGTCAGGAATTTGACTTGGGATCAGTCAGGAATTTGGCCCAGAAGCTGATATTCAGAATGTCCGAGCGAATTGAATAAGTCTTGAAAAAGTTGCTGTAAAAAGTAGCCCATGCAATATGGTTACCCCATAATAATGTATGTTAAATAAATAATTTGTACCCCAAAATTGTAAAGTGCTGTGGAATCTACTGGTTCTATATAAATAAAATGATTATTATTATTACTAATAAAAAAAACTATACAAACATAACTGAAACAGATTATAAAAATGTACATGTTTTCGTATCTGGCTCTAACCAGCCAGGTCTGTAATAGTGGTGCTGATACCTAGCAGCAAATAGATGGAGTTTCTCTAAGGGTCGGGTCACACATAGCACATCCGCAGCATATTTGAGGCTGCGAATGCACTGCCGGCAGTCACAGAGGGACTCTGTGTACCAGATACTTAAACATGTTCTTTTTTCCAATTTGTTTTTATTTATTAATTGTCATTTTTTATTTATTTCATTTTTTAATCCATTATTATGGGTGCAGCAATCTTGCCAAAGCTGTTTGTAACAACATTTAGAGATATGCTTTCTGAATTGGGGTAGATTCTGTGTTATATATAAATTGATGTCACCACCTTTCACTGTACTTCTGTCTGTGACGATAAGGAGGATCCTGCTGGGAAGTGATCCGCTTAATAACAAGATTATCTTGATAATATAGATAAAAATGTTATAATATGGTTAAAAGAGAAAATTAGAAAAAACATCACAAAAAATTCTTACAAATATGCTTAGCATAAAAACTTAATTTAAACGCAGATCATTTTCTGAATACACATTTAAAGGCTCGTGGGAATGTTTAGGGACATGTACAGCTGCTGTTTGGGAGTCTACACTCTGAGAAATAGTTTTATCTGGGGTATTTAAAATATTGGTTAAAAAATAAAAAAAAAGGTTTGTAAGGTCTTGTTTTAGGCAGCCTACCGTCAGTCAGTGCACTTCAGGCCTTATAATAAAGCCTCAGGTGAACTGGTCCTGTTTGTGTAGGATCAGAACTTTCCTGACATTTACAGCAGCTGTGGTGGACCACCGGTGCATGGCGGGACCACGGGTGTAGCGGTGTAGGAGATGAGGTCAGATGGTATTAACCCCGGGGGTAAGATGTTATTAACCCCTCGTGTTCATCACTCCAGAGTGGTTTTTGGTACCAGAACCACACTAACGGTATCTCGGCAATTCCAATGGCTAGTTAAGGAAAGGAGAGTCCACAACCAGTTATGGTTTAACGGAGGCTTTACTGAGTTTAAGACAGACGGTATTATCTTCACAGCTAGGCCAGATTCCCAGAGAGGTGGCCAGGAACTCAGAAGACCTCGCAGCTTGCTGGGACCAATTATACTTGTAACAAACTTGAGACGATTATCTTGAGGCTTGACTATGTGCAGGACTTGACTACTTGTAGTGACAGTACACATAAACGTTTGACTTACTGGAAGGACTGTAGCTTTGTGGCCTTCCAGGTAGCTGATCACTAGCACTGAGACATCTGTGCTGGCTGGTTCTCAGTAAAGGAAGAGAGTGAATTGTAATGGCCGCCCCTTTATATAGTGGGGGGCTGGGCCAAAGCCCATTGGTCAAGCTACGGGTCATAGGTTAAGCTGGTGCTCTCTGGGTAACATAATGTGACAATATAACCTAACATGTGACATTTCACAGGTCCTTAAGAAAACTCGCTGGTCCTTTAGACCAGTGTTTCCCAACCCAGTCCTCAAGGCGCACCAACAGTCCAGGATTTAAATTTTTCCCTGTTCTATTCCAATGGAGTAACTGAAAAAACCCGGAATGTTGGTGTGCCTTGAGGACTGGGTTGGAAAACACTGCTTTAGACTATCTATACATTAGGACACTGATTACACATAAGGTAGGACTAATAACATTATAGAAACAGAAGGGGAGACCCTGCAGGGGAGCCCCCAGGTCACCAAGGGACTCAACCTGACAAGGCCTAACTGCAATGCAGGACCATGTCCTGTACTGGGACATCACATAGCCATAACAATAGTCGAATATAGCAGCTTTGCTATTTAATTGATTTTAACATCCAACCCCACCTTATACACTTGAGTACTGGATATATGACCTTTAAAGTCTGTATAGAAGGATAAACCCATCTTGCAGAAGATTTCTGGCAGCTCTTCTTGAAGAAGTATGATGAATACATACCCAGGGAATGATATCATCAACAGACACAATTGGATTAATTTCTTCCGTATGTTATTCCTTCCTATAGGCGTCTGTAAGATTACATAACCTTTGACACATCCATTCCTTATCAGAACCTGTGAGAAAAGACATTCTCATGTCTCATGTTTCTTCTCAAATACACAAAAAAGACTAACAAAAATACCTATAAAATTCAGAACCACAAAGTCCAAAGACATGGTGAGAATGAACCAAAACCAGAAATACTATGATCCGTCTCCCCCAAGCCATGTCGTAGCCGACTAAAGCCAATCAGAAGCTGGAGAGTGGCATCCAAAGACGGGCTATTCATTTGCAGTGCTGGGCGTGATTTATCTGTGGGATATAGGCAGAGGAGAGAGGATGATGAGGGCCATTAAAATGTAGGGCGATGCTTTTTATGATTGAAGTCTGTATTACAGCGGCCATAAAGCAAGGCAGCGAGCGGCCATTAACATTTCCATCATCAGATCTCGCAGCCTGTCACAAGCGCATAACTCATCTTTACTGCGCCGCTCTATACGCCGGGCCTGATACAATGTCTGAAGAGATACGCAGCATTCATAGAAAGGTGGGGGGAAGAGCTTGCTTGGGATGTAATGTCCTTCACGGAATTATTCCCCTAGTCTAACCAAACCCATTCCTGCCCTCCTCCCTTCCTTAGCACCACACACTGCTCTCAGACACATGGGGATTTTCTGGCACAGTCTTCCACCTAGTATCACTTCTCACTAACAGGGAATACACACAGCACCTGTCTCAGCACATTGCTTGCCCTATTACATGCATTATGCACTATTTATCCCTCAATCTCCGTCTAGTTTTTTGGTCTTCTGCTGCATAAACAACAACCACAGACAAAGTGAGAAGTGGAAAGCGATGGGTTAAACTGGCTGCACAAATAAAATCAATTCCTCATCTTCTACTGACTCGACCGACTTAGAAAAATTATTAGAAATTCTATTCAGCTTCTTGGTTATGTCTCAGGGAAACCTCTGTGACAGCCAGTACACACTGAACCACTAAGAGCCAAGAAGGGATAGAGCAAAAACCTTCCTTGTCTGACATTCTCTGTCCATGACAGTACAGCGTGCTGCATACGGAGGACGTATGGCTCATTTTTACAGTTTCTGGTGTGTTCTGCCATATGTACATATTTAGGCTAGGTTTCCACACAGGTTTTTTTCTGGCATTTTTTGGATAACTGCCATTGCAGTTTTTGAGCAAATGTCAGAAGTGGATCTAGTAGGAAGGAGAAGTATAGGTCTTTCTTTTACATTTCCCATTCCTTTTGAATATACTTCTAGCTTTGGCTCAAAAACTGCAGTGGCAGTTTTCCAAAGAATGCCAGATAAAAACCTGTGTGGAAACCTAGCCGTATGGCAGCCCATTTTCCCCTGAATGAACTGTTATTCACATGAAAAATAAAGTTATTTTTAATTTTCAGTAATGTAAAAAATTGTAGGATATGAAGTAAAGGAAAAATTACGTCCAACAAAATTAACTTTAACATAACACAAGGTATGACTGGCTGATGTGGAAAAACATTTAAAGGTTAAAGGGGTACTCTGCCCCTAGATGGGTCCAAAGGATAGGGCATAAGATGTCTGATCTCCCTGCTGCACCCGACGTTCGTTTATAGCATTGGGTGCAATGCCAGCTTGGGCCCTCACTGCTTGACGTTTCGCCAGGGGGATGCATCATGCCGCGGAAGAAGCCATTCCCCTGGTGAAACGTCCGGCAGTGAGGGCCCACGATTTACTACCTCTCCAGCCACTTGGTATTTGTATTGTATAATAATGTGTTGTTGTCATCATGCTATATGTTACTGTCACTTTAGAAGCTAACACTATTTGGATATCTTGTGAGCCCTTACCTTTTGTTCCAGTGTCATACTGGTTATTCTCTTCAATCCTGGTTATCAGGAACCCCCTCCCCTTTTTCTTATATGTATTTTAAGTGATTTTATTCCTCATTAATAAATGTAGTTTAATTTTACATTTTTGGTAATCCTGCAAACGCTTTTTTCTTGTGTATTTTTGTTCTGGATTTAGCGTGGGATTTTGTTACCTATATAAGGGAATCCATTTATAGTTAAACCCCACCTCTTCCGCAGCATGCTCTTCCCACCTGGCGAGTTGCACAGTTCCCAAAAGGCGCATCATTTATACACATAGCTGGAGCTTTGCATAAAAATTATTTTAATTATTATTTTTTTTTTTTACCAGTCTCAGCTTCATAAATGTTCCCTTTTTGTTGTAGACAACTTTATATCCACATACATCTAGAATCCATAACTTGTTATATTAACTTTTTCCAGAAAAAGATCTAGGGCCCCTTGAACTTGTTTATTGAGTCAGACATCACAACATCATGGGGCAGAGTCTCATTACTCTTACAGTAAAGAATCGCCGTCTGTAATGATGGAGAAACCTTCTTTCCTCTAGACGTAGAGGATGCCCCTTGTCATGGTTACCGACCTAGGTATAAAAAGATAACTAGAAAGATCTCTGTACTCCCATTCATATATTTGTACATTTTGATGAAATTGCCCCAAACATCTTTTCTTCAAACTAAATGACCCCAACCTTACTACCCTGTCTTGGTATGTAATCCACCCATTAAATACATTGGTCCCCTCTTCTGCACCCGCTCCAGTTCAGCCATGTCCTTCTTATATATTGGTACCCAAAATTGGAAACAATATCCCTTATGTGGTCTGACTAGTAATTTATACAGCATGTTTTTTTGTTTGCAATGGCTTGGTAGTGCTGCTAACAGTGCTTCTGTGGTGATGGGAGCTCCTCCCATTGACCAAGTTTATTAGTGTATCTTCCTTGGATGGGACATGGTTGCCCTAGGAGCCCTGTCTATATATCAAATATCCTGATGCTGTAAAGTTGTTCCCCCACAGGGCGGGGCAAGGAAGGCCTTTATTGGCTTATTTTGGAGCCAGATTAAACAGTGGCAGTGGCTGCTTTATTAAAAGTACCTAGCATTGGTGACAGCAGAGAGGAGTGTATCAGTGAGATTGGTGAGAGATCTGCCCCAATCTGGACAAAGGAAATACCTGGTGGCTATGACTATGAGTGGCCTGCAGATACTAATCTAGAAAAAAGACAGAAGCTCCAAAATCTCTACATCACCTTAGCAGGTGCTACTGTGGTGTACGGCGTGTATGGGGTGTATGACCACGGGTGTGAGTGGTTAACCCCTGGGGCAAGATGTTGTTAACCTCTAGTGCTTGTGACGCCAGGATGTGGTTGTTTGGTGTAGGGCACCGCCGACAACCAACCCAAAACGGCATATATAGTAAATGAGAGTCCAAAGCAGGTTTTGATGCAACTTGGACTTTAATGAAGAAGGCAGTATAACAGTCTTTACAGATAGCGAACTTCCACAGAGGTGACCTGGACCTCTCAGGCTTGCTTGGACTTGTAGTGATAATAATGATGATGCAGGCCACTCTGCTACTGTTATGACTTTGGTAGGGACAGTAGAGACTTGACTTGTAGACATTGAAGACTTACAGATTAGATGTGGCTGCAGGTTTGTAGGCTTTGGCCTATCTGTGCTGGACTTGACTTGTACAGGACTTGTGCTTGCTTTAAGGTCCAGGAAGTAAGAGCGAGAGAGTGGAGACTACAGCCCTTTATATATCAGGGGACTGGACTAAAGCCCATTGGTAACTGGTTGCCTGTGGTTACCCATGCCTCAGGAACTCTGGGTATCTTGTGATCACATCTTACATGACATATCACATGACCCTAGGAAGGTCCTATACAGGGTAAATATCCTAACAGCCTTTGTACACAGCTTATATTCACTGTACAATACTTATAATAAATGTACATAATCAATATGCAATGGGATACCATAATAATGACCTAGGGGGACCCTGCAGGAGAGCCCTGTGGACTTGAGGGATTCTACCTGAGGGGACTTTAGGACTTTACAGAACCATGTTCTGTACCAGGACACGAAAAAACCCTTTACTTAATATAAGTCACCCTCGATGTCTGTCCCCTTAGGAAGAGGAGCGAAATGGCCACTGGGCCGTATGCAGTCCTGAAGCATAACATACAACATCCAATTCAAGGCTGATGAAACGAATATGAAAACCGATGAACTGGTGATGAGAGTCTCTGTACATAATGTCCATACATGCTCTGCAAATCTGATGAACATAATAACTCTAGGACTCGCTTGAGATAAGGATTCCTTATTTTATGAATATACCCATGACTATAATGACATGACTTATACTTGTGACGTAACTTTTTTAGTAGGTATGACTATGGATTATGCACAACTAGTGACCATGCATATAACAGACATAGCTGACTATACATTTCTGACTGACTAGAACATTTTATCATGACTATGACATCACACTTGTGCTGCGTGCTGAGTGCTGAGTGCTGCGACATTTGATTAGTACTTTGATATATTTGACTACGACTGACATTTGACTGACTATTAGATTATTAGACGTTGTATGCATGGTGACAGCAATGCTTATACATACACTTTGACATTATACCACTGTTTACTTTTATTTATTTTTTTGCTGTTAGACACTGATTGCGGATTGGGTTGCCGGAGGATTTCTGCCCAATGCCTTGGCTACTAGGGTCTATCGGCTTTGCACACTTACCCCTAGAACACTTTACTCTAGATAACATTTGACATTTTGTTACCTTACTTTTGTACGTGCATTTGGTTAGCTACAGGAATACCTTCTGGCCTGTAAAGTACCCTGGGCATGCAAAGACAAGAAGAAATAACATTAGTTATATGAAATTTTAGTGGCTAACAGTGGTGTAGTCTGCTATAAGAATGCTACAGTCCCTAATGTATATTTGACTGAAGTTTATGACTGATGTACATAACTTTTGTGATTGAGTCTTATGTGTACTGAACTTAAAAATGTACACTA
Organism: Hyla sarda; assembly: GCF_029499605.1. Classification (NCBI taxonomy): domain Eukaryota; kingdom Metazoa; phylum Chordata; class Amphibia; order Anura; family Hylidae; genus Hyla; species Hyla sarda. Next base: position 110,957,424 of record NC_079190.1, on the reverse strand, counting down.
TTTAGGTCAGTCTAATATCTGGCTGTGTGAAGGTGGTTTTCTCGTCTCTCCCAGTGGAGCTGGAACCATAGCTATGTGGTATCACTAAAACACCTTTATACAACTCTGTACACTTGTACAGTAAACCAGTTACACTTTATTAAAATGTATTAGGCATAACTTATATTACCTATAGACATAAGGGTTAAGTACAGCTAACCCAATAACTAATATGGTCATATTAGATCCAGCTGATATCCTGGAGTGCAAAATGGTGCACAAAATATATTGCTTTTACCATATATACATTAAAGTTCACGTATGGCTCAGTAGTCCCAATACATTTTGGAGTCTCAGGTTAGAATCACGGCCGTAGCCGGGCACAAGGCTTACAAAAACTTTGAAGGAAAAACTGGCTTGACGAAAGTCTGTCAGGTACTCTTCTTAAAAGTTACTTTGATGTAGTAACCTGTAACAATAAGAATGTACTTGTGTACAGAACAGTTAGTGATATACCCTTAATAGGTACAGTCGTTGTACACAAAACTTTAGATGGGCACCCTTTTATTTTCTGTGCTTTCAGCTCCTCTACTATGGCAGCAACTTTGGCTTTTCTGCGGGCTCTTTCAACCTGAGCTGTAGGAACCATGAGGATGAGGCTTCCCTGGCAGGGGAAGAACGTGCTCCCTGTACTGTATTTATGTACTGTATTAATGCAGGCTCATCGTCGAACAACCATCTGGGTAGAGGAGGTGACTGCAGGCATGCAGTAGCTTCAGCAGCTTTTGGCGCCTGGGTCCCTCTCTCTGGGCTGAAGTGGATGAAGGCGTAGAAAATGCGGCCTCAGCCGGGGTACTTACTTCTGACTCCTCGGTAGCAATCTCTGCCCAGGATCCCCAGGTCCTATGGTGAGGGGACAGCCTCACCGGCGATGCTTCTCCTGACTTGGATGATTCCCCTTCCGGGGTGGCTGGCCATTTGTCGTCTTCTGGAAGCGGGGTTAGGTCGCATGCCTCCTCGGCCCCAAGGGAGAACCACTGCAAACGGTCAGCCAGGTGTTGAAATAGTTGCGCTGCGGCCACGGCGACTTACAGCTCCGCTGGTGCCATCTTGGTGCTCTCTCCATGTGCTCCGGTGTGCTCCGCCATGTCTGTACTCCTCTCTGCCATCTCCGTACTGAAGAGCGCTGGCCACCTGGTCTCTTTTATAAGAGGCTTCGACAAAATGGCGGACGGATGGAAGGACGTCATTGGTGCAGCACTGACTTCCTGTCCCCCGGCAACAACAGGTAAATACAAACAGTTCCACTTCGGCATGGGGAAAACTACATGATGTCAATGCCCAGGGGCGGGACGCTGACCAGACATTTTCGTGTACTTCTCGGGTTCCTCCTTAACCCTTGCAGGTACAATTTGTAATGGAGCACGTATCATGGCTTCGGCCCGAATTTTACACATGGCAGCAATACAGTATTTTTCACCTCCCCCTTACTTGTTTCAGTGCCCTGGCAAAGCACAATTTCACAGAAAATGTCCCGTACACTTTTGGGCGCAACTTCGGTCACAGTTTGTGACAATGCCGGACAATTCTCTAAGCACATTTCTGAATTGGAAGAGGACTAGTGGCTTTTGAGGCAATGGTATATACCCGTATCTTGTTGCGGGTGGCCTGGTGGTTGAGTAGTTAAGGCACACACCTGTATACTGTTCGTGGAAGCCAAAATATGTGGTGAGCCACCGGTGTATGGCGGGACCACGGGTGTAGCGGTGTGCAAGGATGTTTTTGTTTGGTGTAGGGCACCGCCAACAACCAACCCAAAACGGCATATATAGTAAATGAGAGTCCAAAGCAGGTTTTGATGCAACTTGGACTTTACTGAAGAAGGCACTATAACAGTCCTTACGGATAGCCAGCTTCCACAGAGGTGACCGGGACACAGGGAAACTCTCAGGCTTGCTTGGACTTGTAGTGATAATAATGATGATGCAGGCCACTGTACTACTGTTATGACTTTGGTAGGGACAGTAGAGACTTGACTTGTAGACATAGAAGACTTACAGGTTTGATGGGGCTGCAGGTTTGTAGGCTTTGGCCTATCTGTACTGGACTTGACTTGTACAGGACTTGCGCTTGCTTTAAGGTCCAGGAAGTAATAGCGAGAGAGTGGAGACTACAGCCCCTTATATATCAGGGGGCTGGACTAAAGCTCATTGGTAGCTGGTTGCCTGTGGTTACCCATGCCTCAGGAACTCTGGGTATCTCATGTGATCCCATAGCACATGACATATCACATGACACTAAGAAGGTCCTATACAGGGTAAATATCCTAACAACCTTTGTACATAGCTTATATTCACTGTACAATACTTATAATAAATATACATAATTAATATGCAATGGAATACCATAATAATGACCTAAGGAAACCCTGCAGGAGAGCCCTGTGGACTTGAGGGACTCTACCTGAGGGGACTTTAGGACTGTACAGAACCACGTTCTGTATCGGGACATGACACTACAATCTGTAGTGACCTAGGTCTAATTCCCAGAGCCAGGAGAGAGAATAATAGATAGCTTCCCTGGAATCACTGAGTGTGCTAAGACCACTGGGCAATACCTCCATTAGTGGAGTAGGAACCACAAGCTGTTTTGACTGTAATGGACTGTTAAACTCTGCAATAAGCAGTATTCTTGCAAAAGCTATTGTAATCTGTGAATTTAGAGATGATCTGACCTAAAGCTGGTCTGGAAATATTGAGGTGTAAAGTACACAGTCCTGAATAAGAAGAGTACCTCTAAAGAACTGTGTCAAAGTGATTTTTATTAACAGACCTCCATAAAGTGTCATCTGCCTAGAAATATGCAGAACCTCTGGAAAAGCAATGAAACTGAGGGGGGGGGGGGGGGGGCAGGAGCACTTGGCTTACTTATGTTGTGATGTCAGTTGTAACGCTGGGGGGAGATTTCCTTGCCACTTTAACCCAATTAGTGTTTTTTATCATGTTGTGTTAAATATTCTTTAAGTTTTAGCTTTATGGGATCTCTTTTATTGTGTGCCCCATAAGGACTGTAGGCCCAAAGGCTTGGTAGTGCTGCTGCCCCTTGCAATACTGCTTCCATTAGTAATTTACACCTAGTGTACTATCTGGGGATAAGAGATAAGTTGCCCTGGGAACTTAGGGTACATCATAGCATTAAAACACTGCTCCTTATTAGACACAGGGTGATGGTAAGGAATTCCTTTTTGGCACCATAGCAGGGCTATTGTAGTGGCAGCAGTAGTGGAAGCAGGAGTAGTACAAGTAACCTGTAAGCATTAGTGGCCGCAGGGAGCTGCACGTCACAGGGACTTTTGAAAGAATGCCAAAGGAGATTGCTGGAGACTGGGAGAAGCATGAGGGGACTTGTCTGAAAGGGAGATACATCACCTCAGCAGATACTTGAACCAATCCGGGTTCTGAAGCTGGGCAGTCTATTGAAAGATCCATGTGAAAAGCCTATTTCCTGGAGCCCAGAGAGAGGCTCATACAGAAAGGGCCCCCCTCTCTAGAAGCATTGAGTGTGCTGAGACCATTGAGCACATGTGAGGTAGGTACCACAAATTTGGCCCAGATTTATCAAACTGTGTGAGAGAAAAAATTGTGGTGGCCCAGTATGGGAGGTGTTACCCCCTGCTCCTGCTGTCCTGTCAGGCAGCCTCCTTCAGTGTCCCCAAGGCCCCAAGCACTTGTTTCCCTATTGTAAATATGTTTTACCATGTAAAGTGTTATAAAATGTAATGTTCCTTTAAGAGTTATACCATGTCATATGTCATGTGATTGTTATCTAAGAGGTACCAGTGACCAGGTGATCCCAAGAGTGACCTATGGGCTCCCTGCTACTCTCCCCCATATAAGCCCTGGTTGTAGCTAACTTCTCTCTCTTTGCACTCTGCTCTTCTGCCAAGTTGAGGTCCAGTCCAGTCCAGTCCTACAGCCACCATCAATTCAAGTAAGCTAAAGTCACAGCTTTATGAGTCATGTCAAGTCAGTCCCTGTCATCTGTCAAGTCAGCGTGATCTGCAAGCCCTAAAGGTCTCTGCGTCACTGGTCACCTCCTTGGGCCCTGGCTGAACTGTATAGAGTTTACCAATTGTCTATCCTCGGAGAGACCCAAGATAGTGCCGGAGGCCCGGAAAGTTGCCGTGGCCGTGGCACAAATGTTTCAGGAACTGGTAGATCATCTACAGCGCATCTCCATTGGGGCCGAAGAGGCCTGCTACCACGTCCCGCTGCCCAAGGACGATGGAGACTGGCCACCAACCCCGGTGGAGGGAACGCTGGCATCTTCTTGTGCATGGTCACCGGTGAGGCTGTCCCCTCACCAAGGGACCTTGGGGGTCCTGAGCCGAAATTCACACCCAGGAGTCAGAAGTTATGCAATATTTAAGAAAATTGCCTGATGAACTTGTCAAGAAGTATTTTTGTAACCAATTGCGTAAGTGTACGTGCCCGGCTTCTAGCCGTGATTCTTTACTAAGAACTCTAAAATGTACTCGGACAGTGGAGCGGTACAATGAAAGTATGTATATACTGTTAGAGTAATATATTTTTGCTCATTACTTTTGCACAAGTAAATTCTTATATTGGTGTACTATAATGGTTATGGTGTGCTGTAATATAATGTGTATAATATGTTTGTACAGGGATGTCTAAGGGTATAGTGTTGTTTATTCATGGCGATCTATATGGGAGGTATCCTGACCCAGTCAGGAGAAGCGTAGCCACTACCTCACCGCAATAACAAATTCCCGCCAGGTACAAAGATTAACTCATAATGTAAAATTATGTACCACACATAGTACGTCCACATATGGTAAAAGTAGCCCACACATATGCAAATAGTTAACATAGGACTTTAACATTATTTGTCGTCCCAGTCCACAAATTCTAAATATATACAGTTATATGTCTAATGTTTTCTCTCCTGTCCACGTGTAGAGGGTACTCTACTGGCCAGAGGGTTCACCTGATATCTAGATAATGCACGTAGAGTGACAGAATTGAAAAATGTAAAGATAACACTGTTGTATAGTGTAACAATGTATATTGAGTTCTGGGAAGAAGAGTTGAGAACAGAGGGGCCCCAGCAGCCAAAGCATTGGATAGATAGCCTCCGGCAGCCCAATCTGTGAATCTATGTATTGTTGTCTTGAGTGTCTTCAGAAAGCAGTTACAAAGTCAAAATTAACCCCATATGTTTAAAGAGCACGTATGGACATTGGGGGAGATTTATCAAAACCTGTCCAGAGGAAAAGTTGCTGAGTTGCCCATAGCAACCAATCAGATTTCTTCTTTCATTTTTAAAAAGGCCTCTGCAAAAATGAAAGAATCGATCTGATTGGTTGTTATCGACAACTCAGCAACTTTTCCTCTAGACAGGTTTTGATAAATCTCCCCCATTCACCAAGCCACATGGACTGATCCTTATCTTGTTTCGTAATCCAGACCTGTGAAGGAAATTGTGCATAAGTGGCCACTTCAGTTCTCCACCCTTCAGGACTGGGCGTCAAGGACGACTTTAATTAAGAGGGGGAGTTTGTGGTCGCCCAGTACGGGAGGTGTTACCCCGTGCTCCTGCTGTCCTGTCAGACAGCCTCCTTCAGTGTCCCCAAGGCACTTGTTTCCCCATATTAAATATGTTTTACCATGTAAAGTGTTTCAAAATGTAATGTTGCTTTAAGAGTTATACTATGTGATATCTCATGTGACTGTTACCCAGGGTGTACCAGTGACCATGTGATCCCAAGAGTAACAACATCTGCCCTGCACCACACACCCCACCACCACAAAATGGAGTGATTTTCCCACAACCACCAATCACAGCTCAGGTTTCACTTTACCAGAGTTCATTTGCTGAACTGTGATTGGTTGTTGTCGGAAAATCACTACATTTTTTCTCTTACATAGTTTATTAAATCTGGGCCTTTAAACTGTTCTGTGTGCTTCAAACTGTGAATTGTGAGCTGTATATTGTCAGCTAGAAACTGATCTGGCCTAAGGCTAGCCTGGAACCAGCACAGATTAAGGGGGGTTTCTAGTCAAAAGCTATTGAAAGTCTATACTTAGGATAGGTCATCAATATTAGATTGGTGGGGTATTGATGCCCAGTTCCTCGTCAGTTGGCTATTTGCCAGAGCCGTGACTTAACTGTACACAGAGAAACTGAGCTGGAAGCAGATAGCTTACACCAGGTTACTGCTATTCAGCTCCCATTGAAGTAAATAGGAACTGAGCTGCAGTTGCTATTTTAACTCAAGGGGGAAGTCTGCAACATGTATTTGTAGGGTGTAGTATCCCTCCATTCCATGTCTTGGGGTCAGGAGGCAGATGAGCACTCCCCCACCACTATAGTACTCATATACTCTTTCTATTATTCGGCATTCATTCTTGGTGTTGGCTGCATAAATAACAGACTGCGTGGCTGTGTAAACCCTTCCTCTATGATTTCATTGGGGGGCAGTTTCATTGGTTGCACTTGTTCATGCCTCTTACCAATGCCTCAACAGCCAGGGCCCTTTACTAAGCTACAAACCCTTATAGAACATAGACAGGATCAAGATTCAATAATAAAACTAGATGTAAGTACATGATACCCTACATATATATATATATATATATATATATATATATATATGTGTATGTGTGTGTGTGTGTTTATGCACAAGGCTGTTTGCCTATAAACACCTTAGATGCCCGTGAGTTTGACGACCTAAATTTGGGCCACCAGCCCTTTACCAGACCAGAACTAACAGCGGTATTATTGATGCAAAAATGCGGCATCATTATGCCCCTGTGAAACCGGCCTTAAGTGATTTTTCTGTGTATTAAGACTCTTTCAGACATCAGCTGCAACAGATCTTCCAATCGACACGCTACAAGAGACATTTCCAGTTTCAGATCAATTACACTAGAATACTGGCTTCCCTAGAGCATTTTAGCAAAGGATATAAAACCTCGATTGACTGGCCACTTGTAACGTAATGCCAGGTGGTCACTAGCCTGGGTTTGGATATGACTGTCCCTGTTGTACAGCTGCAGTAGATGCCGATCTATCCGTTCCATGGATCAGAGAGAAACACAAATCTTTAGCAGATATTGTGATACCCAAATAAATTCCCACTCGTCTCTACACATGCAATGGGAATGTGGGACCAAAGACATAAAGCTCCATCTGTGTGTGAAGGAATGGTTGGGGATTGGTGTGTGTTTGGCTACACATTGTGTGTAGGGGGGGCGGGGGGGGGGGGGGGGGTTGTGTGTTCACACTTGAATGAGTTTTATGGGAGCACATCACATTGTATTCGTTAGGGATATTGTTCAAGAGCGCTTAAGCCAATATTTCAAAGTAATGAAGCAGCCTTATACCTTAGGATTTCCTTAATAAATATATAATAAATATCACCATATCACAGAAATGTAATAAGAAATAGGACATGGATTGCCATTTTCAGCTCCTAATACCACCCCTGGGATTTCAACGCCCACAGAGGCTGTAATTCTTTCTGTTTCTAACCAGCATTGACATTGCACTTTGCCTAAGACAAATTGACTAGTTTGTGCATATGTAACTAGAAGGAGCAGAACGGTATAAATATTGAGAGGGATTGGAATTGTAAAGAGAGTCTCTGCTTTTGACATATCTAATTAGAGGTTTGGTGCCGGAAACAAAAGGAAAACTATAACTAGACAGATTGTAACAGATTGTTGTGACCACCAAAAGAAATATCTTGGCAGCACTATGCCAATTATTGCTGACTAGAATATAGAAAATCAAATATAATGTGTTATGGTAAATACAGTATAACCATATAGTAGGGTGGTGGCACACACTGCATTTTTTGCAAAATGCAGTTTTTGCCGTTTTTGCTGCCAAAGCCAGGAATGGATTCAAAAGGAATGAGAAATATTAATAAAATACTTCTATGTCCCATGTCTGCTGGATTCACTTCTGGCTTTGGCTAAAAAATGGCAAAAACATGTAATACACTCCACAAAGTGTGCTGGAAACAGTAGAAAAAACTGCTATTTGCTGCTAATAAAGCAGTTGAACCTTGCCAGTGGGCAATTACGGCAGCATTAGGCCGACTCACAGCCCCACCTAGGGAGGCAGACTACAAGCCCCACCTAAGTTGGCTGATATAGTTGCCGGCCTCATAGGTGCTCCTTAATGCTGCCTGGAAGATGTTCAAGGCCCATTACATATGGAGTTTACACACCTCTAAGTATAAAGTTTGACCACTTAAGGACCTAGGGCGTATGGATACGCCTTGACGTCCTGGTACTTAAGGACCCAGGGCGTATCCATACGCCCGTGGGAATTTTGGTCTCCGCCGAGCGGGGACTGGGCCGGGGTTACTGCTGATATCAATCAGCAGGCACCCCGCGCAAATGCCCAGGGGGGTCATCAGAACGCCCCACCACAACCCTCCCCCCATCGGCGATCGGAGCAAATCGCAAGTGAATTCACACTTGCGATTTGTGCCGATTCCGGGTCATACGGGTCACCCACGATCCCCCTGTAGGCATAGGAATGAGGTGGCAGGGTTGCCACCCCTCCTATCCCTGCTATTGGTCTGCTATTGATCGTCAGAGGCGACGGCCAATAGCAGACCGGGGGCGGGGGGGGGGGTTAACTTTCGTTTTCCCCGTCCTGCCCACCCACAATAGGCGGGGCAGAACGGGGAACCGAAGGGGACCGGGCGCCGACGTCCACTTACCCGTCCGGAGGCTGCGGCAATGTTGATCGGCGGGCGGCGTGACCTGCGTCTGAAGAGGACGGCTCCCGGGATCCTACGGAAGCCGGTAAGTAGATCTGGAGGGCTACAGTCTGAGACTGTGGTCTCTAACTGTAGCCCTCCAGATGTTGCAAAACTACAACTCCCAGCATGCCCAGACAGCTGTTTGTGCATGCTGGGAGTTGTAGTTTTGCAACAGCTGGAGGGCTGAAGTTTGAGACCACTATACAGTGGTCTCTAAACTATATCCCTCCAGATCTTGCAAAACTACAACTCCTAGCATGCCCACATAGCTGTTTGTTGTCTGGGCATGCTGGGAGTTGTAGTTTTGCAACATCTGGAGGTCCACAGTTTGGAGATCACTGTGCAGTGGTCTAAAAACTGTAGTTCTCCAGATGTTGCAAAACTGCAATACCCAGCATGCCCAGAAAGCAAACAGCTGTCTTGGCATGTCGGGAGTTGTAGTTAGGTTCCTCCAGCTGTTGCATAACTACATCTCCCAGCATGCCCTTCGGTGATTAGTACATGCTGGGAGTTGTAGTTTTGCAACAGCTGGAGGCACACTGGTTGGAAAATACTGAGTTAGGTAACAGAACCTAACTGAAAGTTTTCCAACCAGTGTGCCTCCAGCTGTTGCAAAAGTACAACTCCCAGCATGTACGGTCTGTCAGTACATACTGGGAGTTGCAGTTTTGAAACAGCTGGAGGTTTGCCCCTCCATGTGAACGTACAGGGTACATTCACACGGGCAGGTTTACAGTAAATTTCCTGCTTCAAGTTTGGGCTGCGGGAAATTTTTCGCAGCAGCGCAAACTCCTAGCGGGAAATTCACCATAACCCGCCAGTGTGAATGTACCCTAAAAGCACTACACTACACTAACACATAATAAAGGGTAAAACACTACATATACACTCCCTTACACTGTCCCCCCCCAATAAAAAATTAAAAACGTCTTGTACGGCAGGGTTTCCAAAACGGAGCCTCCAGCTGTTGCAAAACAACAACTCCCAGCATTTCTGGACAGCCACTGACTGTCCAGGCATGCTGGGAGTTTAGCAACAACTGGAGGTACCCTGTTTGGGAATCACCACTCCTATGCAATCCCTAATTTGGTCCTCAAATGCGCATCTCTCACTTCGGAGCCCTGTCGTATTTCAAGGAAACAGTTTAGGGCCATATATGGGGTATCGCCGTACTCGGGAGAAATTGCACTACAAATTTTGGGGGTCTTTTTTTCGTTTTACCGCTTGTGAAAAGGAAAAGTTGGGGGCTACACCAGCCTGTTAGTGTAAAAAAATAAAAAATTTTACACTAACATGCTGGTGTTGCCCCATACTTTTTATTTCCACAAGCGGTAAAAGGAAAAAAAGACCCCCAAAATTTGTAACGCAATTTCTCCTGAGTACGGAAATACCCCAGATGTGGGCGTAAAATGCTCTGCGGGCACACAACAAGGTTCAGGAGTGAGAGCGCACTATGTACATTTGAGGCCTAAATTGGTGATTTGCACAGGGGTGGCTGATTTTACAGCGGTTCTGACAAACGCAAAAAAAAATAAAAATACCCACATGTGACCCCATTTTGGAAACTACACCCCTTACCGAACGTGACAAGGGGTATAGTAAGCCTGAACACCCCATAGGTGTTTGACGAATTTTCATTAAAGTTGGATGGGAAAATGAAAAAAATTATATTTTTTCACTAAAATGCTGGTGTTACCCTAAATTTTTCATTTTCACAAGGGAAAATAGGAAAAAAGCCCCCCAAATTTGTAACCCCATCTCTTCTGAGTAAGAACATACCCCATATGTGAATCTAAAGTGCTCTGCGGGCGGACTACAATGCTCAGAAGAGAAGGAGCGCCATTGGGATTTTGTAGAGAAAATTTGTCCGGAATTGAAGGCCACATGTGTTTACAAAGCCCCCATAGTGCCAGAACAATGGACCCCCAACACATGTGACCCCATTTTGGAAACTACACCCCCTCACGTAATGTAACAAGGGGTACATTGAGAATTTACGCCCATAGGTGTCTGACAGATTTTTCTAACAGTGGTCCGTAAAAATGAAAAATTTTATTTTTCATTTGCACAGCCCACTGTTCCAAAGATCTGTGGGGTGTAAATACTCACTGCACCCCTTATTAAATTCTGTGAGGGGTGTAGTTTCCAAAATGGGGTCTTATGTGGGGGGTCCACTGTTCTGGCACCACGGGGGGCTTTGTAAACGCACATGGCCCCTGACTACCATTCCAAACTAATTCTCTTTCCAAAAGCTCAATGGCGCTCCTCCTCTTCTGAGCATTGTAGTTCGCCAGCAGAGCATTTTACGTCCTAACATGGGGTATTTCCATACTCAGAAGAAATGGGGTTACACATTTTGGGGGTCATTCTCTCCTATTATAAAACTGCATTTCAGTAAAAAAAAAAAAAATTTTATTTACACATCCAACTTTAACGAAAAGTCGTCAAACACCTGTGGGGTGTCAAGGCTCAGCGGACCCCTTGTTACGTTCCTTGAGGGGTGTAGTTTCCAAAATAGTATGCCATGTGGGTATTTTTTGCTGTTCTGGCACCACAGGGGCTTCCTAAATGCGACATGCCCCCAAAAAAACATTTCAGCAAAAGTTGCTTTCAAAAAGCCAAATGTGACTCCTCCTCTTCTGAGCATTGTAGTTCGCCCGCAAAGCATTTTACGTCCTAACATGGGGTATTTCCATACTCAGAAGAGATGGGGTTACAAATTTGGGGGGGCATTTTCTCCCATTACCCTTTGTAAAAATGGTAAATTTGGGGGAAAAACTGCACTTTAGTGTGAATTTTTTTTTCCATTTACACATCCGATGTTAACGAAAAGTTGTCAAACACCTGTGGGGTGTTAAGGCTAACTGGACCCCTTGTTACATGCCTTGAGGGGTGTAGTTTCCAATATGGTATGCCATGTGGTGTTTTCTGCTGTTCTGGCACCATAGGGGCTTTCTAAATGTGACATGCCCCCCAAAAACCATTTCAGAAAAATTCACTCTCCAAAATCCCATTGTCGCTCCTTCCCTTCTGTGCCCTCTACTGCGCCCGCCGAACACTTGACATACACATATGAGGTATTTCCTTACTCGAGAGAAATTGGGTTACAAATTTTGGGGGCTTTTTCTCCTATTACCACTTGTAAAAATTCAAAAACTGGGTCTACAAGAACATGTGAGTGTAAAAAATGAAGATTTTGAATTTTCTCCTTCACTTTGCTGCTATTCCTGTGAAACACCTAAAGGGTTAACACACTTACTGAATGTAATTTTGAATACTTTGAGGGGTACAGTTTTTATAATGGGGTCATTTGTGGGGTATTTCTAATATGAAGGCCCTTCAAATCCACTTCAAAACTGAACTGGTCCCTGAAAAATTCCGATTTTTGAAATTTTGTGAAAAATTGGAAAATTGCTGCTGAACTTTGAAGCCGTCTGATGTCTTCCAAAAGTAAAAACATGTCAACTTTATGATGCAAACATAAAGTAGACATATTGCATATGTGAATCAATGTATAATTTATTTGGAATATCCATTTTCCCTATAAGCAGAGAGCTTCAAAGTTAAAAAAAAATGCTAAATATTCAATTTTTTCATCAAATTTTGGAATTTTTAACGAAGAAATGATGCAAGAATCGACAAAATTTTACCACTAACATAAAGTAGAATATGTCACGAAAAAACAATCTCGGAATCAGAATGAAAGGTGAAAGCATCCCAGAGTTACTAATGCTTGAAGTGACAGTGGTCAGATGTTCAAAAAATGGCCGGGTCCTTAAGGTATATTTGGGCTGGGTCCTTAAGGGGTTAAACAACAACAAAGATGTGGTCTCAAATGGCTGGAGGTGCTCAACCCCAAATGCAGTTGTGCATTTATACTGAGGGAGCAGATCCTGCCCTTGTGGTCCGTTGCTAGGGGCAATCCCCAGCATAAAAATGCATACAATGGAGGTACTACAAGTGCCACAATAGAATCCTACACCAGATAAATGGTGTGTATGTGTAACAATTTGAATAATACAAGAATTTAGGTGCACTACTGTGGTAGATGCAAACAATGACATTGGCTATCACTCAACACTGATGTTAAAATTGAGACATTAGCCAGTATATCCTTGTATGAAGGAAATACCTGAGCCCGCACACCAATGCCAAGGTTTCTCAAGTGGCACGGGACCTAACACTAACCTACCTGTGCATGATAAGCAAAACCAGGGGCCAGTGGGCAATTACAGCAGCAGTAGGCCGACTCACAGCCTCCTCCCAGGTACCCTCCAGTGTGGCTACAAGCACACACATACAATGGGAGGAGGGAGGCAGACTACAAGCTCCACGTAAGTTGGCTTATATAGTTGCCGCCCTCACAAAGACACAAAGGTACAAAAATAATGGACATCCTGCTACGCACTGCCTACCTACCACCTTGGAGGTGGTAGGTATGCAGTGCATGGCAGGATGTCCATTATTTTTGTACCTTTGTGCCAATTATGGTATTTATACTTTTTGTAATCTATCCTCTATATACTTGATATTTATTGACTTACTGTGTAATGTGGTTTTGTGCCTGAGGTTCTTGGTCTTAATTCTGTTTACAAGTGTACTTTCCCTGGACTCCATGTTTTTCAGCCTGTCCTACCCTCTCCACTTTTCCGCAGTTGTTCTTGTGGTGCCTTGATTTTATTATTCCTTTATTTTAAATGTATGTCATTTTGCATATTTGTTAAATAAAATATATATATATATTTTTTTATTACTGGTTTTCTTTTGTTGGTGTATATGTTTGTTTCGCAAACCAGTGGTGGCTTTTCTGCCTTGGTAAGGCCCCTCTCTCCCCTTTTGTTTCTTGTTGGTGATAAAATAGCTGTGCCACCTATGTAGCTTGGCTCAACCTCCTTGACACTTAGCTCTAAAATAAAATAATATTTTATAAAATAATAAGTATGGCAACCACCATCAGTTCAAGGAAAGGCACAGTTTCCTTTTATGCAGTGTTTCCAGCTTTAGCAGCTGACAAATTCTCTTTAAATTATCTAGCAACCATATACTGCTATCCTATAATTTTTTATTCAAATTAGTGTTTGTCAGCACCTACTTTTATAACTTACATGTCTGTGTTAAGGGTAAATGGGTCAGGGCCAGTGTTAGGGCAATGGATAGTAAAGGGACTGTCTTTGTTAAAGGGGTACTGCGGTGAAAACCTTTTTTCTTTTAAATCAACTGGTGGCAGAAAGTTAATTACTTGTAAATAACTTCTATTAAAAAATCTTAATCCTTCCTGTACTTATTAGCTGCTGAATACTACAGAGGAAATTCTTTTCTTCTTGGAATGCTCTCTGATGACATCAAGAGCACAGTTCTCTCTGCTCACGTTATTATAATAATAACGCTTTATTTATTGTTGTCCTTAGTGGGATTTGAACCCAAGTCCCTAGCACTGCAAGGCTGTAGTGCTAACCACTGAGCCACCATGCTGCCCTTAGCATACATCTGCTATGCATCTGCTATGCATCTGCTATGCATGGTTGCTAAAATGGACAGAGATGTCAGCAGAGAGCACTGTGCTCGTGATGTCATCAGTGTTCCAAAAAGAAGGGAATTTCCTCTGTAGCATAAGTACTGGAAGGATTAAGATTTTTTAATAGAAGTAATTTACAAATATGTTTAACTTTCTGCCACCAGTTGATTTAAAAGAAAAAAGGGTTTCACCGGAGTACCCCTTTAAGGATGTTTATTTTATGTGTATTTTTTAAATTTCATTTATTTATTTATTATGCTTAAATGGGCACTATCAGATACAAAAACTTTTTATATGTTGTATATCTTGGCAAAACATTAACTATTCTAAGATTTTACTTCCTTTTTATAAAATTCATAGCTTATAAAATCATGGCTTTGTCCAAGCTGAAGCACAGGCATGGACAAAGTCCAGTAAGTGAGGGTGGGAAAGCACTCCTCTGTGCTCTCTCCTGTTTGATAGTACTCCTCTGTGCTCTCCTGTCTGATAGGACTCCTCTGTGCTCTCTCCTGTCTGATGGTACTCCTCTGTGCTCTCTCCTGTCTGATAGTACTCCTCTGTGCTCTCTCCTGTCTGATAGCCCTCCTCTGTGCTCTCTCCTGTCTGATAGTACTCCTCCGTGCTCTCTCCTGTCTGATAGTACTCCTCTGTGCTCTCTCCTGTCTGATAGCACTCCTCTGTGCTCTCTCCAGTCTGATAGCACTCCTCTGTGCTCTCTCCTGTCTGATAGCACTCCCCTGTGCTCTCTCCTGTCTGATAGTACTCATCTGTGCTCTCGCCTGTCTGATAGTACTCCTCTGTGCTCTTTCCTATTTGATAGCCCTCCTCTGTGCTCTCTCCTGTATGATAGTACTCCTCCGTGCTCTCCCCTGTCTGATAGTACTTCTCTGTGCACTCTCCTGTCTGATAGCACTCCTCAGTGCTCTCTCCAGTCTGATAGCACTCCTCTGTGCTCTCTCCTGTCTGATAGCACTCCTCTGTGCTCTCTCCAGTCTGATAGCACTCCTCTGTGCTCTCTCCTGTCTGATAGCACTCCTCTGTGCTCTCTCCTGTCTGATAGCACTCCTCTGTGCTCTCTCCAGTCTGATAGCACTCCTCTGTGCTCTCTCCTGTCTGATAGCACTCCTCTGTGCTCTCTCCAGTCTGATAGCACTCCTCTGTGCTCTCTCCTGTCTGATAGCACTATTCTGTGCTCTCTCCTGTCTGATAGTACTCATCTGTGCTCTCTCCTGTCTGATATTACTCCTCTGTGCTCTTTCCTATTTGATAGTACTCCTCTGTGCTCACTCCTGTCTGATAGCACTCCCCTGTGCTCTCTCCTGTCTGATAGTACTCCTCTGTGCTCTCTCCTGTCTGATAGCACTCATCTGTGCTCTCTCCTGTCTGATAGCACTCCTCTGTGCTCTCTCCTGTCTGATAGTACTCCTCTGTGCTCTCTCCTGTCTGATAGTACTCATCTGTGCTCTCGCCTGTCTGATAGTACTCCTCTGTGCTCTTTCCTATTTGATAGTACTCCTCTGTGCTCACTCCTGTCTGATAGCACTCCCCTGTGCTCTCTCCTGTCTGATAGCACTCCTCTGTGCTCTCTCCTGTCTGATATCACTCCTCTGTGCTCTCTCCTGTCTGATAGCACTCCTCTGTGCTCTCTCCAGTCTGACAGCACTCCTCTGTGCTCTCTCCTGTCTGATAACACTCCTCTGTGCTCTCTTCTGTCTGATAGCACTCCTCTGTGCTCTCTCCTGTCTGATAGTACTCATCTGTGCTCTCTCCTGTCTGATAGTACTCCTATGTGCTCTTTCCTGTTTGATAGTACTCCTCTGTGCTCACTCCTGTCTGATAGCACTCCCCTGTGCTCTCTCCTGTCTGATAGTACTCGTCTGTGCTCTCTCCTGTCTGATAGCACTCCTCTGTGCTCTCTCCTGTCTGATAGTACACATCTGTGCTCTCTCCTGTCTGATAGTACTCCTCTGTGCTCTCTCCTGTCTGATAGCACTCCTCTGTGCTCTCTCCTGTCTGATAGTACTCCTCTGATCTTTCTCCTGTCTGATAGCACTCCTCTGTGCTCTCTCCAGTCTGATAGCACTCCTTTGTGCTCTCTCCTGTCTGATAGTACTCCTCTGTGCTCTCTCCCATCTGATAGTACTCCTCCGTGCTCTCTCCAGTCTGATAGTACTGCTCTGTGTTCTCTACTGTCTGATAGTACCCCTCTGTGTTCTCTCCTGTCTGATAGGACTCCTCTGTGCTAGCCCACCCTCACTTACTGTATTTGGTCCATGCCTGTGCTTCAGCGTGGACAAAGCCATGATTTTATAAGCCATGATTTCTAGGAAAAGGAAATAAAATGTTCTCATGAAGTATATTAGAAAGGTCAAAGTTTTTGAATCTTAGAGTGCCCATTTTAACTCTGTGTCTGAGGTCAGCAAAGACCCAAATTCACATTTTGTTATATTGAGGCCTTGAGCTAAAGTATACAAAGCACCCCTCCCCCCCCCCCCCACACACACACACATCATTCTGCACTTAATACTCACTAAAAATAATTTTTTGCTAATTTATTGTACTTCAAAACTAAAATCAATGACATTCGTGATGAAATCCTCTCCCAGTCCCCTAAAAGTTCTGATCCAATTCCCAGCCACGTCTCCTCTTCATCACTCTCAGTTTTTGAGCCGGTAATGGAGGATGAGGTTTCCAGGCTCCTCTCCTCCACCCGCCCCACTACCTGCTCTAGTGACCCCATCACACATCATCCAGTCTCTCTCTCCTGCTATCAGCTGTCACCAAACTAAAATCTTTAACCTCCCCCTCTCTTCTGGGGTCTTTCCCTCCTCCTTCAAATGCTCTATCATAACCCCACTATTGAAAAAACCATCTCTGGAACCGTCCTGTGCAGCCAACTATCGACCCGTCTCAAATCTCCCCTTTATCTCCAAACTCCTGGAACATTTGGTCTACTCCCGCCTTATCCGCTATCTCTCCGAGAACACTTTCCTTGACCCCTTGACAGTCTGGTTTCCGCTCCCTTCACTCTACAGAAACGGCCCTAACCAAAGTCCCTAACGATCTTCTGATGGCCAAATCAAATGTCAATTTCTCTTTACTGATTCTCTTGGACCCGTCTGCGGCTTTTGACACTGTGGATCACCAACTCCTCCTCAGTAGTCTCTGCTCCATCGGTCTCAAGGACTCTGCTCTCGCCTGGTTTTCCTCCTATCTCTCTGGCCGCTCCTTTAGCGTCTCGTTTTCTGGCTCTACTTCTTCTCCTCTTCCCCTTGCTGTCAGGGTTCCCCAGGGATTGGTCCTGGGTCCTCTGCTCTTTTTACTCTACACATCCCCCATTGGAAAAACAATCAGTAGATTTGGTTTCCAGTACCACCTCTATGCTGATGACACCCAACTCTATACCTCTTCCTCCAACATCACCCCTGCACTCCTACAGAATACCAGTGATTGTCTCTCTGCTGTCTCAGAGATCATGTCCTCTTTATATCTGAAACTAAATCTTTCTTCTTGTCTTTTCTCCATCAACTGATACTGTACCTAACCCTGACATTTCCATCTCGGTATGTGGTACTACCATAACTCCCGGGCAGCAGGCTCGCTGTCTTGGAGTTATACTTGACTCTGATCTGTCTTTCACTCCCTATATTCAGTCTCTTTCACGTTCTTGTCACCTGCATCTCAAAAACATTTCAAGAATCCGCCCGTTTCTCACTACTGAAACTGCTAAAACTCTCATTATTGCTTTGATTCACTCCCGCCTTGACTACTGTAACTCTTTACTAATAGGCCTTCCTTTCTCCAAACTCTCTCCTCTCCAGTCCATCCTTAATGCCGCAACCAGACTCCTCTTCCTCTCCAGCCGCTACACCGACGCCTCCTCCCTGTACCAGTCACTACACTGGTTACCAATTCAGTCCAGAATACAGTACAAAATCCTAAGTCTCACACACAAAGCTCTCCACAATGCTGCACCTCCCTACATCTCCTCTCTCATCTCTGTCTACCATCCTACACGTTCTTTCCGATCTGCTTATGATCTCACACTAACATCTTCTATAATCCGAACTTCTCACTCCCGTCTCCAAGACTTCACTCGTGCTGCATCGGTTCTCTGGAATGCTATCCCTCAATCCCTCAGACTCAACAACAACAAACGTGGCCTAAAAACACATCTCTTCAGACAGGCCTATAACATTCTCTAATTGGCCTCAACATATCCTCAATATATCCCCACACCTCTTGTTTGAATAGTTATTGTGTAATTTTATGTCTGATACTTGTCTTTGTTTGTACCCCATAATTGTAAGCGCTGCGGAATCTGTAGGCGCTATATAAATCAATAAAATAAAATAAATAATAAATTGTAACACTCACGTTTCAGAAGACAGGAACTCCAGTGGATGTGGATCCGCTGGACCTGTGTGGCAGATGACTCAGACCGTATCAGGGAGCGGAGTCTAAGGTGCCGCTGGTTTTCACCAGAGCCCGCCGCAAAGCAGGATGGACTTGCTGCGGCAAGCGGCACCCAGGTCGCTACCCCTGGAACGGCTCAACCACACAGGCGGCTGAGGAAATGCAAGGCACAGGAGGGATAAGGCAGCTCATAGTCAGGATAGCAGAAGATCAAGGCAGGCGGCAAAGTAGCGTAGTCCGGACGTAGCAGGAGGTCAGTAGGCAGACGGCAGAGGAGCAAGGTCGGGTCACAGAGCAAAGAATCAGATACACGGCAAGGCAATAACAGGAATGCTTAGCAGGTCATGTGATTATAATTATGGTTGTACTATTGTTCAAGGACCTTCCAGGGTCATGTGATGTACCCAGAGTTTGCTTGGTTCAGGACTTACAGGTTTGCTGACCAATGAGCTTAGTCCAGCCCCTCATTATATAAAGGGCTGTAGCCACTAAATTCGCTCTTTTGGTTCCTGCTCTTCCTGCTGGACTATCAAGCAAGCACAAATATCTCAGCACAAATCTCAATTCATCCAGGCCAAAGCCTGAAAGAACCAGTAGCAACTAAACTGTGACTTACCAAGCTCAATCTATCAAATCCTGTGTGACTACTACCAGCTAGAATATTATAATTAGTAGCACAGTGGCCTGCATCAAAGCTCATTGCTTCAAAGTCCCAGCAAAACCTGTGAGGAACTTGCATTCCGGTTGCCTCTTAAGAGACTGTTGCATAAAATCTTCAAGTAAAGTTCTTCAGTTTATTCATAAAGTCTGCTGTGGACATTCCGTTATTTTCCCTGCCGTTTCTGGGACGGTTGGCGGTAGGACTATTAACACTAAAGAAACCGCACCCTGGTGTCATGACATCTAAAGGTTAATACCACCAGACCCTGCACTTACATTACCGAAACACCCCAGACCCCACAACTCTCCTGGTTCACCACAGACCCCTCCAGTTTTATAGAGGTCACTTCTCAGACGTCATCTCATGATCAACACAGGCAGGATAACAATGACAGCTAGAAACTCTACTATAAAACTGAAGGCAGATAACACAGGATCCCACCACATACCATAGGTAATGAAGAAAGCTCAACTCCTCTTTATATTTGCATACTGACCTGTGCACATGTCACAGAGAATGCCACACACCAGAACCTACTGGATTGTTTTCACTGGTTTCCTACACTGTGATAACGCAATGCCTATATACATAATGCGTATATAAATATGGGGTTGCCCAGTATGGGATGGTGTTTCCCCTTACTTCTCCTGCCCTGTCAGGCAGAGTCTCTCCATGTCCCCAGGTTCCCCTTTATGTATTATCCCCTGTGTATGTAAGTTGTGATACTAATAATGTACAGTTTCTTTAATTGTTATACCATGTGACTGTTACCCAGGAGGCACTAGTGACCAGATGACCCCCCCCCCAAGTGACCTATGGACTCCTTGCACAGCCCCTCTATTAAAGCAGGGGATGGGCTGCAATCTCTCTCTTAGTTCCTGAGGTTCAGTGCAGTCGTCTCAGTGTGTGTGTTCGGAGCATTGGAGGCCTCAAGTCTAAAGTCTGCATCCACCTGTCAATTGCAAGTAAGCCAAAGTCATCTATTTGTCAGTCATCAAGTCAGTCAAGTCAAGTCTACTGTTTAGTCATCGTGGCCTGCACCGAAGTCTGTCTATCTACTGCAAGTCCCACGTCCAAGGGGGAAGACAGCACTAGTCCCTGCTCTTATGCCCGTGACCATCCGGATAACCAGTCCAGATACAGAACATCCAATTGGTATAGGTCACAGCAAAAAGTATGCAGAAGTATGCTTGACAAAGGCTACACTATAGCCGAAACGTTGCACTGCTGATGACCTAAATAAAGACCACAGCCTTTTTTGAAATTGGGAGTCTGCATACTTTTTGCTGTGACCTATACCAATTGGATATACTGCAAGTCCCAGCAAGCCTGCTAGGTCCCCCAATGTTCACCTCCTGGGGATATTGGCTGTACTGCATAGACTGTGTCATCTGTCTACCCTCTGTAAAGCTACCATTTGTCGGTAACTTGGCGTTGGTTTCTTCATTGCCCCCGTGCCTAGCCCAGGACCAGCGGTATTACCTTCGGGTGGTTAAGGCTAAACCACGCCCTAGCCTCACAACAAGAAGAAGTTAATAACATCTGTCCCTTGGGTTATAACATCTACCCTGCACCTCACACCCCAACACCACACATAGGTTAAATGGGCACTGTCAGATACAAAAACTATTGATATGTTGTAAAGCATACAAAACCCATAGGTTTTGCAATTGCTTTCATTAGAACATTTTCAGTATTTCATACTGAAAAAGCCAGTGAAACAACTGCCCTCCTGCCTGCTTGGACACATACTAGTCCTATTGTGTCCATGAGTCATCACCTTTGTCATAGACACACTTCCTTGATTGACAGCTGTGAGCACATGGCTCACAGCTGGAGGAAAAATCCTCCCACTGTCAGCTTGTGTCCCGCTACTGTCAGTGAGGACAAGCTGGGAGTTGTAGTTTTGCTAATGCTAGGGGAGATGTGAGCAGAGACCTGGGAGGGTAGGGAGGGGGCAGAGACCTGCACTGTGAGGCCATGCCCCCTCACTTTGAGAGGAATTCAGAATAGTGAGCTAAATTAAAATGTAATAAAAAAAATAAATAAAAGGTGCTAGACACATAAAAAATAGATTTACATGGTCAGGATTAGGTACTGAGTGATATATATAAAAAAAAATAATGTTGTTGCATCTGACAGGTACGCTTTAAAGCCTAGCAGATAAGCACATAGACACGTCTCTGCCACTTGACACTATTGACACACAAATTAGTTTTGAAACCCTCAGGACTGGAATTGCTTAGAACATATGTAACAGAAAAGTACAACAGAAAATACTAAGGTGGGAGTGAGGGGCCCCAAAAGCATCTCTGCCTCCTCTAAGGACACCCGTACTAAAAAGAAGACATGGTAGCTTAAGGTTCTGTTAAAATTAGAGATGAGCGAACTTTTCAAAAATTCAATACGGCTCATTTGCCAAATTTTCCCAAAAAGTTTTTTTCGATCTGAATTTTTTTCGTGGCGAATCTATATTAAAAAAGGCTATTTCTAGCCTACATACAGCCTCTATAGGGGTATAGAACACTATGTTGTGTTTTAAAATGGAATAAAACATTTATATTACCTGAATGACACAGCCTGTAGTTGGCTGATGCACGAGTACACAGCAGGGCTTCACAATCCCCCCCCAAAAACACAACAATTTTAGAAATTTTTGAAAAAGATTTTGAATAGCGGGTGCTACCTTTGAGAAAATGTGAAATTCCCAGACCCAGGCCCCACAGCGGCATCAGTAAACCATATATTGCCTGAATGACACAGCCTGGAGTTGGCTGATGCACGAGTACACAGCAGGGCTTCACAATCCCCCCCCCCCCCCCCCCAAAAACACTACAATTTTAGAAATTTTTGAAAAAGATTTTGGATAGCAGGTGCTACCTATGAGAAAATTTGAAATTCCCAGACCCAGGCCCCACAGCGGCATCAGTAAACCATATATTGCCTGAAAGGCACAGCCTGGAGTGAAATAATACTGTCATTCAGAATGACATGCAGATTACCAGCATCGCTTTTAGAAAACCTGCTGCAGAGTGGCACAATGACAGAGCCTAGAGGTGGTATCAATATGAGGAGACCATATAGTGGCTGAATGGCAAAGCAGGGAGGTGTTGGCAGCATGAGGAGACCATATAGTGGCTGAATGGCAAAGCGTAGAGGTGTTGGCAGCATGAGGACACCATATAGTGGCTGAATGACACAGTGTGGACATGTTGGCAGCATGAGGAGACCATATAGTGGCTGAATGACACAGCGTGGAGGTGTTGGCAGCATGAGGACACCATATAGTGGCTCAATGACACAGTGTGTACATGTTGGCAGCATGAGGAGACCATATAGTGGCTGAATGACACAGCGTGGAGGTGTTGGCAGCATGAGGAGACCATATAGTGGCTGAATGACACAGCGTGGAGGTGTTGGCAGCATGAGGAGACCATATAGTGGCTGAATGGCACAGCGTGGAGGTGTTGGCAGCATGAGGAGACCATATAGTGGCTGAATGACACAGTGTGGACATGTTGGCAGCATGAGGAGACCATATAGTGGCTGAATGACACAGCGTGGAGGTGTTGGCAGCATGAGGAGACCATATAGTGGATGAATGGCACAGCCCGGAGTTGCCAGCAGCATGAGTAGGCAGTAGGCCTTCACAATCCCTAAGATTAAAAGATGAATTAAGAAATTTAAACTGAAGATTTCCCAGACCGAGGCCCAGCAGCGGCATCAGTAACCCATATATTTTGCCAGAATGACACAGCCTGGAGTTGGCTGATGCATGAGTACACACCAGGGCTTCCCAATCCATAAGAAAAAACACAACAATTTTAAATATTTTTGAAGAACATTTTGGATAGTGGGTGCTACCTATGAGAAAATTTGAAATTCCCAGGCCCAGCATCAGCATCAGTAAACCATATATTACCTGAATGACACAGCCTGTAGTTGGCTGATGCACGAGTACACAGCAGGGCTTCCCATTCCCCCCCAAAAAACAAAACAATTGTAGAAATTTTTCTAAAAGATTTTGGATCGCGGGTGCTACCTATGAGAAAATGTGAAATTCCCAGACCCAGGCCCAGCAGCGGCATCAGTAAACCATATATTGCCTGAATGACACAGCCTGGAGTTGGCTGATGCATGAGTACACAGAAGGGCTTCACAATGCCCCCCAAAAAACACAACAATTTTAGAAATTTTTCAAAAAGATTTTGGATCGCGGATGCTACCTATGAGAAAATTTGAAATTCCCAGGCCCAGCAGCGCCATCATTTTTTGATTTGAAATTTAAATCAAACTTTGAGTGTCCCGGACCCCAGCATGTGGGTACGAAGGACCAAATATAACAAGCCCCCACAGGGCTCATGTGGCCGTGAGAAGTAGGCGCAATGTCTCCATTGCCCTGACCGGCCATTATTTCCAAGACTTTTTGCCAAGGCAAACCATGTGAAGAACAGCGTGGAACCGCCGTGTCCTGCACACATGGTATGCTGAAGGGCCTCTGAGACTTGTCCGGGCAGTGGAGGCTTAAGACACAGTGGAGGATGTGGAGGCGGAGTAGCACACTGTCAATGGACCAACGGGCTGACAGAGTGTAGCAGGAAGCAGCATGGAGTACACACCAAGGCTTCACAATCCCAAAGAAAAAACAACAATTTTTTAAATTTTTGAAGAAGATTTTGGACAGCGGGTGCTACCTATATATTGCCTGAATGACACAGCCTTGAGTTGGCTGATGCATGAGTACACACCAGGGCTTCACAATCTCACCAAAAACCACAACAATTGTAGAAATTTATGAAGAAGATTTTGGATAGCAGTTGCTATCTAAGAGAAAATTTTAAATTCCCAGACCCAGGCCCAGCAGCGGTATCAATAAACCATATATTGCCCGAATGACACAGCCTGGAGTTGGCTGATGCATGAGTACACACCAGGGCTTCACAATCCCACCCAAAAAACACAACAATTGTAGAAATTTATGAAGAAGACTTTTGGATAGCGGGTGCTACCTATGAGAAAATTTGAAATTCCCAGACCCAGGTCCAGCACCGCCATCAGTAAACCATATATTGCCTGAATGACACAGCTTGGAGTTGGCTGATGCAAGAGTACGCACCAAAGCTTCACAATCCCTAATAAAAAAGACAAACATTTTTGACGAAAAATGTTGATGAAAATTTAGGACAGCGGGTGCTACCTATATATTACCTGAATGACGCAGCCCGGAGTTAGCTGCAGAATTAGGAGACCATTGAAATGTCTGATTTTTTTTTATTCTAAATTTAAATCAAAATTTGTGTCCTGGACCCCGCCGTGTGGGTACAAAGGACCTAATCTCACAAGCACCCACAGGGCTCATGTGGCCGTGAGATGTAGGCGCAACGTCTCCATAGCCCTGACCGGCCATTTTTTGTTTTTGTACCTTTGTTTAAGAACAAGCGCATATCCAAGAATTCAGAAGACTCTACAATGCAGGACGGTGGACCACCAAAAGACATTCTTCTCTAAAATAATTTTTTCTGAAATAAAGAAGCAGAGTTCATCCCTCTACGTATTATTTTTGAAAATGTTAATTAAAAAATCACAGACAACAAGCGTTCAATGATGTAACGGTTATTATTCTGGAAAATTCAAGTTTATTACTGTGAAAATTATCAGAAAATTTGAAAAAAACACTACCCAAGAGCATTTAATAACCCCATACATTGCACCATAAATGTTGAAATTTAAATTAAGCATGTATGTGTGTATTTCAAAAATCCTAAAATTAAAGGCCCAAGCCCAGAAGCATCATGAAGTCAAGCAGTTCCTGAAAAACATAGGCGCTTTCAGGAGTAGGCATCAGCAGTACCCAAGAGGCTTTCATAACCCCTTACATTGCTCGATCAATCGCGAGATCGAGCAATAACAGGTATGTTATTCACTCAGATGTCCGGGGCTGCACGCGCGCTACACTGAACGGACCAGCGTGTGTCTATCCTTCACCGACATGTGCGGGTAACCCGCTGAACCCTGTTCATGATAGGGATTGCAATTATTTGCCAGGAAAGAAGAATCCCAACTAAGTGCGTGTCATAAGCTCGGGTTCATTAAGTCCCTGTCCTTCGTACACAACGCATGTCTCTACTACCGATTGGATGGTTTAGTGAGGTCCTTGGATCGGCCCCGGCGGGGTAGGAGAAGGCCCTGGCAGAGCGCCGAGAATTTAAAGATCATTGTTGAAATTTGCATTAAGCATGTATTTAGCTACTGCTAAACATCCAAAAATTAAAGGCCCAAGGCCCGAGGCATCAGGGAGGCAAGTAGTTCCTGAAAGACACAGAATGAGTCAGGAGCAGTCATTCGCAGTACCCAAGAGGGTTTCATAACCCCTTACATTTAAAGATCAATGTTGAAATTTGCATTAAGCATGTATTTAGCTACTGCTAAACATCCAAAAATTAAAGGCCCAAGGCCAGAAGCACTCGTGAGGCAAGTAGTTCCTGAAAGACACAGGATGAGTGAGGAGCAGGCATTCGCAGTACCCAAGAGGGTTTCATAACCCCTTACATTTAAAGATCAATGTTGACATTTGCATTAAGCATATATTTAGCTATTGCTAAACATCCTAAAATTAAAGGCCCAAGGCCAGAAGCGTCACTGAGGCAAGTACTTCCTGAAAGTCACAGGATGAGTCAGGAGCAGGCATTCGCAGTACCCAAGAGGGTTTCATAACCCCTTACATTTAAAGATCAATGTTGAAATTAGCATTAAGCATGTATTTAGCTACTGATAAACTTCCAAAAATGAAAGGCCCAAGGCCAGGAGCATCAGTGAGGCAAGTAGTTTCTGAAAGACACATGATGAGCCAGGAGCAGGCAATCGCAGTACCAGAGAGGGTTTCATAACCCTAATTGATAACCCAAGAGGGTTTCATAACTAACCATAATTGGGAAGTGTTGGTGTAGCAGCATGGTTAATCTACTCTGAGGCATCTGGCATTGGTGGCTGGAAATCCTGGCTGATCCATCCCTGATTCATCTTGACAAACGTCAGTCTCTCCACATTTTTAGTGGACAGACGAGTTCGCCTTGGGGGCATGACAGCTTTTCTAGGGAAAACTCTGCTAGTTGTGGCCATAAATCAAGTTTGGCTGCCCAGAAGTCCAGCGGATCTTCAATGGTTGTTGGTATGGTCATGTCAAGGTATGCCACCACCTGCTGGTTCAGGTCCTGCTCCATGTCTACCTGCTGCTGATGAGTTGCTTCACTCATCAGCGACTGTAGACTCAGGTTGCTGCTGATTGAGCTGGTACTGCTCCTGCCACCCCTCCCCTCCCCAGCAGCCATGGCAGTGGAAGGTGAGCGCAGAGGGCCCCCCGAGTCAGACCTGCGAGTGGATGGACCATGTGGAAGATAGGCATCAGCCAACTGACTACGTAGAATCTCTCTGTAGTAGGTCAGTTTGTCCTCCCTCTCATTGGCTGTAAAAAAGGCCCCCATTCTGGGACGGTAGCGAGGGTCTAATAAGGTGGAGATCCAGAAGTCATCCCGCTAACGAATTTTGACAATTCGGGGGACACTACGCAAGCAACTGAGCATGCATCGTGCCATTTGCGCCAGTGACTCGAAAGGAATACCTGCCTCCATCTCCACTGCATACTGCCACGGTGTGTCTGGGTCCTCTGTCTCGCCTTCCTCATAACCTTCTAGCTCCTCTGGCTGCTCCTGCTCCTCCTCTCCTGTCCGATGACTAGAAACACCGGCCATCTCATCCAACCTAAACTGTGCTCCGCTCTGCCCCTCATCATCCTCCTCCAGTTCAGCCCCCACAGGGCTCATGTAGCCTTAAGATGTAGGCGCAACGTCTCCATTCCCATGACCAGCCATGATTTCAATCATTTATTGTAGGAAATGTAGGAGTGGAATAATCTTGTTCATGGCGTAATCCAGGCGACTTACAAATAATGTGGCTTCCTCAAAGGGCCTCAGCAAACGGCAGGTGTCATGTATGAGCTGCCACTGTTTCACATTGAAGTTACACAGGGGAGTACTCCTATCTGCTTGGATCATCAAGAAATCGGTGATGGCTTTTCTTTGTTTGTATAGTCTGTCCAACATATGGAGGGGGAATTCCATTGTGTGGCAACATCACAAATAAGACTATGTTGTGGGATACCGTTCTGACGCTGCAGCTCAAGGAAGGTGTGCTTGGCGGTGTACGAGTGGCTGAAGTGCATGCACAGTTTCATTGTCATTTTCAGGATGTTTTGCAAATGGGGTGAAGACTTGAGGAAGTGCTTGACAACCAGATTCAACACGTGTGCCATGCAGGGCGCATTTTTCACACTTCCTTGTCGCAGCGCGGACACGATGTTCTTCCCGTTGTCGGTCACCATGGTTTCCATTTCCATATTTCGTGGAGCAAGCCATACTCGGATTTCTTTACGAATGAACTTTAACAGTTCCTCCCCTATGTGACTCCGTTCACCAAGGCAAAACATGTGAAGAACAGCTTGACACCGCCGTGCCCTACACACATGGTACGATGAAGGGCCACAGAGATTTGGACGTGCAGTGGAGGCCGAGAACACGGTGGAGGATGAGGAGCCGGTGTCGCACACTGTAACAGGACCAACTGCCTGAGAGCGAGAGCATGCAGGAGGAAGCGGTGTGACCTGTCCAAGTTGCTGTTGTGGCTGTGAAGGAACCACATTTACCCAGTGGGCCGTAAAAGACAAGTATTGTCCCTGCCCATAGTTACAGCTCCACACGTCGGTGCTGCCGTGCACTTTTGAACATACCAACAGGCTCAAGGACTGGCCCACCTTCTCTTGTACAAACTTATGCAGGGCTAGTACTGCCTTCTTCGCAGAGAAATGATGGCTTGGGACTCTCCACCTCGGCTCGGCACAAGCCATCAATTCTCTGAAAGGTGCAGAGTCCACCACTTGAAAAGGGAGGGACTGCAACACCAGCAACTTGGACAGGAGCACATTCAACTTCTGTGACGTTGGATGAGTGGGCGCATACTGTTGTCTCTTGAACATGGCTTCGCCGATGGATTGTTGGCGGAATGGCTGACTAAAAGCGGGAGAAGCAGGAGCGACAGAAGGAGGGTTTGACACACAGCTCCTTTCGGGTGAGGTGGTGGAGCCTAGGCTGGATGAAAGAGGGAGCGAATGGCCACTAGGTGATGCAGCAGACTGGACCACCACATCGGAGCCACGGTTCTCCCAGGCTGCTTTATGGTGGCGAAGCATGTGTTGACTCAGGGCCGAGGTGCCGACATTGGGACCCTGGCCACGTTTCACCTTCTGCCGACAGATCTTGCATGTGGCTACGTGAACCTTCTCCGGATACCTGATGAAAAACTTCCACACCGCCGAGTAGCTGATTTTCCCACCTGCAGTCCGCACTTATTGACTGCTACTGGCGCCGTCTCCAAGAACCCCTGTTCCACTACCTCCCGGAAAGGTAGGCTTCAGCGAAGCAGGTGGTCTCCCCCAGGTACATTTGGCTCCTGAATTTCCACTCCTGCCACCACACTGACTGCCAACCGTGCTATCGCCTTGCTGCCTCAAGGGCACCCTGCAACCCTCTTCTCCT
Source organism: Hyla sarda (assembly GCF_029499605.1). Taxonomy (NCBI): domain Eukaryota; kingdom Metazoa; phylum Chordata; class Amphibia; order Anura; family Hylidae; genus Hyla; species Hyla sarda. The sequence goes on along the minus strand of NC_079190.1, from coordinate 110,928,466 downwards.
GATGATGATGGAGCCCCTTCTGCACTGGCTCCCAATTGCGATCGACTTCATCATAATCAACAGGTGTGTGCACATCACTGATGTCCTCCTCAGGTTCCCCAACAGTGTCTGCTTCAGGACCCCGAACACTTGCAACACCGCCTCCCACGTCACTCTCCGCATCACTACTTGGCCGCCTAGCAGAGCAAGCTGCGCATGTCTCCTCCCCTTCTTGGCTGGGCAGTAGCTGCTGACTGTCCTTTATTAGATCGTCCTCAGTAAATAGAAGAGCTGAACCCACAGCATAAGATACTTCTCTAGGAGAGGGAACAGCATAGGACAAAGGCTAAGGGGAGGACAGGGACTGCTCCCGGGCCATGCCAACTGAGGGTTGTGTCTGAGGAACCCACCGACTGTTGACTGGGTGTGTCAGATGTCACTTGTGATGATGTGGATGAGCGTGTTAACCAATCGACGACGGCAGTTGGGTTGCTGGTCGAGACACGACCGCTGGCTGATAACGGGAGCTCAGGCCTCCCGCTATGACTCCTGCTGCCACTCGCCCCTAGTCTGCTGCCAACTCTGCCTGAAGTATTAAGGCCTCTGCCATTCTTCTGTGCACGTCCAGGCACTTCTCTGCCTGACATACTTAGTGCGTTTATGAGGGTATTACAATACGCTACACTACTCTTTAAAAAGTATTTGTCTAGAACAGCAGCAGGTGATTACTTATGGCTGTCCTTTCACAGTATGTAGGCCCTTGACAGATTAACAGGTACAAGATGGTACACTACTTGGATGTACCTATGCGGTATGCACTGATGAGGGCAGTAATATGCGCAACTATACACAGAAAAAACTCTGTATTTTTGAAAAACACCAGCCGGTGAATACTATTGTTTGGACTTTGACAGTATGGAGCCCCTTGACAGATTAACAGGTAAAAATGGTACAATACTTGGATGTAGCTATGCGTTATGCACTGATGAGGGCAGTAATATGCGCAACTATATGCAGAAAAAACTCTGTATTTTTTTAAAAACACCAGCCGGTGAATACTATTGTTTGGACTTTGACAGTATTTAGACACTTGACAGATTAACAGGTAAAAAATGGTACAATACTTGGATGTACCTATGCGGTATGCACTGATGAGGGCAATAATATGTGCAACAATACGCAGAAAAAATACGTATTTTAAAAAAAAAACAGCAGGTGATTACTTTTGCCAGGAGTCAGGACTTTCCCTGTATCCCTGTATCTAGACTTGTTACAGATACAGAATAGTAGACTGCTTTGATGTAGGCATGTGTTATGCACGTATGAGGGCAGACAAATGCACTACAGTCCGCTGTAAAATAACGTAGTTCTGAACAGCAGCAGGACCCAACAGTGCAGCACCACAAAAAAAAAAAAAATACAGGGATTAAACCCTAAATTGCACTCTGTCACACAATTCTGAGCAGCAGATGATTTGTGGAGCAAAAAAAATAATACTGAATTGCACTTAAAAATGAGGTGGTAAGATGGTTGATAAAGTTCAGGCAGCTTGGAGATCTGTATGAGGCAGCTGACAGCTATCTGCCACTCTCTGCTGCAATGCTCAATGATGTGAATAGGAGGTTTAGCAATCAATGATCCTTCTCAGTGTAACAGCACAGCACTCTGCACTCCTGCCTTTCCCTAATGCTGATGTGACTAGCAGTTGCAGTGTAACGCTGTGGTATGAGCTATTCACACACACGCATTCCCGTCCTCTCCATCTGAGTGCATAGACGAAATGAAGAGAGGCAAGATGGCTGCCGATTATATAGGGCTGTGACATCACAGGGGTCAATGAATGCTGATAGGCTGCATCTCACATGTGATTCAGGGTCAGCCCGCCTACCTTCATTCCCGCCGCTTTTTCCCGCCCTCCCATAATCCCCTGCCCCATGTACTCACACGTGGATCCGCCATTTTAGGTCTCCAATAGCCTAGAACGCTGTAAAATGAAATTTAAGGAAGCGATTTGCGCGATCGAATCGTGGCGATATTCGCATTCGTTGCGTATCGAATATTTCATGAAATTCGTAACAAATTCGGGTTTGTCAGCTTTGATTCGCTCATCTCTAGTTAAAATATTTGCACTGGGGGCCCTTTGCTTCTTGTTACACCTCTATATGTGAATATGCATTCTACATGCTAAGAGTGCAACTATCCAGAATTGACTTCCAGTCCTGTTTACTTTTACTAAACTGGGGCCAGAAAAGATACAAGGAGCTATATTATTAAAAGTGGGTGTACAGGGTTAGAAAATCATGGCTGCTTTATTCCAATAACTGCTCCACACCTGTGTATGGGTTGCATCTGATATTGCAGCTCAACTCTGTTAAAGTAAGTGGTAAGCACTTGTAACAGGGTCCCAAACTAAAATGCTTCATTTATAGTACAGGTCTCCTCATATAGGAAAGACAGACCTAATGGGTAGTGTTGAGCGGCATAAGCCATATTCAAACTTTTTGAAATAAAGAAAAATTTTAAAAAGTGAATATTCATAATTTCGAATATATTGTGCTATATTCGCGAATATTAAATATTCTTGAATAAAATTTGAATTGCGAATATTCGCGAGCAACACTACAGTAATGGGTCTCTCAAGCTCCAAGGATCAGGGGAGCCCCACTTATTGTAACCCATATAGTTATGCCCTGGCTGTAATACCACACATAACATGAAGACAGGTGTGCTCATGTTTTAAGAAGGAAGCAGACATGTTTTTGTAATCCTGGACAACTCCCTTAAATAAGCACTGTCAGAATGAAAACTTTTGTAATGCGGCTGCGACTGAGTAGCTCTGTGTGTCTGTTCGTAGTGGAGGATATACCCAGGGCAGTCACGAGCATACACACATAGCTACCCAGGCGCAGCAGGGAGTTTGCTCTTGTGACTGCCGTTGGTGCTGTGGATTCTCTCTGTGCGACCATACCTTAAAGGGGTATTCCAGGAAAAACTTTTTTTCTTATATCAACTGGCTCCAGAAAGTTAAACAGATTTGCAAATTACTTCTATTAAAAAATCTTAATCCTTTCAATAATTATCAGCTGCTGAAGTTGAGTTGTTGTTTTCTGTTTGGTAACAGTGCTCTCTGCTGACATCTCTACTTGTCTCGGGAACTGCACAGAGTAGAAGAGGTTTGCTATGGGGATTTGCTCCTAAACTGGGCGGTTCCCGAGACACGTGTCATCAGAGAACATTTAGATAGAAAAGAACAACTCAACTTCAGTAGCTCATAAGTACTGAAAGGATTAAGATTTTTTTAATAGACGTAATTTGCAAATCTGTTTAACTTTCTGGAGCCAGTTGATATATATAAAAAAGTTTTTTTCCTGGATAACCCCTTTAACATAGAAACCATAGCTTATGAGAACAACCGCTAGGGGTCCCCATGCCATCCATAACATAATCAAGGCTATTCGTCTTTGTCCCTGCCTGTGCTCTTTGCTGGAACAAAGTCCAGTAAGCGAGGATGGGACTAGCACTCCTCAGTGCTCACTTCTGTACTTTCTATCAGACAGTAGTGTGGTGGCCCAGTATGGGAGATGTTTCCCCGTACCCTTGCTGCCCTGTCAGACAGCCTCCTCTAGTGTCCCCAGAGCCCCTTGCACCTGTTTCCTCCCTGTACATATGTTCTGCAGTGTATTGTATTATAAAATGTGTTGTATCTTTAAGAGTTATGTCATGTGATTGTTACCCAGGAGATACCAGTGACCAGGTGATCCCAAGAGTGACCTATGGGCTCCCTGCAAGTCTCTCCCTTATAAGCCCTGGGTGGAGCTTCTCTCTCTCTTGGAGCTTAGAGCTCTTGTTTCCTGCTGAGGTCCAGTGCAGTCGCCTAGTGTGTGTGTCCAGAGTGTTGGAGACCTCAAAGTCAAGTCCTACACCCACCATCAATTCAAGTAAGCAAAAGTCACAGCTTTATGAGTCAAGTCAGTCCCTGTCATCTGTCAAGTCAGCGTGGTCTGCATTCAATTGTCCAGTCCTACTACAAGTCCCAGCAAGCCCTTAAATGGGCACTGTCACCAACTTTATTTTTTGATATGTTGTAGTACTTATGTACTACAACATATCTCTAATATGCTTTTATTTTTATTTTTTTCATTAAAAAGGTTTAATTTACATTTAAAAACCGGCCACTGAAAAAGGACTGATTTTGGAGTGGCAATCAGTCCTTTTTCAGTTAGCCTGCACTCGCTCCCTGCCTGTCAATCAGACAGGCGGGAGCGAGCGCAGAGGCCACTCCTCCCGCACATCGCCACCGCCGCCTCGTTGCCGTCGCTGACTCTGCACGCCGCTGCCGGACTCTGCAGTAACTGGGCTAGTGCCGTAGCGGGCGGGTGGAAATGGGCTAGCAAAAAAAATATATAATTTGATGGTGGGAGCTACCCTTTAAGGTCTCTGGGTCACTGGTCACCTCCGTGGGCCTTGGCTAAACTGTAAAGACTTTACCAACTGTCTACCCTCAGTAAAGCAGTAAAGCTATCATTGTCCATAACTTGGCGTTGGAGTCTTTATTGCCCCCCCCCCCCGTTCCTAGGATCCATTATCTCAGTACAGTAACCCCCCGACCTACGATGGCCCCGACATATGATAAAATCGACATACGATGGCCTCTCAGAGGCCATCGCATGTCGATGTCAGCATCGACATACGATGCTTTTATATGTCGGGGCCATAGCATTAACTGCTATCTGACAGCGCAAAATGCTTAAGCTGCTGTCGGATAGCAGCTCAAGCATCCCTGGCAGGTTCGCTTACCTATCCCCGCAGCAGCGTAATAATAACGTCACCTGAAAGCGAGGCCCATACCCTGCAGAAGATGCGCAAGACAGCTGAGGAACGCGAAGAAGACACCGGAGCAGCGGGACAGCATCGGGAGCCCCTGGAACAGCAGCAGGAGCAGTGAGGACCTGATGCTGAGCGGCGGGGACAGGTGAGTACAGCTTCCTATACTTTACATTGCACGGATCCCTCAACATACGATGGATTCAACAAACGATGGTGTCACGATTCGGCTGGCAGGAGGTGGATCCTCTGTGCCAGAGAGGGATTGGCGTGGACCGTGCTAGTGGACCGGTTCTAAGTTACTACTGGTATTCACCAGAGCCCGCCGCAAAGCGGGATGGTCTTGCAGCGGCGGTAGTAACCAGGTCGTATCCACTAGCAACGGCTCAACCTCTCTGACTGCTGAAGATAGGCGCGGTACAAGGGAGTAGACAAGAGCAAGGTCGGACGTAGCAGAAGGTCGGGGCAGGCAGCAAGGATCGTAGTCAGGGGCAACGGCAGGAGGTCTGGAACACAGGCTAGGAACACACAAGGAAACGCTTTCACTGGCACAATGGCAACAAGATCCGGCGAGGGAGTGCAGGGGAAGTGAGGTATACATAGGGAGTGCACAGGTGAACACACTAATTAGACCAACTGCGCCAATCAGTGGCGCAGTGGCCCTTTAAATCGCAGAGACCCGGCGCGCGCGCGCCCTAGGGAGCGGGGCCGCGCGCGCCGGGACAGGACCGACGGAGAGCGAGTCAGGTACGGGAGCCGGGGTGCGCATCGCGAGCGGGCGCCACCCGCATCGCGAATCGCATCCCGGCTGGGGGCGGTATCGCAGCGCACCCGGTCAGTAGATCTGACCGGGGTGCTGCAGTAGCGAGGATGTTGCGAGCGCTCCGGGGAGGAGCGGGGACCCGGAGCGCTCGGCGTAACAGTACCCCCCCCCTTGGGTCTCCCCCTCTTCTTGGAGCCTGAGAACCTGAGGACCAGACTTTTGTCTAGGATGTTGTCCTCAGGTTCCCAGGATCTCTCTTCAGGACCACAGCCCTCCCAATCAACCCAAAAAATTTTTTTCCCTCTGACCGTCTTGGACGCCAGTATCTCCTTCACGGAGAAGATGTCAGAAGAACCGGAAACAGGAGTGGGAGAAACAAGTTTGGGAGAGAAACGGTTGATGATGAGTGGTTTAAGGAGAGAGACATGAAAGGCATTGGGAATACGAAGAGAAGGAGGAAGAAGAAGTTTGTAAGAGACAGGATTAATTTGGCACAAGATTTTGAAAGGACCAAGATAGCGTGGTCCCAGTTTGTAACTGGGGACACGGAAGCGGACATATTTAGCGGAGAGCCATACCTTGTCTCCGGGAGCAAAAATGGGGGAAGCTCTTCTTTTCTTATCGGCAAACTTTTTCATGCGAGATGAAGCCTGTAAAAGAGAATTTTGGGTCTCTTTCCATATGGTGGAAAGATCACGAGTCACTTCATCCACAGCGGGCAAACCAGAGGGCAAGGGAGTAGGGAGGGGGGGAAGAGGGTGACGGCCGTACACAACGAAAAATGGGGATTTAGCAGAAGATTCAGAGACTCTGAAGTTGTACGAGAATTCGGCCCATGGTAGAAGATCTGCCCAGTCATCCTGGCGGGAGGAAACAAAATGCCGTAAATAGTCACCCAGGACCTGGTTAATTCTTTCTACTTGCCCATTGGATTGAGGATGATAAGCAGAAGAGAAGTTTAATTTAATCTTGAGTTGTTTACAGAGAGCCCTCCAGAATTTTGACACGAATTGGACGCCTCTATCCGAGACGATCTGCGTGGGCAAACCGTGAAGACGAAAAATGTGTACAAAAAATTGTTTTGCCAACTGAGGCGCTGAAGGAAGACCAGGAAGAGGAATAAAATGTGCCATCTTGGAAAATCGATCAACGACCACCCAAACAACAGTGTTGCCACGGGATGGGGGTAAGTCTGTAATAAAGTCCATACCAATCAGAGACCAAGGCTGTTCGGGGACAGGCAGAGGATGAAGGAGACCAGCAGGCTTCTGGCGAGGAGTCTTATCCCGGGCACAGACAGTACAGGCCCGCACAAAATCAACAACATCCGTCTCCAGAGTCGGCCACCAATAGAAACGAGAGATGAGTTGCAAGGACTTTTTGATGCCCGCATGGCCTGCGAGGTGGGAGGAGTGACCCCATTTGAGAATCCCGAGACGTTGGCGTGGAGAAACGAAGGTCTTCCCTGGAGGAGTTTGCCTGATGGAGACTGGAGAAGTGGAGATCAGACAGTCAGGAGGAATGATGTGTTGCGGAGAGACCTCTACTTCCGAGGCATCCGAGGAACGAGAGAGAGCATCGGCCCTAATGTTCTTGTCGGCAGGGCGAAAATGAATTTCAAAGTTAAAACGGGCAAAGAACAACAACCACCTGGCCTGGCGAGGATTCAGCCGTTGGGCAGACTGGAGATAGGAGAGATTCTTGTGATTGGTGTAAATGATAACTGGAAATTTTGATCCCTCCAGCAGATGCCTCCATTCCTCAAGTGCCAATTTAATGGCCAGTAGTTCTCGATCCCCGATGGAGTAGTTCCTCTCCGCCGGAGAGAAGGTCCTAGAAAAAAAACCACAAGTAACAGCATGCCCGGAAGAATTTTTTTGTAGAAGGACCGCTCCAGCTCCCACTGAGGAGGCATCAACCTCCAATAGGAAGGGTTTAGATGGGTCAGGTCTGGAGAGCACGGGAGCAGAAGAAAAGGCAGACTTGAGCCGTTTAAATGCGTCTTCCGCTTGGGGAGACCAGGACTTAGGATTGGCATTCTTCTTGGTTAAAGCCACGATAGGAGCCACAATAGTGGAAAAATGTGGAATAAATTGTCTGTAATAATTGGCGAACCCCAAAAAACGTTGGATAGCACGGAGTCCGGAGGGGCGTGGCCAATCTAAGACGGCAGAGAGTTTATCTGGGTCCATTTGTAGTCCCTGGCCAGAGACCAAGTATCCTAGGAAAGGAAGAGATTGACATTCAAACAGACATTTCTCCATTTTGGCATAAAGTTGATTGTCTCGAAGTCTCTGAAGAACCATGCGGACATGCTGGCGATGTTCTTCTAAGTTGGCAGAAAAAATCAGAATATCGTCCAGATACACAACAACACAGGAATATAAGAGATCATGAAAAATTTCATTAACAAAGTCTTGGAAGACGGCAGGGGCGTTGCACAGGCCAAAGGGCATGACTAGATACTCAAAGTGTCCATCTCTGGTGTTAAATGCAGTTTTCCATTCGTCCCCCTCCCTGATGCGGATGAGATTATAAGCACCTCTTAAGTCCAGTTTGGTAAAGATGTGGGCACCTTGAAGGCGATCAAAGAGTTCTGAGATAAGAGGTAGGGGATAGCGGTTCTTTACCGTGATTTTATTAAGTCCGCGGTAATCAATGCAAGGACGTAGGGAGCCATCTTTTTTGGACACAAAGAAAAATCCAGCTCTGGCAGGAGAGGAGGATTTGCGGATAAACCCCTTTTTTAAATTTTCCTGGATGTATTCAGACATAGCAAGAGTCTCTGGGGCGGACAGAGGATAAATTCTGCCCCGGGGTGGAGTAGTGCCCGGGAGGAGGTCAATAGGACAGTCATAAGGCCTGTGAGGAGGTAAAGTCTCAGCTTGTTTTTTGCAAAATACGTCAGCATAGTCCATATAAGCCTTAGGGAGACCGGTTACAGGGGGACCCACAGGGTCACGGCAGGGAATACTGGGAACCGGTTTAAGACAGTCCTTGAAACAAGAAGTACCCCAGCTCTTGATCTCTCCTGTGGACCAATCAAGGGTTGGGGAATGGCGTTGAAGCCACGGTAGTCCAAGGAGAATTTCGGAAGTGCAATTGGAGAGGACCAAAAACTCAATTTTTTCGTGATGAGGTCCGATGCACATTAGGAGGGGCTCCGTGCGGTAACGCACGGTACAGTCCAATCTTTCATTGTTAACACAATTGATGTAGAGGGGTCTGGCGAGACTGGTCACCGGGATGTTGAACCTGTTGATGAGAGAGGCCAAAATAAAATTTCCTGCAGATCCGGAATCCAAGAAGGCCATAGTAGAGAAGGAGAAGGTAGAGGCAGATATCCGCACAGGCACAGTAAGGCGTGGAGAAGCAGAGTTGACATCCAGAACTGTCTCACCTTTGTGCGGAGTCAGCGTACGTCTTTCCAGGCGGGGAGGACGGATAGGACAATCCTTCAGGAAGTGTTCGGTACCGGCACAGTACAGGCAAAGATTCTCCATGCGGCGTCGTGTCCTCTCTTGAGGTGTCAAGCGAGACCGGTCAACTTGCATAGCCTCCACGGCGGGAGGCACAGGAACGGATTGCAGAGGACCAGAGGAGAGAGGAGCCGGGGAGAAAAAACGCCTCGTGCGAACAAAGTCCATATCCTGGCGGAGCTCCTGACGCCTTTCGGAAAAACGCATGTCAATGCGAGTGGCTAGATGAATGAGTTCATGCAGGTTAGCAGGAGTTTCTCGTGCGGCCAGAACATCTTTAATGTTGCTGGATAGGCCTTTTTTAAAGGTCGCGCAGAGGGCCTCATTATTCCAGGATAATTCGGAAGCAAGAGTACGGAATTGGATGGCGTACTCGCCAACGGAAGAATTACCCTGGACCAGGTTCAGCAGGGCAGTCTCAGCAGAAGAGGCTCGGGCAGGTTCCTCAAAGACACTTCGAATTTCCGAGAAGAAGGAGTGTACAGAGGCAGTGACGGGGTCATTGCGGTCCCAGAGCGGTGTGGCCCATGACAGAGCTTTCCCAGACAGAAGGCTGACTACGAAAGCCACCTTAGACCTTTCAGTAGGAAACTGGTCCGACATCATCTCCAAGTGCAGGGAACATTGCGAAAGAAAGCCACGGCAAAACTTAGAGTCCCCATCAAATTTATCCGGCAAGGATAGTCGTAGGCCGGAAGCGGCCACTCGCTGCGGAGGAGGTGCAGGAGCTGGCGGAGGAGATGATTGCTGAAGCTGTGGTAGTAGCTGCTGTAGCATCACGGTCAGTTGAGACAGCTGGTGGCCTTGTTGCGCTATCTGTTGCGACTGCTGGGCGACCACCGTGGTGAGGTAGGGAACAACTGGCAGTGGAACTTCAGCGGGATCCATGGCCGGATCTACTGTCACGATTCGGCTGGCAGGAGGTGGATCCTCTGTGCCAGAGAGGGATTGGCGTGGACCGTGCTAGTGGACCGGTTCTAAGTTACTACTGGTATTCACCAGAGCCCGCCGCAAAGCGGGATGGTCTTGCAGCGGCGGTAGTAACCAGGTCGTATCCACTAGCAACGGCTCAACCTCTCTGACTGCTGAAGATAGGCGCGGTACAAGGGAGTAGACAAGAGCAAGGTCGGACGTAGCAGAAGGTCGGGGCAGGCAGCAAGGATCGTAGTCAGGGGCAACGGCAGGAGGTCTGGAACACAGGCTAGGAACACACAAGGAAACGCTTTCACTGGCACAATGGCAACAAGATCCGGCGAGGGAGTGCAGGGGAAGTGAGGTATACATAGGGAGTGCACAGGTGAACACACTAATTAGACCAACTGCGCCAATCAGTGGCGCAGTGGCCCTTTAAATCGCAGAGACCCGGCGCGCGCGCGCCCTAGGGAGCGGGGCCGCGCGCGCCGGGACAGGACCGACGGAGAGCGAGTCAGGTACGGGAGCCGGGGTGCGCATCGCGAGCGGGCGCCACCCGCATCGCGAATCGCATCCCGGCTGGGGGCGGTATCGCAGCGCACCCGGTCAGTAGATCTGACCGGGGTGCTGCAGTAGCGAGGATGTTGCGAGCGCTCCGGGGAGGAGCGGGGACCCGGAGCGCTCGGCGTAACAGATGGGTCGTTTGGAACGAATTACCATAGTATGTTGAGGGACCACTGAATACCTTTGGGTGGTTTTAGGCTAAACCATGCCCTGGCATCACGAATACAAGGGGTTAATGCCATCTGCCCCTAGGGTAACATCATCTGCTCTCATCACATCCCACTACCACAGTAGCATAAAAACAGAGAGGATGAAGTTACAGAGCAGCCTGCAGTGATTGGATGAAGAGACACAGCACATCACAGCAGACTTAGGGAGGGAGTGAATTTATGGTGAAGTCGGGCTCAGTGAAGTCAGGCTTAGTGCTTTCATGGGCACGCCTCTTCCTGAGCAGTGGATGTCAAAATGGGTGAACAGCCGAACGGAAGGATATTTGCGCCAAATACAGAAGCTTGACACATAAATAAGACATGTAAGGAATCTGCATGACGTAGTGAGTAACATATATATATATATATATATATATATATATATATGTATTCATTTTTTTCTGTGATATGACAGGTTTACTTTAAGCAATTCTTATTTTCTCACACTTTGTATCTGCAAGAAAGTGACGTGTTATGTTTAATATGATTAGAAAATTATGTCCTTGAGCGTCAAAATCTCATCAGTGTTTTACTGTTTTAGCAAATGGCTCTTTAGCGATCCGCTTGGAGGTCAATTAATAATTACATTGTTAATTAATGGTAAGTCTGGTAATACTATTGATTCTAGTCCAGTGAAGTAATGCATGCTCCTAGCCCTTACTTTGCAGGTTTTTTACACAGTTTCTCTTCTTTACTTTTAGATGAAAATTGGAATTTGATTGTTGTCATGGGCAACAGCATATCCTGTCTAAAATCATATACCTACTGCATCAAATTATTATCGTCAGTGTAAGGCTATGGTCCCACGGCTGAATTTCCACAGTTTTGCTCAAATTCCATTCTGCAAAGCTTGTAGCTGAACTTTTGCGGAATTGTGGAATTCCAGTGGACTTTGGATGGAAGTCAGATAGAATAACTGTGTGCTGTAAACACAGATCTCTCCCGAAATTCAAAGCTCCATTGAGTTCATTGAGATTCAGCAATATGGAAAGACAGGTCTTTAAAGGGATATTCCAGGAAAAAATTTTTTTTTATATATCAACTGGCTCCAGAAAGTCAAACAGATTTGTAAATTACTTCTATTAAAAAAAATCTTAATCCTTCCATTAATTATCAGCTGCTGAAGTTGAGTTGTTCTTTTCTGTCTGGCAACAGTGCTCTCTGCTGACATCTCTGCTTGTCTCAGGAACTGCACAGAGTAGAAGAGGTTTTCTATGGGGATTTGCTTCTACTTTGGACAGTTTCCGAGACACGTGTCATCAGAGAGCACTTAGACAGAAAAGAACAACTCAACTTCAGCTGCTAAAAAGTACTGAAAGGATTAAGATTTCAATAGAAGTAATTTACAGATCTGTTTAATTTTCTGGAGCCAGTTGATATATATAAAAAAGTTTTTTTTTCCTGGATAACCCCTTTAAATTTTGCAGAATGTAGAATACAGAATTACTGTGGTGGAATGTCAGCGGAATGGGATAGCGAAATCCCATTGAACATAATAGGCATGAACATAAAAGGCTTTACATTTCGGCAGAATTCTGCATGGAAAATCTGCCGCATGAACATAGCCTAAAAAAATTAATTAAAAAAATCACATTTGGAAGCCTTGTTTTGGTGGGAGGCAAAGGTTTATACCCCAAAGAAATATTAGGCAAGGTGCTTCTGACAATTCATTTAGAACAGGGGATGTATTAGAAGATGAATGTACTTCATGTGTTCATATTAAAGCATTTAGGTAAGATGGAGAAATTTCCATTTAGCAGCCACCATGTTAGAAGTAAGGGTGAATTTCCACATACTTTCTGAATCTCCCTAGTAGGTAGGTGTTGGTGAGTAACAGAGTTGGGTTATATACCCTAAAGCAGTGTTTTCCAAGCAGTGTGCCTCCAGCTGCAAAACTACAACTTCCAGCATGCCTGGACAGCCAAAGGCTGTCCAGACATGCTGGGAATTGTAGGTTCGCAACAGCTGGAGGCACACTGCTTGGGAAACACTGCCCTAAAGGGTGCATTGCATTGGTCTGGATTGGATTGTGTTATAGATTGTATCAAAGGGAGTTTGAAAAGGGTTGTTGTCTATAGATCCTGGGAGATTATTATTATTATGTTGTTTATTTGTAGAATAACGTAAAAAAAAATCTGATTACAAAAAACTAAATTCTCATGTCTGTATGCCTTTACTGACAAACTGATTTCATGATACCCTAAAGAAAACCATTACTATATATAAGTATTACTATACGCAGGTTTTAATTAGTCAGTTTCAACATCATGTGACAAAATTTTTAATTCTATTTTTCATTTTTAATTCTACGTTGTTGTTTTTTTAAAATATAATTATTTAAATAGCATTTTTAATTACATTTAAAATGTGAATGCACTTATAGTCTTCAGTACCACTGATAGACTTTAGATGGCAGCATTGAGAATAATTTCCTAGCAAACTGTATGATAGTGTATAATGGGGCAGATGTAGCAGCGTGCGATAGGGGAAAAATTAGAGCAAAATGTTTCCTACAAAATGTCTGGGATGACTTTATGCAACTGCACATTTCACTACAACGGTCCCCGATAAAAAAAAAAAAAAAAAAATAGGTTTATTCATGATGTGCCTGAAGGGTACTTTTGGATATTGAACTCTATGGGTACCTTTGCATGTTTATTGAGAGAACACAAACAACAAATGGCTCAAAATAATTTTTTATACACAGTAACATAACCAGCTAAGCATACTGTTAAATCCTAGGCTAATGCGCAATTTCATATGTTTTTGCATGCAATTTGCATAAAAAAAATAAAAAGACAGGGCAAGTATCAAGAAGCTAGAGTCTTTTTTTTCCTTGGCCTTGCACATTTGCCTTTATAGCATTTCCCCTGTTAGCTTCCAGTATTCCATTTTGCCTATTACTTATATAAAGCCTTGCGTTTGCCAGCAGTGCCTCGCATTATAACAAAATCTGTGGCACATCCATCACGGTTGCCAAAGGGTTAACGTATATTCCGTAAGCCATTCACCTTTCACATGTCCTGTATATAGGGCACACAGCACACTACATCATTAGAACATCCCCTGCTATGGAGATTCAGGTTATTGCTTCATTAACCCCGCTTCATTTCTGGAGCCTATGGTACATTGCTCTGTTAGTCCATTATCTGCTATGGCGACCCACAGTGCTTTGCTGAATGAGTGGCCCTTATGCTTTAGAGTTTTTCAATCATTTTATACCATATCATAGACCTGTATGTTACTGTGTGTGAGTTTATTCGTGTACGAAATACATGGTGCATTTTCATTAATTATTTAGTATCTATAAAATTGTATATATAGTTAGTCAGGTATAATGTAACAGTGAACAAGTGCTACAGGGGTCGCTATATTAAGTGGGATCCCATTCTGCATCATAAATGAAGAACCTGCAATATTATAACAGGGGGAGACAAAGGTGTGATGGCATTCAATGATAACTGCACATTAATGTAGTTCCTAACATAATTTAACCCAATGGACAAAAAAAAGTGCATGGTAGTTATGCAGTTTTGCCCAAAATTCAACGTTATTGGATTTTTTTGTGTGAAACATCACATGAAATCTTATGTACACATGCGCTTTCATATGACTACAGCATTGATGTCAACTTGAACGTTTATATTGTAAAATAGACAGGGCTAGATTACATAGAAGGCACATGGGACATACAGTATATCCCAAGGCTTCCACCGCCTAGGAGAGCTTCAGGGCTTACACGTACCGCATTTCATCCTCAGCCAGACAGCTTGTCCAATCCAGTTGGTAAAATCATGATTTGGTTGGAAGAGAGTCATGATAGATGGATAGTGAATACTGAGCTCTAATTTGGGACCCTTAGTAAATGGGGGTCCCCTGGTAGTCCCCTGGCTATCCTATTCATAAGAAGGTCATGCATGCATGTGGCTGTCTCCATTGATGATTATAGCAGTGACACACCAGTGGAAAGAATCCAATGAATAACCAATTACCTCTCCCTATGTACAATGGTTGTGTTAGGAAATAACGCGCGGTCCAGTTCTCAAAAGTGAAATTGGGTTCCCATTGTTTTTATTGGTATATAGATCCTACATAATGCACAAAATAATACAGTATGTTATATGTTTAATTCCCACCTGATGGAGGCCTCGAACCAAGACCTAGTTGCTTTAAAGGAGTAGTCTGCTTTGTACAATACCTATCTTTTAGAAATTATATTTGGTCCATATGTTTTTTACATCAACAACTATGCATTGTGTATGGCCACATTAACCCCTTCACGACGAGCGACGTACATGTACGGCGCCGCGAAGTGTCACTTGGCGCGCGGCGACGTACATGTACGTCGCGGGGTTCCGGGAGCGCCGCGTCACCGGTAGCGGTGATCGGGCCGGGATGACTGCTGTTATCTAACAGCAGGCATCCCGGCACATCGCCGAGGGGGGTCCTGAGACCCCCCCATGACCGCGATGCGCGCAAATCACAGGTCAATTCAGACCTGCCATCTGCGCGATTCCGGGTCATACGGGTCACTGGTGACCCGGTGACCCGGAAAATAAGAGGGATCGTAGGTGTCCGAGACACCCTAGATCCCCCTAAAGGGATAGGAGTTTGGTGGCAGGGTTGCCACCCCTCCTATCCCTGCTATTGGTCGGCCGAGCGACCGACCGATAGCAGACCGGGGGAGGGGGGGTTAAAGTTCGGTTCCCCCGCTTTGCCCACCTATCGGTGTCCGGGCAAAACGGGGGAACCGTCCAGGGAGGGTCGGCGCCGAAGGTCCCTACCTGGATCCCGGATCGTGATCCTCCATGCGGGGATCCCCCACGTGCGGCGGCGGCGGCGGCGGCTTCCGGGTCCTGCTAGGTGAGTTGTTGCCTAGCAACATCCGGAGGGCCACAGTTTACAGTGGTCTCTAAACCGTGGCCCTCCAGATGTTGCAAAACTACAACTCCCAGCATGCCCAGACAGCTGTTTGCTGTGTGGGCATGCTGGGACTTGTAGTTTTGCAATATTTAGAGGGGTTCAGGTTGTAGATCACTAAGTGGTCTCAAACTGTAGCCCTCCAGATGTTGCAAAACTACAACTCTCAGCATGCCCAGACAGCAGTTTGCTGGCTGGGCATGCTGAGAGTTGTAGTTTTGCAACATCTGGAGGGCCACAGTTTTGAGACCACTGGACAGTGATTTACAACTTGAACCCCTCTAAATCTTGCAAAACTACAACTCCCAGCATTCAGGAACAGCATAAGGCTGTCTTGGCATGCTGGGAGTTGTACTTGCTTGCCTCCAGCCATTGCATAACTACATCTCCCAGCATGCCCTTCCGCAATCAGTACATGCTGGGAGTTGCAGTTTTGCAACAGCTGGAGGCACACTGGTTGGAAAATACTGAGTTAGGTCATAGAACCTAACTCAAGGTTTTCCAGCCAGTGTGCCTCCAGCTGTTGCAATACTACAACTCCCAGCATGCATGGTCTGTCAGTGCATGCTGGGAGTTGTAGTTTTGACCCCCCTCCCGTGTGAATGTACAGGCTACATTCACACTGGCGGCAGATTACAGTGAGTTCCCCGCTGCAAATTTGAGATGCGGCAAATTTTCCGCAGCAGCTCAAACTCCTAGCGGGAGACTCAGTGTAATCTGCCGCCAGTGTGAATGTAACCTAAAAACACTACACTACACTAACATAAAATAAAGAGTAAAACACTACATATACACACGTACACTGCCCCCCCCCCACCCCCCACCCCCCTTCTCCAATAAAAATGAAAAACGTATTGTATGGCAGTGCTTCTAAGATGGAGCCTCCAGCTGTTGCAAAACAAAAACTCCCAGCATTTCTGGACAGCAATTGACTGTCCAAGCATGCTGGGAGTTTAGCAACAGCTGGAGGCGCCCTGTTTGGGAATCACTGGCGTAGAATACCCCTATGTCCACCCCTATGCAAGTCCCTAATTCAGGCCTCAAATGCACATGGCGCTCTCACTTTGGAGCCCTGTCGTATTTCAAGGCAACAGAATAGGGTCACATATGGGGTATCGCCGTACTCGGGAGAAATTGCCTAACAAATTTTGGGAGGCTTTTTCTCCTTTTACCCCTTATGAAAAGGAACAGTTGGGGTCTACACCAGCATGTTAGTGTAAAAAAATAAAAATTTTTACACTAACATGCTGGTGTTGCCCTATACTTTTCATTTTCACAAGAGGTAAAAGGGAAAAATGCCCCCCAAAATTTGTAACACAATTTCTCCCGAGTACGGAGATACCCCATATGTGGGCGCAAAGTGCTCTGGGGGCGCACAACAAGGCCCAGGAGGGAGAGTGCGCCATGTACATTTGAGGTGATTTGCACAGAGGTGGCTGATTGTTACAGCGGTTTTGACAAACGCAAAAAAAAAAAAAACACATGTGACCCCATTTTGAAAACTACACCCCTCACGGAATGTAATAAGGGGTGCAGTGAGAATTTACACCCCACAGGTGTCTGACGGATCTTTGGAACAGTGGTCCGTGAAAATGAAAAATTTTGCACAGCCCACTGTTCCAAAGATCTGTCAGACACCAGTGGGGGGTACATGCTCACTGTACCCCTCATTACATTCTGTGAGGGGTCTAGTTTCCAAAATGGTATGCCATGTGGGGGTTATTTTGCTGTTCTGGCACCATAGGGGCTTCCTAAATGCGACATGCCCCCCGAGCAAAATTTGCTCTCAAAAGCCAAATATGACGCCTTCCCTTCTGAGCATTGTAGTTCGCCCGTAGTGCACTTCAGGTCCACTTATGGGGTACCTCCATACTCAGAAGAGATGGAGTTACAAATTTTGGGGGGTCTTTTCTGCTATTAACCCTTGCAAAAATGTGAAATTTGGGGGGAAACCCACATTTTAGTGAAATTATTATTTTTTTTTTTACATATGCAAAAGTCGTGAAACACCTGTGGGGTATTAAGGCTCACTTTATCCCTTGTTACGTTCCTCAAGGGGTCTAGTTTCCAAAATGGTATGCCATGTGTTTTTTTTTTGCTGTTCTGGCACCATAGGGGCTTCCTAAAGGTGACATGCCCCCCAAAAACCATTTCAGAAAAACGTACTCTCTAAAATCCCCTTGTCCCTCCTTCGCTTCTGAGCCCTCTACTGCGCCCGCCGAACACTTTACATAGACATATAAGGTATGTGCTTACTCGAGAGAAATTGGGCTACAAATATAAGTATACATTTTCTCCTTTTACCCCTTGTAAAAATTCAAAAATTGGGTCTACAAGAACATGCGAGTGTAAAAAATGAAGATTTTGAATTTTCTCCTTCACTTTGCTGCTTTTCCTGTGAAACACCTAAAGGGTTAAAACATTTACTGAATGTCATTTTGAATACTTTGGGGGGTGCAGTTTTTATAATGGGGTCATTTATGGGGTATTTCTAATATGAAGACCCTTCAAATCCACTTCAAACCTGAACTGGTCCCTGAAAAATTGCGAGTTTGAAAATTTTGTGAAAAATTGGAAAATTGCTGCTGAACTTTGAAGCCCTCTGGTGTCTTCCAAAAGTAAAAACTCGTCAATTTTATGATGCAAACATAAAGTAGACATATTGTATATGTGAATCCCAAAAAAAATAATTTTGAATATCCATTTTCCTTACAAGCAGAGAGCTTCAAAGTTAGAAAAATGCAAAATTTTTAATTTTTTCATCAAATTTTGGAATTTTTCACCAAGAAAGGATGCAAGTTACCACAAAATTTTACCACTAAGTTAAAGTAGAATATGTCACGAAAAAACAATCTCAGAATCAGATTGATAACTAAAAGCATTCCAGAGTTATTAATGTTTAAAGTGACAGTGGTCAGATTTGCAAAAAAGGGCTTCGTCCTAGAGGTGAAAATGGGCTCCGTCCTTAAGGGGTTAAAGGGGTACTCTGCATAAAAAAAAATTTCAAATCAATTGTTGGCAGAAAGTTAAATAGATTTGTAAATTACTTGTATTTCAGAATCTTAGGCCTTCAAGTACTTATCAGCTGCTGTATGCCTTGAATGAAGTTGTGTAGTTCTTTCCAGACATGGTGCTATGCTCTCTGCTGCCACCTTAATCTGTGTCAGAAGCTTTCTAGAGCAGGAGAGGTTTGCTATTGAAATTTTCTCCTGCTCTAGACAGTTCCTGACACAGACAGAGGTGGCAGCAGAGAGCACTGTGGTCAGACTGGAAAAACTACACAACTTCTTCTGGTATATGCTGATAAGTACTGCAAGGCTTAAGATTTTTTAATAAAAATAAATTCCGAATCTGTATAACTTTCTGGCACCAGTTGAATTAAAAGCAATTTTTCTCCGGAGCACCCCCTTTAAGGTTCAATCTCTGTATCTGTTTACTTGTCATTCCTTAAAAGTAAATTATCAAGGTAACCATTTCACATATTTTGTTTTTAATATCCTTATCAGTATATCCATCCCAAACCATTACACTGCCATAGACCAATGTTAGACCGGCCCAACAAAAAACAGAGGATCCCCCAGTGGGCCCTGGTTCCGACTCAATAATGGCCTCTATGAGAACAGAGCCACAAAGGTCCAGGAGAAGACAAACTTATCTGATCAGGCATGGGTAAAATATCTTGCAGATATCTATCTCTCCAGTTTGCTGTCTGAAATCTCCTGGAGTATATTGCAAATGTATTCATAGACTTCCATAACCTGTCAGAAGAGGTATTTTGGCTTCTCTTTGGGTGGCTTCCATCAGGGTTCCCATTTTTCTGCTGGATGGAATAGTGCAGACCTCTGTACTATTCTGTAGAGCAGAAAAAACATATACTGTGCGGTATACATTTTTTTTAACATTGAAGTCTATAGTATGATATTTTACAGATGTCATCCTCAGGCATTTTCTTACGACAAACATAAGAATGTTGTGGGTTTGTTGAAGATTTTCACTGCAGAATTTACCCTTTTCAATGAAATCGACGTGTAGATTCACTGCATATTTGCTGTTGAGATCAATGGCAGAAAGTTTCTGCTGCATGTTGACTGAACCTTAGCCCTTGTATCTTACAATGATAAAGTAGAGTCTCATGTTCCAGTCCTACACTGGGATTTATTCTTCCCCCACCAAACATAAGAAAATACATATTTGTGTAACCAGTATTTGCCTGCCACCCATACATCCAATACAAGTGTTAAAGGGGTACTCTGGCCAAATTTTTTTTAAATCTATATGCCAGAGCTGCCTCTATTAAAATAATAAATGTTAACTTATCTCCTGCTGGTGTCGCCTGTATCTGCCTCCCATTTTCCGGACCCAGTCTTCTTCCTGATTTCGAGGCCTCGACACATCAACACTTCTAGCTGGTGGAGAATGATTCAGGTTTCCATTGCAGTCCAAGGCTGTGTGATTTTTACAACTTCAACCAATGCTTTTGGAAACCAAAATAATTCTTGTTCCAATGTTTTTTCCTAAGGTGGAATAAATCTCAAAAGGAAATGTGGGCTGCACTTGAGGACAAATTATATTTAAATGGGCACTGTCAGATACAAAAACTTTTTATATGTTGTATATCTTGGCAAAACATTAATCTTTCTAATATACTTTATAAAAAAATGTTCCTTTTCATAGAAATCATGGCTTGTAAAACCATGGCTTTGTCCAAGCTGAAGCACAGGCATGGAGAAAGTCCAGTAAGGGAGCGTGGGCTAGTACTCCTCTGTGCTGCCTGATAGGACAGGAGTTAGCACAGAAGTACTATCAGAAAGCAGAGACCACAGAGGAGTACTTTCAAACAGCAGAGAGCACAGAGGAGTCCTATCAGACAGGAGAGAGCACAGAGGAGTACTATCAGACAGGAGAGAGTACAGAGGAGTTCTATCAGACAGGAGAAAGCACAGAGGAGTACTATCACACAGGAGAGAGCACAGAGGAGTACTATCAGACAGGAGAAAGAACAGAGGAGTGCTATCAGACAGGAGAGAGCACAGAGGAGTGCTATCAGACAGGAGTGAGCACAGAGGAGTACTATCAGACAGGAGAGAGCACAGAGGAGTCCTATAAGAGGAGAGAGCACAGAGGAGTTCTATCAGACAGGAGAGAGCACAGAGGAGTACTATCAGAAAGGAGAGAGCACAGAGGAGTTCAATCAGACAGGAGAGAGCACAGAGGAGTACTATCAGATAGGAGAGAGCACAGAGGAGTACTATCAGAAAGGAGTGAGCACAGAGGAGTTCTATCAGACAGGAGAGAGCACAGAGGAGTACTATCAGACAGGAGAGAGCACAGAGGAGTCCTATAAGAGGAGAGAGCACAGAGGAGTTCTATCAGACAGGAGAGAGCACAGAGGAGTCTTAACAGACAGGAGAGAGCACAGAGGAGTCTTATCAGACAGGAGAGAGCACAGAGGAGTGCTATCAGACAGGAGAGAGCACAGAGGAGTACTATCACACAGGAGAGAGCACAGAGGAGTGCTATCAGACAGGAGAGAGCACAGAGGAGTACAATCAGAAAGGAGAGAGCACAGAGGAGTTCTATCATACAGGAGAGAGCACAAAGGAGTACTATCAGACAGGAGAAAGCACAGAGGAGTACTATCAGACAGGAGAGAGCACAGAGGAGTCTTATCAGACAGGAGAGAGCACAGAGGAGTCTTATCAGACAGGAGAGAGCACAGAGGAGTGCTATCAGACAGGAGAGAGCACAGAGGAGTACTATCACACAGGAGAGAGCACAGAGGAGTGCTATCAGACAGGAGAGAGCTCAGAGGAGTCCTATCAGATAGGAGATAGCACAGAGGAGTCCTATCAGACAGGAGAGAGCACAGAGGAGTACAATCAGAAAGGAGAGAGCACAGAGGAGTTCTATCAGACAGGAGAGAGCACAGAGGAGTACTATCAGACAGGAGAAAGCACAGAGGAGTACTATCAGACAGGAGAGAGCACAGAGGAGTACTATCAGACAGGAGAGAGCACAGAGGAGTCTTATCAGACAGGAGAGAGCACAGATGAGTCTTATCAGACAGGAGAGAGCCCAGAGGAGTGCTATCAGACAGGAGAGAGTACAGATGAGTGCTATCAGACAGAAGAGAGCACAGAGGAGTACTATCAGAAAGGAGAGCACAGAGGAGTCCTGTCAGACAGGAGAGAGCACAGAGGAGTGCTATCAGACAGGAGAGAGCACAGAGGAGTCTTATCAGACAGGAGAGAGCACAGAGAAGTGCTATCAGACATGAGAGAGCACAGAGGAGTCCTATCAGACAGGAGAGAGCACAGAGGAGTGCTATCAGACAGGAGAGAGCACAGAGGAGTACTATCACACAGGAGAGAGCACAGAGGAGTCCTATCAGACAGGAGAGAGCACAGAGAAGTCCTATCACACAGGAGAGAGCACAGAGGATTACTATCAGAAAGGAGAGAGCACAGAGGAGTACTATCAGATAGGAGAGAGCACAGAGGAGTCTTATCAGACAGGAGAGAGCACAGAGGAGTGCTATCAGACAGGAGAGAGCACAGAGGAGTGCTATCACACAGGAGAGAGCACAGAGGAGTACTATCACACAGGAGAGAGCACAGAGGAGTACAATCAGAAAGGAGAGAGCACAGAGGAGTACTATCAGATAGGAGAGAGCACAGAGGAGTACTATCAGATAGGAGAGAGCACAGAGGAGTCCTATCAGACAGGAGAGAGCACAGGGGAGTGCTATCAGACAGGAGAGAGCACAGATGAGTGCTATCACACAGTAGAGAGCACAGAGGAGTACTATCACACAGGAGAGAGCACAGAGGAGTACTATCAGAAAGGAGAGAGCACAGAGGAGTACTATCAGACAGGAGAGAGCACAGAGGAGTCTTATCAGACAGGAGAGAGCACCGAGAAGTGTTAGTTTACCCTCACTTACTGGACTTTGTCCATGCCTGTGCTTCAGCTTGGACAAAGCCATGATTTTATAAGCCATAATATCTATAAAAAGGAAATACAATTTTCTTAAAAAGTATATTAGTGTGGTAGGAGTTGTACCCCTGTACCCTTGCTGCTCTGTCAGACAGCCTCCCTTTAGTGTCCCCTGGGCCCCCCTTGCATCTGCCCCCATGTACATACGTTTATTATTTAGTATGCTGTATAATGTGTAAGGAAAGCGATGTCACTTTAATACTGTTAACATGTGAGTTGTCATGTTATTGTTACCCAGGAGGTATCAGTGACCAGGTGACATAAGGATGACCAATGGGACCCCCAGAGCCTCCCCCATAAAAGCCCTGGGTGGAGCCTCTGCTCTCTCTTGCTTCCTGCTGTGGTCCAATTAAGTCGTGCCTAAGTGTGTGGCCAGAGTCATAGGAGGCCTCAAGTTCAGTCTGCAGCCACAAGCTACAAACCTGCAAGTAAGCCCCAGTCACAATGCTGTCAGTCATCAGTCATGTCAGTCACAGTCATCATTTGTCAAGTCAACCTGGCCTGCATTAAATTGACCCCATCTACTACAATTCCCAGCAAGCCCTTAAGGTCTCTGAGTCACTGGTCACCTCCGTGGGCCTGGCTGAATTTTAAAGACTTTATCACCTGTCTAACCTCAGTAAAGCTACCGTTGTCCGTAACTTATCGTCTAAGTCATTATTGCCCCCGGGCCTAGCTCAGGATACAGCAGTATACCTTCGGGTGGTATTGAGGAAAAACCACTAGGGTAAATCCATCTACCCTTTGCATCACACCCTCTATCACATTAGGAAGGTTAATGATTTGCCAAGATGTACAACATATCAAAAGTTTTTAAATCTGACATTTAAATGTGCCCATTTAATTCTACACACACTGCTCAAAAAATAAAGGGAACACTAAGATAACATATCCGAGATCTGAATGAACTAATCGTATGAAATACTTTCATCTTTACATAGTTGAAAGCTGGAGGTAGCGGTCCTGCTGCTGCGTTGTTGCCCTCCTCCACGTCTCCTGATGTACTGGTCTGTCTCCTGGTAGCGCCTCCATGCTCTGGACACTACACTGACAGACACAGCAAACCTTATTGGCACAGCTCGCATTGATGTGACATCGTGGATGAGCTGCACTACCTGAGCCACTTGAGTGGGTTATAGACTCCGTCTCATGCTACCACTAGAGTGAAAGCACTGCCAGCATTCAAAAGTGACAAAAACATTAGCCAGGAAGCATAGGAACTGAGAAGTGATCTGTGGTTACCACCTGCAGAACCACTCCTTTATTGGGGGTGTCTTGCTAATTGCCTATAATTTCCACCTGTTGTCTGTTGCACAACATCATGTGAAATTGATGTCAATCAGTGTTGCTTCCTGAGTGGACAGTGTGATTTCACAGAGGTGTGATTGACTTGGAGGTACATTGTGTTGTTTAAGGGTTCCCTTCATTTTTTTGAGCAGTGTAGTAATGAGAAGTTATTGTTCTTAGCTGTTTAAAACTCACATAAACATCTCTGTAAAAAAAAAAATGTTTTTGGGCATCTTTATCTTGTCAGGAATTAGAAAACTGAGTCCCTCAACATACGATGGTAATTCGTTCCAAACGACCCATCGTTTGTCGAATCCATCGTATGTAAGTATAGAAAGTATGTAAGTATTGCACGAATCCATCGTGCAATGTAAAGTATAGAAAGTTACACTTACCTGTCCCCGCCGCTCCGGACCGCGTCCTCACCGCTCCCGATGCTATCCCAGGGGCTCCCGATGCTGTCCCGCTGCTTCGGCGTCTTCTTCGCGATCCTCCAGGTTCTTCAGCATCTTCTGCAGGGTCTGGGCCTCGCTTTCTGGTGACGTTATTACGCTGCTGCGGCGGCGTGGCGTGCGTAGGGACGTAATAACGACGCCGGAAAGCGAGACCCGGACCCTGGAGAAGATACAGAAGACACCGGAGGATCACGAAGTAGACCCGGAGCAGCAGGGATATGTAAGTGAACCTGTCCGGGATGCTTAAACTGCTATCCGACAGCAGCTTAAGCATTTTGCGCTGTCGGATAGCAGTTAATGCGAAGGCCCCGACATATAAAAGCATCGTATGAGAGGCCATCGTATGTCGATTTTATCATATGTCGGGGCCATCGCATGTCGGGGGGTTACTGTAATTATAATTGGGACATCCCATGGCAGTACCATGTTAGGTACAAAGCCATGTTTTTATTCCTATTTAAAAATAAAAATATCTTCCCATAAAACTTCTATAGAAGTTAACCCATCGACCTTTCATATTCTTAATCAATCTGCACTCTTTTAGGGTATCAGAGGGTACAGGCAGGGAATCTTCTTTGGCTTTAGAAGTATTATCAGATTGCTTCCACGGGTGTGTGGAGAGTGTATAACAGTAACCCTTTGGGAGGACTAAAATCCCTCGGGGGATAAAGAACCCTACGGGTTGGGCTCCACTAAAAACTATTTTTATTGGTATACTTTAAAATATTACTATTTGTGGTGAAAGAAACAACTAGTGATTTAAAATTGTCAGAGATCCTTATGTACTGTTGCCAGTTTTTAGGCTATATGTATTATTAGTGGTGGAGTAGTGGCGTATACTTTTGCAGTATTATTGAGGGGGGTAATTACTTTCACCATCCTTGTCCATGTCTATTTATTGTGTGGTACTTGGGTGATTTCAAACAGGGATTACTATCTTCCTCCTTGTATAGCACCCTCCACATATGGGGTTGTTAATGTCACCAAATAATATATATATATATATATATATATATATATAGCACTATAGGGAGTCTCTCACACCCTCCTATATGGCTCTGTAGGGGTCTCCACACCCTCCTATACTAGTATAGTGCTATATATATTGTGAGGGGTAGTCCTCTAGAGTACTATAGGGGGTCTCTCACACCCTCCTATATTAATGTTATCCTGCTTGTGCTGTAAGCACTAAAGAGGGTCTCTCACACCTGCTTGTGCTATATAGCACTAAAGAGGGTCTCTCACACCCTCTCATATGAGTATAGTGTTGTGAGGAGTGCTGTACCCCTTCTCACCACTAAGAGCTTTTTCCTATCTGTGCCTGTGTATGCCTTAGCACACTATTTAACCACTCTGATTTTTCTTTTTATATTGTTCTATCTCTGTGGATAGTCACTGTAAGAATCTTTGTATTAAAAGAGGTTATTCAACAGCCTCCCCGACATTTCGCCAGCGGACTGGCTTTGAAAATGGTAACGAGGCTAACCTTGACAAAGCCAGTCTGCTGGAGAAACGTCGGGAAGGCTGGTGAATAAACTCTTTTAGTACAGAGATCCTTACAGTGACTATCCACAGAGATGGAACAATATAAAAAGAAAAATTAGAGTGGTGACATAGTGTGCTAAGGCATACACAGGCACAGATAGGAAAAAGCTTGTAGCGGTCAGAAGGGGTACAGCATACCTCACAACACATATAGCACTATACTCATATAAGAGGGTGTGACCCTCTTTAGTGCTATATAGTAGTATCCCTTACAGCACAAGCAGCATGACATTAATATAGGAGGGTGTGAGAGACCCCCTATAGTACTCTAGAGGACTACCCCTCACAATATATATAGCACTATACTAGTATAGGAGGGTGTGGGAGACCCCCTACAGAGCCATATAGGAGGGTGTGAGAGACCCCCTATAGTGCGCTGGCAACAGTACATAAGGATCTGGCAACAGTACATAAGGATCTCTGACAATTTTAAATCACTAGTTGTTTCTTTCACCACAAATAGTAATATTTTAAAGTATACCAATAAAAATAGTTTTTTGTGGAGCCCAACCCGTAGGGTTCTTTATCCCCCAATGAGTTAGTCCTCCCAAAGGGTTACTGTTATAGAAACTAATGCCCTGGGATCCATATAGGATTATTTGATTTATGGGGAGTGTATAACACTACAGAGAAGTGCTTAGCATACCACATGGAATCTGTATATAGTATCTGACTAGTTTAATGAGCTACAGGGTAGTAAGTCCATGCAGACTCTGCATAAAAAAATCACAGCATGCTCTATTATCATGTCATATATCGGATTAATGTTTCTCCTATAGAAGCTTTGAATTTGATGCTTCTGGAGACAAACTCCATTTATAAAACAGAACCCCCAGACTACGCAGCTACAGTACAGTTTGGTCCTGTTTTATGCACTGTATTTTGAGACGAAATGCTTACAATCATATGTATGAGGTCTAATGTAAATTTTTTATTCCCCTATATATAACATTGTATATTAATCTGCTGGTTAATATATAATGTTTAACAGTGTTTTGTAAACTGGTTTATAGTTTTTTTTTAATTATGTCCAGCTCAATGGACACAATTTTATTTTTATTTTGTATAGAACGTTTTTGCAACTCATACACAAATATATGTATATCTCTTCATTCCTTCTGGGATACGTGTTTGTGCAGCTGTAATGGTTTGAAAGCAATTGTTTATAATACTCATTTTTAACAACATAAAGTGCGCTCATAATGTCCCAGCATGTTTAATGCTCAGAAAACAGCGTGAGACAATGTCTGATTTTAGTAGGCTCTCATCGGGATACGTGATGGTTCATTATGTGAGCATACGTGGTAAGACAATGGCAACATGCAGTACAGTAAATCTGCATCCTGTTAATCTCATGGTGGAAGCATCCTGTAGAGAGCACCGCAATAAGAGCACAGTGCACCAGGAAACAAGAAGTCATCGTCTACATCAGCATCTAGTCATTGATTAACTATCCAGCAGATCTGGCTTATACCACAGTCTCTTTCTGCCAAAAAGCATTTTTCTCAAGGCCAAGTTCACACTTGCAGTCATAGTAGACCACAATGCCACATTAATAGAGTGTCTCAAAAATGTTACGTTGAACTGGCTTTTTAGTTGTTGTTTTTTATGGTGTAATTAGTGGTTAAAAGGATAGGAGATAAGTGTCTGATCGCGGGGGTCAAACTGCTGGGACTCCTCCGCAATCTCCTGTATGGCGCTCCAGCACGCGCCCTCCATTCATCTCTATGGTAGAGCCAGAGATAGACTGGTGCTGTTAGAGTCAAAAACTTTTCATAGGTTGTACATCTTGGCAAAATATTAACTTCTAATATACTTCATAAAAATGTTTATCTCCTTTTTATAGAAATCATGGTTAAACAGGAAAAAAGACCACTATGTGTCCCCATACCATCCAAAGCATAATCCTGTCTGTCTACCAGCATTATTTTTGTCCCAGCTGAAGCACAGGCTGGGACAAAGTTCAGTAAGTGAGGGCTGGACTAGCTCTCCTCTGTGCTCACTCCTGCCAAATACATCTTATCCCCTATCCAAAGGATGCAGCACCCGCATTCCATGCAGCACCTACATTCTATGTTCTCCAGTCTCAGAAACTTCTGTGTTTCCGGGATTGGAGACGTGAAGTTACGCCACGCCCCCTTATGATGTCACACTACACCCCCTTCATTCATGTCTACGAGCGGCCGTCACGCCCCCTCCCATAGACATGAGTGGAGGGGGCGTGGTGTGATGTAACAAGGGGGCGTGGTGAGACAGAAGTTTCCGAGACAGGAGAAGCAGCCCCACATAGAATGCGGGTGCTGCACGGAGATCACGCGCGCGGTGGGGGGGGGGGAGGTCGGTTCCCAGCGGTGGGCCCCCTGCAACCAGACATCTTATCCCCTATCCTTTTGATAGGGGATAAGATGTATTTGGCCGGAGTACCCCTTTAACTGCAGACAGTTCTATATTAATCTTGACTTCAATGATAAAGCACAAGGAAAAAACTACAAAAGCCACTCGCTTTCCAGGGGTCTTTTCACACTACATTCTACATTCTAGTGTCCAATAAAGGTATACTTCTGGGGTGTACTGAGTGCTTTACTTTTATTTTTTACTGGATCCTGTTCTATAAAATAGTAAAAAGGTTTGTGCTATTCCCTCAAGCACAAAAACCTGATGAAAACCACCAGAACGGAGAGTAACAATACACTTGTGGCTTCTGTTGAAGAATTGGGGTCCATGAACACATTGGCTGTATGAGATGGGAGGTTTCCCAATGGTTAGGGCAAACAGACACTACAAATAGTATAAACGGAGCCTTAGGGGCATAAATAATAAAGGCCTGTGAAATGTTGCATGTGCGCCTAAGCACTTTTTTTGAAACTTTGCACAGTAAGCAAAACAGTTACAAACAATTATGCAAAAGTCTACTTGCAGTGGTAACTGATTTTTCATGTGCAAAACACAAAAAGTTGCAAACCCCTCCAAAACACCAAAAATCTACACCCGCTTAGACCTGGCTTACAAAACTGCCTTTTTACTTGTGCATTGTGATAAATAAAAAAATAGTTGTATGAAAAATTCACCATCAAGCTGCCATTGATGGATATTTTGATAAATAACAGTTTTTAGAGTCACTAGTTAGTGTTTAGTGTTTTGTCCAGCTGGGGGAGGGGCAAACCGGGTGCTCCCGTACCCCAGTCGGATCAGCCCGTGACTCCATTTACTTTAATGAGCCGACCGGAGTCAAACGGTGACTCCGGTCGGCTCAGTTTTGACCCGTATGCGGTTTCCTGACCGGACCTAAAACCGTAGCCCAAAAATGGGCTGATCCGGCTGGGGTGCGGGAGCGCCCGGTTTGTCCCTCCCCCAGCCGAATTCGGCACCCGTATGTACAAAATGAGATGTGAATGCAGCCTTATTTGGAGTTCCTGTATTCATAAGCTTTTTGATGATTTTTACACATTCATATGGTTTAGCTTTTTTTGGCTCCTCCAAGCGTATTTGCAGAACGGTATACTTATTTTCATTTTGACAACCCCCTTGTTTGCTTAAGGGTCTCCCAGCAGCTAGCTAGTAGAAGTGGTCCTGATGTTGGGGCTCTTTGAGATTAAAGGGGTTATCCACCATAAGGTGATTTTAGTATGGACCTGTAAGACAGTAATGGACATGCTTGGGAAGAATGTGTGCTTGTTTTGGGGCTAAATGGCTATGTTGTAAGATTACCATAATACTGTGGCTTTCTTTTTGTGAACTGGATAATTCCTGTTGGAGTTCCCTCCCTACTACTACAAGTCCCATGATTCCTTGTTTGTGAGTGTGAGGTCCCTTTCCTACCTCCCACACATCAGCCACCCCACCCATTGAAACACAAATAAGCTGCATTCCATGCAAAAGACCAGTGTTTTCTAACCAGGGTGCATCCAGCTGTTGCAAAAATACAATTAGTTGCAGAATGATCTCTCTCCGACCCAGTGGTCACTCCACCCATTGAAGCAAAGACAGTCTCTCTGTCATCACCTGACTAGGGATGAAATGTCTTGGTCCGCACTGCATCCTGGGAAAATGAGACAACACTCATGTTGTATGCTGTTAAAAATAAACTTTTGGTCAAAATTCACAGAAGAATTGCGAGACCACCATCCCACTATATTATGAACTTCACTAACTTTACAGCCCCTGTAGCATAGTCAAAAAAAAAATAAAAATAACTGAAATACTTCTTTATGGTCTATTCACACGTACAGTATTCTGCACAGATTTGATGCACAGGATTTTCTGCTGCAGATTTCAATGTAAACTGAACACAGCTTGAAATCCTGCGCATCAAATCTGTGCAGAATACTGTACGTGTGAATAGACCCTTAGGGTGCATTCATACGTACAGGATCCTGAACTGATTTGATGCGCAGGATTTGTAACTGCAGATTAGAAGCTGTGCTCAGTGATTTAGTTTACATTGAAGTCTGCAGCAGAAAATCCTGCGCATCAAATCTGCGTACGTGTGAACGTACCCTTAACTGTTATTGCTGCTCTGGTCTTATATCTACTACCTCCATATGATCGAATTGAGCAATGGTCTCCCAAATGTGGATCTCCAACATGCTGGGAGTTGTAGTTTTGCAACATCTGGAGGTTCACAGTTTGAAGACCCCTGGAACAGAGCAAATAAAAGTAGACGGACCTAATTATAACATCAGTAATTACTAATAGTTTACTTATGAAATAACCCAAAAAGTGAAAAAAGCTAAGCGGCAAATGGGCTACTTTCTACTAGACCTCATGAGCCTTTGGTCTCAGAGGGTTTACTATTGGATTTTTACCTACTGACTGGATGTTTCACGTTCCCAGAGAAGGCCCATATTGGAACTAAAGGGCATGATGTGGTAAAGTTTTGTGCAAATTACAGCAAAAAATTTGATTTTTTTCTCACAACAAAATAGTATAGATCTAGTAAAAAAGAAAATGCTAGATCTAATATTTGCCCTGTATACAGCCAATGTTAAAGATTTAAGGGGTACTATGGTGAAATACATCTTTATTTTTAATCAACTGGTGCCAGAAAGTTAAACAGATTTGTAAATTACTTCGATATAAAAATCTTAATCCTTCCAGTACTTATCAGCTGCTGTGTGCTCCAGAGGAAGTTCTTTTCCTTTTTCATTTATTTTCTGTTTGACCACAGTGCTCTCTGCTGACACATCTGTCTGTGTCAGGAACTGTCTAGAGGAGAAGCAAATCTCTATAGCAAACCTATCTTGCTCTGGACAGTCCCTGACATGGACAGAGGTGTCAGCAGAGAGCACTGTGGGCAGACAGAAAATAAATTAGAAAAAAAAGTACTTTCTCTGTAGTATACAGCAGCTGAGAAGTACTGAAAGGATTAAAATTTCTAAATATAAGTAATTTATAAATCTGTTGCTTTAGAGGGGTTCTCTGCTTTTGGACAATCCCTATATGTCCCTTGTCATTAAACTGTAATCTGTGGGACAACCTTTAAGGGTACGTTCACACTACAGAATTCCAAGAGCGGAATTCCGAGAGTAGAATTCCGCGCAGTGAACAGAACCATCAGTGTGAATAGGTCTTCCATGAGACCCATTCACACTGCGGAATTTCAGCGGCGGACAATTCCGCCGCTGAAATTGTTCCACGCAAAGAAAGAACATGTTCGTTCTTTGCACAGAATTCCGTGAGTATTGCATAGCCGTCCATGGTGACGGCACAGTGCCCCGCGGCACCCGCATGACAGTATAGCCACTCACGCATCAACCTAGTATACACAATAGCTATCAACCTAGTATACACAACTAATATAATAGAACATACTATGCCATAGCTTATCTCCTCTACTCAAGGGACATTACCTGTGTATTACTTTTGGAGGACAATATTATATATTCTATATTATTTGTTTGGTTAACTTCTGACTTCTTCTGACCCTTCATACATGAGCTACACTTATCTACAAGCCATTTACCAGGTCAAGCGACAACTCTCTAAGGCTGGGCTCACATATGTCTGGCATCCGGCATAGGTGAACTCGGCCTAGATCTGGACACAAACGATGCCACAACTGATGACAAGTTGTCATCAGTTGTGTGGCATCCAGTTTCCATTGTTTCTGGACAGGGGAACGCAGCAAGCTGGGTTCCCCTCTCCGATGCCCCATGGCATGTCCAAACATCCGGAGTCAAAACTGAGACGCTGAATGATTGTAAACTGTCCCATTGAAATGAATAGGATCAGTTCTAGCACCTGTTTC
The DNA here is from genome assembly GCF_029499605.1 of Hyla sarda. Classification (NCBI taxonomy): domain Eukaryota; kingdom Metazoa; phylum Chordata; class Amphibia; order Anura; family Hylidae; genus Hyla; species Hyla sarda. The sequence goes on along the minus strand of NC_079190.1, from coordinate 110,896,286 downwards.
CCTCCAGTGCACGGAAACTGTGCCAGACAACTGATATATATGTGAACCCAGCCTAAAATGATTTTATCTAGACCATAGGAATCAAGGTACGTTTGGTTTCTGCTCATACATTCATTACACGTCCCTTTCTCCCTGCCCAAATCTGAACATGTCGAGATATAAACAAATGTTGTGGAGGTTTGTAGAGAACACACTCCGTCGCCTGCTTTGTATTCTGGCACCATGAATCTGGCAGATGATTAATGCCCACTTTGTGACCATGCCACCAGAGAAATTTCCCTCCCCTGCCTTTCATTAGTCTCCCCCAGATCTCATTATAGTGGCGTATTACACACAGCCAGGGTCCTGCAGGTAGGCGCTGACATTGTCCTGCACATTGCTCCAGTAGGGGTCCCCAGCACCTCAGGAATCTTTTCTACTTTGCATCTGCTAGCGTGTGCCTCCCTCCCCCTTCATCCTTACTGTTCTAATGTCTGGGAGTCTATGGAACTCTTCGCTTTTGTCTGATAGCTGCTTCACAATTTCTTTTCCTTTTATACCGATTCCTTGCTTTTATTTTATACACGGTTATTATACCTCCCCCTCTGGATCAGTTTGACCTTATTTGGTGTTTTGCACAATTTTAACGATTCGTTACAATTATTTCCCTCATTTCTTTGTCCTCATTTTTTTTTATTATTATTTTTATATAATTATTTATAAAGCCACTGTTTCTAGTGAGGGTCCTAGTGTCTTTTTACTAGGTATATACATAAACACACATACTAGGGCAAGAGGTAGCCAGCAAAACTATCCATATTCTCGTCTCATCATGAAATAATCTGGAATTTTCTCCAGTGTTTACTGGGTTAATATTCTTTTCTATTCAACTACATATTTACCTACTGTTACAGTTTCTGGTGTGACCACTATACACTCCTGATTTATCCCCCTCCCCCTTCTACACCCAAAAAATTTCTCCAGTGTTCACTGGGTTAATATTCTTTTCTATCCGACTACATATTTACCTACTGGTAGAGTTTTTTTTGGCATGATCACTATACATTTCTGATTTATCTCTCAGCCTGCGTGCAACCTACCCCCCCCCCAAAGAAAAAAAAAACGCTTTAATGCGGGAAGCCGTAAAGCGGCAGAGGGATTCCATTAATTAAATCGGTGTTATAATTAACTTTCATTAAAGGGAAATCAATAACGAGAAAGGCTCAGGTGATGAGAACAAGCCAGATTTATGGCTGGAGATTGAAGAGGTGTTCGGGCACCTGGCTGTTTTTAACCCTGTGCGTGCTGCAGAGCCAATGCCGTGCTGCAGTCTTTTCGGCAAATTCGATGATAATTTATTAACCCATAAGTCACTGGGGAAGAATTATGGGCTCATTCTACAGAAGTTTCTTCTCTTCTTGGTTCATTAACCTGATCTGCCTGTAGCATCTTGGTTGGTGGGGAGAGCTGCCAAGCATAGCCCGGATAACAGCTTGACATCAGAAAAAAAAAAAGCAGCATAAAATTCCCTGTTAATATAATGGATGTTCAATGGGAGAAAAAAAAAAACCAGCACACTTTCTTCTGCATGTGATACGCTATACATGGGTTTAGCGTTTCAGGGCATTAAAATAATAATACGCTCTCTCTGTGTTATTCCATGAATTTCAACCTAAACCTTGAATGCTTTAGATAAAAGTCCTTTTTGCTTTCCTCCGAGCCTCTGTGTCATTTCTTAATTTTCAAGCTGAAGGCTTTAGCAGCCTTCAAAAATGCCAGAAAAGCTGTAAAATATGGATCCCTGTTGGACCCGTGACATTTGCTAGTGGTTCTGTTCACCTAATAGCATCTAGTGATCTCCACTGGTGTCCTCCTCTTCCTTGTGCTCTATAGTTACTCATGCCCGTGGCACTAAATAATTCTTTGCATCTTTGTATAAGAGGTGACAGATTAGGAAGAAATATTTAATTGATTTGTCTATAAATGGATTGTGTAGCCGACGCAAGGTCCCAGGCTAGAAATATGAGGCTGGACGGGAATAAAGTAAATTTATACGGCAATATAATGGCACCAGCAAACCGTGAATCACAGCCAGGCAAAGGGGCGAGGGAGGGGAGACGGGGTGAATATAAAGGGAAACCTTACACTCAGGCAAAATAAGCAAGTATTCCAAAGGCTTGAAAGGACTGTAAGACTGAGATATAGCATATTTATGTGCTGTCATGACTGGGCAGTTCTAGTCTGCAATTCATTCCTTCTTTATACCTCATAGGTTTAGATTTTCAATCCGAAGTATGTAATGTATTGTCTGTCTGTCTATCCATCGCTCGTAGGCTCTCACATTCCCTCTTTACACCTGATAAATGACGCGGTGACAGTGGACAGTCTCTATCTCTTTCCTTTCAGACTCTCTGAAGAATAAGCTGATGAATAGCAAGGTATCTCTGCCTTATGCTCTTGAGGATGATCACAGCCTGGGGAACATGGTGCCCATAACTACACGCTGCCTGTGAAATATCTGTTACCATGCAAATGAATGGCTGTGGGGAATCCGAATGTGTTAGACAATACACTAGAACTCAGGGATGTGCACAGGTTGACTAGAAAGGGGGCCTGAGCCCCTGCCCTTTTGATGTTCCTCCTATAAGTGCCCTGGGTGGTCTGCCATCATTATGTGGGCATTTATATAAATAATTAAAATAATTTTTCTTTTTAGTTCAGCCCATGCCCCTAAAATTGTTTGTGCATGCCCCTGTTAGAACGACAGTCATGCCCGTAAATGTTGGAACCCCTGAAATTTTTCTAGAAAATGAAGTATTTCTCACAGAAGAGGATTGCAGTAACACAGGTTTTGCTATACACATATTTATTCCCTTTGTGTATATTGGAACTAAACCAAAAAAGGGAGGAAAAAAAGCAAATTGGACATAATGTCACACCAAACTCCAAAAATCGTCTGGACAAAATTATTGGCACCCTTTCAGAATTGTGGAAAAATAAGATTGTTTCAAGCATGTGATGCTCCTTTAAACTCACCTGGGGCAAGTAACAGGTGTGGACAACATAAAAATCACACCTGAAAGCAGATAAAAAGGAGATAAGTGCACTTAGTCTTTGCATTGTGTGTCTGTGTGTGCCACACTAAGCATGGACAATAGAAAGAAGAGAAGAAAACTGTCTGAGGACTTGAGAACCAAAATTGTGGAAAAATGTCAACAATCTCAAGGTTACAAGTCCATCTCCGGAGATCTAGATTTGCCTTTGTCCACAGTGCGCAACATTATCAATAAGTTTGCAATCCATGGCACTGTAGCTAAACTCCCTGGGCATGGACGGTAGAGAAAAATTGATGAAAGGTGTCAACGCAGAATAGTCCGGATGGATAAGCAGCCCCAAACAAGTTCCAAAGATAATTAAGCTGTCCTGCAGGCTCAGGGAGCATCAGTGTCAGCGCGAACTATCTGTCGAGATTTAAATGAAATGAAACGCTATGGCAGGAGACCCAGGTGGACCCCACTGCTGACACAGAGACATAAAAAGACTACATTTTGTCAAAATGAACTTGAGTAAGCCAAAATCCATCTGGGAAAACGTCTTGTGGACAGATGAGACCAAGATAGAGCTTTTTGGTAAAGCACATCATTCTACTACCGAAAACGGAATGAGGCCCACAAAGAAAAGAACACAGTACCTACAGTGAAATATGGTGGAGGTTCAATGATGTTTTGGGGTTGTTTTGCTGCCTCTGGCACTGGATGCCTTGAATGTGTGCAAGGCATCATGAAATCTGAGGATTACCAATGGATTTTGGGTTGCACTGTACAGCCCAGTGTCAGAAAGCTGGGTTTGTGTCCAAGATATTGGGTCTTCCAGCAGGACAATGACCCCAAACATCCGTCAAAAAGCACCCAGAAATGGATGGCAACAAAGAGCTGGAGAGTTCTGAAGTGGCCAGCAACACCTGTGGAGAGATCTTAAAATTGCTGTTGGGAAAAGGCGCCTTCCAATAAGAGAGACCTGGAGCAGTTTGCAAAGGAAGAGTGGTCCAACATTCCGGCTGAGAGGTGTAAGAAGCTTATTGATGGTTATAGGAAGTGACTGATTTCAGCTATTTTGTCCAATTTGCTTTTTTCCCTCCCTTTTTTGGTTTTGTTCCAATACACACAAAGGGAATAAACATGTGTATAGCAAAACATGTGTTACTGCAATCCTTTTCTGTGAGAAATACTTCATTTTCTCGAAAAATTTCAGGGGTGCAGAGTCTCCCAAGCAGTGTGCCTCCAGCTGTTTCAAAACTACAACTTCTAGCATGCCCGGACAGCCGAAGGCATGCTGAGAGTTGTAGTTTTGCAACAGCTTGAGGCACACTGCTTGGGAAACACTGAACTATATGATAAAAAGGGAAACATACAATGTTGTTGTATAGTGTCAAGCAGCTTAAAGGGGTACTCCACTGGAAAACATTTTTTTTTTTTAAATCAACTGGTGCCAGAAAGTTAAACAGATTTGTACATTACTTCTATTTAAAAATCTTAATCCTTCCAGTATTTATCAGATGTTGTATACTACAGTGGAAGTTGTTTTCTTTCTGAATTTCTGTCTGACCACAGTGCTCTCTGGTGACACCTCTGTCCATGTCAGGAACTGTCCAGAGCAGGATAGGTTTGCTATGGTGTCAGCAGAGAGCACTGTGGTCAGACAGAAAGGACATTCAAAAAGAAAAGAACTTCCTCTGTAGCATACATCGGCTGATAAGTACTGGAAGGGTTAAGATTTTTAAATTGAAGTAATTAAAAAATCTATTTAACTTTCTGGCACCAGCTGATTTGAAAAAAATAAATAAATAAATAAATATATATATACACACACACACATATATATATATATATATATATATATATATATATATACTAGCTGAGTATCCAGCGTTGCCCCGTTTTTCCTTCCTAATCCTTGTTGGGGAGGAAAATAAACAAAGGAGGAAGCTTTTGACTTCATATACCGTCCTCATACAGTGATCCCTCAACATACCATGGTAATCCGTTCCAAATGGACCATCGTTTGTTGAAACCATCGTATGATGAGGGATCCGTGCAATGTAAAGTATAGGAAGCTGTACTCACCTGTCCCCGCCACTCCGGACCCGTCACCGCTGCCCTGGATGTCGCCCTCTATCGCTGCGGCCGTGTCCCCTTGATGTCCCCGACGCTCCGGAACGTCTCTGCTTGCCCGGGATCCTCGCTCTCCGTCGCCGTCATCACGTCACTACGCACGCACGCCGCTACTATTGGATGACATGACTGCGTGCGCGCGACGTGATGACGACGATGGAGAGCGCCGGCGATGGAGGGGATCGTGAAAATGAGGCTCTGGAGCCCCGAGGAATGGTAGGAGACCATCACCGGAGCACACGGGGCACCGTAAACGGCTATCTGGTGGCATCTGAAGCAGTCAGCGCAGCCGGATAGCCGTTTATGTGATGGCCCCGACATACAAAAGCATTGTATGTTGATGCTGCCTTCAACATGCGATGAGGTAGTTAAGGGTTAAATTAACTATCCTATATTTTAAGTGGACATATAAGTAACATGTGACCAAGTATTATCGAAATATTTCCAGCTGTTTGGAAGTTATACAGTAACATATCTTTCCCATAGACTTGTATGGGACTTTAAACAAAAACCCCACCCCTGGCGAATGGGGGTGAGGGTTAAGGGTTAAATCACCAATCCTATGTTTGTTGTAGACATATAAGTAACATGTGTGCCAAGTTTCATGTTAATATCTTTAGTCGTTTGGACGTGATGCTGGAACATACACACATACCGTCATGGCACACATACATACACACACACACATTGAGTTTTTATATATATATTTATTTTATAAATTTTTTCCAGCGGAATACCCCTCTAATCTAACCATGGTTTTATGTCACCCCATTGGCTGTTATATAACATGGGGTGCTATTCTTAAAAATTCATAGAGGTTCAGATAAAAACACAACATTTTTGATGTGAAGAGTTTTGAATATGTTCCCATCAGATATTCAAAGTGAGATATCCAAAGATTTACAATAGTCACACCAGTTTTCCAAAAGTGGGCGTGGCTATGTAAATGTAATGTTTTTTGTTTCTGTTTTACATGATATTTTCGAAGGGGTTAGAGTCCATTTTACGTCAAAAATTTCGCACCAGCTTTTTGCTAGTGTAGAAACCACAAGAATAGTTGTAGTTGTTTTTTTTTTCTGTTTTTTTGAAAAAAGGTGTTATTTAATCAATTATTGAAAAAGAAATAATTATTATTGTAAAATGTTATTAAAAACATAAATAAAAACAATTTTCTTTCTTTCTTTTTTTTTTTGTTAAATAGTCAGTGCACCGGAATTCACATTTAAGCCCTGGAAATTTTTTATTTATACAGTTATCGCTTGTCTGGGCACTAGTAATCATAGAATATTACATCAGATGCTTCTGCCAGAATTTTCCGGGGTGTAAAATTTGGAGCCAAACTCAGCAATTTTTGTGCAAAGAAAATCCAATATGGCGGCAACAAAGAAAAATTGGGCGCCAAATTTGGCGTTTTTTGGCGCAAAAAAAAATGTGAAAATGAGCTCTCACATATTTTCATATTTTCAAAGCAGACCAAAGAGACCTTTGAAAATGTGAGGATGTGAGGGGAAAAAAAAGTGTAATTAATATTGATGTAACAGAAATTACAGTAGTTTTTGAATATCTCCCCCATAGTTTTAAATGTTTGTCTTCTTCCAGGATCCCTTGGCTATTTTTAGTGAAGAGGGACCATGCATGCATAGACATATTTCCTCTTCAAATGGAGACAAATTATTCTTTATTCTCAGAATTTATGACGATTTTGAAGGTAATTAACCTCTAAGGCCAAGTTCACACGGCGGAATGACTGCCTGTAACATAGCGGGTGCCGGAATAATATGCCAGAGCTAGGACCGCACGGGATTGTGCAGTCTCATAGACAGCAATGCATTTCCGAGTGGATTCCGCTAAAAGAATAGACTAGTCTATTCGTTCTGCATAGGCCAGAATAGGGATTTTCACGGCAAAAGTATCAGCCGCGGAAATTCTGCCATGTGCACAGTGCAGCAGAATCCATTGAAATCAATGGGACTCTGCTGCAGCAGAATGTCGGTGCTGAATTGTTTGCGTGGACATTCCGCTGTATGAACATGACCTAAGGGGGCCAGGCTTATGGGTGTTTAACCTGAAGGGGGTACCACAGATGACCTGACAACCATCACCAATATTAAAATTAATAGCATTATGTAATGTGTGCACTGTATTCTCGAATTTATCTATACATTGTGTGCACAGTAAAGTATATAATTACAGTATAAAAAAGGATATACATACAGTATAAAGGTACAGTATAAAATTGAAGCGTATGGTGGTGGTAGCACTGTGTAACTATATATAGCTAAATAGCTAACTGTATGACACTTTAATTTGGAAACCATGCCGTAAGGCGCCTTTATTGGGGCCATATGAGAATGGCTATTTGTACACCGTTATATTAAAGACACACACTATGTGCTTTATTAAATAGTTGACAGTACACTTTCTGGTTACAGTTCACATTAAGGGCTCAAACTTGATGGTTACAATACACTAAAGGCGGTGCTATATTTGAGTTTTCTAGAACACAATTACGGCAGTCCTGTAAACAAATAAATCTTAACTAAGGTAAATGTTAAAGGGGTTTTCCAGTGAAAGAAACATCCTGTGTATGGTGTCAAAAAGTATAATAAAGCAACTTACTAATATAATGTTACTGGCCATAGTGCACAGATCTCTCCATCTCTCCCTTGTAGCTGTGACATCACGTCACACCCGGAGCTCATGTCTCTGTTCCCCCTGCCTCCTGTCTGCTCAGGGTAAGACCATTGATGGGGAGAGGGGGAGCTCATATTACTGCTCCTCAGATTTTAAGGCAACAGAAAGCATTTCTCAAATAAGACAGCGGTGAGCCTGCTCTGAAGGAAACTATTGTGACTGAGAAAGGCTTTCTTATGCCTTAAAATCTAATGAACAGGAATATATGCTTCCCCTTCACATTACTAATCTAAGCAGACAGGAGGACATGGGGTAGGGGTATAAAAGATGGGAGCTTTGCTTTCAGGGAGTAATTGGAACAGTCCCTGCCAATTTCTCCCCTCCTGCCTTGATTGATAGACATCTCTCTATGGCTATAGAGACATATCTACCAATTAAGCACATGGAGGAAGGCTGAAGTCACTGGGGACTGACTGAAGACTTGTGGTTCAGGCCACAAGAAACTTATGACAGTTTTTCTATAACAGGAGGGTGGTTATTCTCCCTGAAGGCCCTTCTTGATCCAACCCCCCTATATTTCCATTCGGTCCTCTTATGTCACAGAACCAAACCTTTCAGGCCACTTTCCAGATGACAAGGCAGCTAACCTCCTAACATATTCTGGTCACTCGTCCCTCCAAGGCTGATATTTCACACAACCTCCTAGACCCAGCTAAAGGCCCAGGCCGATCTCATAGACCAAGTACATGTTAGCCAGGTACCTTGCACTTTGGCAACAAAGTCTTACATTTGCTCTTATATTTTCTCTATGCCTCTATTATTAGCATTGTGGTATAGCATTCCAGTATTCCATAATGCACAACCCTACATCAGCTTCAGGCACTTGTGAGCCCACTCTCATTTTAGCCCCCCTTCTGTTAGCTGACAGCAACTGTGACAGGTCACAGCATAATGTGGCCCACCAATCTATGTCATATTGGACCTCAAGGAGCGCAGACCACATAAGGCACATCATCCCAAAATAAACCAAACATACATATATACATTGCATTTACAATGTTTACATTTTTGTACAATACATTATAGAAAATGCTGTGGCGTTAAAAAGAAATCAGAGGTGTAAGACAGGCAGGGAATGGGACTCAGTGGTCTTTAAGAGCTTGTCTTTACACCACTGGCCATGATTGATAGATCCCTCCCAATAGTGAGTAAGGTCAGTGCGGTGTACTGGTGGGGACTGCATTGATGACTTGGAGCCCATCCTAAAACTAGGATGCCTCTGAAACGCCTTAACGGGTCAAAATAAAATAAAATGGGGTCCTGTATTTTACAGGAATTGAGTGGAGAGAAAAGATTGCAAATGCACCTTTTTTTTCTCCACTCAACTCCCGTCATTTTAATGGAGTGAGAGATGGACCCCCCTTTACCATACCACAGCAGCAGTGTGAACGTGGCCTAAAACTGGATGATCTTGGGAACAAATAATAAAACAAAAACAATGGGCTTGTGCAAAGTGAAAGACAATTTGCTGAATTTAGCTGGACATGGCATAGCATGACTTTTTTAGTTGACAATTTTTTTGTTGATATTGGCTGAAAAAAATCCAATTTGATAGATCACATTTTCAGTCAATTATTGATGTTGGCTGACTTATCTTACATGTATGGTCAACTTAAAGGAGAACTCCAGCTCAATCTAACAGTATAGAAGATAAGCAGCTGATCATGGGAGGTCAGACCGCTGGGACCCCCCTGCGATCTCTGGAACGGGACCCTGGCTGTCAGTGAGGAGTGTGTGTCGTATACAGGTAGACGGCACACGATCCATATATTTCTAATGGAGTGCTGGTGATGCCCGAGTGCTGTACTCAGGTTTTTTCTGCGCTCCCATAGAAATAAATAGAGCATGTGCTGTCTGCAGCACGCACTCCTCATCGAGAGCCAGGTCCCATTCTGGAGATCACAGAGGCCCCCCCCCCCCCCTGAGATCAGCTACTTATCCCCTATCCTATGCATGGGGGATAGGTTAGTTTTGGCTGAAGTTCTCCTTTAAAGGGTTATTCCAGTGAAAAAAAAAAAAAATCATATCACCTGGCTCCACAAAATTAAATAGATTTGTAAATTACTTCTATTAAAAAATCTTAATCCTACCAGTGCTTATCAGCTGCTGAAGTTGAGTTGTTCTTTTCTGTCTGACAACAGTGCTCTCTGCTGACACCTCTGTCCATGTCAGGAACTGTCCAGAGTAGGATCAAATCCCCATAGCAAACCTATGCTGCTCTGGACAGACAGTTCCTGAGACAGACAGAGGTGTCAGCAGAGAGCACTGTGGTCAGACAGAAAAGAACAACTTAATTTCAGCAGCTGATAAGTACTGGTAGGTTTAGGATTTTTTTTAATAGAAGTCATTTACAAAATCTGAAAAAGCTGTGTGTGCAGCTCACAACCAGATATTCGAGGTTGATGTGGATAAAAAAAATCGGTCCCCACCGATCAAATAATGAAAAATCAAATATACAGATTTAACCACACCTCAAGAATATCACTCTATTGGGTACACAATGAATATATAATGAGACAGAAGGTTTTTGAAAAAATGCAGATTTTTAATAAAAAACTGTAATAACATAAAACTTCTCGTTAAAAGATCAGAGTGTTAATAATTATAAACTGTCATTGGGCCCTAATGACAGAATGTATGAAAAAGCTACTACCTAATACAACCTAAATTGGTCCATAAATTGTCAGTAACAATGGTCCGGAAATGGGCCGTTAGTCTGGCAAAAACACAATAAAAGTTCCAGTGATGGTTACTTAAAGTGGCATAGAATGGATTGCTCACAGTCTTTATAAAAATAGATGGATCGGTCTCACCCTGACTGCTGGTCCCGTAAGGTGACGGGCCGGTAGAAGCAAGTGCTGTGGTCTCTGCGGTGATCTTGGCGTGAATGCCTTGGCAGGTGGAGGGTTCCGGCAAGGGGCTCCCTCGTCAGCGTTCCGTGGTGTCAGCACCCACCGATGGGAATGTCGGACTCAGACTTGCAGTGGACTTTATGTGCAAGGTCAGTTGTTTAGTGCAGCAGGTGATTGAGATTGCGAACATCCGTGCCGGCTGGAATTAAAGTGATGCTTGTATTGAGGTAGTGCTTGAATAGCGCTCTGTTCAGACAAAACGGCCTAGACGCGTTTCAGGGTGCTTAAATTGACCCCTTCTTCAGTAGGCAAGTGTGTCATTTACAAATCTGTTTAACTTTCTGGAGCCAGTTAATATGAAAAAAAAAAAAAAAGTTTCTCACTGGAATACCCCTTTAAGATTAGCAAAGATAGTCTGCTGTTTTACCAGACACAAGGCTCTTCGGGGGGTATTTATCAAAGGATTTATGTGCTTTTTCCCACCGCAATTCTTTGGCGCAGTGTCTTTTTGTGCCAAAGTTTGGCGCATTCTCTCCACTGTCATTTTTTTAGCTTTCTCAAAATCACACGGTCCTGTATGTGATTTTTACTTTGGTCAGTAATTCATCATTTGCGCCATTTGATCTTTGGCACAATTTTGCGCCTTTAGGGGGCTTTTTTGGTGCAATTCACCACCAAGAAATTTTGTACATGGAAAACACACATAGCAATGTCAGAAAATGTAAAGGCGTCAAAATACATTAAAAACATTTTTTTGGTGAAAGCAGCGACACCTCCGGGGCTGCTCAATACTATCCTGCTACATAGTTGTCTCAGAGGAACCTTCACCCTCCATTGAGCCAGCATTGGATATGTCCACACAGGTTCAGGAAAAAAAAAACCCACTTAAGTTAAAAATAAAATCCATTTCACATTGTGGCTATAAACCCCACAAAAGAAAATAACTCCCGTCGCTTGCTGATATACTGCAGGAGGGAAATGGCTGCTCTACAGGGTAAAATATGCGTCCTCTGTGGTGGTAAGTTCTGTGTAAAAGGCGCTGTGAACAGCTGATTTTAACATTTGCGCCAAAATTACTAACAACATGCACCAAATGATAAATTTGGTGCATGTCCACAAAAACTAAAGTGAAAAAAGAAAAGGGTAAAAAGAAATTGTCAACAGGCAAAATTGATAAATACCCCCCTTCCTGTCTATGGGTTTGGTCTGGTATTGCAGCTCAGCCCTTTTTCTAATCTCATAAACCCCTTTAATTAAAGGGGTTATCCAGGAAAAAAAAAATTCTTAATCCTTTCAGTATTTATGAGCTGCTGAAGTTAAGGTTGTTCTTTTCTGTCTAAGTGCTCTCTGATGACACGTGTCTCGGGAACCGCCCAGTTTAGAAGCAAATCCCCATAGCAAACCTCTTCTAAACTGGGCGGTTCCCGAGACACGTGTCATCAGAGAGCACTTAGACAGAAAAGAACAACCTTAAATGAGTAGTCCAGTGGTGAACAACTTATCCCCTATCCTAAGGATAGGGGATAAGTTGCAGATCGCGGGGGGTCCGACCGCTGGGGCCCCCTGCAATCTCCTGTACGGAGCCCCGACAGCCCGCGGGAAGGGGGCGTGTCGACTTCCGCACGAAGCGGCGGCTGACACCCCCCCGCTCAATACAACTCTATGGCAGAGCCGAAGCGCTGCCTTCGGCAATCTCCGGCTCTGCCATAGAGATGTATTGAGGGGGCGTGTCGGCCGCCGCTTCGTGCGGGGGTCGACACCCGCTGTCTGGCCGGAGAGCCTGGCCCCCGTACAGAGAGATTGCAGGGGGCCCAGCGGTCGGACCTCCCGTGATCTCAAACTTATCCACTATCCTTAGGATAGGGGATAAGTTTTTCACCACTGGACTACCCATTTAACTTCAGAAGCTCATAAGTACTGAAAGGATTAACATTTTTTAATAGAAGTAATTTACAAAACTGTTTAACTTTCTGGAGCCAGTTGATATATAAAAAAAAGTTAATTTTTTTATTTTTTCTGCATAACCCCTTTAAATTTACTAAAAAATGGATTGCCCTTTAAAGGAAATAGAAATCTTCTGTTTGCCTTTTGCTGTACCGCAATATATGCAAATTACTGAGCAGGGAAATGGGGGGAAAAAAAAGGTAGAAACTCAATTTGATGTGAGCAATGCTGCGTACACGTGCAGGTGCTCTACTACATATACTTAGTTGGTTATTGGATCCAAGCAAGCTGTAGCCCTGAAGCCTTTGTAGAGGCATGAGCTGCTGCGTCGGCTGCTGAACATAAACTATATTTCTCCTTTACAGCTGAATTGGTATTTGCTATAGAGATTTGTACATCAAAAGTAAACACAGCGCTGATTAACATTTGCCGGAGTCAGCAGAACGGTAGACTGGAGCAGCCACATTTCTCCGCTTCGAAAAAAAAAAAAAAAACTTTCAGCACATCTGCTTGCAACCTGGTTCCTGTAATGCATCTCACATGCAAAGCTATGGGGCAAAGGGGTTAATTTCCTTGAAGACTTTAAAGAGTTATGAAAGCCCATTGGTGATAAAAATTGATTTTACGGTTCTGCGGCCAGAATGGCAGCGACATAGAGGAGGGGCTTGTACAAACCCCTCTTCAGGAAAAACAAAGCCTGTCTGCCTCAGCTGTATGCCCCAGTGGCGGGGTGTAGATGTAAAAACGGCCTGCATACTCCATCATTCTCAATTAAATGTGCTGGGAAAATGGGACACTTGGGTATGTGGTGCGCTCTTTACCAAGGTCTATTCTGCTTCCATTGTGAGGATTTTTGATGTTGCATTGTGTTCGTGGTGATAAGGCTTTGCTATAATGTAGAGAAAAACAACTATGTATACACTGTATTAACACATCAGGAGAAGATAAAATATAAACATTCAGTAAAACCCACATTTGTAGAGATATAACAATATACAACAGTGCACAAACAAAGCCTTTATTTAATAAATATATCATTCACACATAAATATATCATTGTCACATAGGTCTGAATAGATGTTTAATTCTTCTAAAGCAGAGTTTTCCAAATAGTGTGTCTCTAGCTGTTGCAAAACAACAACTCCCAGCATGCCCGGACAGCCGAAGGCTGTCCGGGCATGCTGGGAGTTGTAGTTTTGCAACAGCTGGAGACACACTATTTGGAAAACACTGTTCTACAGAGACACCTTAAAGGGGTATCCGCCCCTGGCATCTTACCCCCTATCCAAAGGATAGGGGATAAGATGTTAGATCTCAGCGGTCCCGCTGCTGGGGACCCCGGGGATCGCTGCTGCGGCACCCCGCCATCATTACTGGACAGAGCGAGTTAGCTCTGTGCTTAATGATGGGCGATACAGGGGCCGGAGCAGCGTGACGTCATGGCTCCGCCCCTCATGACATCACAGCCCGTCCCCTTAATGCAAGTCTATGGCAGGGGGCGTGATGACCGCCACGCCCCTCCCATAGACTTGTATTGGCGGGCCGTGACGTCACGAGGGGCGGAGCCGTGACGTAACGATGCTCTGGCCCCTGTATTGCCCGTCATTACGTGCAGTGCGATCTCTGCGCAGTAATGATAGCGGGGTGCTGCAGCAGCGATCACCGGGGTCCCCAGCAGCGGGACCCCGGCGATCTGACATCTTATCCCCTATCCTTTGGATAGGGGATAAGATGTCTAGGGGCGGAGTACCCCTTTAACCCCTTAAGGACTCAGGGTTTTTCCGTTTTTGCACGTTCGTTTTTTCCTCCTTACCTTTTAAAAATCATAACCCTTTCAATTTTCCACCTAAAAATCCATATTATGGCTTATTTTTTGCGTCGCCAATTCTACTTTTCAGTGACATTAGTCATTTTACCCAAAAATGCACGGTGAAATGGAAAAAAAATCATTGTGCGACAAAATCGAAAAAAAAAACGCCATTTTGTAACTTTTGGGGGCTTCCGTTTCTACGCAGTGCATATTTCGGTAAAAATTACACCTTATCATTATTCTGTAGGTCCATACGGTTAAAATGATACCCTACTTATATAGGTTTGATTTTGTCGCACTTCTGGAAAAAATCATAACTACATGCAGGAAAATTTATACGTTTAAAAATGTCATCTTCTGACCCCTATAACTTTTTTATTTTTCCATGTACAGGGCGGTATGAGGACTCATTTTTTGCGCCGTGATCTGAAGTTTTTATCGGTATGATTTTTGTTTTGATCGGACTTTTTGATCACTTTTTATTCATTTTTTAATTGTATAAAAAGTGACCAAAATACGCTTTTTTGGAATTTGGAATTTTTTTACGCGTACACCATTGACCGTACGGTTTAATTAATGATACATTTTTATAGTTCGGACATTTATGCACGCGGCGATACCACATAGGTTTATTTATTTATTTTTTTTACACTGTTTTATTTTTTTTATGGGAAAAGGGGGGTGATTCAAACTTTTATTAGGGAAGGGGTTAAATGACCTTTATTAACATAGGGACCTATAACACTGCACACACTGATCTTTTACACAGATCACAGGCGTGTATTAACACGCCTGTGATCAGTGTTATCGGCGCTTGACTGCTCCTGCCTGGATCTCAGGCACGGAGCAGTCATTCGCCGATTGGACACCGAGGAGGCAGGTAAGGGCCCTCCCGGTGTCTGGTCAGCTGTTCGGGATGCCGCAATTTCACCGCGGCGGTCCCGAACAGCCCGACTGAGCAGCCGGGTCACTTTCACTTTAGAAGCGGCGGTCAGCTTTGACCGCTGCTTCTATAGGGTTAATACCGCACATTGCCGCGATCAGCGATGTGTGGTATTAGCCGCGGGTCCCGGCCGTTGATGAGCGCCGGGACCAACGCGATATGATGCGGGATCGCGGCGCGATCCCGCTTCATATCGCGGGAGCCGGCGAAGGACGTAAATATACGTCCTGCGTCGTTAAGGGGTTAAAGGGGTTATCCAGGAAAATACTTTTTTTTATATATCAACTGGCTCCAGAAAGTTAAACAGATTTGTAAATTACTGCTATTAAAAAATCTTAATCCTTTCAGTACTTATGAGCTGATGAAGTTGAGTTGTTCTTTTCTGTCTAAGTGCTCTCTGATGACACGTGTCTCGGGAGCCGCCCAGTTTAGAAGCAAATCCCCATAGCAAACCTCTTCTACTCTGTGCAGTTCCTGAGACAAGCAGAGATGTCAGCAGAGAGCACTGTTGCCAGACATAAAACAACAACTCAACTTCAGTAGCTGATAATTATTGAAAGGATTAAGATTTTTTAATAGAAGTAATTTACAAATCTGTTTAACTTTCTGGAGCCAGTTGATATAAAGAAAAATGAAGAAAAATGTTTTTTCCTGGAATACCCCTTTAAAACATATACCCACCATAGGACCATAAATAGTGAATGTGAATGGATGGTGCATCCCTGGTTTCTGATACACAATCTACATTCTAAACTCTTAAATATAGTTACATAGTTAGTATGGTTGAAAAAAGACATATGTCCATCAAGTTCAACCAAGGAATTGAAGGGAAGGGGTATGGTGGGATAGCATTAATGTTATATTGTTCTAGGAATGTATCTAACCCTGTTTTGAATTTTTCAACTGTTCCTGCTGTGACCAGTTCCTGAGGTAGACTGTTCCATAAATTCACAGTTCTTATGGTAAAGGAGGCTTCTCGCCCCTGGAGACTAAACTTTTCTTCTCCAGACAGAATGAGTGCCCCCTCGTCCTTTGAGGGGGTTTAACCTGGAACAGTTTTCCTCCATATTTTTTGTATGGGCCATTTATATACTTACTGTATATGTACACTGATCATCCCCCCCCCCCCCCTTAAATGTCTCTTCTCAAGACTAAGCAAATGTAATTTTTTTTATCTTTCCTCATAGCTAAGGTGTTCCATACCCCTTATTAGTTTAGCTGCGCGTCTCTGCACCCTTTGCACCTTCGCAATGTCCCTTTTATGAATGATTACTGAAATATTAATGTATGTGCAATGCGTTTTGATATTAGCCAAACAAAAAAAATGTATTAGTCATTTTTATAACTAAACTGGACAAAATAATAGAATTTAAGTAAAACCCGTAAACGTCACGGATGTGCTGCAGCGTCCAGTGACAGCAAAGTCAAGGAGCCCCATGATAATGATGAATAGTAATCCTTAGTACCACCCTCCTTACCACTTGCAAGACATCTTGGTGCCACCATCCCTTTTTTTAAACAGCACCTGTAAAAATTTTGTAGCCTCGGGTGTCCTGATTCCAACAGCTGTTTTACTTACCTTACCCCTCCCTAGTTGTTCTACTATTTCGTTGACTATCTGTACTTTTCACTGCATAGTCAGATGGATGGGAAGTTTTTTGCAGAATGGGGTTAGAATGCTAGACTTGATTTTTTGGGGGCTGACCACAGGTCATTAGCAAAATATAATGTAAAAAATAACATTAAATGTATATTTCTAATACATTGGTTAAAAAATGTGTACATTTTTGTCCTTGCACCTACTGCCTGTGTGTCTCTGTGAGGAGACCAAATATAGGAAGGGTGAGTGGACAAGCAGGGCTCTGTGTACTGAGGACAAGCAGGGCTCTGTACACTGAGGACAAGCAGGGCTCTGTACACTGAGGACATGCCCAGCTCTGTACACTGAGGACAAACAGGGTTTTGTACACTGAGGACAAGCAGGGCTCTGTACACTGAGGAAAAGCAGGGCTCTGTACACTGAGGACAAGCAGTGCTCTGTACACTGAGGATAAGCAGGGCTCTGTACACTGAGGACAAGAAGGGTTCTGTACACTGAGGACAAGCAGGGCTCTGTACACTGAGGTAAAGCAGGGCTCTGTACACTGAGGACAAGCAGGGCTCTGTACACTGAGGACAAGCAGGGCTCTGTGCAGTGAGGACAAGCAGGGCTCTGTACACTGAGGACAAGCAGGGCTCTGCACTGAGGACAAGCAGGGCTCTGTACACTGAGGACAAGCAGGGCTCTGTACACTGAGGACAAGCAGGGTTCTGTACACTGAGGACAATGAGGGCTCTGTACACTGAGGACAAACAGGGCTCTGCACTGAGGACAAGCAGGGCTCTGTACACTGAAGACAAGCAGGGCTCTGTACACTGAGGACAAGCAGGATTCTGTACACTGAGGACAAGCAGGGCTCTGTACACTGAGGACAAGCAGGGTTATGTACACTGAGGACAAGCAGGGTTATGTACACTGAGGACACTCAGGGCTCTGTACACTTAGGACAAGCAGGGCTCTGTACACTGAGGATAAGCAGGGCTCTGCACTGAGGACAAGCAGGGCTCTGCACTGAGGACAAGCAGGGCTCTGTACACTGAGGACAAGCAGGGCTCTGTACACTGAGGACAAGCAGGGCTCTGCGCACTGAGGACAAGCAGCTGTCTGTACACTGAGGACAAGCAGGGCTCTGCACTGAGGACAAGCAGGGCTCTGTGCAGTGAGGACAAGACTAAACAAATGTAATTTTTTTAATCTTTCCTCATTGCTAAGATGTTCCATACCCCTTATTAGTTTAGCCGCGCGTCTCTGCACCCTTTCCACCTTCGCAATGTCCCTTTTATGAATGATTACTGAAATATTAATGTATGTGCAATGCGTTTTGATATTAGCTAAACAAAAAAAAATGTATTAGTCATTTTTATAACTAAACCGGACAAAATAATAGAATTTAAGTAAAACCCGTAAACGTCACAGATGTGCTGCAGCGTCCAGTGACAGCAAAGTCAAGGAGCCCCATGATAATGATGAATAGTAATCCTTAGTACCACCCTCCTTACCACTTGCAAGACATCTTGGTGCCACCATCCCTTTTTCAAACAGGACCTGTAAAAATGTTGTAGCCTCGGGTGTCCTGATTCCAACAGCTGTTTTACTTACCTTACCCCTCCCTAGTTGTTCTACTATTTCGTTGACTATCTGTACTTTTCACTGCATAGTCAGATGGACGGGAAGTTTTTTGCAGAATGGGGTTTGAATGCTAGACTTGATTTTTGGGGGGCTGACCACAGGTTTTCTAAGTGTACCTATCATTAGCAAAATATGATGTAAAAAATAACATTAAATGTATATTTCTAATACATTGGTTAAAAAATGTGTACATTTTTGTCCTTGCACCTACTGCCTGTGTGTCTCTGTGAGGAGACCAAATATAGGAAGGGTGAGTGGACAAGCAGGGCTCTGTGTACTGAGGACAAGCAGGGCTCTGTACACTGAGGACAAGCAGGGCTCTGTACACTGAGGACATGCCCAGCTCTGTACACTGAGGACAAACAGGGTTTTGTACACTGAGGACAAGCAGGGCTCTGTACACTGAGGAAAAGCAGGGCTCTGTACACTGAGGACAAGCAGTGCTCTGTACACTGAGGATAAGCAGGGCTCTGTACACTGAGGACAAGAAGGGTTCTGTACACTGAGGACAAGCAGGGCTCTGTACACTGAGGTAAAGCAGGGCTCTGTACACTGAGGACAAGCAGGGCTCTGTACACTGAGGACAAGCAGGGCTCTGTGCAGTGAGGACAAGCAGGGCTCTGTACACTGAGGACAAGCAGGGCTCTGCACTGAGGACAAGCAGGGCTCTGTACACTGAGGACAAGCAGGGCTCTGTACACTGAGGACAAGCAGGGTTCTGTACACTGAGGACAATGAGGGCTCTGTACACTGAGGACAAACAGGGCTCTGCACTGAGGACAAGCAGGGCTCTGTACACTGAAGACAAGCAGGGCTCTGTACACTGAGGACAAGCAGGATTCTGTGCAGTGAGGACAAGCAGGGCTCTGCACTGAGGACAAGCAGGGCTCTGTACACTGAGGACAAGCAGGGCTCTGTGCAGTGAGGACAAGCAGGGCTCCGTGCACTGAGGACAAGCAGGGCTCCGTGCACTGAGGACAAGCAGGGCTCTGTACACTGAGGACAAGCAGGGCTCTGTACACTGAGGACAAGCAGGGCTCTGTACACTGAGGACAAGCAGGGCTCTGTACACTGAGGACAAGCAGGGCTCTGTACACTGAGGACAAGCAGGGCTCTGTACACTGAGGACAAGAAGGGCTTTGTACACTGAGGACAAGCAGGGCTCTGTACACTGAGGACAAGAAGGGCTTTGTACACTGAGGACAAGCAGGGCTCTCTGCAGTGAGGACAAGCAGGCGCTTTGTACACGTGGGACAAGCAGGGCTCTGTGCACTGAGGACTAGAAGGATTCTGTACACAAAGGCTCTAGGACACATTCTGGCTCACACATCAGGATGATTGACAAGCCAGGAGCCATCACAGACCCCTGCTTGTCCTGCCCTCATTTCCTGTATTTGGTCTCCTCAGGCAATAGCTGCAGGGACAGCATTTTTTTTTACCCATAAATCTACACATTTTTTAACCAATGTATATTACAAATATACATATAATGGTATTATCTACATTATATAAAAAGTTTTTGCTAACGACAGCTACACTTTAAAGTTTTCCTGTAAAGTTTTATGAAAAATTACTATAATCCAGGACTGTGCACAATAGTAATTTTTCTAAAATACTTGAAATCGGTGCCTACAAATCTTTACTGAGCATTCATTGTCTCTGCTGGTCATAACTATGCATTACAAGACAGAGCCCCATAGCACCTGTAGCTAGCATGAGACCCACCATAATAGGATTCAATAGCACTGGGTCTCGCACTAGATGTGCTCTGGTAATGAAGCAAGAAGCTTCATCTCCTAATATGCACAGTTAGAAGCGGCAGGGAGTGGGGACAACAGCTGCTCCATAAAGGTATTTAGGCACCGATATCAAAATTCAAGTTGTTTTGAAGAAAGACCATTGTGCACAGTGCTGAACTTTACTTATTTTTATTTAAATAACCGTTTATTTTGAAAAGTTTTAAACAATTTTTCCAGAGAAGAACAAAAACAAGTAATATAGAGAGAAATAGTAAAGACATACAATATACACGTCTAAATGAGACATGTGCCAGGGAACAAAAGAATATACAATATGCAAGTCAGTATATTACAACATATCTCTCATACCTAGTAAGTTACCCATAACTGGTATAATGTGGCTAGAGATGAGCGAACTTACAGTAAATTCGTTTCGTCACGAACTTCTCGGCTCGGCAGTTGATGACTTATCCTGCATAAATTAGTTCAGCTTTCAGGTGCTCCGGTGGGCTGGAAAAGGTGGATACAGTCCTAGGAAAGAGTCTCCTAGGACTGGATTCACCTTTTCCAGCCCACGGGAGCACCTGAAAGCTGAAATAATTTATGCAGGATAAAGTCATCAACCGCCGAGCTGAGAAGTTCGTGACGAATCGAATTTATTGTAAGTTCGCTCATCTCTAAATGTGGCTAATCACCATATATGAAACTGTTTTGGCTCCAGCTAATAGAATGACAGGGTATAAAAGTTAAGTAGAGTGTGTCAGGATAGATTTTGGTTCTGAGGACTCATTTTTATTTATTTATTTTTTAATAAAACTTTACCGGTATGCTTAATAACTACATTTGCCCCTTTCTTGTTTGCTAAGATTGCAGCATTTGTAATACATGCAGTGGGATTCCACCACAGAATTCTGCAAAATTAAAGACGGGAACTTTGCGGACAGTTAAATGTCGGAAATTCCACTGTGTAAATGGGAGAGTGGAATCCCATTAAAGTCAATTGGTAATACATTTTGAGTGAAATCTGCATATAGTGAAATCTGAATATAGACTAAGACAGTGTTTCCAAACAGAGTTCCTAGTGCTGTTGCAAAACTACAACTCCCAGCATGCCTGGACAGCCTAAGGCCTCATGTACTTGGCAAAGTTGTGTATTGGGGAACACAGAGTGCCTGTGGGTCTACATTATGGATCTGCAGACAATCTGTATGCTGCCCCATATGAAACCATTTCATGTTATGCCACATGATAGAAACTGACACAAAATGTGAGATAAAAACCTCTGTATAAAATCTGAGACATGGCAGAACAGTATGGATTAACCAATCAAACTTTATTCAGACAAGCACAAGTCAGAATGAAAATACTAAAGAAAGTGAACTTTCAAAACAAAAACAGAATAAAGTACATTGTCAGTAAATATCTCACATAACTATAAAAGTAAAAAAAGACAAATGAAAAACATCAGAGTGTTACAGAAGTTGTCTTCAGAAGTCCTAGAATGCAATTCCAATGGGCGTCTCATCACGGATACATAATGCAGATGTATGAATGAGGCTTAAAATGGCTATGAAAAGAAGCTTATTGAAAGGTGTTGTCCCACCACAGGATAGGGAAAAAGTGTATGATTGTGGAGGGTCCAACTACTGGGACACCACATAATCTGAAGAATGGAGTCCTTAGTCTCCTGTCAGAATAAAGTGGCCGTGGTGCATGTGCACAGCTCATCTATTATTTATGGGAGATGCAGGAGATAAGTCTAGTGAACCTGTTCAATAATACACAGGATAAGGGACAAGTCTCAATGGTGGGGCAAATCCATAAACATTAAAAAATATATCTATCACATGTTAATGTGTGAGGAGAGTGGTGATCTTTTATTTATGGTAGGTCACCATGTTGTTCTTATATCATACAACTTCTTTAGCTGACTTTTTTTTTTTAATCTATGAATTTCAGGAACACAATTCTGACAACAATTTTGTGCCCCAGCTGTCACTCTGTAGAATTATATTTTTTAGGACAGGGTCCCAACTAGCGTTTATGCTGCATACTTTACACTGCAGAAAATCTTCTGGGCAGTGGGAAATATGCAGCGTATTTAGCTTTGAGCAGACAGACAGAGCTTTCCCGTTGTAGCCCTGCGTGAGCAGTAAGGTTTGTAGGCGGGCCCAGCAAACCCATGTGACTGTGACGTGTGCTTCCAAACCTTACTGCACACACAGGGCTGCAGCTCTGTATGTCTGCTCATAGCTAAATGCGCAGTGTATTTCCAGCTGTGCAGCGGATTTCTTGCCGCATGAAATATGCTGCATATGTGCTATGTGTGACCCTACCCTAAGTCCAGGTTTGTTGCCGCTTTTTAAATGTCCAAATAGTAATTTGGAGTGTCTGCTTGTTTTTTGTTCCCATAACTGGACACCCATCCTCTGCCAACTGGTATCCTCCAAGTACAGTACCGCCCTGTAGTGATAAAGTGCTGTAGACAAGCAGCCATTTTTGTCAGGTTGCCACTGTTAATCCATTCCTATGAATTTATGAAAGTTTACTATGGAGTGCACTTGAGTGCAGGAGCATCTGTCAGTGAATTGATGGCATTAATAATTAATTGTTCATCCAGCAGAGCCGTGCAGTAATATTAGGAATTAAACACTTTCCAATGGTAATTGCAAAGTGTTAAGTGCAGAGAAGAAATTAGAGAGTATTTATAACACAGATCTGTGCGACGTGTAAAGATAATGCAATTTGCTCTGTAATGAGGATTAAGAAGTGAGAAAAAAATGACATTTGTGCAGCTGACATGTACATAAAAGTGGTTAATATGCTTTTAGATTAGATACAGAGAATGCAGCCTCAGCCTGCTGTATATAAGAGAGAAAAAATGTAAAAAGCTGAAATTCATGGTTCACATACACAGTATCTACACCATTTATATTGTGAAAATAATCAGAAAATTGTATTACAAACCATAATATGTAAAGAAAAGGCTTAAAAGCTATAAAGTGGTCCCTCAACATACGATGGTGGTAATCCGTTCGTATCGTATGTTGAGGGATCCGTGCAATGTAAAGTATAGGACAGTGGTCTACAACCTTCGGACCTCCAGAGGTTGCAAAACTACAACACCCAGCATGCCCGGACAGGCATCCGGAGGTCCGCAGGTTGAAGACCACTGGTATTGGAGGTTATACTCACGTGTCCACACCGCTCCGGACCGTCACCACTGCCCTGGATGTCGCCTTCGATCGCTGTAGCCGCGTCCCCGGGGTGTCCCCGCCACTCCGGCAAGGCCTCTGCTTCCCTGGCATCTTCGCCCTCCGTCGCCACCTTCTCCTATTGGATGACGGGACGGCGTGCGCAGCGATGTGATGACGACGATGGAGAGCGCCGAAGATGCAGGGGATCCCGAAGAGGACGCGCCGGTGCCCCGAGGACAGGTAAGTGATCATCAGCGGACCACACGGGGCACCGTAAACAGCTATCCGGTGGTAGCTGAAGCAGTCTGCGCTGCCGGATAGCCGTTTATGCGGTGGCCCCGACATACAAAAGCATTGTATGTTTGATGCTGCCTTCAACATGTTGAAATGATCGTATGTCGGGGCCATCGTAGGTCGGGGGGTCACTGTATATAGTATAAATACCATATGTGCCAACAGCTACTTTACTATCCTATGTATCCCCATGGTTACAGACTGTCATAATCCCTTCTGTCTCCTACGTCTTGCAAGCATACATTCAGTAGCTCAGTACAGGGTTTACCCCTTATGTCTGGGGATCTGAAGCCACCTCAGACAGGAACACCAAATGCAACAAGCAGAATGTGCTGCACCTCTCTGGTGCCTCGAGGTCTTAAATGGGACACGTGCTGGGCACCTGTAAATTTGCCAGATTAAAGAACGCTGCATGCAATGTTTTTTGGATCCAATCCAATGTTGCATGGAGAAAATATTCCAGACATATGTGAACCGACCAATTAAGAAGCAGACATACATAATTAAGAACAACTGCGGGATCTGACTACACAGGATTTGAATGTAGTCTGTTACCATGGAGACATGCATGTTTAATAGGACTTGTACACATAAAACAATGGGATGTATTTAACCTAAATTATTTGCAAAGGCATACATTATTTCTGCCTTAATCATTCATTTTAATAGACCTTTTTAAACTAGGGCATTTTCAGTATATCCCAATGAAGTTATACGGTGGCATGCAATCTGTCAATGAGCCTTTCTGACTGGCATAATGGTAAACACGTAAATGTTTGTGACTCAACATAAAGTAATATATAGTAATTATTTGGTGTTAAAAGATAAAGTGATGGATTTGGGTTACATATGAAAACTGAAAATCACAGGTGTTGGGGATTTTCTACCGATGTAATGGCTATGGCTCTATATCCAACAGTAGTGAGGCTGACTGGACAATACCTCTGGTTTCTGCTACAGTATATGACACAGGCTGAGCCCTAGTCTAAAGAAGCATGCTCCTTCCGCTCCATAGATAGTCCACATGGTGTTTTTTTACCTGGTTTGGACCCTTGACTAGATCCAACACTTGACCTTTGTTTATATTCCAGACAGTATTTTAAAGATTGCATATTTTGGGGACCATATTGGGGACTTCATATGGAGATGACAAAGATTCGATTTCTCAACCTATGCCTCAAATAGTATTCATGTAAACAAAACCTAATGCCTTCTCCATCAGGATAATCTGTGGGAAAGGTAGCTTTTTAGGTTTAACTGCTTGCCATAGCTGTAAAAATGAGCAGTGCAGTCAGTATTATGGGATCACCTACTTTCCCTGTTAAAACAGGTGCAAAGAATAAATATGGCTTCAAACAGGCATGGCAGGAAACAGGTCTACAAGGGAAAGGCTCCTGGGCACTGTGGATATTAGGCTGTTTGCAGACTTGTTGACACCATAATTGGCTTCAATTATCATTGACAAATTGTGCAGTAAATGGTTTGACAAATGTCTTAGATCTGCG
Organism: Hyla sarda; assembly: GCF_029499605.1. NCBI lineage: Eukaryota > Metazoa > Chordata > Amphibia > Anura > Hylidae > Hyla > Hyla sarda. The sequence goes on along the minus strand of NC_079190.1, from coordinate 110,870,929 downwards.
CAGGGGCATGAGGCCAAAGACTAAGTACCTTTAGCACTCTCAAAATGTGTCAAAATTGACATCATTGAGTGCATAAGTATGTGCTTATAAAATGTCCTGAAAGCACAGAATATAAAATTAGATAGTAAATGGTAATACATGGGTCAAGGGCTTTACTAAGTAGATGGATAATAACAGTAAAACAATGTAAACAGCTCACTCATGTCAGCTGACAACATATGTCATAAAACAAATATAGCAATTGTATGAAAAGATGTCCATTATAATGTACAGTAGTTATGAACCTGCTTCAGTTCAGTTGCTGGAAAGTATGTGGAGCTCCACCTTTAATCAACGTAAGGTAGAACACTACATCTAGCACCCCATTATTAACTGTAATTGTTCTTTACAACAACATTTGGCATGTACTATATGTTTTTTTACTTTAATCATTATTTTCACATATTGTTCAATTTATTTTATCAAATAAAATGGGTTTTTAAAGAGTACCTGTCATGATCTTGTTAAATTTTATAATCCTCCCAGTTCACTGCCCCAATCATGATAAACCACCCCCTGCCTTTATTTTTTTTTGTTTTGTACCTTGATATTGCTCTGTATTTTCTGCTCAGTCTCCATACAGGTGAGAACTATCACCCTCACTCTGCTACACACAGCCCAAAGCAGTTCAGTGTGAAATAAGCTATGCTTGGCTATGGCTGCACCCCCCCTCCCCCCAGCACTCCAGTCTGCGTTTCCCAATTTCGGACTTCTGCAAGGCCAGCAGGAGTCCAGTCTGTGCAAGAGATCGGGGGAAATGTTCTCTAGACAAGTTGGGAGACACCTAGTGGAAGGTTTTTTAAACACAAATAAAACATAGAAAACTTAATTGTCTTTAAACAAAGTACATTGGATAGATTACCACAGAAAACCCTACAACAAATATACATCAGTAGTGTATCTAGTCACTGTGTAGAAACCACGTATATTTAACAAAGCAATTGGGGGGACATATTTCATTAAAAAAAAATTCATGAACAAAAATAGCACAGCATGCATTGGGCTGAATCTACCAGGCTTTATTATAAGTTAGTGCAGTGTATCAGGTGCCTTTAGCTTCCACTGAGCATATGGAAAAGTTATGAGTTCTACCACAAAAAATTTAACAAAAATTCTAATTTCACTTTATGGTAAAAAGTGAATAAAAAATGCAGAAGACCTGGAATTGCTGTTTTTTTTTTTTTTTTTCCCCATAAATATATGTATCAAAAAATGGTGTAATGGTAAAAAAAACCCCAAAAAAGATAAAAAGTTATGGCTATGATGACGAAAAAATAAGGAGTAAAAAAAAAAGGAAGATTTGGCAGTTGAAGCCATATACAACTTTCTGGTGGTACTAACAAGCAGCCAAGAATTTTAGAGGGAATAGCAGAACATTGCTCTGTAACGACCTGCTAAAGCTTTATCAAAGATATTAGAAAAATATAAATTGTTTCTACAAATTGTAGGAAAGCCTTAAATAGGGTTGTCCATTTTCAAATATACTTTTAAAAATTCAGGGTTAAAAAAGGGGTTTTCGCCATTTAGGGTTCTCATTAACCAGGGCATAGAGCAGCTACAAAGAGCCCCTCCCACTCTGGAGGACCCAACACATACATGCACTACATGGACTATCCACTGATTTCAATGAAAACTGTATAATGATTTACTATCCAATCCTTTCCAAAGAATAGGGGATAAGATGTCTGATCGTGGGGGCCCCGCCACTGGGACCCCTGTGATCTCTGTGCAGCACCTGTCATTCTGTGCTGGGCTTCTACTCCAATCTCGGAAACCAATGAGTTTCCGAGATTGGAGACGTGATGTCACCCCACACCCCCTTGTGACATCACACCACACCCCCTCGTGCCATCACGTCACGCCCCCTTTGTGACGTCACGCCACCCCCCTCAATTCATGTCTATGGGGGTGTGGCATGATGTCACAACTCCAATCCAGAGTAATCTGAGGTTTCCGAGGTTGGAGCAGCAGCCCAGCACAGGTGCTGCACGGAGATCACGGTGGGGGTGGGGGGTCCTAGCGGCGGGCCCCCCACAATCGATCAGACATCTTATCCCTATCTATCTTACTTTTTTGACTTTTAAAGTTACAGTTTCTAATGATGCAGAATCCAATAAGATAAAGAGGTGTGTTGACAAGAGGCGGCATGGTCTTATTATTCTATCCAACATTCACGTTAGGTAAAAGTCTATGTAAATACAGGATTTATGCACACTACACATGTCTGACATCCCTAGCAGTCCCCAAGTCCTCCAGATAAATCACTAGTGAAGGATCTATAAGTGGTTTCGCAGTACAAGTATATTGTGCTTGACAATGGGACTTTTGTCTTTTCTTTATGGTGTTACTGTGGTCTTTGTCATGGGGCCATCAGCACGGAGTGTTCTGCTCGTCTGCAGAATGAATGGCACAACCCTTAGCTAATTAAAGCACTGAGGGGATTGATGACCCATACTTACAATCTGGATGAATTTTTATGGCATATTTACTGTATCTGTAAATCAAAAAGGAGCTCAATGTTTTCCACCATAGCAATTAATCATGACTTATACTGCATAAATTAACTGACTACTTCTTCTTTTGTTACCAGCAGCTTCAGGGAGAAACTTGTTTATAGATAGACACATACTGTATTCTATCTGCTAAAAAGAATAGAAAGGACATTTAGGAAACCAGAGGCGCAGGTAGGTTAGGTGGGGTGAGTCGTATGAAATAATAGCTAAATACATATGTATCTTATAGTGTTTAAGATACTTTTAACTCTTCACTAGAATGTTTTCAGAGGTGTATTGAATAAGGGCATGGCTTAGTGGGGTCATAACATGCCACAATGGGGACCAAATCCAGGTGTAAAGTAATGGTATGTTCACACAGCAAAAACAAGGATGGACATTCCGCACGTTTACATGTTCTCCATAGATGGCAATTCATTTCTGAGTGGAATCCGCATAAGCATTGAACCGGTTCAATGAGTCTGTGGATGCCAGAACCGGGATTTCAGGAATCTGCCTCAAAAATTCAGCCGTGTACACGGTGCAGCACTGCAGCGGAATTTCCCAGGGAAATATTTCCACAGAATTGCACCTGGAAATTCCACCGTGTAGGGATTGTGGAAAAAAGCAAAAAAGACCAAAAGTTTGGACACACCTTCTCAATCAGAGTTTTCTTTATTTTCATGACTATGAAAATTTTAGATTCACACTGAAGGCATCAAAACTATGAATTAACACATGTGGAATTATATACATAACAAAAAAGTGTGAAACAACTGAAAATATGTCATATTCTAGGTTCTTCAAAGTATCCACCTTTTGTTTTGATTACTGCTTTGCACACTCTTGGCATTCTCTTGTTGAGCTTCAAGAGGTAGTCACCTGAAATGGTTTTCAATTCACAGGTGTACTGGTGTGGAGGAGGAGGTGTGAAGGTGTGTGGGGCTTTGCTGGTGACACTGTTGGGGATTTATTCAAAATTGAAGGCATACTGAACCAGCGTGTCTACCACAGCATCTTGCAGTGGCATGCTATTCCATCCGGTTTGCGTTTAGTTGGACCATCATTTATTTTTCAACAGGACAATGACCCCAAACACACCTCCAGGCTGTGTAAGGGCTATTTGACCAAGAAGGAGAGTGATGGGGTGCTGCGCCAGATGACCTGGCCTCCACAGTCACTGGACCTGAACCCAATCGAGATGGTTTGGGGTGAGCTGGTCCGCAGAGTGAAGGCAAAAGGGCCAACAAGTGCTAAGCATATCTGGGAACTCAAGACTGTAGGAAGACCATTTCAGGTGACTACCTCTTGAAGCTCATCAAGAGAATGCCAAGAGTGTGCAAAGCAGTAATCAAAGCAAAAGGTGGCTACTTTGAAGAACCTAGAATATGACATATTTTCAGTTGTTTCACACTTTTTTGTTATGTCTATAATTTCACATGTGTTAATAACTTAATTCATAGTTTTGAATTAACACATGTGTATCTACAATTTTCATAGTCATGAAAATAAAGAAAACTCTGAATGAGAAGGTGTGTCCAAACTTTTGGTCTTTTTTGCTTTTTTCCACAATCCCTACATGGTGGAATTTCCAGGTGCAATTCTGTGGAAATATTTCACTGGGAAATTCGGCTGCAGTGCTGCACCGTGTACACGGCTGAATTTTTGAGGCAGATTCCTGAAATCCCGGTTCTGGCATCCACAGACACATTGAACCGGTTCAATGCTTATGTGGATTCCACTCAGAAATGAATTGCCATCTATGGAGAACATGCAAACGTGAGAAATGTCCATCCTTGTTTTCGCTGTGTGAACATACCATTACTTTACACCTGTATTTGGTCCCCATTGTTGCATGTTATGACCCCACTAAGCCATGCCCTTATTCAACACACCTCTGAAAACATTCTAGTGAAGAGTTAAAAGTATCTTAAACACCTCTTGAAGCTTATCAAGAGAATGAGTGTGCAAAGCAGTAATCAAAGCAAAAGGTGGCTACTTTGAAGAACCTAGAATGTCATATTTTCAGTTGTTTCACAATTTTTTATGTAAATAATTCCACATGTGTTAATTCATAGTTTTGATGCCTTCAGTGTGAATCTACAATTTTCATAGTCACAAAAATAAAGAAAACTCTGAATGAGAAGGTGTTTCCAAACTTTTGGTCTGTACTGTATATATTGTATGTATATAATAAATATTTATTATAAAAAAAAACTCTTCTATTCTATTTATTTGTTTTGTTTGATAACCATTAAAGAGGTTATCCAACATAAGGTGACTTTAGTAATTGTCATACAGTAATGCACATATCTACCTGTGCTTGTGTTGGTGGTAAATGGCCATGTCCTGTGTCGCCCATCACACTGCTGGTTTGTTTTTTGTGAACTGGCTACTTCTGGTTTCTGTGCCCTCCCCTCAGGCTACAATCCCCAGGATCCTTTGTTTCAAGGTGAGAAGTGACTTATTTCATTCCCACACATCGGTCGCCCCACCCATTGCAGCACAGCCATACTTCCTTTGAACATATGACTTGCCTGACATGACCTGACAAAACAAGCTGTGGATATGCAAGATGATTAACACATGCACATGTTTACCGGTAATGTCATCAGGGGGCTGGCTTCACATACAACAGACGAAGCAGCCAAGCCCCCTTTCAGGACCCGACTTGTGATGTATTGTCTCGGGCCATACAGCAAGCTGGGAAAGGTCTAATTTTGTAAGCTTCAAAAAAATTAACTTTCGGGGAAAGGAAAGACAAAGAAATGTGATACCATCCACCAAACATAGGTAAGTGAAGTATATTAGTAATCTTTGCTGCCACTATCTCACATTTAAAAAAACCAAAAATCCCAGAATACCCCTTTAAATAAACCTCCCCATTGTGTGCAAATAGATCATAAATGTTTACTAACAGTCGAAACTACAGCTTGGCCCTGACCAATAGTGCAGCTTTAAATACACTAAACACAACAACAAATGATAATCTAAAATAAGCTTGTTTATTTAATATGCAAAGAAATGTAATATTATAGAATGCGATGCATACACCAAATATTTGCTCTTACTAAATACTAGGTGTCCTGGCCATGAAATACAAAAGGTGCTGGTGAAGAGAACAGAGATCTATCCATGTCCATTAATACTACAAATATCTGGACATTCCCTTGCAAATAGTGTGGAGCAGAAGTATGTGTGAGGGGCTAATGAATAGGTACAATATTAACAACGATATATCAACTATTTTGTGTCAGTAATATATTGCACAGTACACTCAAATTTCACAGAATGTATTTGAAGGGGATTTCAACATTATGAGAATGGCAAACCATGACCATTTGCTCTTCCAAGATCACATTTGCCTGCTATTATGTAGATGGTGACTGTAAATCTAGCATCTTAGCAAATATTATTGTGCAACCTACCAGATTGCTTCTTTTTATTTTTCAGAGGTCTTTTTAAAAATGTACCTCTTAACCCTTTCAGGAACGGGACTTTTTTTTGAGGTTTTGTTTTTTCCTCCTCGCCTTCTAATAGACATAACTTTTTTATTTTTCCATCTAAAGACCAGTATGAGGGCTTGTTTTTTGCGTCACCAATTGTACTTTGTAATGACATCACTCATTCTACCTCCAAATGTACAATGAAACAAACAAAAAATTATTTGTATGGCAAAATTAATAAAACAAAACACAATTTTTCAACTTTTGGGGCTTTTGTTTCTAGCCAGTGCACCTTTCAGTAAAAATGACACATTATCTTTATTCTGTAGGTCCATACGATTAAAATGATACCCAATATATATAGGTTTTGTTTTATTTTACTACTTTCAAAACATTCTAACTTTTTGTACAAAAATGAGTATGCTTAAAATTGTCCACTTCTGACCCCTATAACTTTTAAATTTTTCTGCATATAGAGATGTATGAGGACTCTTTTTGCGCTGTGATCTTTAGTTTTTATCGGGACCATTTTTGTTTTGATGGCACCTTTTTGTCGCATTTTATTCATTTTTTTTCTAGTATATGAAGTGACCAAAAATATGCATCTCTAGACTTTGACATTTTTTTTACCGCGTGGTTTAATTAACATTATATTTTTATAGTTTGGAAATTTACACATGGGCGATACCACATATGTTTGTTTTATTTAGTTTTTAAATTTTTTATTTGAAAAATGGGAAAAAAGGGGGTGATTTAAACTTTTATCAGGGAAGGGGTTAATGCATATTTATTACAATTTATTTTTTTAACTTTTTTTTATTGTCCCCATAGAGGACTATAACATGCAATCTTTAGATTGCATACACTGATCAATGCTTCTCCATAGGAAGGCATTGATTAGTGTCATCAGTGCTGTATTACTCCAGCCTGCCATGGCTGACAGGAGCTTTAGACCACCGTTCAGAAGGCGAGGAGGAAGGTAAGAGACCTCCCACCATCCTCTCAGCTGATCGGGATGCCGTGGTTTCACTGTGGCAGTCCCAATCAGACCGCTGAGCTAGTTGGGAACGGGATTTACCGCATTTAGACACTGTAATCAACTCTGATCGTGGCATCTAAAGGGTAAATGTCGGACATCGGCCCGATCGGCGATGTAAGGCATTGGCCGCGGGTCCTGGTTGCTAATAGCAATATACGTCCATTTGTGGGAAGGGGTTAAGGACACAGCCCATTTTGGCCCTGAGGACACAGACAGTTTTCATTTTCGATTTCTTTTTCGCCTCGCCTATATGGAGGCATAACTGTTTTATTTTTTCCTCCACAGACCCATGAGAGCTTGTTTTTTAAGGTGACTAATTGTTTTTTGTAATGACACCTTTTATTTTACCATAAAATGTATGGCAAAACCCCCATTATATAGGTGGGGGGGGGGGGGGGGGTTAAAAAGAAAATCGTAATTTTACAAATTATGGGGGGTTGTGTTTACGCTGTGCACTTTATGGCAAAAATGACATGTTCTGTTATTCTGTAGGTCATTATAGTTTTTCTATTACTGTACCACTTCAGTCAAACTTTATTTTTTTTATCAGTATGCTGAAAATTGTCCTCTTCTGACCCTTATAACTCTTATATTTTTTTTAACTTTTTTTTTGTGCCGTGATCTTTAGTTTATATCGGTACCACTTTTGTTTTGATGGGACTTTTTGATAAATTTTTATTAAAAAAATTATGATATACATTGCTGTGCGCAATGAAGAAGGTGGAGAGCTGGCTTGCCGAGCGCTTTTCCTTCTCATATGATGAATATTCTCGTTTCTTCACTCTCTTGTCCTAGTGACGTGATAGCCTACATAGATGTGGCGCCTGCACTCGGCTACAATAGCAGGGTGCTCATGTACCCCCAGGCTCTAACGTCACTAGGACGGGGGTGTCAAGAAATTAGAATATTCATGTCAGGGGCGGGCATAGCGCTACGTACAGAGGAGCCTGGGGAGCTCAACAAGCTGGCTCTCACCTCCACTGTGAACAGCCTGTCAGTTTCCTTTTAAAGGGGTATTCCAGTAATTTTTTTTATTTGACTATGCTACAGGGGCTGTAAAGTTAGTGTAGTTCATAATATAGTGTCTGTACCTGTGTGTGACAGTTTTCTCACAATTCTTCTGTGATTTTCACTCCAATATTTATTTTTACCAGCATACTAAATGACTGTTGTCTCAGATTTTTCCCAGGTTGCAATGCGGCCGAGACCTGACTCACTAGTCAGATGATGACAGGGAGCCTGTCTACTTCAATGGGTGGAGCGATCGCTTGGTGGGAGAGAGATCAATCTGGAACTAATGCAACAGCTATAGGCACCCTGATTGAAAACCACAGGTCTTTTGATGGATGCAGCTCATTTATGTTTCAATGGGTGGGGTGGCTGATGTGTGGGAGGGAGGAAAATGGAATTATGGGATTTGTAGTCAAAAAAAGAAAAGTCAAACAGGAAATACCAGTTCACAAAAAGCTAGCCACAGTATTATGGTAATCTCAGAACATAGCCATTTAGTCCCAAGACAAGTGCAGATCCTTCCTAAGCATGTCCTTTACTGCCTGCCAGGTACGTACTAAAATCACCTTATGGTGGATAACCCCTTTAAGACTTCAGATGCTGTAATTGGCATTGATCACAGCGTCTAAATGGTTGATGACAGGGAGCAGCGGGATTGTGGTGAGTGTCCAGCTACCAATAGTAGCCATCACTCACGGCTATAAAGTGAGCACAAGAGCCAATTACAGCTAGAGGGCAATCCTTTTCCAAATGTATGCTGTGCAACAATCAGCTGATCACAGCAGACCCTAAAAGTAGTCGCAGATTGTAGTAAATGTTATAAACAACCATGTAAAACATGCTATATCTGTCAGAATGGAGCCATTCCTTGCAACAATCATTGAAGAGTTTCACCAATCCTCCGAATAGCCCATCAATATAAATAGGGGTCTGGCTTTTCATTATTTTGGTAATCAGCTGATTAAAGGGGCTGTTAGATAAATAGTTTACCAGGTACAGCTCCATAGTTTTGGTAATACCAGTGCTTTGCAATGCTGCCCTATTTACTTTAATGAGACTAAGCTGCAGTGAGCTGTAAGACTGTGCCAAGGAAACAAAGAAGGGGCCTTCTATATATAGTTAGAGAAATAATATTCCTACAGGATACAAATAAAGATATGGCCTAAAAATGACAGAATAATAACATTGGATAAACACTCTGGAGTCAGATCACTTCTTTCATTTTTAAACCTTCTCAGTAAAAATAAAATATTAATGGCTTTTATTAAAGTGTACCTGTCATTTGAAAAAACATTTTATATAATGTAGATGATAACATTATGGGGGAGATTTATCAAAACCTGTCCAGAGGAAAAGTTGCTGAGTTGCCCATAGCAACCAATCAGATCACTTCTAGCATTTTGCAGAGGCCTTGTTAAAAATGAAAGAAGTGAGCTGATTGGTTGCTATGGGCAACTCGGCAACTTTTCCTCTGGACAGGTTTTGATAAATCTATATGTATATTTGTAATATACATTGGTTAAAAAATGTGAATACTTTGGAGTAAAAAATGCTGTCTTATCCCTGCAGCTATTGCCTGTGTGTCTCGGCTGAAACAAAATACAGGAAGAAGAGGTGGAACAAGCCAGGCTCTGTGCACTGAGGACAAGCAGGGCTCTGTACAGTGAGGACAAGTAGGGCTCTGTACACTGAGGACAAGCAGGGCTCTGTACACTGAGGACAAGCAGGGCTCTGTACACTGAGGACAAGCAGGGCTCTGTGCATTGAGGACAAGCAGGGCTCTGTACAGTGAGGACAAGCAGGGCTCTGTACACTGAGGACAAGCAGGGCTCTGTACACTGAGGACAAGCAGGGCTCTGTACACTGAGGACAAGCAGGGCTCTGTACACTGAGGACAAGAAGGCTCTGTACACTGAGGACAAGCAGGGCTCTGCACACTGAGGACAAGCAGGGCTCTGCACACTGAGGATCAGCAGGGCTCTGTACACTGAGGACAAGCAGGGCTCTGTACACTGACGACAAGCAGGGCTCTGTACACTGACAACAAGCAGGGCTCTGTACACTGACGACAAGCAGGTCTCTGTGCAGTGAGGACAAGCAGGGATCTGTACACTGAGCAAAAACAGGGCTCTGTACATTGAGGACAAGCAGGGCTCTGTGCACTGAGGACAAGCAGGGCTCTGTGCACTGAGGACAAGCAGGGCTCTGTACACTGAGGACAAGCAGGGCTCTGTACACTGAGGACAAGCAGGGCTCTGAACACTGAGGACAAGCAGGGCTCTGTACACTGAGGACAAGCAGGGCTCTGTACACTGAGGACAAACAGGGCTCTGTACACTGAGGACAAACAGGGCTCTGTACACTGAGGACAAGCAGGGCTCTGTACACTGAGGATCAGCAGGGCTCTGTACACTGAGGACAAGCAGGGCTCTGTACACTGATGACAAGCAGGGCTCTGTACACTGATGACAAGCAGGTCTCTGTACACTGACGACAAGCAGGTCTCTGTGCACTGAGTAGAAGCAGGGCTCTGTGCACTGAGGACAAGCAGGGCTCTGTGCAGTGAGGACAATCAGGGCTCTATGCAGTGAGGACAAGCAGGGATCTGTACACTGAGGACAAGCAGGGCTCTGTACACTGAGGACAAGCAGGGCTCTGTGCACTGAGGACAAGCAGGGCTCTATACACTGAGGACAAGCAGGGCTCTGTGCACTGATGACAAGCAGGGCTCTGTACACTGAGGACAAGCAGGGCTCTGTACACTGAGGACAAGCAGGGCTCTGTGCAGTGAGGACAAGCAGTGCTCTGTGCACTGAGGACAAGCAGGGCTTTGTACACTGAGGACAAGCAGGGCTCTGGGCACTGAGGACAAGCAGGTCTCTGTACACTGAGGACAAGCAGGGCTTTGTGCAATCAGTGGGGGGTATTTATCAACGGATTTATGTGTCCTTTATTGCATATGTTTGGTGCAGTGTCTTTTTATTTGTTTGTGTTAGGATTTTGACTGTCCTGTGTAGGATTTTTGCAGTGGTCAGTAATTTGCACCAATTGTATTTTGGCGTTAATTTGCCTGTTTTTTACATATGTTTGATGCAAATAACCGCCAACAATCATCTGACATGGAAAACACACATACCAAAGGTAGAATATGGTATGCGCCAAAGTTACTAAAGGACATGTGCCAAATGATAAATTTGGCGCATGTCCATGAAAACCAAAGTAAAATGGGTAAAAGGGTAAAAAGAAACTGACAACAGATAAAAATGATAAATACCCCCTATGACTCTAGGCTCTTTGACACACCCCCGGCTCACACAGCATCTGATGACAAGCCAGGAGCCTCACGTGGGCAGAGGCTCTCACATCATTAGGATATAAGGGTGAATATTTATGCATATGCAGAAGATGGATGATCATATGGGAGATAGAGGAAGGGGGCAGGGAAGCTCGTAATAGCAGGCTCCTACCTCCATTGCACAAAGGGACATATTTGCATACTAGCAATGAGACCTGTAACTCAGAAATGTTTATGGAGATAAGGTCGGTGCTCGTATCCACGTGGTGCCGGCAGAGAAGGCAGTCCACAAGTAATAAACTTTCAGCACTCATGAATTGTTGAAGAACATTTGTTGTTTATTCACACATGAAGGATCATCGCACAAGTGTTACGCAGAAAGCATTTCGGCAATAGCCGTTTTCAACTGCTGTTTCACCAAAGTGTGAGTGCCAAGAGTTGTTTTTACTTATCTGTAACTCAGAAATGGCTGGACCAATTTTTGTAAGTAATCCATCATTTTACTCATTCGCACTAGAACTCAGTGTATTGGGTTTAGTGTGGGTGAACCGGCCGTCAGTTTCCCTTTAAAAAGCATCGTTAAAGGGTGGAGCTCAGCTGTCACATGACTCACTGCACCTCACGTTTTATTACCTGTGTAGGGTTGGAGTAATAACATGAAGTCTGATGAATATGGAAAAATATGTCTGATGGAGAAAACTGGAGCTGCTAAAATCTAAAATGTAGAAACCATTCTGCAACAAGGAATACAGGGTGCACAAATACTGTATGTACAGATAGATGTTTTCTTTTAATTCAAGATTTAACATAAGATCTGAATATAAAAGCATATTGCTTTTGACAGTTTAAGGATAAAACCATGCTACTAAGTAATCATACCCTCCTTAAGGGTATGTTCATGTGCGTCGGATGCACTGTGGATAATTCCTGAAGAAAATCCACACGAAGTTGTGTGGGTTTTGGTGAGGATTTTTCTGTGGATTTGGGTTTGATACCTGCAGTTGAGAATTTCTAGGGTGATCTGTGAGTAATCCACAGTAAAGTCTGCAACAACACACTGCTTGCCGCTTTTATTGCAGATTTTGACTTCCCCATTAAAGGGGTACTCCGGTGGAAAACCTTTTTTTTTTTAAATCAACTGGTGCCAGAAAGTTAAACAGATTTGTAAATTACTTCTATTAGAAATCTTAATCCTTCCAGAACTTATTAGCTGCTGAATACTACAGAGGAAATTATTTTCTTTTTGGAACACAGTGCTCTCTGCTGACATCACAAGCACAGAGCTCTCTGCTGACATCTCTGTCCATTTTAGGAACTGTCCAGAGCAGCATATGTTTGCTATGGGGATTTTCTCCTACTATGGACAGTTCTTAAAGGGGTACTCCGGTGGAAAACTTTTTTTTTTTTTTTAAATCAACTGGTGCCAGAAAGTTAAACAGATTTGTAAATTACTTCTATAAAAAAAATCTTAATCCTTCCAGTACTTATTAGCTGCTGAATACTTCAGAGGAAAATTATTTTCTTTTTGGAACACAGAGCTCTCTGCTGACATCACAAGCACAATGCTCTCTGCTGACATCTCTGCCCATTTTAAGAACTGTCCAGAGTAGGAGAAAATCCCCATAGCAAACATATGCTGCTCTGGACAGTTCCTAAAATGGACAGGGATGTCAGCAGAGAGCAATGTGGTAATGATGTCAGCATAGAGCTCTGTGTTCCAAAAAGAAAATAATTTCCTCTGTAGTATTCAGCAAATAATAAGACAGTTCTTAAAATGGACAGAGATGTCAGCAGAGAGCACTGCGCTCATGATTCGGCAGAGAGCTCTGTGTTCCAAAAAGAAAAGAATTTCCTCTGTAGTATTCAGCAGCTAATAAGTACTGGAAGATTTTTTAATAGAAGTAATTTACAAATCTGTTTAACTTTCTGGCACCAATTGATTTAAAAAAAAAAAAAAGTTTTCCACCGGAGTACCCCTTTAATTTCGCTGGTCAATTTCCAGATCTGTTAAAATCTCATCCACTGCTACTGTATTCTTCGTCAGAACTTTTTTTTTGGTGCAAATCGGTAGGAAAAATTCTAAGCAAATCCACCTTTTGCTAATTTACCCTAAACATGCAGGACTACAAGCGCCAGTCATAACTTGCTTTACTTTGCCAAAAATGACTACAAATTACTAAAAAAGAGTAAGCACTGAAGCTATTATAAAAAATAACTTGACACTAAATTAGTCTTTAGGACAGAACATATATAATACATAGGGACAAATATAAATCTAACTGATGAGTGATCATTCTGTGTTTTTTACTTTAGGAATATTATTGCTATAAGAAAGAACATACTTTGCCCTTCATGACAGTTCTGTGCCTTAGGTACCTTTCCTATAGAAAATGGCACTATCATACATATGTCATACAAACATTACATAAATGTCTGACAATTTAGGGTTCATCTAACTTAGTGCCACAATTATACTGCCAGGTGAACAATGCATCTATTAATGCAAAAGGTGACAGTAACAGGTTACACGAGTGCAAGGAGCAGTTGATGATGCTGCAAAGGTTACACAAAAATAGCTCTTTGAAATAAAAAAGAAACGGTGTTTAGGTCCACTTGAAAGCCATTAAAAAAACTAGCGATAATATCTTACACATAGTTCAGTCATTGCATAATGGTGGCTGTCTGGTCAAGGAGCGAAACAGCACTGGCGCCATAGCTGGAAGATGAACTGAGCGTCCTCCTTTAACATTTGTGGGAAACAACTACCACAGTCTTCTACAAAACGAATCTTGTTGGAAGAATAAGCTCTTACCACTGCAAGGAAAAAAACATTAAATATATTACTAACAGCTACTATAAATACAAACAGCCCTGTAGGTTTATTTTCACTAATTATGGTAGTATACACGGAATGGAAATAATACATATATATATATTTGTCTCATTAGGCTATGTTCATTTCCAGGCGGATATTCTGCATATTTGATTTGGCGGCACTAGGAAAGCTTGGAAGTGCAAATTTTTTTTCCGACCGGAATTCAGTTTAAAGGGGTACTCCGGCGCTTAGACATCTTATCCCCTATCCAAAGGATAGGAAATAAAATGCCTGATCTTGGGGGTCCCTGGGGACCCCCGGGATCTCGGCTGCAGCACCCACCTCAACGGCTTCCGGCAACGCTGGAGGCTTCGGATCCCGAGCATGCGAGCGAAAGAGTGTGACATCACGACTCCGCCCCCGTGTGACGTCACGCCCCGCCCCTCAATGCAAGTCTATGGGAGGGAGCGTGACGGTCGTCACGCCCCCTCCCATAGGCTTGCAGTGAGGGGGCGGAGCCGTGACGTCACAACTAGATCCGATCGCGGCATATCTATATTAAAAAAGGCTATTTCTAGCCCACATACAGCCTCTATAGGGGTATAGAACACTTTGCCGTGTTCTAAAATGCATATGGAGTGTGCTGGGTTAGTGAAATAATACTGTTATTCAGAATAACATGCAGATTACCGGCATCGCTTTTAGAATCACTGCCGCACAGCAGCACAATGACAGAGCCTGGTGGTGGCATCAGTGTCAGGAGACCATATAGTGACTGAATGACAGCGTGGAGGTGTTGGCAGCATGAGGAGACCATTTAGTGGCTGAATGGCACAGCGTTGAGGTGTTGGCAGCATGAGGACACCATATAGTGGCTGAATGACACAGCTTGGATGAGGCTGAAGCATGAGGACACCATATAGTGGCTCAATGACACAGAATGGAGGTCTTGGCAGCATGAGGACACCATATAGTGGCTGAATGGTACAGTGTGGAGGTGCTGGCAGCATGAGGACACATATAGTGGATGAATGACACAGCTTGGATGAAGCTGAAGCATGAGGACACCATATAGTGGCTGAATGGCACAGTGTGGAGGTGTTGGCAGCATGAGGACACCATATAGTGGCTGAATGGCACAGCGTGGAGGTGTTGGCAGCATGAGGACACCATATAGTGGCTGAATGACACAGCTTGGATGAGGCTGAAGCATGAGGACACCATATAGTGGCTCAATGACACAGAATGGAGGTCTTGGCAGCATGAGGACACCATATAGTGGCTGAATGGTACAGTGTGGAGGTGCTGGCAGCATGAGGACACCATATAGTGGATGAATGACACAGCTTGGATGAAGCTGAAGCATGAGGACACCATATAGTGGCTGAATGGCACAGTGTGGAGGTGTTGGCAGCATGAGGACACCATATAGTGGCTGAATGGCACAGCGTGGAGGTGTTGGCAGCATGAGGACACCATATAGTGGCTGAATGACACAGCTTGGATGAGGCTGAAGCATGAGGACACCATATAGTGGCTGAATGACACAGAATGGAGGTGTTGTCAGCATGAGGACACCATATAGTGGCTGAATGACACAGCGTGGAGGTGTTGGCAGCATGAGGACACCATATAGTGGCTGAATGACACAGCTTGGATAAGGCACGATTTAGTGGCTGAATGACACAGAATGAAGGGGTTTGCAGCATGAGGACACCATATAGTGGCTGAATGGCACAGTATGGAGGTGTTGGCAGCATGAGGACACCATATAGTCGCTGAATTACACAGCTTGGATGAGGCTGAAGCATGAGGACACCACATAGTGGCTGAATGACACAGAATGGAGGTGTTGGCAGCATGAGGACACCATATAGTGGCTGAATGCCACAACTTTGATGAGGCTGAAGCATGAGGACACCATATAGTGGCTGAATGGCACAGTGAGGAGGTGTTGGCAGCATGAGGACACCATATAGTGGGTGAATGGCACAGCGTGGAGGTGTTGTCAGCATGATGACACCATATAGTGGCAGAATGACACAGCGTGGAGGTGTTGTCAGCATAAGGACACCATATAGTAGCTGAACGGCACAGTGTGGAGGTGTTGGCAGCATGAGGACACCATATAGTGGCTGAATGACAGCTTGGATGAGGCTGAAGCATGAGGACACCATATAGTGGCAGAATGACACAGCGTGGAGGTGTTGGCAGCATGAGGAGACTAAATAGTGGCTGAATGGCACACCGTGGAGGTGTTGGCAGCATGAGGACACCATATAGTGGCTGAATGGCACAGTGAGGAGGTGTTGGCAGCATGAGGACACCATATAGTGGGTGAATGGCACAGCGTGGAGGTGTTGGCAGCATGAAGACACCATATAGTGGGTGAATGGCACAGCGTGGAGGTGTTGGCAGCATGAGGACACCATATAGTGGCAGAATGACACAGCGTGGAGGTGTTGTCAGCATGAGGACACCATATAGTGGCTGAATGACACAGTGTGGAGGTGTTGTCAGCATGAGGACACCATATAGTGGCTGAATGACACAGCGTGGATATGTTGGCAGCAAGAGGATACCATTTAGTGGCTGAAAGGCACAGCGTGGAGTAGGCTGATGCACTAGTACACTACACACCAGGGCTTCACAATCCCCCCCCCCCCCCAAAAAAAAAAAAAAAAAAAAACACAATATGAGAAGTTTTTGACAAATATTTCTCATAGGTAGCACCCATATCCAAAAATGTGAAATTCCCAGACCCAGGCCCCAATTCTGCAGCATCAGTAACCCATATATTGCCTGAAGTACACAGCCTGGAGTTGGCTGATGCACCAGTACACACCAGGGCTTCACAATCCCCCCCAAAAAACAAGACATTGAGAAATTTTTCTCAAAGATTTCTCATAGGTAGCAACTGCTATCCAAAATTTTGAAATTCACAGACCCAGGCCCCACCTCTGCAGCATCAGTAACCCATATATTGCCTGAAGGACACAGCCTGGAATTGGCTGATGCACCAGTACACACCAGGGCTTCACAATCCCCCCTCCAAAAATAACACAATGAGAAATTTTTGTCCAAGATTTCTCATTGGTAGCACCAGCTATCCAAAAATTAGAAATTTCCAGAACCAGGCCCCACCCCTGCGGCATCAGTAACCCATATATTGCCTGAATGACACAGCCTGGAGTTGGCTGATGCAAGAGTACACACCAGGGATTCACAATCCCCACCAAAAAACAACACAATTAGAAATTTATGACCAAGATTTCTCATAGGTAGCACCCGCTATCCAAAAAAATTGAAATTCACAGTGGCAGAAAGACACAGTGTGGAGGTGTTGTCAGCATGAGGACACCATATAGTGGCTGAATGACACAGCATGGATATGTTGGCAGCAAGAGGATACCATTTAGTGGCTGAAAGGCACAGCGTGGAGTTGGCTGATGCACTAGTACACTACACACCAGGGCTTCACAATCCCCCCCCCGCCCAAAAAAAAAAAAAAACACAATATGAGAAGTTTTTGACAAATATTTCTCATAGGTAGCACCCGCTATCCAAAAATGTGAAATTCCCAGACCCAGGCCCCACCTCTGCGGCATCAGTAACCCATATATTGCCTGAAGGACACAGCCTGGAGTTGGCTGATGCACCAGTACACACCAGGGCTTCACAATCCCCCCCAAAAAACAAGACATTGAGACATTTTTCACAAAGATTTCTCATAGGTAGCACCCGCTATCCAAAATTTTGAAATTCACAGACCCAGGCCCCACCTCTGCGGCATCAGTAACCCATATATTGCATGAAGGACACAGCCTGGAGTTGGCTGATGCACCAGTACACACCAGGGCTTCACAATCCCCCCTCCAAAAATAACACAATGAGAAATTTTTGTCCAAGATTTCTCATTGGTAGCACCAGCTAACCAAAAATTAGAAATTTCCAGAACCAGGCCCCACCCCTGCGGCATCAGTAACCCATATATTGCCTGAATGACACAGCCTGGAGTTGGCTGATGCAAGAGTACACACCAGGGATTCACAATCCCCACCAAAAAACAACACAATTAGAAATTTATGACCAAGATTTCTCATAGGTAGCACCCGCTATCCAAAAAAATTGAAATTCACAGACCCAGGCCCCACCACAGCGGCATCAGTAACCAATATATTGGCTCAAGGACACAGCCTGGAGTTGGCTTATGCACCAGTACACACCAGGGCTTCACAATCCCCCCCCCCTCCCAAAAAACAAGACCTTGAGAAATGTTCTTATAGGTTGCACCCGCTATCCCAAATTTTGAAATTCACAGACCCAGTCCCCACCTCTGCGGCATCAGTAATCCATATATAGCATGAAGGACACAGCCTGGAGTTGGCTGATTCAAGAGTACACACCAAGGCTTCACAACATAATGATAATTTTTTGACAAAGATTTTTAAATGTTTTGTGATAAAAACAATCTCAAATGAACGAGTTGATGAGGCCCCAAAATTAAGGACGGTGGACCACCAAAATCATAATTTTCACCAAAAAGGATGAAGAAGCAGAATTAATCCCTCTTTGTATTTTTTTGTAAAATTTTATGTAATAAATCACACGCAACAAGCGTTCCGTTGTGTAATGGTTATCCTTCTTGAAATTTCAAATTTATTACCCTGTTTCCCCAAATGTAGGACATCCTCGGAAGATAAAACTTACTAGGACAAGCTGGCTTGCAATGGCATCTTGCACGTTACCCTTTATTCTGAAACGTGCATCCCTGCAAAAAAGTTTCCAGAGAACGTTTGATGCCCATCAGAAGATTGGCGTGACAGATGCCCGTCTGAAGCTAGGCATGAAGGATGCCCGTGAGAAAATGGTCGCCAAAGATGCACGTTTCAGAATAAAGGGTAAAGTGCAAGATGCCCGAGAGATGTTGAATTCTAAAAAGCAGCAGGTGGGTTTTGCAGAAAAACCGCCAAAATTGATGGACGCCCGGGAAAATATCAGCCTGAAGAGGAGCGCACCGGCCATCACTATGAACTCCGCCATGGCTCAATGGTCCCTATCCATAAACATTACCAAGACCATCCAGATTTCACAGCAGAAAACCATTACCCCAGGTCTTAGTAACAGCGTTAAGGGAATGCAAATAAATGTTGTCAACCATCAACTGAATGGCACAGCGTGGAGGTGTTGGCAGCATGAGGACACCATATAGTGGCTGAATGGCACAGCGTGGAGGTGTTGGTAGCATGAGGACACCATATAGTGGCTGAATGGCACAGCGTGGAGGTGTTGGCAGCATGAGGACACCATATAGTGGCTGAATGGCACAGCGGGGAGTTGGCTGATGCACGAGTACACTACATACCAGGGCTTCACAATCCCCCCCAGAAAACAACACAAAATGAGAAATGTTTGACAAAGATTTCTCATAGGTAGCACCCGCTATCCAAAAATTTTTAATTCCAAGACCCAGGCCCCACCTCTGCGGCATCAGGAACCCATATAGTGCCTGAAGGACACATCACAAGGACACAAAATTAACAAAATTGTATACATTTTTTAAAAAATGGATACCTTTGTGTAAGAACAAGTGCATATCCAACATTTCAGAAGACTCTATAATGCAGGACCGTGGACCACCCAGAGACTTTCTTCTCAAAAATAATAAACCACAAAATGTTTGAAATTATGTTCAAACAATTATTACATATGTGTGTAAGCGTATCTGTCTCCAAAAGATCAGATCACCGAAGGATTTTTTTCGCCAAAAATGATTAAGCAGAGTTAAACCCTCTCCGGATTTTTTTTTTTATTTTCACAAAAAAATCACACGCAACAAGCGTTCCGTTGTGTAACGGTTAGCATTCTGTAAAATTTCAATTTTATTACTGATAAAATTATCAGTAAATGTAACAATAACACTACCCAAGAGTGTTTAATTATCCTATACATTGCACCAGGAACAGTCAGGAGTAGGCCTCAGCAGTACCCAAGAGGCTTTAATAACCCCTTACCTTGCCCGATCAATTGCGAGATCAAGCAATGACAGGTGTCTTATGGCCTCAGATGTCCTGGGCCGCACTAGCGCTCCACTGAACGGATTAGCGTGTCTCTATCTTTCAAGGACAGGTGCGTGTTACATGCTGAAACCAGTTCGTGATAGGGATCTGGGATTGCAATTATTTACCCTTAAAACGAGGAATTACCAGTAAGTGAGGGTCATAAGCTCACGCTGATTAAGTCCCTGCCCTTTGTACACACCGCCCGTCACTACAACCGATTGGATTGGTTAGTGAGGTCCTCTGATCGGCCCAGGTGGGGTAGGAGAAGGCCCTGGCAGAGCAATGAGAATTTAACGATCATTGTTGAAATTTGCATTAAGCATGTATTTAGCTACTGCTAAACATCCAAAAATTTAAGGCCCAAGGCCAGAGGCACCAAGGAGGCAAGTAGTTTGTGAAAGACACAGAATTAGTCTGTAGCAGTCCTTCGCAGTACCCAAGAGGGTTCATAATCCCTTACATTTAAAGATCAATGTTAACATTTGCATTAAGCATGTATTTAGCTAATGCTAAACTTCAAAAAATTATAGGCCCAAGGCCTGAGGCACCAGTGAGGCAAGTAGTTTGTGAAAGACACAGAATGAGTCTGGAGAAGTCATTCGCAGTACCCAAGAGCGTTTCATAACCCCTTACATTTAAAGATCAATGTTTACATTTGCATGTGGCCTTCTCCGGATGCCTTATGAAAAACTTCCACACCGCCGAGTAGCTGATTTTCCCACGCGCAGTCCGCACTAATTGACTGCTACTGGCGCCGTCTCCAGGAACCCCTGTTCTACTACCTCCCGGAAAGGTAGGCTGCCGCGAAGCAGGTGGTCTCCCCCGGGCACGTTTGGCTCCTGAATTTCCACTACTGCCACCACGCTGACTGCCAACCGTGCTACCGCCTTGCTGCTTCAAGGGCAACCTGCAACTCTCTTCTCCTGATGATGATGAAGCCCCTTTTGCACCCGGCTCCCAATTGCGATCGGCTTCATCATCATGAACAATTGTGTGCACGTCACTGATGTCCTCCTCAGGTTCCCCAACAGTGTCTGCTTCAGGACCCTGAACACTTGCAACACCGCCTCCCACGTCACTCTCCGCATCACTACTTGGGCGCCTAGCGGAGCAAGCGGCGCATGTCTCCTCCCCTTCTTGGCTGTCCAGTAGCTGCTGCCTGTGCTCTATTGGATCGTCCTCAGTAAATAGTGGAGCTGAACCCACAGCATAAGATACTTCTCTAGGAGAGGGAACAGCATAGGACAAAGGCAATGGGAGGACACGGACTGCTCCCGGGCCATGCCAACTGAGGGTTGTGTCTGAGGAACCCACTTACTGTTGACTGGGGGTGTCAGATGTCACTTGTGATGATGTGGATGAGCGTGTTAACCAATTGACGACGGCAGATGGGTTGCTGGTGGAGACACGACCGCTGGCTGATAACGGGAGCTCAGGCCTCCCGACTCCTGCTGCCACTCGCCCCAAGTCTGCTGCCAACTCTGCCTGAAGTATTAAGCCCTCTGCCACTCCTCTGTGCATGTCCTGGCACTTCTCTGCCTGACATACTTAGTGTGTTTATGAGGGTATTACAATACGCTACACTACTCTTTAAACAGTATTTGTCTAGAACAGCAGCAGGTGATTACTTACGGCTGTCCTTGAACAGTATGTAGGCCCTTGACAGATTAACAGGTACTAGATGGTACAATACTTGGATGTACATATGCGGTATGCACTGATGAGGGCAGTAATATGCCTAACTATTAGCAGAAAAAACTCTGTATTTTTGTAATACACCAGCCGGTGGATACTATTGTTTGGACTTTGACGGTATGGAGAACCTTGACAGCTTAACAGGTACTAAATGGTTCAATACTTGGATGTACCTATGTGGTATGCACTGATGAGGGCAGTAATATGCCTAACTATTAGCAGAAAAAACTCTGTATTTTTGTAATACACCAGCCGGGGAATACTATTGTTTGGACTTTGACGGTTTGGAGCACCTTGACAGCTACTAAATGGTACAATACTTGGATGTACGTATGCGGTATGCACTGATGAGAGCAGTAATATGCCTAACTATTAGCAGAAAAAAACTCTATTTTTGTAAAACACCAGCCGGTGGATACTATTGTTTGGACTTTGACGGTATGGAGCACCTTGACAGCTTAACAGGTACTAAATGGTACAATACTTGCATGTACCTATGCGGTAGGCACTGATGAGGGCAGTTATATATGCATAACTATACGCAGAAAAAACTGTTTAGAAAAAAAAATAGCCGGTGAATAGTATTGTTTGGACTTGCACAGTATGTAGCCAGCCCCTTGACAGATTAACAGGTACAAAATGGTGCAAATGCACTACAGTCCACTGAACAATCACATATTTCTGAACAGCAGAAGGACCCAACAGTGCAGCACCACAAAAAAAAATCCAGGGATTAAACCCTAAATTGCACTCTGTCACACAATTCTGAGCAGCAGAAGTTTTGTGGAGCAAAAAAAATAAACTCAATTGGGCTGAACAATGAGGAGATAAGATGCTTCAGAAAGTTCAGGCAGCTTGGAGATCTGTATGAGGCAGCTGACAGCTATCTGCCCCTCTCTGCTGCAATGCTCAATAACGTGAATAGGAGGTTTAGCAATCAATGATCCTTCTCAGTGTAACAGCACAGCACTCTGCACTCCTGTCTTTCCCTAATGCTGATGTGACTAGCAGTTGCAGTGTAACGCTGTGGTATGAGCTATTCACACACACGCAGTCCCGTCCTCTCCATCTGAGTGCTCCCATAATCCCCTGCCCCATGTACTCACATGTGGATCCGCCATCTTAGGTCCCCAATAGCCTGGAACACTGTAAAATGGAGTTTAATGAAGCGATTCGTGCGATAGAATCGCGGCGATATTCGTATTCGTTGCAAATTGAATTTTTCATGAAATTCGTAAGGAATTCGGGTTCGTCAACTTCGATTCGCTCATCTCTAGTCACAACGGTCCGGCCCCGTGATCGACAGTAATCAGACCCAGAGCGAACACGCTCCGGGGACTGATTTTAACGGGGTGCTGCGTGTCTAAGCGCCGGAGTACCCCTTTAATGTTTCTGCGGATGCCGGAATTGGGATTTCCGTGGCAGAGACATCTGTGTGCACAGTTCCATGGAATCCCATTGAAATTAATTTCCAAGCAGAATATCCCCACAGAATCCTTCTAAGAAAATCCGCCGTGTGAACATAGCCTGATCATATTATGTTCACTCAATAAGTTTATGGTATGATATTGGAGGGTCTATTCACCTGGCAGAATTTCTGCTTGCAGAATTCCACCTCAAATTAAAGCCCATAGACTTCTATGGGATTCCACACTTCCATTCACACTTCTGAAATTCCGCTTTTGGAAATTCAGAAATATGAATGGGAGAGCAGAATCCTATAGAAGTCAATGGGCTTTAATTTGAGGTGGAAATTCTGCTTTGTGAATAGACCCTTAGGCTAGGTTCACACTGCGGAATCTCTGGGCAGAAAATGAATCAGTCGGCGCTAGAACCGCATGGACACTGCAGTCCCCAATAGACTGCAATGTGTTCCGCAAGTATTTCAGTCTGAAGAATGAGCAACACCATTCTTCAGGCGGATATTTTCAAGCGGATTTTCCATTCACAAATTCCGAAGTGTGAATTTGTGAACGGAAACCCATTCACTATACAGTACATTTTAGTAAGCGGAAATTCCGCTTTGAAATTGCATGCGGAAATTCCATAGTGTGAACCTAGCCTAAGTGTGAACCTAGCCACTGCTGTCTCACAGCTGAAATTCAGCTTGTTCGCTCTCAATTGAATCCGCTGCTCTCGTTGTGCAAAAATTTTTCAATTCCGTGCGGAATTGGAGCTGAATTGGTGTGGAATGCTGCTCTGGTGTGCACAGAATAGCATAATCCCACTAAAAACAATGGGACTCTGCTGGAAGCTGAATTCCGCCAGGTGAATTTTAGCAGTGTTTCAGCAGTGTTTCAGGGACTATGCCCTGAGGCAATTTTCCTGGTGGACATTCTGAAGACAGTGGGCACTGGCCGAACATGCCAGTGGGAGGAGCGGCTTGGAAATGCACTGTCTCCATAGATGGCATTGCCATCATAAGCGGATTCTGCAAAGAGTATTGACATTTCAATTCTTTCTGCTGAGACTGGAATGTGTGTACTTCATGGAGCAGTGTTTCCCAACCAGGGTTCCTCCAGCTGTTGCAAAACTACAACTCTCAGCATACCCCCACCGCCATGCTGTCCAAGCATGCTGGGAGATGTACTTTTGGAACAGCTGGAGACACCCTGGTTGGAAAACACTGTAATGGAGACACTAATGATTTTTTCCATCTGTAGAGTAACTATTCCTGTGGTAAAAAAGTATCAGACAATAGATTTTTAGTAAAAACCCTACTCTAGTGAAGTATCAGCATAATGTGTATTGTGCAGTGTTTTCCAACTAGTTTGCCTTCAGCTGTTGAAAAAGTACAACTCATAGCCAAAGGCTGTCCAGGCATGCTGGGAATTGTAGTTTTGCAACAGCTGGAGATGCCCTGGTTGGGAAATACTGCTCTAGTGGCCAGTATGGAACTATGGGCCCAGATTGCTTAAAGGGAACCAATCATCAGATTTTACCCTATATAACGCTTGGCAAAGCGTTATATAGGGTAAAATCTTTATTTTCACCATTCCCGGGGGATGCTCCTGCCCCCAGGGGTGGTGAAGATATGAAGTTATAAACTAGTCACCGCCGCCGCCGTAAGTAGTCACCTGGGCGGGGAGCTCTTCTCACCTACTCCCGTTCTTTGGCCGGGAGCGACGCCCCCTCTGCTTGATTGATGGGCCGTGTCATCGTTCTGCTCCGTCTGTTTAGTGAGCGGAACAATGACGCGGCCCATCAATCAAGCGGAGGGGGCGTCGCTCCCGGCCGAAGAACGGGAGTAGATGAGAAGAGCTCCCCGCCCAGGTGACTTCTTATGGTGGCGGCGGTGACTAGTTTATAACTTCATATCTTCACCATCCCTGGGGGCAGGAGCATCCCCCGGGGATGGTGAGGACAACAATTTTACCCTATATAACGCTTTGCCAAGCATTATATAGGGTAAAATCTGATGATTGGTTCCCTTTAAATGTGTAAGAGAAAAACTGGAGTGATTTTCACTTTACCAGCTTTCACTTTACCAGAGCTTGATGTGAAATCTGAGCTATGATTGGCTGCTTTGTAAAAAAAAAAAAAAAAAGAAAAAAAACACAATTTTTCTCTCATACAATTTGATAAATCAAAATATGTACATTGTAATATAAACAGTTACAAAGAAAGCAAACTCCAAATGTAACCCCTTCAGGACCAGGCACGTTTTTGTTTTTGCACACCTGTATTTTTCCTTTCATTCCTGTCATTCTGAAAAACTATTTATATTTTGCAGTACTATTGAAAAGATGACTTTTTCAATATACATTTATAAAAATAAAAAAATAAAAAATTTTACTAAAAAATTATAATAACCGCCACTAGGGGTCATCTATCTTTATGCAGACAGACTACTCTGTATTTTGCAGCATACTGGATACTGTCCGTAAAGTTTGTTGGTATCCAGTATAGGAGATCACCATTGCACCACTACAGCCTTCAGATGTTCCTAAACTACAACTCCCATTATGGGAGTTGTAGTTTTACAACAGCTGGGGATACAAACTTTGTAAAACTCTGTTTTAGAGCTGTGTATTCACCTGCTGTGTTTCTCCAGCTCTTGCAAAAACTACAGACAAGGGATGTGTGGACATGCTGGGAGTTGTAGTCTTACAACAGCTGAAGGTGCAATGTTTGTAAAGTGCAGTGTTGCCTTTGGCTGTTGCAAAACTACAACTCCCAGCAAATAACATTTATATGTTGCTCATCTGCTCTGAGTCTGGGAGCAGCCTGGCAGTCTGCAAATCACTGCACAGTAGTTTTTATGCATACATTTTTTATCTGTTCCTAGTAAAGCTGGATGCGAATCAACATAGCTGAATGACAAACATAGTGACAGCTATGTTGATTAGCATCCATCTTTACTGTGCAGTGATTTGCAGACTCACAGGCTGCTCCCAGACTCAGAGCAGATGAGCAACATGTAAATGCTATTTGTTAGGGAAATATAGGTCCTAGACACATAAAAATGATATGTACATGATGAGGATTAGGTACTGAGTAACATATCACTTTTTTTTACACTATGATAGGTACGCTTTAATAGCCATAACTCTTATTTTTTCATTTACACACCCATATGAAAGTTAATTTTTTTGTGGGACCAACTGTACATTCTAAAAGACTTCCTTCATTTTTTCATAACATGTACTCGAAAACTGAAAAAAAAAAAATTACCGTATATACTCGAGTATAAGCCGAGTTTTTCAGCACTATTTTTCGTGCTGAAAACACCCATCTCGGCTTATACTCGAGTGAACTCCCCCACCCGCAGTGGTCTTCAACCTGCGGACCTCCAGAGGTTTCAAAACTACAACTCCCAGCAAGCCCGGGCAGCCATCCGCTGTCCGGGCTTGCTGGGAGTTGTAGTTTTGAAACCTCCGGAGGTCCGCAGGTTGAAGACCACTGCGGCCTTCGACATCATCCAGCCCCCTCTCACCCCCCTTTAGTTCTGTACAGTACTCACCTCCGCTCGGCGCTGGTCCGGTCCTGCAGGACTGTCCGGTGAGGAGGTGGTCCGGTGGGATAGTGGTTCCGGGCTGCTATCTTCACCGGGGAGGCCTCTTCTAAGCGCTTCGGGCCCGGCCTCAGAATAGTCACGTTGCCTTGACAACGACGCAGAGGTGCGTTCATTGCCAACGTACTTCTGCGTCATTGTCAAGGCAACGCCTCTATTCCGGGCCGGAAGCGCGGAGAAGAGGCGCCCCCGGTGAAGATAGCAGCCCGGAACCACTATCCCACCGGACCACCTCCTCTCCGGACAGCCCTGCAGGACCGGACCAGCGCCGAGCGGAGGTGAGTACTCAGAACTAAAGGGGGTGAGAGGGGGCTGGATGATGTCGAAGGCCGCAGTGGTCTTCAACCTGCGGACCTCCGGAGGTTTCAAAACTACAACTCCCAGCAAGCCTGGACAGCCGATGGCTGCCCGGGCTTGCTGGGAGTTGTAGTTTTGAAACCTCTGGAGGTCCGCAGGTTGAAGACCACTGAGGGCGAATGATGAGAAGAGGATGATGAAGGGGGGGGGTGTGGGATGATGACAAGAGGATGATGAAGGGGGGTGGGGATGATGAAGGGGGGTGTGTGGGATGATTACAAGGGGATGATGAAGGGGGGGGGTGTGGGATGATGACAAGGGGATGATGAAGGGGGATGTGTGGGATGATGACAAGGGGATGATGAAGGGGGGATGTGTGGGATGATGACAAGGGGATGATGAAGGGGGGATGTGTGGGATGATGACAAGGGGATGATGAAGGGGGGGATGTGTGGGATGATGACAAGGGGATGATGAAGGGGGGATGTGTGGGATGATGACAAGGGGATGATGATGAGGATGTTAATGACGGGTCTGGATGATGACAGGGGGGGATGATGTATTTCCCACCCTAGGCTTATACTCGAGTCAATAACTTTTCCTGGGATTTTGGGTTGAAATTAGGGGTCTCGGCTTATACTCGGGTCGGCTTATACTCGAGTATATACGGTATATATGAGGTGAAATTTAAAAAAAATTAGTTTGGGGGAAGGGGCTTCATTTTAACATTGTACACTGTGCAGTCAAACTGACATACTATTCTGATTCTTCAGCTCCATACGATTGCAACAATACCCAATTTGTATGGATTCTGTCATGTGTTACTACTTTTAAACTTTTTAGAAATTTTTTTTTATTGCCATTTTCTGACCCCCTACATTTTTTTTCCCGTATACGGAGCTGTTTGAGGGCTTTTTTTGCACCTTGATCTGTAATTGTTATTGCTACTATTTTGTTATTAATACGATTTTTTTATAGTTTTTTTCTTCAACGGATGTGATGTGATAAAAAATGTGGTTCTGGTGTTTGGTATTATTTTTTATATGT
The DNA here is from genome assembly GCF_029499605.1 of Hyla sarda. NCBI lineage: Eukaryota > Metazoa > Chordata > Amphibia > Anura > Hylidae > Hyla > Hyla sarda. Next base: position 110,842,677 of record NC_079190.1, on the reverse strand, counting down.
ATGTTCTATGTATGTTCTGGTCGTTGGTAGACAAACAAAAAAGATCTCAGTCGAACCTGAGAGTGGGAGAGCAATACCAAACATGTTTAGGGGTTTTTCTTTTTGTTTCCGCTTTATTTGAAAAATGGGAAAAAGGGCGTTTTTGTTTTTACACTTAATTATTCCCCATAGGGGACTTGTAAGAGCTATAATTAGATGGCTCATACAGATCAATGCATTATCTATATACTGCATTGATCGATGAAATTTCCGCTCTAGGTAGAGCCTGCCACAGGCGGGCTCTATCAATAGGAGCAGATCGGCAGCCAAGGATTTGAATGCCACTGTCAACTTTGATAGAAGCATTTTTAGTGTTTATAGCTCGCTGCAGCAATTGCCACATGTCGCTATTAGTGGCAGCCCCTAGATACTGAAATCAGCTGGGGGACCCAGGTATGGAGCAGCCTTGAGTCAGGAGCCCACTCCATACACCCTAAAGCGGCTATGTTCACACGGAGGAATATGTGAGGAATGTCCAGGCGGATATTCTGCATATTTTGGTAGATTAAAACCGCTGTGAGTCACGTAGAGGATAAAGGGGTTTGCCACATCAACAACACTGCTGGACTATCATTAGCATAGAAAATTAAATGATAAGTATCATGAAAAAAAATGTATCCCCTATCCGATTGATAGGGGATAAGTTTTAGATAGCGGGGGGTCTGAGCGCTGGGGCCCTCCGCGATCTGCTGCTTGGAGCCCCGGCATGTCACAACCCCTGCCGGAAGCGGAGGCTGCCACGCCCCCTCCATATAGCTCGATGGGAGAGCCATTTGTAAATCTTCGGCTCTCCCATAGAACTATATAGAGGGGACGTGGTGGCCCCTGCTTTGTGTGGAGGTCGTGACGTGCCGCTGTAAAGGAAAGCCGAGGCTCCAAACAATGGAAATAAAAATGGACTTTTAAATGACTGGTGAATGCCATGACTTTCTTCTTCATACTAGATGTATTATGTGTTGATACACAGGGGCACATCCACTAACTCTGGTATACTGCTCTATAGTATTTGCTAGATTTTCAAACAAGGTAAAAGAAATAGAGAAACAGAAGATGTTTAGCTGACAAAGACCAAGGGTCCATCTAGGCTAACATTATATTATTTTGTTTTTATAAATCTAGAATAGATAAATGTTTATCCCAATTTACCAACCACATCTGCTGGAAGTTTGTTCCAAGCATCTACTACTTGTAACAGGTCATGGCAGGTGGTAGATCCTCTGGGCCTGTGTGGATGATGACGTGAGCCGTGCCAGGGAGCAGAGTCTAAGGTGCCGCTGGTTTTCACCAGAGCCCGCCGCAAAGCGGGATGGTCTTGCTGCGGCAGGCGGCACCCAGGTTGCTACCCCTGGCACGACTTATCCATACAGGTAGCTGGGAGGTGGCGTGGCACAGAAGGAGACTGGCAGGATGTGGCAAGATGGCAGAAGGTCAGGGCAGGTAACACAGGTGCAGGGTAGGTAAGGTAGCACGGAACAGGTACACGGTCCAGGGACACAGGACTTTCACCATGGCACTAGGCAACCAAAGATCCGGCAGGGAAACAAGGGAGAAGCTGATATTTAAGGACAGGGGACAGGTGTAGACACATGATTAATAGAGCACTGAAAGAGTGAAAGAGCTCCAGTGCGCACCGTAGAAGGCGGGGGCACGCGCGCCGAGGCTGCGAGGACACGGAGAGGCTGAAGAGTAGGGAGGTGAGTGACGTGCTGGGATTCGCATGCAGGCGCGTCCCGCGATGCGAATCCCAGCCCCACCGGCAGCGGAGACAGAAGCAGAGAGCGTTCACGGCCGGCATGTCCGGCCGGAGCGCAGGTGTTACAGTACCCCCCCATTGGTCTCCCCCTCTTCTTTGATATTCAGAGAGTTCCCCACTACATGAGACCAGGGGGTTTCTGGAATGGGCAAAGGCTGTAAGGAACTTGCAGGCTTCTGTCGTGGAGTCTTCCGTCTTCTAAGTTAACCAACTGGCAAGGAAGAATGTCCCCAATTCAAGACTTTACGTCTGAGTTTAACAGGCACAGAAGACATCACAGGGGGAACAAGACAGTGATCTTGGCAATATTGTCCCCAACAAGTAATTTCACCAGATTTCCAGTCAAGTTGTGGAGAATGACGTTGAAGCCAAGGAAGACCAAGAACAAGCTCCAAAGTACAATGTGGTAGCACATAGAACAACATTTTTTCCTTATGCAAATTTCCTACTTGCATTACGAGGGGTTCCGTGCGAAAATGCACCTCACAGTTCAGATTTTGTCCATTAACAGAAGAGATGTAGAAGGGCTTGGCAAGACGAGACACTGGAAGACGGTGTTTATGGACCTGGGAGGCACCAATGACGTTACCAGCGGAACCGGAGTCCAAAAGAGCAGAAGCGATGAAAGACGTCTTGGCAAAGGAAAATACTTGAACCAGGGTGGTCAAGCGAGGAGAGGTAATATTAACATCTAGGGAAGCCACTCCTACTTGTCCAAGTTGAGAGCGTTCTCCCGGACGGGGAGGACGTATGGAACAGTCTTTGAGAAAGTGCTCCGGACTGGCACAATATAGGCACAAATTCTCATTGTGTTGACGGGATTTTTCCTGCTGCGTTAAGTGAAAACGGTCCACTTCAATAGCCTCTTCGGCAAGAGGCAAAGTAGAAAGTTGGGGTGGTAGTTGGAACACGGGGGCCAGATGAGGTAAACGCTGTGTTCGGGCAGGTTCTTTTTCCAAAGGAAGTTCCTCCTGTCTCTCGGCAAAACGCACATCAATTCGAGTGGCTAAATGGATAAGTACGCTTAGTTTATCCGGAGAATCTCATGCTGCGAGAGCATCCTTGATTTGATAGGTAAGTCCTTTTTTAAAGGCAGCACACAAGGCCTCGTCGTTCCAAGAAAGTTCTGAGGCAAGAGTGCGGAACTGAACCGCGTAGTCGCCAATGGAGGAGTTCCTTTGGCAGGGGTTCAGTCGAGACGTCTCGGCAGAGGAGGCTCGCACGGGTTCTTCAAATGCATTGCGGAATTCTGCAAGGAAGTGTGACAGATTCAAGGAGACCGGATCTCTACAATCCCAGAGAGGAGTAGCCCAGGCCAAAGCTTTTCCAGACAGTACACTGAACGCCACTTTAGCACGCTTCGTCAGGAACAGATTCACCATGAGTTCTAGGTGGATAGAACACTGTGTCACAAAGCCTCTACACAGCTTGGGATCTCCGTCATACTTAGAAGGCAAGGACAAACAAAGCTTGGTCCCAGGAGAAGCTGCAGACACAAGAGGAGGCTCGGGAACAGGTGGCTGCTGCTGTTGTTGCTGCTGAGCAGCAAGAAGCTGTTGCACCATGGCTCAGAGTCGATTCAGTTGTTGTGCCTGATGGGCTAACTGCTGCGACTGTTGAGCCATGACGGTGGGAAGATCCGAGACATCTGGCAAAGGCACCCCAGTGGGATCCATGGCCGGATCTTACTGTAAGGGGTCACGGCAGGTGGTAAATCCTCTGGGCCTGTGTGGATGATGACGTGAGCCGTGCCAGGGAGCAGAGTCTAAGGTGCCGCTGGTTTTTACCCGAGCCTGTCGCAAAGCGGGATGGTCTTGTTGCGGCAGGCGGCACCCAGGTCGCTACCCCTGGCACAACTCGTCCACACAGGTAGCTGGGAGGTGGCACAGAAGGAGACCTAGGAGGTGGCAGCACGTGCGCTGGGGCTGCGATGACATGGAGAGGTGGAAGGTGAGGGAGGTGAGTGACGGGCTGGGATTCGCATGCGGGCGCGTCCCGCGATGTGAATCCCAGCCCCGCCAGCAGCGGGGACATAAGCAGAGAGCGCTCACGGCTGGCGTGTCCGGCCAGAGCGCAGGTGTTACACTACACTTTCTGTAAAATATTAAAAGCATTGATACATCTCCTTTTATATGTCTGTCTATCCCATTTTTGTCAAGGTGCCTTCTCCCATTCTCCTTCCTTTTGATATTTCACTTGCTCCTCTCCTCCTCCTTTCTCAACATTCTTCAAAAGACTTCCATTTTGATTTTATCCATTACACTTGCAAATTGTGCTGCCTCCTCCTCCCTCCCCGGACCCCTATTCTTTTCCTCATAGCCTCTCTCCCTATGTCTGACTGCAGGAGAAAAGAATCTAATGATGCTGAAAATTGATTCTGAAGCGTCCTGACAATGCTGTACATCTTTCCCCCTCCCCGCCTGCCATCTTTATGGCCTCCGGCTGTAAAAGTCCCTTTTACTCCCACTGGAGAGAGGCGGATTTATATCAGAGCGCAGGTTGCAACCCTTCTCGGCTGTTGCCCTATTCCGGAGCAAGGAGGGAAAATGTTTTCCAAATATCACCTGTGTCTTGTCGAGGAAAGTTCGAACAGGCATGAATCAAAAATCTGGTCCTTATGCATCGTACCACAGAAAATGTCTTATTTGTATACAGTATTAAAACCAACCTGTAAGGCAGAATGTCTATTTGATATTATCTTACATTATGCATTACATCTCATAGTGTCTATATACTGAATTGCTCTTGCAGCTATAAGAAGTGTGACAACATGAACCATGAGTGGGATCAATCTTACAGGGAAACTTACAGACACATTTGTGCTCTATATGGGGGCTGCATGCTGTTTATTCACATCTCTACAACATTTAACGATCTATAGCACAGACCTAAAGGGGGCCACCTATTATTCACCTATGTAGATGATATTTGTTGGAATTATGCAACAATGCCAGCATTTGCGCATTACACCTTGTGTGCTGTAAAAATGCCTGACATATATAACTAATCCAAAAAAACTTTATAGTCTCTCAGACTATGCTGTGTAAATGTTAAACAGTTTGCAGGTTCCTCTAAAATGTCTACAGCCTGTACATCTAGAGCTACATTCACAGTGTGTTTGTGACACACTGTTACGCCGAGCGCTCCGGGTCCCCGCTCCTCCCCGGAGCGCTCGCTTCACTCTCTCCGCTGCAGCGCTCCGGTCACGTCCTCTGACCCGGGGCGCTGCGATCCCGCTGCCAGCCGGGATGCGATTCGCGATGCGGGTAGCGCCCGCTCGCGATGCGCACCCCGGCTCCCCTACCTGACTCGCTCCCCGTCTGTTCTGTCCCGGCGCGCGCGGCCCCGCTCCCTAGGGCGCGCGCGCGCCGGGTCTCTGCGATTTAAAGGGCCACTGCGCCGCTGATTGGCGCAGTGGTTCCAATTAGGGTAATCACCTGTGCACTTCCCTATATTACCTCACTTCCCTTGCACTCCCTTGCCGGATCTTGTTGCCTTAGTGCCAGTGAAAGCGTTCCTTGTGTGTTCCTTGCCTGTGTTTCCAGACCTTCTGCCGTTGCCCCTGACTACGATCCTTGCTGCCTGCCCCGACCTTCTGCTACGTCCGACCTTGCTTCTGCCTACTCCCTTGTACCGCGCCTATCTTCAGCAGCCAGAGAGGTGAGCCGTTGCTAGTGGATACGACCTGGTCACTACCGCCGCAGCAAGACCATCCCGCTTTGCGGCGGGCTCTGGTGAAAACCAGTAGTGGCTTAGAACCGGTCCACTAGCACGGTCCACGCCAATCCCTCTCTGGCACAGAGGATCCACTACCTGCCAGCCGGCATCGTGACAGTAGATCCGGCCATGGATCCCGCTGAAGTTCCTCTGCCAGTTGTCGCTGACCTCACCACGGTGGTCGCCCAGCAGTCACAACAGATAGCGCAACAAGGCCAACAGCTGTCTCAACTGACCGTTATGCTACAACAGTTACTACCACAGCTTCAGCAGTCATCTCCTCCGCCAGCTCCTGCACCTCCTCCGCAGCGAGTGGCCGCTCCTGGGATACGCTTATCCTTGCCGGATAAATTTGATGGGGACTCTAAGTTTTGCCGTGGCTTTCTTTCCCAATGTTCCCTGCATCTGGAGATGATGTCGGACCTGTTTCCCACTGAAAGGTCTAAGGTGGCTTTCGTAGTCAGTCTTCTGTCCGGAAAAGCCCTGTCATGGGCCACACCGCTCTGGGACCGCAATGACCCCGTCACTGCCTCTGTACACTCCTTCTTCTCGGAAATCCGAAGTGTCTTTGAGGAACCTGCCCGAGCCTCTTCTGCTGAGACTGCCCTGTTGAACCTGGTCCAGGGTAATTCTTCCGTTGGCGAGTATGCCGTACAATTCCGTACACTTGCTTCAGAATTGTCCTGGAATAATGAGGCCCTCTGCGCGACCTTCAAAAAAGGCCTATCCAGCAACATTAAAGATGTTCTGGCCGCACGAGAAATCCCTGCTAATCTACATGAACTCATTCACCTAGCCACTCGCATTGACATGCGTTTTTCTGAAAGGCGCCAGGAACTCCGCCAAGATATGGACTCTGTTCGCACGAGGCGTTTCGTCTCCTCTCTCCTCTGGTCCCCTGCAATCTGTTCCTGTGCCTCCCGCCGTGGAGGCTATGCAGGTCGACCGGTCTCGCCTGACATCTCAAGAGAGGACACGACGCCGTATGGAGAACCTCTGCCTGTACTGTGCTAGTACCGAACACTTCCTGAGGGATTGTCCTATCCGTCCTCCCCGCCTGGAAAGACGTACGCTGACTCCGCACAAAGGTGAGACAGTCCTTGATGTCTACTCTGCTTCTCCACGTCTTACTGTGCCTGTGCGGATGTCTGCCTCTGCCTTCTCCTTCCCTGCTGTGGCCTTCTTGGACTCTGGATCTGCAGGAAATTTTATTTTGGCCTCTCTCGTCAACAGGTTCAACATCCCGGTGACCAGTCTCGCCAGACCCCTCTACATCAATTGTGTAAATAATGAAAGATTGGACTGTACCATACGTTTCCGCACGGAGCCCCTTCTTATGAGCATCGGATCTCATCATGAGAGGATTGAACTTTTGGTCCTCCCCAATTGCACCTCGGAAATTCTCCTTGGACTTCCCTGGCTTCAACTTCATTCCCCTACCCTGGATTGGTCCACTGGGGAGATCAAGAGTTGGGGGTCCTCTTGTTCCAAGAACTGTCTAAAACCGGTTCCCAGTAACCCTTGCCGTAACTCTGTGGTTCCTCCAGTAACCGGTCTCCCTAAGGCCTATATGGACTTCGCGGATGTTTTCTGCAAAAAACAAGCTGAGACACTACCTCCTCACAGGCCTTATGATTGCCCTATCGACCTCCTCCCGGGTACTACTCCACCCCGGGGCAGAATTTATCCTCTCTCTGCCCCAGAGACTCTTGCCATGTCCGAATACGTCCAGGAGAATCTAAAGAAGGGCTTTATCCGTAAATCCTCCTCTCCTGCCGGAGCCGGATTTTTCTTTGTGTCCAAAAAAGATGGCTCCCTACGTCCTTGCATTGACTACCGCGGTCTTAATAAAATCACGGTTAAGAACCGCTACCCCTTACCCCTCATCTCTGAACTCTTTGATCGCCTCCAAGGTGCCCACATCTTCACTAAATTGGACTTAAGAGGCGCCTATAACCTCATCCGCATCAGAGAGGGGGACGAGTGGAAAACGGCATTTAACACCAGAGATGGACACTTTGAGTATCTGGTCATGCCCTTTGGACTGTGCAACGCCCCTGCCGTCTTCCAAGACTTTGTCAATGAAATTTTTCGTGATCTGTTATACTCCTGTGTTGTTGTATATCTGGACGATATCCTAATTTTTTCTGCCAATCTAGAAGAACACCGCCAGCATGTCCGTATGGTTCTTCAGAGACTTCGTGACAACCAACTCTATGCCAAAATTGAGAAATGTCTGTTTGAATGCCAATCTCTTCCTTTTCTAGGATATTTGGTCTCTGGCCAGGGACTACAGATGGATCCAGACAAACTCTCTGCCGTCTTAGATTGGCCACGCCCCTCCGGACTCCGTGCTATCCAACGCTTTTTGGGGTTCGCCAATTATTACAGGCAATTTATTCCACATTTTTCTACCATTGTGGCTCCTATCGTGGCTTTAACCAAAAAAAGTGCTGATCCCAAGTCCTGGCCTCCTCAAGCAGAAGACGCCTTTAAACGACTCAAGTCTGCCTTTTCTTCGGCTCCCGTCCTCTCCAGACCTGACCCTTCCAAACCCTTCCTATTGGAGGTTGATGCCTCCTCAGTGGGAGCTGGAGCTGTTCTTCTACAAAAAAATTCTTCCGGGCATGCTGTCACTTGTGGTTTTTTCTCTAGGACCTTCTCTCCAGCGGAGAGGAACTACTCCATCGGGGATCGAGAGCTTCTAGCCATTAAATTAGCACTTGAGGAATGGAGGCATCTGCTGGAGGGATCAAGTTCTCCTGTTATTATCTACACCGACCACAAGAACCTCTCCTACCTCCAGTCTGTCCAACGGCTGAATCCTCGCCAGGCCCGGTGGTCTCTGTTCTTTGCCCGATTTAATTTTGAGATTCACTTTCGTCCTGCCGATAAGAACATTAGGGCCGATGCTCTCTCTCGTTCCTCGGATGCCTCAGAAGTTGATCTCCCTCCGCAACACATCATTCCACCTGACTGCCTGATCTCCACTTCTCCTGCCTCCATCAGGCAGACTCCTCCAGGGAAGACCTTTGTTTCTCCACGCCAACGCCTCGGAATCCTCAAATGGGGTCACTCCTCCCATCTCGCAGGTCATGCGGGCATCAAGAAATCTGTGCAACTCATCTCCCGCTTCTATTGGTGGCCGACTCTGGAGACGGATGTTGGGGACTTTGTGCGAGCCTGCACTATCTGTGCCCGGGATAAGACTCCTCGCCAGAAGCCCGCTGGTTTTCTTCATCCTCTGCCTGTCCCCGAACAGCCTTGGTCTCTGATTGGTATGGATTTTATTACTGATTTACCCCCTTCCCGTGGCAACACTGTTATTTGGGTGGTCGTTGATCGATTCTCCAAAATGGCACATTTCATCCCTCTTCCTGGTCTTCCTTCTGCGCCTCAGTTGGCTAAACAATTTTTTGTACACATTTTTCGTCTTCACGGGTTGCCTACGCAGATTGTCTCGGATAGAGGTGTCCAATTCGTGTCTAAATTCTGGAGGGCTCTCTGTAAACAACTCAAGATTAAATTAAATTTTTCCTCTGCATATCATCCCCAGTCCAATGGACAAGTAGAAAGAATTAACCAGATCTTGGGTGATTATTTGCGACATTTTGTTTCCTCCCGCCAGGATGACTGGGCAGATCTCCTTCCATGGGCCGAATTCTCGTATAACTTCAGGGTCTCTGAATCTTCCTCCAAATCCCCATTTTTCGTGGTGTACGGCCGTCACCCTCTTCCCCCCCTCCCTACCCCCTTGCCCTCTGGTCTGCCCGCTGTGGATGAAATTTCTCGTGACCTTTCCATTATATGGAGAGAGACCCAAAATTCTCTCTTACAGGCTTCTTCACGCATGAAGAGGTTCGCGGATAAGAAAAGAAGAGCTCCCCCCGTTTTTTCCCCTGGAGACAAGGTATGGCTCTCCGCTAAATATGTCCGCTTCCGTGTCCCTAGCTACAAGTTGGGACCACGCTATCTTGGTCCTTTCAAAATTTTGTGTCAAATTAATCCTGTCTCTTATAAACTTCTTCTTCCTCCTTCTCTTCGTATCCCTAATGCCTTTCACGTCTCTCTTCTCAAACCACTCATCCTCAACCGTTTTTCTCCCAAATCTGTTCCTCCCACTCCTGTTTCCGGCTCCTCGGACGTCTTCTCGGTCAAGGAAATTTTGGCTGCCAAAAAGGTCAGAGGGAAAAATTTTTTTTTAGTAGACTGGGAGGGTTGTGGTCCTGAAGAGAGATCCTGGGAACCTGAGGACAACATCCTTGACAAAAGTCTGCTCCTCAGGTTCTCAGGCTCCAAGAAGAGGGGGAGACCCAAGGGGGGGGGTACTGTTACGCCGAGCGCTCCGGGTCCCCGCTCCTCCCCGGAGCGCTCGCTTCACTCTCTCCGCTGCAGCGCTCCGGTCACGTCCTCTGACCCGGGGCGCTGCGATCCCGCTGCCAGCCGGGATGCGATTCGCGATGCGGGTAGCGCCCGCTCGCGATGCGCACCCCGGCTCCCCTACCTGACTCGCTCCCCGTCTGTTCTGTCCCGGCGCGCGCGGCCCCGCTCCCTAGGGCGCGCGCGCGCCGGGTCTCTGCGATTTAAAGGGCCACTGCGCCGCTGATTGGCGCAGTGGTTCCAATTAGGGTAATCACCTGTGCACTTCCCTATATTACCTCACTTCCCTTGCACTCCCTTGCCGGATCTTGTTGCCTTAGTGCCAGTGAAAGCGTTCCTTGTGTGTTCCTTGCCTGTGTTTCCAGACCTTCTGCCGTTGCCCCTGACTACGATCCTTGCTGCCTGCCCCGACCTTCTGCTACGTCCGACCTTGCTTCTGCCTACTCCCTTGTACCGCGCCTATCTTCAGCAGCCAGAGAGGTGAGCCGTTGCTAGTGGATACGACCTGGTCACTACCGCCGCAGCAAGACCATCCCGCTTTGCGGCGGGCTCTGGTGAAAACCAGTAGTGGCTTAGAACCGGTCCACTAGCACGGTCCACGCCAATCCCTCTCTGGCACAGAGGATCCACTACCTGCCAGCCGGCATCGTGACACACACACTGAATGTGTACAATGTATAAACTTGTTAATTTGATATGGGAGTTGAGGGAACTGGAGATACGACAAAGTCACACTCATTGGTAGAGTAGAAGGTGGAAGTACTGCAGAAAAGGGAAGAACTTTGATCCCTTTTATTACATAAGGCAAAAGCAACATTATTCAAGGTGAGACGGCATTTTTTCGAATTTGAGAATAAATGTGGGAGGACATTAGTCCGGACGTTGTGTAAATAACAGGCTAGACCATTTATGCCTTCAATACGTAACCGACCCCATACATTAATACATCAGAAATAGCTGAAGCATTTAGGGACTAGTAGTCTAAATTTTAGAGATAAAATACAGGAGTACATTAGGGATTCAGGTATGCCTGTTTTGCGGGAAGAAGATGTTCTCCTATTGGAGAACCCAATCTCCGAGGAAGAACTACTCTCTGTAATTAAAAGAACTCAAAAAGGGAAGGCCCCGGGGCCTGATGCCTTCACTTTGGATTATCATAAATGTTTTGTGGATTTACTTTCCCTGCACTTTTTGAGGGCTTTTAATGAAGTGGCGCAAGGGACTACACTCCCAAGGGATGCCGTCCGAGCCCTGATAATAGTAATACCTAAAGAGGGGAAAGATGCTTCTCAGTGTTCCAATTACCGCCCAATTTCGCTCCTAAATGTGGACTTTTCACTTAAATTTTGGCATCTAGATTAGCGAGTCTTCTGGGAGATGTGGTTCACCCTGACCAGGCGGGTTTCATGCAGGGAAGAGAAGCAGGGAACAGAAGCCCAAGATAATACCGTTAAGGCAATTAACCTGATCCACAAAGCTAAAAGTCTGGGAACTCCAGCAATGCTATTGTCAACTGGTGCAAAAAGGCATTTGATCGGGTTAATTGGACCTTTATGGTAGAGACACAAATTTTTGGGGCTACGTACCGTTTTTTTAAATTGGGTAATGGCTTTATATGCTTCACCTTCCGCCTGTGTCTGGGTGAACGGCATCCTCTCTGAAGACTTCCCCATACAGAACGGAATCTCCATTGATTTTAATTTTGACGTTTGAGACGTTTCTCTGCCGAATCAGGGCGAATGTGGATATAGGGAGAATTACAGTATAGGGGACCAGATACAAGGTGGCAGCATATGCGGACGATCTTTTGTTTTTTTCTTACGAGGCCACAGATATCCCTTCCGGTCCTTAAGAAAGAATTGGAATGGTTCTCAAGGCACTCAAATTTTTAAATTAATTTTTCAAAGTTGGAGGCTTTGAATTTATCTCTAGGGCGCCACATAGTTAGGGTATTGCAAGGTTCTTTCTCTTTCCGCTGGGCTAGGGAGGACTTAAAGTATCTGGAGTGCTTCTTTCAGAAGATCTGAGTAAGCTGTACCAGTCAAACTTTCCTCCATTATTGAATGAAGTACGGGCTCGCCGTACATCATGGGCTAGAGGGACATTCACCTGGTTCGGCAGATGTGCGGTATTTAAGATGTCGATTTTATAAAAAATTTTGTAAGCATTTCAGTGTGTGCCAGTGAAGATCCCTCCTGTTTTTTTTTTAGATCCCTGGTCTCTCTTCAAAACAAATTTAGTGTGAGTCGAAAGGCAGCATGTTTAAAGAGGTCAGTGTTGTGTTGTCCAAGGTCGGCAGGCGGGGTAGGTTTACTGGATCTTCAGACATACCACCAAGCGGCTTTATTGACAAGAGTTGTGGACTGGTGTCCTCATGCCCAGTTGAAGCAATGGGTGGCAATAGAGCAATCTTTTACGCAGATCCCTCTTAACTGCATACCTTGGTGCCGACCTAGGGAGATTTCACAGTTATGTATACATACAACTATGGGCCTCACACTATCGATATGAAGAGACAAAATGGTGGGTACTTATCTACTTCCAAAGGGGTCCCTATTAACAACCGTATTGGGCAATCCGGCATTCTCGCCGGGGCTGGAGGATCCAGTGTTTCGGGCATGGACAACAGCAGGGAAATTTGGGGTCTGCCATTTTCTGGAAGACCAATTATGGCTGTCAAGCGATAATTTGGCTGAGGAGCTGGATCAATGCAATGCAATCCATCCTTGGTGCTTTGGGTATCTAAGGTGAATGATCTGATGCGGATGGAAGATTTGACAGCTGCCATTCACGGGACATCAGAGAGGTTTTTCCAGACTTGGTATCCATGGATGGAATTTAGAGAGAAGGAGGAATATGCTGATATAGTGGGTTCCATTAATTAGATCTGAGAGGACAGATGGGCTTTGAAAAGGGATAGAGGGGAGATGGATAGACCTACTTGGAACTGGGGGATAGAAGTGGTAATAATGTGAGGAAGAGCAGGAGGGACATAGGCAAATTTTTTTTTATTTCTTCTCCCTTTCTCTCTTTTTTTTGTCTTTTTCCATTTTGTCATCTTTTGCTTTGTGTTGTTTGTGGTGATATATTTGGAGGAAATTGAACTCAGAAGGGGAGAGGATGAATGGGTAGACTCAGTTTAGGAGAGTTAGTTAGTCGGTAGTAATTAAGAGGAGTATATAATGTCTTGTTGGAGGTAGAAAATGTTTGTTCTCCTGCAAGAGCTGGGATATTTAATGAGTTTTATTTTTTCCCTCTATTGTGAAAAGTGAACAGTCTGGGGTAATGTATAGAATTTTATATATATCTTTGTCCAATATAATATAATATTTATATTGGACAAAGAGGCATGTAGGAGCGCCTAGTATACCCTTCTCTTTTGAGTTCACTTAAATAAATAATTTACAATGTAAAAACTTCTGACCTATACATTAAAGCATACATGTCATATACCAGAAAAAAAAAAAATATATATTATATATATATATAAAAGGAAGATCAGGGCAGCACTCCAATAGTGTGAAAAAAAGATAAAATTTATTCCATCAAAACAATGTGCAAAACAGCAGCGACGTTTCGATCCTCTCCAGGATCTTTTTCAAGCTTGAAAAAGATCCTGGAGAGGATCGAAACGTCGCTGCTGTTTTGCACACTTTTTTTTTATGGAATAAATTTTATCTTTTTTTCACACTATTGGAGTGCTGCCCTGATCTTCCTTTTTTACATTTGGATGGATCGTTGGACTTGATCCTTTTACAGGTTGCCTGCACCTTCTCTTATATATCGTTTGGACTTTTTGAGTGCTGTTGCCCTTTTGTTTTTTATATATATATATATATATATATATATATATATAGCTTATATATGTAACTCACTAGGTCATGCAGATTCTTTACATGCCCTTTTTATGTATCTAGCTTCTGTATTTGCCTCAAAAATCCCTCTGTTCTGCTGCTCACTCATTCTGACATCAACTGCTCAGAAAGTAACGTGTCTGAGCCAAGCACTGAGCCCGCCCTCACTCACCATACTTTCACTTCCTCCCTGAGTCTGCTGAGTTGATACAGGTAGGGTGCACAATGCACTGTGACTCTGTAGCAAGCCTCCTCCTCAGGCTGAAAAATGCAGATTATTATGGTACGGGGGGGGGGGGGGTTGTGACAGTGGTGCTGGCTGGGCGGGTGCTTTGGATGAGCAGCGGGTGCTTTGGATGCTGACTGGTTACTTTCTTGCAGCAGGCAGAGTGGCACCCCCATCAGGAGGGCGCTCTAGGCGGCTGTCTATTTTGCCTATAGGCAGAACCATCCCTGACTTTGGGATGTCTCATGTTTTAGTATCCAAAGCCAATCACTGCAGGCTGCGCTGTAACCCACTCTTTTCTGTTTCCATACTGCAGTCTGATAGACAAGACAGGAGTGAGCACAGAGGAGCTAGTCCTACTCTCACTTCCTGGACTTGGTCCCAGTCTGTGTTTCAGCTGGGACAAAGATGATGCTGCAGCCAGACAGGATTATGTTCTGAATGGTATGGGGACTCCCAGTGGTCTTTTTTATAAGCCATGATTTCTATAAACAGAAGATACATTTTATTATGAAGTATATTTAATGGATTAATGTTTTGCCAAGATGTACAACATCAAAATGTTTTTGAATCTGTCGGTGCCAATTTCCACAGTCCCCATTGACCCAACAGGGACAAAAAGAGTGACCTTTTGGCCTCAGTTGGAGCAGTATATTTTAATATCTGTTTTCCCTTTTTCACTGGACAAAACACTGTAGTTGAGTAGGTTATGGTATTAAGACCCATCTCCCCCCAAAACGCATATTTTGCATGATACCTTTATTTTAACATGGGAGGCTATACACCTGAAAATTATTGCAAAAGTAGTGTGGCGAGGCAGCATATTCTTCCCGTATGGGAAGAATATGCTGCCTTGCCACAAAGCAGCAAACAGGGTGCGTGAGTGGTAAAGGAGATGCTGCCTATACCTGACAGTATACACCTTCATGCTGACAAGTACTGTGAACATATTGTGAAATTTGTCAGTCTCTAAAATTTCCTTTGGAAAAATTGGGTGATATGTAAATGACATTTAAAAAAAACCACATATATATCCCATTTACTATAATTTGTGGTGGCTTTGTGGTGTAAAATCCACCATGTTGGCCTGGAGGACCATGAGGACAGCGGAGGACCATGAGACTGATATCTGGGGCAACAGGGGAACATATGAAGGTGAGTCAAAGTTTATTTATTTATTTTTTTTGCAGCCTGGGCACAGGAATATCTAAAGTTCATCAGTACAGATGTCCTTTAATCATTTCCAGCGCCACGGCACGCAACTCATTTATTTAAAGCACCATCGGCTCACAGTAGGGCAGGGGGAGCAGCGCCCCAGGGTCGCATATGATTAGTTCCCTATCGTGGGGGGAGGGGGGGATAGCGTTAAATACCATGGAACCGCCGTAACTTACAAAAATACCGTGATATGCATTTTTGGTCATACCGCCCAGCACTACAATATGTAGAGGAATTTTTATTATTTGGAGACACTGTTGCTGGCTGTACTGGGTGGGTCCTAACTGGCATTAATTATGGATGGCAATATTAGGGAGCACTGTTGGCAATGCTGTGTGGTCACAATGACTGGTATGGTCACCTACCACAAACACACATCAACTATAACCTCGGTCTAAAGAGGAAAAGGTTGTTCCACATTCGTTGATGTGAAAATACTACAACTACTATACATAGTTAGGAAATCGCTTCAGTTGTGTGATCTGATATATATCACTGATCATTCACATTAACATCAATATGTAAAAGCCAAACTGCATCTGTTTATCTTTATATTCAAACTCTTGTTTCAGGAGAAGCCAGATAAATTATCATAAGCTTCTGAAAGAATAAGAAGTGGGCCAGCAAAAACTATTCACTAAAATATGTTACAGGCATTTAGGGGTTAAGTCCCGGGGGAAAAAAGTGTGGGAACTCACCCAAGATATCCACTCAATTTTTGGTCCTGCTAATGGGAACAGTGTACCTGCTGTGGAAAAAGTGCAGGAACTCTGTTCCCATGCGTTCCTGCAGGACTTGAACCCTGCAGGCATCCCAATGCTTTGTAGAAAATGGAATCTGATTCCAGAAAATACATATTTTTAGTATACTTAACATTTCACGTAAACAATTGTAGTCATGAGTTTTCTATATACGCATAGTTTTTTTTTTACTATACCCATACCGTATGCATGGAAATATTTCTGGGGCTTCTAAAAACTAGATAAATATGAGATAACGTGATCATGGGAGCACAGTATTCCATTTTAAAGAGATTGCAGTCAAGTCACTGATAACAGGGAACAATAGACTGAATTCAGCTACACAGTTAACAATGATACCAATGTTTCTAATAGGCTATGTTCACAGCAGAATATTTGTGGAATGTCCACCAGAAGACATGGCGCTAAGACCGCTAAGAAATGTGCTGTTTCCATAGACGGCAATGCCTTTAAAAACTTGTTTCTAAACCAAAGAACCCCTTTAAAGGAAATCTGCCATCAATGTCAACTGCACTAACCTGTTGGTAGTGCAGGTGACACTGATGAAAATTATACTTACCTATCCCCGATCATTCATTCCGCTCTTCCATTATCCTCCTTATTCGGGCGGCAGGATTGTTGCGCGGGCAGTGCTCCAGGAGCACGCTGACATCACTGCTGCAGATTTGTAACTAGGCCTGGCTGAGAGCAGGCTGGAATAAACAGCAGATGTGACATCAGCGTGCTCCTAGAGTGCCTCCCGTGCACCAAGGCTGTCGCCCAAATGAGGAGGATAACAGGTAAACGGCCACGGATCGGGGATAGGTAAGTATCATTATCATTAGTGTTATCCACACTACCAGCCTGTACCAACAGGTTAGTGTGGGTGACACTGATGACAACTGATTCCCTTTAAAGATACTTTTTAAAGGACAAGCGTTTTAAAGCATTAATCAATTATCAGTGATTTAAAATGGTGTACGGCAAGGGTATAATGGTCATTCCTATCCGGTTAAAGGGAACATTTAGCTCGGTGCGGGCTTCAGTGGTATCCCCGCCCCCTCGTGATGTCACGCAACACCCCTGCCCCTTAATGCAAGTCTATGGGAAGGGGGCATGACAGCCCCCTCCCATAGATTTGCATTGAGGGGGCGGGGCAACCACGAAAGCCCGCACCCAGCAGTCGGGACTAAATGTTCCGGAAGCTGGGGAGCGGAGTTCCCCTTTAAGCCTCACTGCTGGCGAGGAGGTAGCTTCTTCATGCTGGCCAATGGGGTATCACTGCTGACTGAGCTGTACACAAGGCAAGCTATGTCTAATGTTACGGTTAACATCACTACAAGCAGCATTTACATTCACAGAACATGCCAACAATTTTTACGGTGACACAATAAAAGAAGATCAACGATAAATTCAGCTTTTTCTTCATTTACACTGGACAATTATTGTTACGATCACTTAAAAATCGAACCTTAACAATAATTGTCCGGTGTAAATGGATTATAGCTATGCTGTAATTTTACATTTAGTATGACGATCCTTCCTATAACCTTAAAATTGTTTTATAACTAGAACTCTGCTTTTACAATTACAAATACAATTCAATAGATGGTGCACTTTGGCTGTTAGAGAGAGAGCCACCACTTATTAGGGGCCTGCCCCTTGGGTCCTGGCTGTAAAAAGGTTGCCATAAAATGTTCAAGTATTTTAAGACTAGATCTCTATCAGTGTAAGGTTCTTGTGCCGAGGACAAGTGATCAATCTGTGGCTTAAACATTCCCCCTGTTTAAGGGTGGAAGAGATTTTGCTCCCCTGGCATTGGATGTAATTCTGAGAATCAATAGATCTAATAAAACAAGTAAGCGGTTGAGATCAGATATATGTATACAGTGATCCCTCAACTTACAATGGCCTCAACATACAATAGTTTCAACATACAATGGTCTTTTCTGGACCATTGTAACTTGAAACCAGACTCGACATACAATGCTATGGAATCTGCGAAACGTGTCAATGGCTGGAAGAGCCGACCAATCAGAATGGATATTTCACTGGTAAAACCCCTGTATTACTGAAGCGTATGCACTGACTGGTGTCTGGTAGCGCCCCCTACAGTACAGGGAGGTATTACATGTTCTGTACTCTTTACCTTTTTTTTTTTAGGACATTCCGTGTTTTGTACAGGACCCTGAAGAAGCTTCTGTCCTCTACATAGACCAGTGTTTCCCAAAGAGGGTGCCTCCAGCTGTTGCAAAATTACAACTCCCAGCATGCCCGGACAGCCGAAGGCTGTCCGGGCATGCTGGGAGTTGTAGTTTTGCAACAGCTGGAGGCACCCTGGTTGGGAAACACTGAAATAGACAGTGATTTACAGCTCCCAGCAGATCATTATTACTTTTATACGTAAGGATTTGCTTTATCTATATTAGTTATCTACTTATTTATCTTTAATCCTCTCTTTTTCCTATTTTTTTGGATGACATTTTGGTGGCTTCAGAACCAATTACCAGGTTTCCATAGAGTTCTGGTCTCAACATACAATGGTTTCAACATACAACGGTCGTCACAGAACCGATTAATATTATAACTTGAGGGACCACTGTAACAGAAAGGAACTGCTCTACTAGAGATGAGCGAACTTACAGTAAATTCGATTCGTCACAAACTTCTCGGCTCGGCAGTTGATGTCTTTTCCTGCATAAATTAGTTCAGCTTTCAGGTGCTCCGATGGGCTGGAAAAGGTGGATACAGTCCTAGGAGACTCTTTCCTAGGAATGTATCCACCTTTTCCAGCCCACCGGAGCACCTGAAGGCTGAACTAATTTACGCAGGATAAGTCATCAACTGCCGAGCCGAGAAGTTCGTGACGAATCGAATTTACTGTAAGTTCGCTCATCTCTATGCTCTACAGAAGCAATGCGAGCTCAGTATGTTTAATTTCACAAGTGGTGATTCTCAGACAGCCAAGTGTTACCAAGGCATACAATCAAAAATGTTCCGCAGTAAGTGTGCTTCGTGTGATCATAAATTGCTATAACCTGCTTAATGGACCTGCAAACTAACTAGGCATGGAGGTACATTTCATTTGACCCTTGACGGCTGGCACTTCCAGCACGCACCCCACACTGCAGATTTATAAGCACTCTGTTCTTGTACGATGTGTATAACCCCGCAGAGTACAGAAAGACATAAGGGAGATGCCTACCTGCAGTACCAGGAGGTATTTTTATATTCTACAGTATGAGAAAGGTGTTTCTGATGTAAAGCCCAGCACTGGAGACATATAACTGCAAAGGACAGGGATATGGTAGTACAGAGTGCTGTAAAAACAATGTGCTCCAACTACAGAGCAGATGGGTGATAGAAAACAAGAAAGAAGCCAGCATGAACAGATCAATGATTTCGGTTCCAGCTGGAGACGGCAATAAGCAAATTGCTTCTACTAAAAGCTCCAGAATGCAAAACTGCTGCTTGTGTAGAAGAAAAGCCTGATTCTGGCAGCAAAAGGGTTACACACTAAGGTGGGCAAGTAAGTGCTGCACTTCCCTTCCAGAACGACCTATAAGGAAGCTTCACAAAATCTGCTAAACATTAAAAGTTAATGCTTTGAGATGTCCAGAGAGCACTACGCTATCGTTCCC
This sequence comes from Hyla sarda, assembly GCF_029499605.1. Classification (NCBI taxonomy): domain Eukaryota; kingdom Metazoa; phylum Chordata; class Amphibia; order Anura; family Hylidae; genus Hyla; species Hyla sarda. The sequence goes on along the minus strand of NC_079190.1, from coordinate 110,823,109 downwards.
CCTGTATTCTGAACTTTGTGTGCTCGTCAATGGCCGCAGATCTTAATTTGGCGCACAGGGAGTAGCTGACCGCAAGTTGTCTCCTGTCCTTACTACTGTCTCTGTCTTTGTTAGCTTTAATGCCCCTGAAGCTGTGTCTACTGCCTTTGTGATAATGGTGGGGAGGTAGAAGACGTAGACACAGACATCTTTTCAGATGGTAAAACTGACAAAGTGCATTGGCAAGCTGTCAGCATTAGGCAGCAAAACGTTCCCCTCGAGGATCTACAGATAAGGCAAAGGTGAAAAACAAGCTTGGGGGAGATTTATGAAAACCTGTCCAGGGGAGAAGTCGCTGAGTTGCCCATAGCAACCAATCAGATCGCTTCTTTCATTTTTCAGAGGCCTTGTTAAAAATGAAAGAAGCAATCTGATTGGTTGCTATGGGCAACTCAGCAACTTTTCCTCTGGACGGGTTTTGATAAATCTCCCCCAAGAAGCTTAAACGTGGACGTTCTTACAGGACATAGATTAAAAATATCAGCAGCTAAAAGCTGCAGAGGTTGTTTGCCATAGTGGACAACACACAGCTGTGGCAATACCTAATGATATTATAACATGTATACAGTCATCCCTCAACTTACAATGGCCTCAACATATAATAGTTTCAACACACAATGGTCTTTTCTGGACCATTGTAAGTTGAAACCAGACTCAACATACAATGCTACGGACAGTCCAGATCTGTGCAACGTGTCAATGGCCGGAAGAACCGACTAGAGATGAGCGAACTTACAGTAAATTCGATTCGTCACGAACTTCTCGGCTCGGCAGTTCATGACTTTTCCTGCATAATTTAGTTCAGCTTTCAGGTGCTCCCGTGGGCTGGAAAAGGTGGATACAGTCCTAGGAGACTCTTTCCTAGGACTGTATCCACCTTTTCCAGCCCACCGGAGCACCTGAAGGCTGAACTAATTTACGCAGGCAAAGGCATCAACTGCTGAGCCGAGAAGTTCGTGACAAATCGAATTTACTGTAAGTTCGCTCATCTCTAGAACCGACCAATCAGAATGGGCAATTTACTGGTAAAACACCTGTATTACTGAAGTGCATGCACTGACTGATGTCTGGTAGCGCCCCCTACAGTACAGGGAGGTATTACATGTTCTGTACTCTTTACCTGTGCCAGGATTTGCTGCTCCTTTGGACACCAGGTGGGGGTGGCTCCATGTTACTTTTTTAGGACATTGCATGTACTGTACAGTACACCGAAGAAACTCCTGTCCTCTACATAGACCAGTGTTTCCCAAGCAGGGTGCCCCCAGCTGTTGCAAAACTACAACTTCCAGCATGCCCGGACAGCCTTTGGCTTTCCGGGCATGCTGGGAGTTGTAGTTTTGCAACAGCTGGAGGCTCCCTGCTTGGGAAACACTGACATAGAAAGTGATTTACAGCTCCCAGCAGATTACTTACTTACTTTCTTACATTTTTAATGTATGGAATTGCTTTATCTGTATTAGTTATCTACTTATTTTTCTTTAATTCTCACTTTTTCCTATTTTTGGATGATGTTTTGGTGCCTTTAAAACCGATTACCAGGTTTCCATAGAATTCTGATCTCAACATACGCTGGTTTCAACATACAAAAGTTGTCATGGAACCAATTAATATTGTAACTTGAGGGACCACTGTATGTTACTATATTTTATTGAGGCTTACATAGCACCAACATATTGTGTAGCACTGTACAGAGATTGACATCATTTATACCAGTCACTGTTCAGGGTGAGACTAAAATTTGAAATTCTTTTTCATAAAAAAAAAACAACTAGGGACAACTTCTTTAGAAGTCAGTTGTTTTATCAGTATGTGTGCTTTATTTAGAGTTTGGAAGGAAACCTGAGTACAGTGGTCCCTCAAGTTACAATATGAATTGGTTCCAGGACGATCATTGTATGTTGAAACCATTGTATGTTGAGACCATAACTCTATGGAAACCTGGTAATCGGTTCTAAAGGCACCAAAATGTCATCCAAAAATAGGAAAAAGTGAGAATTAAAGAAAAATAAGTAGATAACTAATATAGATAAAGCAAATCCTTACATATAAAAGTAAGAAAGATCTGCTGGGAGCTGTAAATCACTATCTATGTCAGTGTTTCCCAAGCAGGGAGCCTCCAGCTGTTGCAAAACTACAACTCCCAGCATGCCCGGACAGCTGTCCGGGCATGCTGGGAGTTGTAGTTTTGCAACGGTTGGGGGCACCCTGCTTGGGAAACACTGGTCTATGTAGAGGACAGGAGCTTCTTCAGGGTCCTGTACAGTACATGCAATGTCCTAAAAAAGTAACATGGAGCCGCCCTCACCTGGTGTCCAAAGGAGCAGCTAATCCTGGTACAGGTAAAGAGTAGTACAGAACATGTAATACCTCCCTGTACTGTAGGGGGCACTACCAGACATCAGTCAGTGCATACGCTTCAGTAATACAGGTGTTTTACCAGTAAATTGCCCATCCTGATTGGTCAGTTCTTCCGGCCATTGACACGTTGCACAGATCTGGACTGTCCATAGCATTGTATGTTGAGTCTGGTTTCAACTTACAATGGTCCAGAAAAGACCATTGTATGTTGAAACTATTGTATGTTGAGGCCATTGTAAGTTGAGGGATCACTGTATCTGGAGAAAACTCCATTCCATGCATTTGTTGTTCTTGGTTAAAATTAAGTTCAGGAATGTAGAGCAGCTGCCAGATGGACATCCATAGTGGTGAGGTAACAGTATTGCCCTGTAGCTTTGGAGCCATGGGTGTAAATAAACCAAGCCTATTTCCATAAAGTATCTATATTCTCCCTGTGTCTGCTTGCAATATCTCCAGATTCTCTGGGATGTGAAAATTATATTAAAGGGGTACTCCAGCCCTAAACATCTTATCCCCTTTCCAAAGCATAGGGGATAAGATGCCTGATCGCAGGGGTTCTGTAGCTGGGGACCCCCGCAATCTCTCCTGCATCACCCACTTGTCATCAGCCTCATGGAGCGAATATCGCTCCGTGTCTAATGACTCATGATACAGGGGCCGGAGTATCGTGACATTACGGATCTGCCCCCTCGAGACATAGGCAAGTCTATGGGTGGGGGCGTGACGGCCTTTATGTTCGCTCCGTGAGGCTGATGACAAGTGGGTGCTGCAGGAGATATTGCGGGGGTCCCCAGCGATCAAACATCTTATCCCCTATCCTTTGGATGTCTAGGGAAGAGGAACCCAGTAAGTACTCTGCTAAGTCTATAAACTGATGCCAACACTGCATATAAAATACAGTAAAAATATTGTTACATAGTAAGAATGGTTAAAAAAAAAAAAGTCCTTCAGATTCAAGCAATATAAAACAGGTAATTTTTGGAGGGAACACACAGTCATGGCCGTAAACGTTGGCACCCCTGAAAGTTTTCTAAAAAATGAAGTATTTCTCATGGAAAAGGATTGCAGTAACACATGTTTTGCTTTACACATGTTTATTCCCTTTATGTGTATTGGAACTAAACCAAAAAAGGGAGGAAAAAAAGCAAATTGGACATAATGTCACACCAAACTCAAAAAATGGGCCAGACAAAATTATTGGCACCCTTTCAAAATTGTGGAAAAATAACATTGTTTCAAGCATGTGATGCTCCTTTAAGCTCACCTGGGGCAAGTAACAGGTGTGGGCAATATAAAAATCACACCTGAAAGCAGAAAAAAGGAGAGAAGTTCACTTAGTCTTTGCATTGTGTGTCTGTGTGTGCCACACTAAGCATGGACAACAGAAAGAGGAGAAGAGAACTGTCTGAGGACTTGAGAACCAAAATTGTGGAAAAATATCAACAATCTCAAGGTTACAAGTCCATCTCCAGAGATCTAGATTTGCCTTTGTCCACAGTGCGCAACATTATCAAGAAGTTTGCAACCCATGGCACTGTAGCTAATCTCCCCGGGCATGGACAGAAGAGAAAAATTGATAAAAGGTGTCAACGCAGGATAGTGGATAAGCAGCCCCAAACAAGTTCCAAAGATATTCAAGCTGTCCTGCAGGCTCAAGTTCATTTGCCAAAATGAACTTGAGTAAGCCAAAATCCTTCTGAGAAAACGTCTTGTGTATTGATGAGACCAAGATAGAGCTTTTTGGCAAAGCACATCATTCTATTGTTTACCGAAAACGGAATGAGAACAAAGTACCTACAGTGAAATATGGTGGAGGTTCAATGAAGTTTTGGGATTGTTTTGCTGCCTCAGGCACTGAATGCCTTTAATGTGTGCAACGCATCATGAAATCTGAGGATTATCAAAGGATTTTGGGTCGCACTGTACAGCCAAGTGTCAGAAAGCTGGGTTTGCATCTGAGATCTTGGGTCTTCCAGCAGGAAAATGACCCCAAACATACGTCAAAAAGCACCCAGAAATGGATGGCAACAAAGCGCTTCCAGATCTAAATCCCATTGAACACCTGTGGAGAGATCTTAAAATTGCTGTTGGGAAAAGGCGCCTTCCAATAAGAGAGACCTGGAGCAGTTTGCAAAGGAAGAGTGGTCCAACACTCTTATTGATGGTTATAGGTAGCGACTGATTTCAGTTATTTTTCCCAAAGGGTGTGCAACCAAATATTAAGTTAAGGGTGACAATAATTTTATCCAGACCATTTTTGGAGTTTGGTGTGACATTATATCCAATTTGCTTTTTTTCCTCCCTTTTTTGGTTTAGTTCATATACACACAAAGGGAATAAACATGTGTATAGCAAAACATGTGTTACTGCAATCTTTTTCTGTGAGAAATTAGTGCTGGGCGGTATGACCAAAAATGCATATCACAGTATTTTTGTAAGTTATGACGGTTCCACAGTATTTAACGGTATCCACCCCCCCTCCTCCTCCCTGGGGAACTAATCATGTGTGACTCTGGCGCTGCTCTGAGATGCCAGCCGCTGCACTATAAATGGCTAAGATGCCGGCTGCATGCTCTATAAATGGTTAAGATGCCAGCCGCATGCGCTTTTAATTAATAAGATGCGGCCGCGGTGCTGGAAACGATTAAAGGAAAACTGTCAGATATTTTCTCCCGCACTATCCTGATGGATAGTGCGGGAGACGCTGATTAAAACGAGCCCTACCTTACCCCTACCCGGATCCGCCCGGCCTTTCGCCCGCAATTGTAGTTTTATTCTATGTGTATATCTTGCTGTAACTGCCATGGGCGGGGCTTCTGCGACTTCAGCGCCGCTTATGAATATTCATCCCCTCCAGTTAGGAGCGGCGAAGAGAGGGAGAGCTGGAGGGAGGGGGGATGAATAGTCATAAGCGGCGCTGAGGTCAGTGCCAGTTAACCTGCAGAAGCCCCGATCTTACCAGTTACAGCAAGATATACACAGAGAATAAAACTACAATTGCGGGCGAACGGCTGGGCGGATCCGGGTAGGGGTAAGGTAGGGCTCGTTTTAATCAGCGTCTCCCGTACTATCCACCAGGATAGTATGGGAGAAAATATCTGACAGGTTTCCTTTAAGTTGCAAGCGGAAAGCTGTCAGCTCTCCATGCAAGCGCTAAAAGCCAGGATTTCAGCGCTTGTAGGGGGAGGTGACAGCTTGCCACGGCCGCATTTCATTTATAGCGCAGGCGGCCGGCATTCTAACCATTTATAGCACTGCGGCCGGCATTTTAACCATTTATAGCACCGTGGCCGGCATCTTAACCATTTATAGCACCGTGGCCTGCATCTCATTAATTTAAAGCGCGGGCGGCTCACAGGATTATGATGATGATTATTTCCCCGATGTGGGGACAGCCGCTGCGGCTGATAATTCATTCATTTGAGGGGGAGGGGCCCGACCGCTTTTGCGGTATGGGGAAAATTCATATCGTGCAGGGAAAGAATTTCGATATTCGGTATGAACCGGTATACCGCCCAGCCCTATGAGAAATACTTCATTCTCTAGAAAAATTTCAGGGGTGCCAACATTTACAGCCATGACTGAATATTAGCACACAATTACAAAAGCTTTTTCCATTTAGTTCACATTTTCTCTAGGTCTAAAGTATGGTGTCTTGCACAAATATGCACTTAAAGAGCATCTATCATGAACAAAACTTGCTGGGCTGTCCACACATTGCACTAGGGCTTCACAAATATTATCCAGTCATACATTTGCTTTGACATTAGGGTGCTTTTTATCCATAAAAAAAATTATAAGGCGTTCATTGACACACATGGCTCGATTGCCCGCAGCGGCCCTCTCTAGTTATCCCGCACATGCACCGTGATATATCACGGCATATGCGAGGTGAGTCTACTAACAATTCAGAACCTCTATGACCCACTGCATGTTGGTTGTAATAGCTAGAGGCAGAGAGCTTGCTTGCTTCTTATAGAAACATAGAATGTGTTGGCAGATGAGAACCATGTGGCCCATCTACTCTGCCCAATAATCTGAATACTATGAATAGTCCCTGGCCCTATCTTATATGAAGGATAGCCTTATGCTTATCCCATGCATGTTTAACCTCCTTCACTGTATGTGCAGCGACCACTTCTGCAGGAAGGCTATTCCATGCATCCACTACTCTCTCAGTAAAGTAATACTTCCTGATATTACTTTTAAACCTTTGCCCCTCTAATATAAAACTATGTCCTCTTGTGGTAGTTTTTCTTCTTTTAAATATGCTCTCCTCCTTTACCGTGTTGATTCCCTTTATGTATTTAAAAGTCTCTATCATATCCCCTCTGTCTCTTCTTTCTTCCAAGCTATACATGTTAAGGTCCTTTAACCTTTCCTGGTACGTTTTATCCTGCAATCCATGTACTAGTTTAGTAGCTCTTCTCTGAACTCTCTCTAGAGTATCTATATCCTTCTTGCCACTCGTGACAGCTCATTTTCAGGATGGTGCGTGCACAGGACAACTACACAGGGCCACAGCGGGCAAGCGAGCCCTGTGTTTCAATCAAGAGGAGGAGTGGACATGACATTGGCAGAGAGAGGCATTGCACACCCAGGGCACTGCTGATCCCGCTTCTCTGAAGCTTATGGACACTTTTCAAAGGTTTTTTTATGTATATATAAACACCTTAAAGTAAGAGCAAATGTATAACTGGATTACACTTGTAAAGCCCAAGTGTTTTGTACATGACAGATGCACTTTAAGTGCATTTTAATCAGGCTGAAATATACTCACAGAGTCAGAGCTGTCTTCAGGCAGTGGTTGCAGTTGACAGGCAATAGGGGCAGGTTGGTTGATCACCACTCTCTGACACTCGCGTGGGAAGACAGGTAAACTAGAAGAGAGTTGTTCACTCATTTTGTAGAGGTCTTCCTCTTGAGGTAGTGCCATATTTTCTACAGACTCATCATCTGAGTCGGGGAGACCCTGTAATGAATTTGATGAACCTGCGTAATGCAAATAAACAAGACTCCAAGACATTAATAGAACTCCTACATGTATATATTGTCAGCTATTTATCCAAACCCTTAGTGTTTATATGAGGTGAACTACCTAAAGTAAACTTATTTAAATAAATAAATAAAACTGTAATTATCAGACAATTTGATGTACACAAATCATTCAGTTAATATGTATCCTTTGACAAATAAATCAGCACGTGCGTTGTCCAGTACTGAATACTAGTGACAAATAGGTAGATGATTTTGTCCAATACAACCATTTTACATGTATAGCCAAAACAGTGGAATTTCCACTTAAATGCCATTGACTGTTACTCATTTAACCCCTTAAGGACCAGGCCATTTTACACCTTAAGGACCGGAGCGTTTTTTGCAATTCTGACCACTGTCACTTTAAACATTAATAACTCTGGAATGCTTTTAGTTATCATTCTGATTCCGAGATTATTTTTTCGTGACATATTCTACTTTAACTTAGTGGTAAAATTTTATGGTAACTTGCATCCTTTCTTGGTGAAAAATCCCAAAATTTGATGAAAAAAATGAAAATTTTGCATTTTTCTATCTTTGAAGCTCTCTGCTTGTAAGGAAAATGGATATTCAAAATATATTTTTTTGGGGTTCACATATACAATATGTCTACTTTATGTTTGCATGATAAAATTTATGAGTTTTTACTTTTGGAAGACACCAGAGGGCTTCAAAGTTCAGCAGATATTTTGAAATTTTTCACTAAATTTTCAAACTCACTATTTTTCAGGGACCAGTTCAGTTTTGAAGTGGATTTGAAGGGTCTTCATATTAGAAATACCCCATAAAAGACCCCATTATAAAAACTACACCCCCCAAAGTATTTAAAATGACATTCAGTAAGTGTATTAACCCTTTAGGTGTTTCACAGGAATAGCAGCAAAGTGAAGGAGAAAATTCAAAATCTTCATTTTTTACACTCGCATGTTCTTGTAGACCCAATTTTTGAATTTTTGCAAGGGGTAAAAAGGAGAAAATTTTTACTTGTATTTGAAACCCAATTTCTCTCGAGTAAGCACATACCTCATATGTCTATGTTAATTGTTCAGCGGGCGCAGTAGAGGGCTCAGAAAGGAAGGAGTAACAAATGGTTTTTGGGGGGCATGCCGCATTTAGGAAGCCCCTATGGTGCCAGGACAGCAAAAAAAAAACACATGGCATACCATTTTGGAAACTAGACCCCTCGGGGAATGTAACATGGGATAAAGTGAACCTTAATACCCCACAGGTGTTTCACGACTTTTGCAAATGTAAAAAAAAAAATAATAATTTTACCTAAAATGCTTGTTTTCCCAAAAATTTTTTATTTTTAAAAAGGGTAATAGCAGAAAATACCCCCCAAAATTTGAAGCCCAATTTCTCCCCATTCAGAAAACACCCCATATGGGGGTGAAAAGTGCTCTGCTGGCGCACTACAGGTCTCAGAATAGAAGGAGTCACATTTGGCTTTTTGAAAGCAAATTTTGCTCTGGGGGCATGCCGCATTTAGGAAGCCCCTATGGTGCCAGAACAGCAAAAAAAAAACACATGGCATACCATTTTGGAAACTAGACCCCTCGGGGAACGTAACAAGGGGTAATGTGAACCTTAATACCCTACAGGTGTTTCACGACTTTTGCATATGTAAAAAAATATATATTTTTTTTACCTAAAATGCTTGTTTTCCCAAAAATTTTACATTTTTTAAAAGGGTAATAGCAGAAAATACCCCCCAAAATTTGAAGCCCAATTTCTCCCGAGTACGGCGATACCCCATATGTGGCCCTAAACTGTTGCCTTGAAATACGACAGGGCTCCAAAGTGAGAGCGCCATGCGCATTTGAGGCCTAAATTAGGGACTTGCATAGGGGTGGACATAGGGGTATTCTACGCCAGTGATTCCCAAACAGGGTGCCTCCAGCTGTTGTAAAACTCCCAGCATGCCTAGACAGTCAACTGGGGAGGGGGGGGGGGGGTTGTATAGGGGTATGTGTATATGTAGTGTTTTTTACTTTTTATTTTATTTTTTGTTAGTGTAGTGTAGTGTTTTTAGGGTACAGTCACACGGGCGGGGGTTCACTATAGTTTCTCGCTGGCAGTTTGAGCTGCGGCAGAAAATTTGATGCAGCTCAAACTTGCAGCCGGATACTTACTGTAATCCTCCGCCCATGTGAGTGTACCCTGTACGTTCACATTAGGGGGGGACGACATCCAGCTGTTGCAAAACTACAACTCCCAGCATGTACGGTCTATGAGTGCATGCTGGGAGTTGTAGTTTTGCAACCGCTGGAGGCTCCGTTTTGGAAACAGTGGCTTACCAGACGTTTTTCATTTTTATTGGGGAGGGGGGCTGTGTAGGGGTATGTGTATACGTAGTGTTTTTAACTTTTTATTTTATTGTGTGTTAGTGTAGTGTTTTTAGGGTACAGTCACACGGGCGGGGGGTTCACAGTAGTTTCTTGCTGGCAGTTTGAGCTGCGGCAGAAATTTTGCTGCACCTCAAACTTGCAGCCGGATACTTACTGTAATCCTCCGCCCATGTGAGTGTACCCTGTACATTCACATTGGGGGGGGGGAACATCCAGCTGTTACAAAACTACAACTCCCAGCATGTACGGTCTATCAGTGCATGCTGGGAGTTGTAGTTTTGCAACAGCTGGAGGCACACTGGTTGTGAAACACCGAGTTTGGTAACAAACTCAGTGTTTTGCAACCAGTGTGCCTTCAGCTGTTGCAAAAAAGCTACAACCCCCAGCATGTACGGACAGCGGAAGGGCATGCTGGGTCTTGTAGTTATGCAACAGCTGGAGGCATACTACTTTGGCTGGGGATGCTGGGGATTGTAGTTATGCAACAGCTGGAGACACACTGGTTTGCTACTTAACTCAGTGTGCCTTCAGCTGTTGCAAAACTACAACTCCCAGCAGTCACCGACAGCCAACGGGCATGCTGGGAGTTGTAGTTATGCAACCACCAGATGCATCACTACAGCTCCCAGCATGCACTTTAGCTGATTGTGCAAGCTGGGAGTTGTAGTTATACAACAGCTGAAGGTACACTTTTCCATAGAAAGAATGTGCCTCCAGCTGTTGCAAAACTACAAGTCCCAGCATGCCCATAAGGGAATGCTGGGAGTTGTGGTGGTCTGCCTCCTGCTGTTGCATAACTACAGCTCCCAGCATGCCCTTTTTGCATGCTGGGAGCTGTTGCTAAGCAACAGCAGGAGGCTGTCACTCACCTCCAACGATCCAGCCGCACAGGTCAGTCCCTCGTCGTCGCCACCGCCGTCGCTGCTCCTGGGGCCCCGATCCCAACAGGGACGCCGGGGATCGGGGTCCCCAGCACTCGGGGTGCACGTCCCGCACCCGCTCACGTCCTCCGGAAGAAGGGCGGAGCGGGTTGCGGGAGTGACACCCGCAGCAGGCGCCCTGATTGGTCGGCTGGTAATCCGGCCGACGAATCAGGGCGATCGTGAGGTGGCACCAGTGCCACCTCACCCCTGCTGGCTATGGCTGTTCGGGGCCGTCTCTGACAGCCCCGATCAGCCAATAATTCCGGGTCACCGGGTCACTGGAGACCCGATTGACCCGGAATCCGCTGCAGATCGCTGGACTGAATTGTCCAGCGATCTGCGGCCATCGCCGACATGGGGGGTCATCATGACCCCCCTGGGCGATATGCCCCGATGCTTGCTGAACGATTTCAGCAGGCATCGGGCACCGGCTCCGCTCCAGATGGTTGCGGGGGGCCGGTAAAACACATGACGTTCTCATACGTCATGTGTCCTTAAGGACTCGGAAATGGAGACGTATGAGAACGTCATGTGTCCTTAAGGGGTTAATGATATATATTTATTTATATGCGTACTTAATGCTGTTGGCAGATCTTCTTCAGCGATTTTATCCTCTTTCCATTTCTCATCTGCAAGTTTGTCCAGACGTTCCTCCAGCCTCCTCACATACTGCATCAATTCCTAAAGAGGCAACAGAAAAAGAGATCAATCAAAAAGAAAAATAAGACCAATTGAAAGAGAAGCAGTGTTGGGTATACAGTGGCAAATGCCTCACCTGTCTTTCCTCTTTGAGCTGCTCCTTTTCCATTTGAGCAACCTTCAGTGCAGATTTTAGCTCACTTAACTCTCTCCTGCTCTCTGACAGCTGCACCTGTATATAAAAAGACAATCATTTTTTAAAATGTGGTGTTATTCACACTATGCACATGGCAATAAGTGGACCCTGTGGGACAGCAAACAACAGTCTATATTAAGACTCTATAGATAAAAGCAGATATCAAATAGGCACTGTCATTTGAAAAAACTTTGCATAGGTGAATAGTACAAACATATAAGACACTTTGTAATATATCGTATAAGAGAAAAAATGCTTCTTTCTCCTGTTAAACTTTTTCCTCCCTCCTGATGGCAAAATCATCTCTGAAAATCATCTCAACATTGTCCTGTGTCTTCAAGACAAGCAATACAAGTCTATGGAGGGGGGAGGAGGGAGCTCCAGCCACCAGCTCTGAGAGAACTGCATATTAGAGATTTAGCCCACAGAGAAGAAATCTGCTGAAAAATACCATATACAAGTTATATAATTGCCAAAAATAGTGTTGCTCCTCATGTGCACACACAGGGTAGTTTATCCAGAAAAATCACCTGAAATGATAGGTACACTTTAAGAATCAGTACCACTATCGCCAATGCGAGAGACTTACCCTAAATTATTAAGATACAAAATTTAGACTTGTTTGCTCACTGGACACAGTCAAGGCATTTAAAAGCGTTGAATGGGCATTTTTTTGGGCTGTCCTGGATAAGATGCATTTTGTTCCTGTTTTTTTCTCTTTCTCAGACATCTTTAATAGTCTGATATGACCTAGTTGAGATTTAAAGGAGGTTTATTGACCTCTCCCACTCCACCGGGAGGTGCAGCAAGAATGTCCCATTTCGCCTCTACTTTTTGTCTTGACTATTGAGCCTCTGACTTCCCTGAGGCATTCTCATTGTGGGGTGGTTGGCTTCAAGGTAAGATAAATTGGTAAGATAAATTGGCGTTGCATGCTGACAATCTTTTATTTCAGTAATGCCTCTACTCCCCTTCTTACAGCAATTTCCCTTGTAGATGAGTCTGGCTACTACTTAGATCTGGGTATAAATTGGCAGAAGTGCACACTTATACCTGTAGAATCCCAAGTCACATTCAAGCTACATTTTCTTAACTTTTAATGGAAAACGGTTACCCGTTCACCCACACTATAACTCGATACACCCGGTTATAGTGTGGTTGAACAGGAGACCGATGCGGGGTCTCGGACTGCTATACCTACCTGCAATCCGGAGCCCCACTCCTCCAAAGGTCCCCCTCTTCCAGCGCTAACTTGCGCTTTGAGGCGGGCCCGCCGAAAGGATTTAAATATTCATAAGCGCTTGTCAAGTGTGCGCTCGGGCCTACTGAGCGCTCACGTGACCAGCGCTTATGAATATGTAAATCCAGCCGGCGGCCCGCCTCAAAGCGCGAGTCAGCGCTGGAAGAGGGGGGACTTTCGGGGGATCGGGGCTCTGGACTGCAGGTAGGTATAGCAGTCCGAGACCCTGCATCAGTCTCCTGTTCACTAGCACTATAACCCGGTGTACTGGGTTATAGTGCGGGTGAATGGGTGAACGTTTTCCTTTAAATATCTGGGGGTCTCTGTTTCCATGGATATTCTGAAATTCAAGAAATTTGGAGAGATGCTGAGTGTTTCTTAGCTTTATTCCGGTGGCCAGTTGAAACTCTATGAGCAACTCAAAACTAAATTTGCTTTATCACATACCCAGTTTTATAAGTATCTACAACTTTGGATAGTTATTTCTTCAGGGGGGCAGCAGCTTACTTAAGGAAGCATAGTGAAAGACTCAGAATCTACTAGGGGATTTATTTTGACATGCATTCACAAAATTCCTGGAAAAGCACCTTGGAGGCAGGCATTATTTGTATAAGATCAAAATAAAAAAAGGATCTGTACCACACAAGTACTGTAATTTGTCAGTATGAATGATGTAAGGGTCTGTTAGCATGTCACAGTCAAATTGCAGTGTTTATGGAATTACAGCAAAACAGAACCACAATTCTGCAAAAACTGTAGCAAAATAGCAAATTTGACTTTGCAAGACCCCAGTTAGTTATCAAATACAAAAATAAAAGTTAACTTTTTACTAGATTGTGGACAGATGACTGTGAAGTATGAATATGAACAAAGTCTAAAAAATGAATTTGAATGTAACATAACTAATAGCGGTTGACCCTCTAAGTGCTTTCTATTGTAATGTATATCTGGTACCTGACTGGCATCTTTCTGCTGGTTTAACTGGCACTGAAGTGAATGCCTCTGACTTCTCTCTTCATGTAGGCTGCTCTCCAAATTCAACTTTTCAGCTTTCAGATTGACGATCTGGTCCCTCTTAGCCTGGAATGCAGAGCAATATTTACTTGTAAGTAGTCTAAACGGTTCAAATTAAGTTTGGAGCTTATTTCAAAAGCAAACATTGGGAGGTCTCCCGAAGTTTGTCTCTGATGGATGGCAGTGATCTATCCCATTGTATAAGTATACAGAGGAATAACTCAATAATAGGTTCCAATTGTATAAAAAGGCATACAGAATGGTATATATGGATTTTTGTACTCTACTAAGCTATACCATATTGCATAAAAACATATCTGAGATACAGTGGCCCAACAGATGCCAAAAGGACACGTTATTGGCCTCTACTAAGTGAATAGAGCCATATGAATATGTTTTTCCTGGCTTAAACACAAAAAATAGGCTTCAAACATGATGTGAATATAACTTTAGGGCCTATTCACAGTATCCTGTGCATATTTAATGTGCAGGATTTGAAGCGGTGTTCAGTCATTTGGTTTACACTGAACTCTGCAGTATAAATGCTTAAAATCATGTGCATCAAATGAGCATAGGATACTGTACGTGATAATACACCTTCAAAGAGAGTCTGTCAGTAGATTTATGCTGCCTGAAACATGGGCAGCATGAAATCCTGATAGGCTCTCTCATTACTAATAACTAAGTTTAACTCTGAAATGCTAAATGTTTCAGAGAAAAACAGTTTAAAATCCAGGCTGTGGCACCGAGGAAGTGTCTAAGAGGTGTTCTTGTGGGCTTTCCCCACCCAATTCATCTTTACTGATCCCTATTTGGTATAAGGAGAGACTGAGTCTGGCAGGGAGCCATCCTGAAGATAGATCATCAAAAGGTTGTGACCAAAAAAACTCCTTTAATTCAAAAACTTGAATTTATCAGGGTCTGTTTACTGAATATTACATTCACCAAAAATCAGCAATAAGGTGATGAAAAAGTGAGGTGATATGTGGAAGAGTGTAAATACTTATACATAGTATAGTTTTATATCATCATCAGGTTTACCTCCATGCTATGATTAAGTGCCGTCTTCTCTTGCCACCACTGCCCCATACCTTCCTTATATCTCAGACTCAAGTCAGATACTTTAATGGCAAGGTCGGCCGTTTCAAGATGACTCTTGTGAAGGTCAGAGATAGTACGGTCACGTATGGAGGAGACTGTGGTTAGCTCCTCTCCCAGTAGCATCACTTTCTGCTGGCTTGCTGAGAGTAGATCCTGTGTGCAGCGCAGCTTTTCACGTAGCGAGTCCATTTGTAGCTTTATAAATACATAAATAACGTCAGCATGTTAAGAAAGTAAGTATTATAAAAATAGCCTAAAGACTCCCAGTAGAAAAATACTTACGGCACTCGATGGTCATGCTTCTTTCTTTTATTCCACAAGAGGTATCTTCACATGTCGGGAGGGGGTGGAAGTGAAACGGGACGACGGGCGTTCGTTTCGCG
Organism: Hyla sarda; assembly: GCF_029499605.1. Lineage (NCBI taxonomy): Eukaryota > Metazoa > Chordata > Amphibia > Anura > Hylidae > Hyla > Hyla sarda. Next base: position 110,807,831 of record NC_079190.1, on the reverse strand, counting down.
GCTAAAAGCTGCTTCTGCCGGTCCCCAGGGACCGGAAGAAGCGGATTGTAGCCGCAAAACGAACGCTCGTCATCCCGTTTCACTTCCACCCCCTCCCGACATGTGAAGATACCTCTTGTGGAATAAAAGAAAGAAGCATGACCATCGGGTGCCGTGAGTTATTTTCCTTCTTCTACTATCAAGTTTTTGCAGTACTTGTCTCTACTCACTGAGCACCGGTACGGTCAAGCTCAGAGTGTGTTGTTACCATTGCATCGAGGGTCGTCTCCAGCAAGGTGTGTGTGATTGCGATAGGTGCAGCAGTGCCGACTGCGCTTTCTCCTGACTCACAGAAAAATACTTAGTATGGCACTTTGGAGACATAGGAAGAAACAGCCATCAGGGGTGTGGGCCTTACCAATAGCTGATTTAAGGGGCTTTCTAAGAGTCAAACCTCAAGTTAGGCCATCAGTGATTGTCAGGGAGTCTGTCATTTAGAACATATGCTGATCATCAGGATGAAGGGGCTATGAGATCTAAAAAAAATTAATCTGTACTCACCTGCATCACTCCCGTGATGCCTCCAGTGTCCTGCTCCAGTCTCCGGGTGCGATTGTCCATCTGAGCTGCAGTGTGACATGTCTGGCCCCGGAAACTCCCGTGCCCATTCCGACACTCTGCAAATACCTGGCCAATGTGCCGCCTTAGCCAGCGATTCGTTCAAAAAATGATTGTATTGGGGGACTGAAGCAGAAAACTAGAGGCTCAACGGGAGCTCTGGGGGTGAGTAAAGGTTTATTTTCTTTTTTATTCCACACAATGGGAAATTGGAACCCCCACCTCCCTGACCAGATAACCCTTTTAAAGATATAATGATCAAGGCCTGATTGTGTACAGGCAAAGATGGAAACATGGAAAGGTTATACATGGATAAAAAAACATGGCAGAAACATGATGTCAGAATGCCCAAGAGAATTTCCCTCATGTCATGTCTATCATATGAAACATACCTGGGAGCGTTCCAACTCTGATGTTGTCTCTGTAAGACGTTGTTTTAGTTCGTCCTTCTTAGTTTCCAGAGACAGTTTTTTTGTTCCCAGCCTAAGTGATAAAAAAAAATATATAAAAATGTTTAGTATTAGAGTTTCGAAAACTTGAGAAACTGGACATATTTTGTAAAGTATTCAAGTACATCTCACAACACACAACAGGCTTTACTGAATTATTGTATCTCAGAGAACTTATCTATTGTCATAGAATTTGGATGCTTAAAGGGAACCAATCAGCAGATTTTAGCATATATAACGCTTGACAATGCGTTATATATGCTAAAATCGTTATCCTCACCTTCCCAATTATTTAATGCTGGGCATGACTGCGTCTGAAAGAGCCGAGTCCATTGACATTGAGCCTAGTCCATTGTTACAGCGTCACGAGCCTCCAGTGCCGCAGCCGGCATTCTAAACGAACCTCGGGTGCTGCAGGGAGATCGCAAGAGGTAGGACCCCCGTGATCAGACATCTTATCCCCTATCCTCTGGGAATAAGATGTCCAGGGGCAGAGTACCCCTTTAAGTATATACTGCATACTGATATTTAGGGGAAAACAGTATAGCTTCTAATTTGGCTCTAGTTGAGGCTGCAGGCAAATAGAACTAGATAATTTACCCATGGTTATGCAGGTAATCTGGAGGAGCTCAGAAAAAAAGCCAGAAAAGAGTAAAAAAATAAATAAATAAACACATATCTTCTTGTGATAAAGAAGTAAAGTTAAGAAATTAATCAGATTTCAAAGATTTTTTACTGAACATAAATTCTAAAATCCTGAACAAGCAGCTTAGATGTACATGTATAATGACTGGTGTGTATAACAAAATCAGACTACTAAGAGTAGAACAAAGTTTTTACATTTCAAGCTCCTTCGCTTTTTCCATCAGCTTTAAACTCATGATGTGGAGATCGCCCTCAAGTTTCGCGATTTGATCTTTATTCTCAGTCTCCTTACAGCTCAGTACATCACGTTCTTCCCTTACTTGCTGTTCTCTCACGTAGAGATCCTGCAAAATGATTAGAATGATATCTTAGCAAGTTAAACTTTTGAAGAAAGTTGCCAAGAAAGCTTTAAATTTGTACACTTCAAAGAAATAAATCATTGTTACTACAGTACATTTAAGATAGTAGACAAAACAGACATTTTTCCTTCTTGGTAACAATCTTACTTCTGGCCCACTACTAAGTTAGATCATATAATAGATAATGAAATCTATACACTTATTCCTTATCCTTATTTAAAGGGCTACTCCCCTGGAAAAAAAATGTGTGTATATATATATATATATATATATATATATATATTTAATCAACTGGTGCCAGAAAGTTAAACAGATTTGTGAATTACTTTTATTTAAAAATCTTAATCCTTCCAGCACTTATCAGCTGCTGTATGCTCCAGAGGAAGTTATTTTCTTTTTGAATTTCTGTCTGACCACAGTGCTCTCTGCTGACACCTCTGTCCATTTTAGGAACTGTCCAGAGCAGGATAGGTTTGCTATGGGGATTTGCTCCTACTCTGGACATGGAATTTACAAATCTGTTTACCTTTCTGGCATCAATTGATTTAAAAAAAATAAATGTTTTCCAGTGGAGTACCCCATTAATCTATTAATCCAATTATTTACATCTCATTGTCCCATTTCACTATGGCCCACTCACTAGTTTTGGGCAGTTTTTTGGCAGTTTCATGGTATGTACAACTCCAAATTCTCAAGACTACTCTGTCTATGCACAAACTATGAATTTCATAGCTTGTATATAGTAAATGCTATACTGAAAAATAATGCAAACCTGGATGTTTGCACGTAGATATGGTAACCAACTAAAAATAACTTTTTTAATAAGATTAATGTATATTGATGAAAACATATTAATTTAAGCATTTGCTACTACTGTGTAATTAAATAGCATACTTGATATTGGTGGTTGAGTTTGGCATGTTTGTTGTTTGATGTCTCCAATGCAGCCTCAAGTTCCTTGATTTGGTTCTTAAGAGAGCCGACATCCTCCTCCAGGGCAAGTCTGACCCTCATCAGATCATTCCTCTCCTGCTGGGAGAGCTCCAACTGTTGCTATTAAACAAATGTCAAGTAGTAAATCAAAAGATAGATAGACAACAGAAAGATGTTAAAGGCTACCTCTCATTTAAACCAGACGGAGAAGTCCCACCGCAAAATCCTGGCAACTCCATTCTCCACTCCTAAAGCGCGTGGTATAAGAAACTGCTGGAAGCCCTGTAGACTTGCATTGCAATACACCTGCATATATATCAATTGTTTTAGCTGCAGAAACTGAGTTTTGTGCTGGGGTTCTGCTGCCTGGCTCAAATGAGAGGTACTCTTTAAACCAATTCAGATACAGAGGCCAGGAATTACAATACCAACCTCCTATATAACGTGATCAGTAATACATCAGAAAAAGAAATGTAAAATATTTTACATGGAGAAAAAATGAAATGGTAATGGGTAAGAAAACAATAAAAAGTAAATGAGTTGTCTTAGTGGCTTACCCACAAATATGACATATATGTCTGGGTGAAATTGCCCTCCACTCCCAGGCCAGTCACGATCATAGTGGGACTCAGCAGTGATCGACATGTCAAAACTTAAAGGGGTATTCCTGCTTTATACATCTTATCCCCTATCCAAAGGATAGGGGATAAGATGTATGATTGCAGGGGTCCCGCTGCTGGGGACCCCTGCAATCTCGGAACCCTCAGAATTCTGTGCTGGTTGCTGCCTCTAAGACAGGGATGTGACGTCACGGCACGGCCACGCCCCCTAGTGACGTCACACCATGCCCCCTCCATTCAAGTCTATAGTAGGGGGCGTGACGGAATACCCCTTTAACAGAGGGTGCAAAGTGAGAGCTGGGGAGCAGAAGAGGTAAGACCTTTTTTGCTTCCTTAAAGGAGTTTAAAAAAACTGTCTCCCTGCATGAATGACATGTGTCGGCACAAAACTGTGGCTTACATGCCCCCTCTATGCATCTCTATGGTAGAGCCAGAGATACAGCGTTTGGGTATCTCCAGCTCTCCCATAAAGAGGCATGAAGTGGGCATGCCGGCCACAGCTTTGTGCCGACACACGTCATTCATGCAGGGAGCCGGGGCGTCATGCAGGAGATCGTAGGGGGTCCAACTGGTCAGACATTTGTGGTGCAATTATCAGTAAAAATTACATCTTATCTTTATTCTGTAGATCCATATGATTAAAATGACACGGGGTGATTCAAACTTTTATTAGGGAAGGGGTTAAATCACATTTATTAACTCTTTCTTTTTTTGCAATGTTATAGCCCCCATAGGGGACTATAACATGCATTACACTGATTGAATACACTGGTCAATGCTATGCCATAGCATAGCACTGATCAGTGTTATCGGCGGTCGATTACTCAAGCCTGGATCTCAGGCTTGGAGCAATCAAGTGCCGATTGGACAGCTGGGAGAAAGGTAAGAAGACTCCCGCTGTCTTCTCAGCTGTTCGGGACGCCACGATTTCACTGCGGCAGTCCCGAACAGCCCACTGAGCTAACCAGCGATACTTCTCTCCCGTTTTAGACACCGCTACCAACTTTGGTTGCAGCGTCTAAAGGGTTAATATCGGACATCAGCCCATCGGCGATGTCCGGTATTAGCCGTGGGTCCTGGTAGCTGATAGCAACCGGGACCTGCCGGGTATGAAGCGCGCTCAGCTCCTGAGCGTGCTTCACATAACGGGAGCCGGCCACAAGCGTAAATATACGCTCGTTGTGCTTAAGGGGTTAACAATACAGCCCCATTTTTTTAAAGCGTACATGTCAGATTCCACAAAAAAAAAACATATATATATATCTGTTACTTAGTACCTAATCCTGACCATGTACATCTAATTTGTATGCCTCTATCACCTATATTTATTATAAAAAAATACCTTTTTTCATTAGTTCACAGTGTTAGAAATCCTCTCAGGGCATGCTCCTCTCTTGTGGTGGTGGGAGGTGATTGGTGTGTCTGCTCATGTAGCTTTGTCCATGAGTCATCTCTTGTCCATGACTCAAGGACAAGCCTGATGCTTGGTGGACCCCTAGTTTTCTTTATTAAATATTCAAACTTTTTTAATCATATAAAAGCTCTTTAATTTGTATCAGTAACAACATATAAAAAGTTTTGTGATCTGACAGTGCCCATTTAAATCTGGCATTTCTGCTTATGTGGTAATAACTTTAGGCATTAAAAGGGTTGTCCAAGGTTAGAAAATATGGTAATTTCCTTTTGGAAAAGCACCAAACCTGTCCATGGATTGTGTCTGGTATTCTTGACTTATGTCTAGACTAGTAAACGTTGCTGGTGTTAGTCCTCTTCACCATTTCAGAACATAACATGATGGGTAAAACTGATCCATCTAAATGAACTTTCACATAGATATGGCAGATTCTGTTTTCAGTTAACATGAAGGTAATAAGACACTAAAGTACCTGCAGGAAAGTAGCTTTTGGGATAACCAAGATCATGTCCAGAGATGCTTCCTCATCTTCCAAAGTGACCAAGTCTTCTATGGGACGTGGTAGATTGAATACAAAAGGGTCACTGACCCCTTTCACCACTCCGTGGGCATCCACATAACGAAAATGATATTGCTGCTCACCAGGGCGCGGTAAATAACAGGCTGTGGGTTAATACATGTTTTGTAAAACTTGACATGAGACGTTTTCATTTGCTTATAATCTATATTGCAGGCGGCTTTAGAGGAAGGGCATCTTCTAGTGGGGAAATTTACATACGAAGATGATGAACAGTATAAAGTTAATTATGGATCTTTATATGTTAATCAAGATTTCATAATGTTGTGATAGTAAGAGGAGGACACCCAGGGAGGGACAATGGGAAGGCTGCAGAAGGCGCTAGATGCTGTAATAAGGCATACACAATGTTCTGTTTTTTGGTAAGAGTAGACAAACATTTACCCCTTTATTATGGCTGGAACTCAGCTGAGTGGCCTCTGACCCTAGTAACCATAGAGGGAATGGCCCTGCTGAGGTTATAGGCAATCCAGGCAGCTCTAAATTGACTACCTAGTGGAGGAACAGGGAACTGCAGCCTAAAACCTGTGGCTCTGCAGCTGGTGCAGAACCCTCTCAGCATGCTTGGAGTTGTACTTCTGCCCCAGCTGCAGAGCCACAGGTTGCGGACCACTGCTCCATACCAGTACATGCCCTTTATTGTGTTACTTACTGCCTCTTAAAAAGTCCAATATAATACAAAAAAAAAGTGATTGGGGAAAAGGGTTTTTGGCCAAGTGCATCATGAATTTTCATTTTCAGTCCAAAATGTCCCAGAATAGAAAAAGCTTCTGTAATGTGTTACTCATACATTTCTAACCTTGAAATTGAACATTGCAGTGATATTTGGATCCACTTGCAGGTGCTTCACAGGGCCCTGCCCAGACAAAAGTTTCATAGTCCCGTATAGAAGAAACTTCCACCTGTTATGGAGACAACACATAAATTGCTTAACTTAAGAGTTCTGAACTAGAAAATATTAATGCTTACCTAGACAGATATGGCTTATTTCACACTGCCGTTGCTTCCCGTCAGGAACGGCCGTTAAAGTCTCTTTTTTTTTGTGTGTGACTTTAACGGCCGTTCTCGTGATGGGGAGAAATGGGCAACAATGGGTCCCGACGGCTCCTTTTACTATTATGGGGGCCATCTGGTGCTGTTGTTTTTTGATGGGAATAGCAGGAGAAAAAGACGGCGCTTGCAGTATTTTTTCTCCCGCTATTTTCCCCGACTCCCCCGATGGCCGTCACACTGGCATGTCATAACGGCAGTGTGAAAGAAGCCTTATCTATCTATCTATGCCATATCTATCTATCACCCTGTAAGGGTCTGTTCACACAGCAGCGGATTTTTGCAGAAATTTCGGCAGATGAAAATCAGCTCTGTACATCTGAATGGTGTTGTGTCTGCATGGATTTCTTCTTCAATTCTTCATTAATGGAACAGTTGCCTAAGGCTAGGTTCAGACTACGGAATCTCCGGGCGGAAAATTTCCGCCAGCAGATTCCGAGTGCGGCCAGTGCCGACTGAATGAGTTGGCGCTAGGACCGTGTGGACACTGCAGTCTCCAATAGATTGCAATGTTTTCCGCAAGTATTTCCGCCTGAAGAAAGAGCAACGCCATTCTTCTGGCGGAAATTTCCAAGCGGATTTTCCGTTCATAAATTCAGCTTCACAAATTCCGAAGTGTGAATTTGTGAACGGAAACCCATTCACTACACTATACATTTTATCAAGCGGAATTTCCGCCTGCAATTTCAAAGCGGAATTGCAGGCGGAAATTCCGTAGTCTGAACCTAGCCAAAATGTCTGCCTTGACAACCAGAGACATATGGCCACATTCACACCTGTGCTGGAGCCTCCATTGCAGATTTTTCTAAAAAAAAATAAAAATAATACAGGACTAAATAATGCAGCATGTAGCATTTTTTGGTCCAAGAAACCAAACAGACCCCTTTAAAATAGGTGACGTTTGTTCGGCACCACTGGTGTCTGACATGTAAGAGATCCAGCACTGCGGTTATGTTTGGTTTTCTGCTCCTATAAAGAGATAGAAAACCAATAATTCTGAGTAAACAGAATAACTCAGATAACTATATCTCATTTTGGTAACCAGTACTTGAAGACATAGGCAAATTCATATACAAAACACAACTCAGGTTTCTCACTTTAAAAATGCCGATCCAGTCGCTGGTAGAACTCTTCATTCTGGCTGGCAGGGTGTAGTGGCATTCTACTTTGGTACTGGGCACATAGGTTTGGGCCACATTCAAGAAGCTTATGCATGACACCTGAGATAGAGACTCCTCCATGGTGGTCACTCTTTATGTCTATGGATAACAACAAATAAAACTGTTATTTTCATTTAATGCAGATTATTGAAAACAATTAGACATTAACTGCTTCATAATAATGAAGAAAAAGAAAAAAAAATTGGAATACACATTTAATCAGTATTAAAGTGACAGTACATCATAAAAGTCTAATTTTGGAAAAGTGCTTTGACATTTCTTCATGCTGTATGTTTTATAAGCAATGTAAATATTTAGACCTCATACACACAAGTCTAATAAAATACATATAAACACTGTGTTCAGTTCCATATTTGTCAGTGATCTCCTATCAGTAAAATTGGAAAAAAAAAACTACTATTATTAGAGACATAGGGGACTTTTATCATTCCATTTAGAGCTGTTTTGTTGTCTATATTTGGCACATTTTGGGCGCAGTGTTTTTTTTTTTTTGCAAATTTTTTTGTAGCTTTTCAAATAGACATTCTTCACAATGTTTTTTTGTAGTAAACCATTTATCCTTTTCACCACGCAGTGTTCACTTATTTAATAACTGAGACATATGTTAAGAGTTGCAAATCTACATCACTTAAAGGGGTACTCCTCCCCTAGACATCTTATCCCCTATAGCAAGCAGCACCCATCTGTAACTGCTTCCGGAAGCGCTGGAGGCTCTCAGGCTAATTCCTCCCGACCACGGGGACGGAAGATCGTGACGTCACGACTCCGCCCCCGTGTGACATCACGCCCCGCCCCCTCAATGCAAGTCTATGGGAGGGGGCGTGACAGCTAGGTGATAAGTTAAAATCTTGAGATAACCACCTAAATGGGCACTGTCAGATACAATACCTTTTGATATGTTGTAAAGCATGAAAAAACAATATGTTTTGCAATTGCTTTAATCAGAAAATATTTTATACTGAAAAAGCCAGTCAAAAAACTGGCCACTAGGGGTCCCCCTGCCTCCTGGGACACATACCAGTCCTGCAGTGTCCAGAGGTTATCGACACGTCTTGGACACCATGAGTGATTGAATGGCTGCAGGCAGGTGAGGGAGGAGGCATCACAGTGAGGAGAAGAGAAGGACACGCCCCATATGCCTCTGCATGGACAGAAACCTCACTGAGAAAATTATGGCAAGTAAATAAAGGTAATTCTGAGAAAAATATAGGTTGTAGACACAGGAACATATAAAAAAAAAATTTTTTTTGGGGGGGGGGGGGATCTGACAGGTACGCTTTAAAGTTCCATGCTATTTCATTGTTTTTTTAGGCTTCATAGAATTCAGTGGGAAGAAGGAGGCCTCCTATATTTCATGCTCTGTATTTAGAAATGCAGTCTGTAGAGAACTGTTTCCCAACCATTGCCTTCAGCTGTTGCAAAACTTCGGCTGTCCTGGCATGCTGGGAGTTGTAGTTTTGCAACAGCTGGATGCACATTGGTCGGTAAACACTGCTGTAGAGTAATACTGCAGTATATAATAAAGCTTTACTGACTAACATTGATTCCATATTCAGAAGTATTCAGTAAGCATAGCCTGGTCCTTAAATTTATAGTCCACCGGTCTCTTTATAAAAATAATAGAGCCGTGCATTCAGAATAAAGCCTCTTAGCTCAATGCCAATGGGTTCATGCAGCTTGGACCTCCTCCAGATCTCATGGAGAAAAATTAAATCTGTTGCTTTGTTTTACTGCGCCGGTGCCCTAACCTGTGGCGGCCGTTTTCGCTAGGTCCTCATAGTGCGCTTTATAATGAATTGACTTTAATATTTTTAATCCCAATTAAACTCTGCACGAAAACCAAAAGGACATGAATCAGGATTTCATTTGTGGGCAAAGCTTCGCTTCTTTCCATAATTTTACGTGAGGTTTGCCAAGTCATGAATCATCCTTTCCTCTCTTCAAATGCAGTGTTAACTCTTTATATTCCAGATGCCAAGTAGCTTATCTGCCTACGAAATTATGGATGACTGATATATACTAGGAGTAACTGGTTCCAATTGATATTTAAAGGGATTTTCCAGTGAAAAGATATTGATAGCCTATCCTCGGGATAGGCTATCAATATGTGATCAGCAGGGTGCCAAAACCCTGCACACCTTCTGATCAGCTGTTCTGAAGAGCCGTGGCACCTGCACTATTTTCTTCAATGGGAGACTGGGGGGTGTGTGAAAAAAAGTGTCCTTTTCTTTTCTGCGTGGCTATGCTCTAAAATTCCCGCGGAAATCAATAGAAGCTCCATGACTAGCTCTCCGCGCTGACTAAGGCCAAAAAAATCTGCTGGCAGATTTTTACGCCATGTTCACACAGCAGAACTTGCAAGCTGAATTTTTCTGCCGGAAATTCAGTTGCAGCAGAAATCCAATGTTTTTAATGAGATTCTGCTGCACTGTGCACACAGGGGAATTTCTTCCATGGAAACACCTGCCGCGGAAAAATCGATTCCTACCTCCACAGAAAGAATTGCTATGGCAAATTCTTTCTGTGGAATCCTCCATGAAATGCATTGTGGTCTAGGAAGCCAGCGCATTAACAAGCGGTCCTAGCATGAGCATGTTCTGCTGGCACCTGCTGTTTGCCAAATGTCCACCAGAAATTTTCCAGATGGACATTCCACATAAAGTTTGATATGGAAGCATAGCCTAAGGGTACATTCACACGCGCAGATTTTCTCAGCGTATTTAGCTGCGGATCCGCTGGTGATATGCTGGCTTTACATGTGCCTGCTGGTAGAGGCAATACGCCGCTACAAGCAGACACAGTGCAGCGATGTGTGCGGCGTACTCGCACATCGTGGCCGCTCTCCCTGCTCTGAGCTAGGCAGAGAGCTCCCGCGATGTGCGACTATACTGAGACTCACACATCGCAGTGTGTCTGCTGGTAGTAACATATTGCCAGCATAGAGCGGGCCTTCACCAGCGGATCTGCAGCGTAAAATACACTGAAAATCCGCGAATGTGAACGTACCCTTAGGCTATGTTCACACTGAAATCAGCTGGAAATTCCACAAAGCGGATTCCACTGTCCCAGTCACATGGCGGAATTTCCACTACGGAAATTATTCAACAACATTAAACCAGTCTTTAAATTTTGTGGAATTCTGTGGAAGTCAATTGTAGTCAATATGACTCCTATTAAAGTCAATGGGACTCGTGTTTAGTGCACAAAAATTCTGCAAAAAATCAGCAGTCAGCTTTGAAGAACAGAATTTGAGTGGAATCACAGAAATGATGCCTTGTGAACATAGCCTTAGGCTGTTCTTTCTGGTGTAATACCACACACACACTGAAAACAGATGGTTTTTAGAAGAAAAAAAAATAAAAAATCCCAGGGGGTTATATATAGGGATAATCCGACCTTTGAAAAAGATGGCCTATCCTCAGGAGTTTTTGATTCCTAAGTTTTATATAGACTGAACTTTGCACTTCTCATTTGCAGAAGCCGAAAGTTCTACGTGCAGTTGTAAAATCTTGGCCTTTACAAGTAAATTCCCTCCACAGATATTAGGTAACTACATAACCTGCAAGTAGGATACTGTCCCACCTTTGTAGTATATACAGGGGAAAACTGCGTTTTCTAGGTAAACGTCTTTTGGCTGTCCGGGCATGCTGGGAGTTGTAGTTTTGCAACAGCTGAAGGCACCCTGGTTGAGAAATACTGATATAAAGAAGTGTCTCCCAACCAGGGTGCCTCCAGCTGTTGCAAAACTACAACTCCCAGCATGCATGGAAAGAAAAAGAGCTTCACACAGCTTAAATTCACAAGGTCATTCTTTCGGTGGAATATTAAGTGGAATGCATTGCCGGCTATGTGAACCAGCAATGATCGTGGGGTCCTAGCGCCAAGCACACTCAAGTGGAGATTCCGTAGTTTGCATGTGTTCACACTACAGAATTTCTACTGCACCGTAATATCCAAAGCTGAAATTCTGTAGGGAGCTTTCTGCCAGAATATCTGCAGCAGATCTGCATGGTGTGAACATAGACAATTCCAAGTATTCACTACTGAATGGTGATGTAAGTGATGATAAGTGCTTATATGTTATTACAAATTCTCGTATTACATCCTGTCTAGGAAAGCTGGGTGGCAGCCAACATGAATGCATTACTGCTTCCATGTCACCAGGCTGGGAGTCTTGTGGTGCAAAACGCTTGCAAAGGGTTAAATCTCTGCAGCAAAATGCTTGGTGATGTTGGCCAGGTGTGAACTGCTGGTTTACAGGGGCACAGGAAAGCTGGGTGACCACCCTCATGGTAACAGGTCTCATACAGAAGACGAGGCGGGGCCAGGACTAGTCACAGGTGTCTGTTTTATTTTTTTTTTTAGTTTAGTGCAGCTGTCTTCAAACTGTAGCCCTCCAGATGTTGCAAAACTACAACTCCCAGCATGCCCGGACAGCCGTTGGCTGTCCGGGCATGCTGGGAGTTGTAGTTTTGCAACATCTGGAGGGCCACAGTTTGAAGACCACTGGTCTAGTGTTTCCCAACCAGGGTGCCTCCAGCTGTTGCAAAATGAAAAAAATGCTGGGAGTTGTAGTTATGCAACCGCTGGAGGCACCCTGGTTGGAAAACACTGCTATAGTCATTGGGCTACTCTAAATAAAAAACTTATGATGGACAGAGAACTCCCCGGCGCCGCCGCTGCTGCTGCACCTCCTCCATCTGCTGTACTAGGCCTATACAGCGCTGCAGACTGGCTGCGCAGCACTTGTGTCCCGGCTTCACGCATCGTTAAAACCCAACACATCCCGACCCGCCCTCATACAGGAAGCTGCGGCACCGCACAGAGCACCCCGCACCCCCCATAGGAACAAACAAAACCGCTTACCCCCGCACTCAGAAATCAGCTGTCCCACAACAACAAAAGCTTTGCGCGCTGCTACCTGGGAGTTGTAGTTTCAGGACGGGATTAGCTAGATGGACCATCTAATAGAACGGACTACATTACCCAGAGAGACTCGCGCCGGCAGAGGATCACAGGTCTGGGCAGGATGCGCGTTGCTATGGGTAACGGGGCATTTTGGGAGCTCGTCTTATTTTATGGAATGAAAAGTTCTTTCTGAGAAGTGTGCTGACTGGGAGGTGGGCATGACCTGGTCTACCGCCTCTGCCAACTTTACTGCAAGGGCACTGGGTCTTATAGGAATGTATCACCTAGATCCGTGGTGTCCAAACTGTGGACCTCCAGCTGTTGCAAAACTACAACTCCCAGCATGCCCAGACAGCCTAGATCAGTGGTCTTTAAACTGTGGACCTCCAGCTGTTGCAAAACTGGAACTCCTAACATGCCCGGACAGCCTAGAATAGTAATCTCCAAACTGGGGACCTGCAGCTGTTGCAAAATTACAACTCCTAGCATGCCCGGTCAGGCTAGATCAGTGGTCTCCAACCTGTGGATCTCCAGCTGTTGCAAAACTACAACTCCCAGCATGCCTGGACAGCCTAGATCAGTGGTCTCTAACCTGTGGTTCTCCAGCTGTTGCAAAACTACAACTCCCAGTATGCCTGGACAGCCTAGATCAGAGGTCTCTAACCTGTGGTTCTCCAGCTGTTGCAAAACTACAACTCTCGGCTCGCCCAGACAGCCATTGGCTTCTTTGCTGTTTACAGCTAGATCATCTGAAACATCTTCTTTTATCTGTTCAGTTTATAAGGGGTTACATATATATATATATATATATATATATATATATATATATATGTGTTTATATATATATATATATATATATATATATTTTTTTTTTTTTTTATTAGTAGAATTTCTTGCCTTATTTCCTTTGGAAAGAAAAAAAGGTTTTTCTATCGTGCAGGAGTATCAAAGAGGTGTGGTCCAGGGTCTACCATGCCAGGGATTGCAACCATACTCTAAGGCAGGCATAGGCAACCTTCGGCACTGCAGATGATTTGGACTACATCTCCCATGATGCTCTTGCAGCCAAAATGTTGACAAAGCATCATGAGAGCTGTAGTCCAAATCATCTGCAGTGCCGAAGGTTGCCTATGCCTGCTTTAAGGCTAAGTTTCTACTTGTTTTTTTTGGGGGGGAAAACGGCAAGAAAAACGCCAATTCTGCCGCATGGCGTTTTTTCGGCCAAAAAAACGCTGCGGCCAGAAATTGCAAAATTCTTTTTCCACTTGGTGTTTTTCAGTTTGGCTTTTTGTAATCCTTTTGACATTTTTCAGCTCCTTGGCGGTTTTGCAAAATCGTAGCATGTTGAGCCACTGGCATTTTTCCCCCTGAAACCGTGGTGTTTTTCTCCCATAGAAGTCTATGGGAGTAAAAAAAAAACGCCAAGAAAAACGCCATGTGTGTTTTAACTTTGGCGTTTTTTCAGGCGTTTTTTATTCTCTTTTGGACTTTAGCGATCCAAAAATGTGATGGAGATACCTTTTTTAATAATATTTTGTAGGGTACCATTAAAGAAAAATAATAAAATAGATACAGTAGTGATGGAAAAAATGTATTTAACGAAATGTATCTTTTTTCATAACAACATTTTTATTAATTTTTAAACAGGGATCAATTTATGTGGGCGGGCAGGGACCTAAAAATATAGCCAACAATAATAAAAATGTAGTGTGTGCGTTTTTCACTTTTTATTCTTTCTTTTTAGGTGGTACTACTACTCCCAGCATGGAACACACACTGTTCAATGATGGGAGTAGTAGTACCTGTACTAATTGACAGATCGCCGGGGTCCCTTGCGATCCTCTTGTATAATGTATAGATGCGGCGGCCGCTCTTCTATGGTCCCCTGCACTGCCGTATATATACATCTATTCATATTTCCCGCAGAGAGCTGTGATTGGCCAGAGGGTTCCAGCCAATCACAGCTCTGTGGGAAATACGAATATGTGTATATATATACACGTCAGTGCAGGGGACCATAGAAGAGCGGCCGCCACATCTATACATTATACAGGAAGATCACAGCGGGTATCAAGAGTGACACTTGCTGCGATCTGTCAACTGCAGGTACTACAGCTCCCAGCATGGAACAGAGCATGCTCCATGATGGGAGGAGTAGTACCTGCAGTTAAGGAAAGATCACAGCGGGTGTCACTCCTGACACCCGATGCCATCGTCCTATCTATTGCAGAGATGTGGAGCGGCTCTATATAGCGCTCACATCTCTGCTCTGTACTCCGGCCAGTGATGTGAATAGAACATCACTCATTCATATTTCCCTCAGAGAGCGGTGATTGGCTGCAACCATCCGGCCAATCACCACTCTGGGAAAAAAATATGAATGAGTGATGTTCTATTCACATCACTGGCCGGAGTACAGAGCAGAGATGTGAGCGCTATATAGAGCCACTCCACATCTCTGCTATATTATGGATGATTGCATCGGGCGATATGTCTATTAGTACAGGTACTACTACTCCCATCATGGAACAGTCTGTTCCATGCTGGGAATAGTAGTACTACCTAAAAAATGTTTTAAAAAAAGAGAGAAAAGTGAAACACACACATACTTTGTAAAAAAAATAAAATTTCGTTATAAAAAATATAAATTTCGTTAAATACATTTTTTTTTCCCACCACTACTTTTTTATTTGTTTTTCGCTACCCAACAAATTTTTGGTACAAAAAATAAAATAAAAAAAAAAATGCCAAAGGGGCCAAAAATGCAATCTCCACACAACTACAGAAAAAACGCCAGGCCCAGGAAATTGCACTGGTGCTTTTTCAAGTACAAACTTAGCCTAAGCTAGTGTTTCCCAACCAGGGTGCCTCCAGCTGTTTCAAAACTACAACTTCCAGCATGCCTGGACAGCCTAAGGCTGTCCAGGCATGCTGGGAGTTGTAGTTTTGCAACAGCTGGAGGCTCTCTGGTTGGGAAACAGTGCTCTAAGCAGATGTCATGCCATGTCCTGCCTGTGATTGACACACAGGGCTTGCCTGCCCGCAGCAGCCCTAGGTACTTTTAGGGTACGTTCACACGTGCGGATTTTTTAGCGGGTTTTCCGCTGCGTATTTGAAAGGGTTTTCCGCTGCGGAATGTACACTACGGAAAATCCGACGCAAGCCCCATTGAAGTCAGTAGGGACTGTGGCGGATTTTCTGCAGCGTAAATTCCGCTGCGGAAAATCTGCTGCGGACAGCCAAGAAGAGCCTGTCCACTTTCAAATACGCAGCAGAAAGCCCGCAAAAAAATCAGGGCGTGTGAATGTACCCTTAGGGTACGTTCCCACCTGGAGTATTTGCTGCTTATTTGCTGCGTATTTGCTGTTGCGTACTTTATTTTCCCATTGAAGTCAAGAAAATACGCAGCAGCAAATACAGAGCAAATACGCAGCAAAATACGCCAGGTGGGAACGCACCCTTAATGTGTATAACGGCGCACAAGTCTGGGAGGGATTCAGAGCTTCTCGTACTCGCTGTGCGTGTGCCCTAATACCCATGGTACGAGCATGCACAGGAAAAAATACATCTCCTGGATCAGAGAGAAAAATTGTTTAAAAGGAAAAAAAAGTAAGGAATTCAACTAAGAAAGGTGTGCCTGACTTAAAATATTAACCCCTTCTACACTGTGTGGCCTGTTTACCAAGACTAGGTGAATGACATTAACCCTGAACATGGTGGGATAAGTCCCTATCTAACCAATAAAACCATGACACAGTCATTTCTTTGATGGACGATGGGAGTGGGCCACAGCTTTATTTGTATAAATAACTGTTCACATTATTTTGTAAAACCTTTAACACTTCAACCTCCAGTTGGCTGCTGCCCAGATGCGGATGAAGCATGCTGCCGGCCGCCGGCCTTTACAGATGTTATCAGTTATAAACTCTCCTCCACTGCCAGATGTGAAAGTTAACAGACACTTCTTTCACATTGCCATTGCACCCCGTCAAGAACGGCCATCAAACACGCTCTTTTTTTCCCCCCGAGTTTGATGGCCGCCATTTGACGGGCAGGAGAGGGTCCCGATGGACCCCATTATAGTCAATGGGGTCTGTTGGTCGCTGCTGTTTTTCAGCGGAGTAGTGGGAGAAAAAGACAGCGCAAGCTTATTACAGAAATTTGTACCCTGCTCCTCCTATACACCAAGTCTGTGACACCTAAGCCTTAGGTGTCGCCCATAAAATATGTGACGGGTGCACTTTAAGATTATATCCTCAAAAACAAAGCCAAAGGGTTTCGGACCTATAGTCCTTTATCATGGCTGTGATGTAGTAGTAGTAGTATACACATAGTATGCATAGAAAAACGCATCCAAGAACCTCCCTGAGCTTCAGGAGCAGATAAAATGATTCCTGTTTAATATGTCTCATGGCCGGCATTCTAGACAAATAACATGCCTGCTTAGGCTACATTCATACGGCTGTCTTCGGCAGTGTGAAGCCCGTTATTTTAGGATCGAGAAAATCCGGAGAAAAGGTAGTGCTTGCACCGACTTTTTCTCCGTTTTTTCTCTCCAAAAACAACGGCTGCTATTGAATACAATGGGGTCCATCGGGACCCGTTATTTGCCAGTATGCTCCGGCAAAATGCAAAAAAATATAAAAAGCATACCGGCAGTGGGAAAGGGGCACCATCATCCTTACATAAGTCCAGGGGAGATGCCAGCAACAATAGACTGAAGCTGTCCTATCCGCATGAATAGCATGTTATCTATACACTGGTGTCACCTTTAATTTTACTCCTGTCGGTGAGGATAAGGAGGACACTGCTGGGAAATCATCAGTACAGAAGTCTCAGCTTAGTTTAACCCCTTAAGGACCAAGCACGTATGAGTACGTCCCTGCACCCTGGGTCTTAAGGACCAGGCACGTACTCATACGTCCGTGGGAATTTCGGTCCCCGCCGCGCGCCGGGTGGGGACCGGACCGGGATGACTGCTGATATCGATCAGCAGTCACCCCGCGCAAATGCCCAGGGGGGTCATCAGACCCCCACATGTCGGCGATCGGCGCAAATCGCAAGTGAATTCACACTTGCGATTTGCACGATTCTGGGTCATTACAGGTCTATGGTGACCTTGTGACCCGGAATATAAGGGGGATCGCGGGTGTCTAAGACACCCACGATCCCCCTGAAGAGATAGGAGTGAGGTGGCAGGGGTGCCCCTCCTCCTATCCCTGCTATTGGTGGTCTAGACGTGACCACCAATAGCAGATCGGGGGAGGGGGGGTTAACTTTCGTTTTCCTCCGTCCTGCCCACCCACAATAGGCAGGGCAGAACGGGGAAGCCGAAGGGGACTGGCGCCGGAGTCCACTTACCGATCTGCGGAGGCTGCGGGCGACGATCAGGGAGCGGCGATGTCGTGCAGCAGGCTCCCTGGATCCGACAGAAGCCGGTAAGTTGCCTAGCAACATCTGGAGGGCTGCAGTCCGAGACCACTATATAGTGGTCGCTATACTGTAGCACTCCAGGTGTTGCAAAACTACAACTCCCAGCATGCCCAGACAGCTGTTTGGGCATGCTGGGAGTTGTAGTTTTGCAACAGCTGTAGGGCTACAGTTTGAGATCACTATATGGTAGTCTCTGAACTATAGCCCTCCAGATTTTGCAAAACTACAACTCCTAGCATGCCCACACAACTGTTTGCTGTCAGGGCATGCTGGGATTTGTGGTTTTGCAGCATCTGGAGGGCCACAGTTTGCAGTGGTCTCTATACTGTAGCTCTCCAGATGTTGTAAAACTGCAAATCCCAGCATGCACAGACAGCAAACAGCTGTCTCAGCATGCTGGGAGTTGTAGTTGCGATCCCTCCAAATGTTGCATAACTACATCTCCCAGCATGCCCTTCAGTGATCAGTACATGCTGGGAGTTGTAGTTTTGCAACACCCGGAGGCACACTGGTTGGAAAATATTGAGTTAGATAACAGAACCTAACTGAAGGTTTTCCAACCAGTGTGCCTCCAGCTGTTGCAAAAGTACAACTCCCAGCCTGCATGGTCTGTCAGTACATGCTGGGAGTTGTAGTTTTGAAACAGCTGGAGGTTTGCCCCCCCCCCCCCCATGTGAACGTACACGGTACATTCACACAGTAAGGCTTACAGTAAGTTTTCTGCTTCAAGTATGACCTGCGGCAAATTTTTCGCCATAGCGCAAACTCCTAGCAGGGAGCTCACTGTAAACCTCCGCCAGTGTGAATGTACCCTAAAAACACTACACTACACTAACACAAAATAAAGGGTAAAACACTACATATACACCCCCTTACACTGTCCCCCCAATAAAAATTGAAAACGTATTGTACGGCAGTGTTTCCAAAACGGAGCCTCCAGCTGTTGCAAAACAACAACTCACAGCATTTCTGGACAGCTACTGACTGTTCAGGCATGCTGGGAGTTTAGCAACAGCTGGAGGCACCCTGTTTGGGAATCACTGGCATAGAATACCCCTATGTCCACCCCTATGCAATCCTTAATTTAGTCCTCAAATGCGCATGGCGCTCTCTCACTTGGGAGCCCTGTCATATTTCAAGGAAACAGTTTAGGGCCACATATGGGGTATCTCCGTACTCGGGAGAAATTACACTACAAATTTTGGGGGGCTTTTTCTCCTTTTACCCCTTATGATAGGAAAAGTTGGGGTCTACACCAGCCTGTTAGTGAAAAAAAAAAAGGAAAAAAAGACCCCCAAAATTTGTAACACATTTTCTCCTGAGTAGGGAAATACCCCAGATGTGGGCGCAAAATGCTCTGCGGGTGCACAATAAGGCTCAGGAGTGAGAGCGCACTATGTACATTTGAAGCCTAAATTGGTGATTTGCACAGGGGTGGCTAATTTTACAGCGGTTCTGACATAAACGCAAAAAAATAAATACCGACATGTGACCCCATTTTGGAAACTACACCCCTCATGGAATGTAACAAGGGGTATAGTGCGCCTTAACACCCCACAGGTGTTTGACAAATTTTCGTTAAAGTTGGATGGGAAAATGAAAAAAAAAATTTTTTCACTAAAATGCTGGTGTTACCCAAAATTTTCCATTTTCACAAGGGAAAATAGGAAAAAAGCCCCCCAAAATTTGTAACCCCATTTCTTCTGAGTAAGAAAATACCCCAAATGTGGATGTAAAGTGCTCGGCGGGCGAGCTACAATGCTCAGAAGAGAGGGAGCACCATTGGGATTTTGAAGAGAAAATGTGTCCGTAATTGAAGGCCACGTTTGTTTACAAAGCCCCCATAGTGCCAGAACAATGGACCCCCCAACATGTGACCCCATTTTGGAAACTACACCCCTCACGTAATGTAATAAGGGGTTCAGTGAGCATTTACACCCCACAGGTGTCTGACAGATTTTTGGTACAGTGGTCCGTGAAAATGAAAAATTGTATTTTTCATTTGCTCAGTCCACTGTTCCAAAGATCTGTCAAATGCCAGTGGGGTGTAAATACTCACTGCACCCATTATTAAATTCTGTGAGGGGTCTAGTTTCCAAAATGGTATGCAATGTGTTTTTTTTTCTGTTCTGGACCCATAGGGGCTTCCTAAATGTGACATGCCCCCCGACCAAAATTTGCTCTCAAAAAGCCAAATATGACTCCTTCTCTTCTGAGCATTGTAGTTCGCCCGTAGTGCACTTCAGGTCAACTTATGGGGTACCTCCATACTCAGAAGAGATGGGGTTACAAATTTTGGGGGGTATTTTCTTCAAGCAAAAATTTGAAATTTGGGGGGAAACACACATTTTATTTTATTTTTTTACATATGCAAAAGTCGTGAAACACCTGTGGGGTAATAAGACTCACTTAATTCCTTGTTACGTTCCTCAAGGGGTCTAGTTTCCAAAATGGTAGGCCTTGTGTTTTTTTTTTTTTTTTGCTGTTCTGGCACCATAGGGGCTTCCTAAATGCAACATGCCCCCCAAAAACCATTTCAGAAAAACGTACTCTCCAAAATCCCCTTGTCGCTCCTTCGCTTCTGAGCCCTCTACTGCGCCCGCCGAACACTTTACATAGACATATGAGGTATTTCCTTACTCGAGAGAAATTGGGCTACAAATATAAGTATAAATTTTCTCCTTTTACCCCATGTAAAAATTCAAAAATTGGGTCTACAAGAACATGCAAGTGTAAAAAATGAAGATTGTGAATTTTCTCCTTCACTTTGCTGCTATTCCTGTGAAACACCTAAAGGGTTAAAACACTTACTGAATGTCATTTTGAATACTTTGGGGGGGTGCCGTTTTTATAATGGGGTCTTTTATGGGGTATTTCTAATATGAAGACCCTTCAAATCCACTTCAAACCTGAACTGGTCCCTGAAAAATAGTGAGTTTGTAAATTTTGTGAAAAATTGGAAAATTGCTGCTGAACTTTGAAGCCCTCTGGTGTCTTCCAAAAGTAAAAGCATGTCAATTTTATGATGCAAACATAAAGTAGACATATTGTATATGTGAATAAAAATTTTTTTTTTCGGAATATCCATTTTCCTTACAAGCAGAGAGCTTCAAAGTTAAAAAAATGCAAAATTTTCAATTTTTTCATTAAATTTGGGGATTTTTCACCAAGAAAGGATGCAAGTTACCACTAAAATTTACCACCTTGTTAAAGTAGAATATGTCACGAAAAAAACAATCTCGGAATCAGAATGATAACTAAAAGCATTCCAGAGTTATTAATGTTTAAAGTGACAGTGGTCATATGTGCAAAAAACGCTATGTGAAATCGCGGCGTCCCGAACAGCTTGCAGGACACCGGGAGGGCCCTTACCTGCCTCCTCGGTGTCCGATTGGCGAATGACTGCTCCGTGCCTGAGATCCAGGCAGGAGCAGTCAAGCGCCAATAACACTGATCACAGGCGTGTTAATCACGCCTGTGATCTGTGTAAAAGATCAGTGTGTGCAGTGTTATAGGTCCCTATGGGACCTATAACACTGCAAAAAAAAGTAAACTAAAAGTGTTAATAAAGGTCATTTAACCCCTTCCCTAATAAAAGTTTGAATCACCCCCCTTTTCCCATAAAAAAAACAAAACAGTGTAAAAAAAAAAAAATAAACATATGTGGTATCGCCGCGTGCGTAAATGTCTGAACTATAAAAATATATCATTAATTAAACTGCACGGTCAATTGCGTATGCGTGAAAAAATTCCAAAGTCAAAAAAGCGCATTTTTGGTCACTTTTTATACCATTAAAAAATGAATAAAAAGTGATCAAAAAGTCCAATCAAAACAAAAATCATACTGAGAAAAACTTCAGATCACGGTGCAAAAAATGAGTCCTCATACCGCCCTGTATGTGGAAAAATAAAAAAGTTATAGGGGTCAGAAGATGACATTTTTAAACGTATAAATTTTCCTGCATATAGTTATGATTTTTTCCAGAAGTGCGACAAAATCAAACCTATATAAGTAGGGTATCATTTTAACCGTATGGACCTACAGAATAAAGATAAGGTGTCATTTTTACCGAAATATGCACTGCGTAGAAACGGAAGCCCCCAAAATGTACAAAATGGCGTTTTTTCTTCAATTTTGTTGCACAATGATTTTTTTTTCCGTTTCGCCGTGCATTTTTGGGTAAAATGACTAATGTCACTGCAAAGTAGAATAGGCGACGCAAAAAATAAGCCATAATATGGATTTTTAGGTGGAAAATTGAAAGGGTTATGATTTTTAAAAGGTAAGGAGGAAAAAACGAAAGTGCAAAAACTGAAAAACCCTGAGTCCTTAAGGGGTTAAGGGGTTAAAGGGGTATTCCAGGAAAAAAAACTTTTTTTATTATATCAGCTGGCTCCAGAAAGTTAAACAAATTTGTAAATTATTCTATTAAAAAATCTTTATCCTTCCAATAAATATCAGCTGCTGAAGTTGAGTTGTTCTTTTCTGTCTGGCAACAGTGCTCTCTGCTGACATCTCTGCTTGTCTCAGGAACTGCACAGAGTAGAAGAGGTTTGCTTTGGGGATTTGCTTCTACTCTGGACAGTTCCTGAGACAGGTGTCATCAGAGAGCACTTAGACAGAAAAGAACAACTCAATCTTTTCAGTACTTATGAGCTACTGAAGTTAAGATTTTTTAATAGAAGTAATTTACAAATCTGTTTAACTTTCTGGAGCCAGTTGATATATATGACATTTTTTTTTCCTGGATAACCCCTTTAAGGACGCAGGCTTTTTCAGTTTTTGCATTTTCGTTTTTTCCTCATCGCCTTCTGAAAATCATAACACTTTCAATTTTGCACCTACAGACCCATATAAGGGCTTATTTTTTGCACCACCAATTGTACTTTATAATGACATCAATCCTTTCACCACAAAATTTACAGCAAAACCAGAAAAAATATATTTGTGGCACAAAATTGAAAAAAACAAACAAACGCCATTTTGTAACTTTTGAGGGCTTCCAATTCTATGCAGTGCACTTTATCTTTATTCTGTAGGTCCATACGGTTGCAAGGATACCTAATTTATATAGGTTTTATTAATTATAACTACATGCACCAAAATTAGTATGTGTAAGATTATCATTTTCTGGCCCCTATATATATTTTTTTCCGTATATGGAGATATATGAGGGCTAATTTTTTTGCTCCATGATCTGAAGTTTTCATCGGTACCATTTTCGTTTTGATGGGACTTTTTAATCGCCTTTTATAAATTTTCTTAGGGTATACAAAGTGACCAAAAATACGCAATTATGGACTTTAATTTTTTTTTACGTGTACGCCATTAACCGTGCGGTTTACTTAACATTATATTTTCATAGGTCGGACATTTTTGCACACGGCGATACCACATATGTTTATTATTATTAACATTTAGTTTTTTAATTGGAAAAGGGGAGTGATTCAAACTTTTATTAGGGAAGGGGTTAAATCACACTTTTTTTTGCAATGTTATAGCTCCCATAGGGGACTATAACATGCAATACCTGGATTGCAGACACTGATCAATGCAAAGCCATAGCATTGCATTGATCAATGGTATCGGTGCTCTGCTGCTCCAGCCTGGATCTCAGGCACGGAGCAGCAGAGTGACGATCCCACAGCGGGAGACAAGGTAAGAAGCCCCCCGCTGTCCTCTCAGCTTTTCAAGAGGCCATTTAATTTTCACCGGCGGTCCCGAACAGCCCACTGAGTTAACCGGCAACAATTTTCTCCCGTTTTAGCCGACGCAGCGTCTAAAGGGTTAATACCGAACATCAGCCCGATCGGCGATGTCCGGTATTAGCCGCGGGTCCTGGCTGCTGATAGCAACTGGGACCTGCCGGGTATGAAGCGCGCTCAGCTCCTGAGCGTGCTTCACATAACGGTAGCTGACCACGAGCGTAAGTTTACGCTCGTGGTTGTTAAGGGGTTAAGGCCTAGTGGCCAGAATAGAAACTTCAAGATTTTAAGATTATTTTCAAAAATTTTAAAAAAATAGGGCACAGGGCTTATACCCGGCCGCTAAAGCACCGGCCGCTAAAGCCAGACACCAGCATTGTTGATGATACCAGGCATTACCTTTCAGAAAATGATCCATCTAAAATGTTGAAAAAAGAAAAGTAGCCGGTTAGCTCAATGGCTTGATCGGGACCTCAGCAGTGCGATTGCGGGGTCCAGAGTGTCTATACCTGCCTCAGTACAGTTGGATCAACGCTCTGTAAATACAGGCAGCTTCAGCACCTAATATAAACAGAGTGCTGATAACACTGATCAATGCATTGGTATGGCAAATGATAGAACAGTGTTTGTTATTGAAACATGTAATACATGTAATAGTCCCCTATGGTGACAAAAAAATAGAGGAAAAAAAAGCCCCTCACCCAATAAAATTTTAAATCACCTGCCAATTCCCATTTTTCTAATAAAATAAAGATTTGGAAATGTCCGACCTATTAAAAATCAACATTAATGGAACCGAACAGTGACTGTTCCTAAATGACAAAAATTACAGAATTGCAGTTTTTTTAGTCACTTCATATACCAGAAAAAAAGTATAAAACATGATCAAAAAGATCTAAGCAAAAATGGTCCTAATAAAAACTACAGATCCCTGTACAAAAAAAATGAGCCTTCATAGATCTGTGTATACAGAAAAAAATTGTGTATATGGGTCAAAAGAGGACAATTTTTAGCATACTCATTTTCTTACAAACAGATAGAATATAATTATTTAAAAGTAATAAAATAAAACAAACCTACCGTATTTATCGGGGTATACCACGCACCGGCCTATAACACGCACCCTCATTTTACCAAGGATATTTGGGTAAAAAAAG
Organism: Hyla sarda; assembly: GCF_029499605.1. Taxonomy (NCBI): domain Eukaryota; kingdom Metazoa; phylum Chordata; class Amphibia; order Anura; family Hylidae; genus Hyla; species Hyla sarda. The sequence goes on along the minus strand of NC_079190.1, from coordinate 110,782,802 downwards.
TTTTTTACCCAAATATCCATGGTAAAATGAGGGTGCGTGTGTGTGCGTGTATACCCCGATACACCCCCAGGAAAGGCAGGGGGAGAGAGGCCGTCGCTGCCCGCTTCTCTCCCCCTGCCTTTCCTGGGGTCTAGAGCCATGCTGCCGGCCCTTCTCTCCCCCTGGCTATCGGAGCCGCTGCCCGTTCTCTCCCCCTGACTATCGGTGCTGGCGCCGATAGCCAGGGGGAGAGAAGCGGCGCCGACAGCCAGGGGGAGAGAAGGGGCAGCGGCACCCATTGCCGGCGCCGCTGCCCCGTTGCCTCCCCCCATCCCCGGTGGCATAATTACCTGAGTCGGGTCCGCGCTGCTGCAGGCCTCCGGCGTGCGTCCCCTGCGTCGTTGCTATGCACGGCGCGGCGCACTGACGTCATGCGCCGCGCCGTGCAGCGCATAGCAACGACACAGGGGACGCACGTCGGAGGCCTGCAGCAGCGCGGACCCGACTCAGGTAATTATACCACCGGGGATGGGGGGAGGCAACGGGGCAGCGGCGCCGGCAATAGGTGCCGCTGCCCCTTCTCTCCCCCTGGCTATCGGCGCCGGTACCGATAGTCAGGGGGACAGAACGGGCAGCGGCGCCGATAGCCAGGGGGTGAGAAGGGCCGGCAGCACGGCTCTAGGCCCCAGGGAAGGCAGGGGGAGAGAAGCGGGTAGCGACGGCCTCTCTCCCCCTGCCTTTCCTGGGGCGGTATCGGCGTATAACACGCACATAGACTTTAGGCTAAAAATTTTAGCCTAAAAAGTGCGTGTTATACGCCGATAAATACGGTATATAAATTAAGTATTGTAATTGGATTAACCTACAGATAGAAGATAATTGGGGAGATTTATCAATACCCGTGTAAAGGAAAAGTTGATCAGTTCCCCATAGCAGCCAAACTGATAAAAGAAGCAATCTGATTAGTTGCTATGGGCAACCGCACCACTTTTCTTCTGCAGAGGTTTTGATAAATCTTCCTTATTTCTACACTGCGTAGAAAAAAAAACTGCAAAAGTTGCAAAATTGAATTTAGTTTTTTCAATTCCTCCTCATAAAGAATTTTTCTAGCATTGCGTAGATATTGAGGCAAAATGAGTAACATCATTACAAAATTGACAATCAGGGGCAGACTGACCGGCCGGGTAAAGGGCCCACTGCCGCCGCTGCTACTGGGGATCTCGGACACTTATCCCGGATCCCCAGGCTAGCGCTGCTTTTACCTGTATCCATGGCTCACTGTCTACATGTGGGGCTTACACTGAGAGATGTGACCTCCGCACCTGCTGCTCAGTGCAGGCACCGATAATGTCACTCATCGGCACCTGCACTGTGGAGGGGAGGGGGCCCCCACATACCTGGCTGCCTAACTTCAGGCCCACATACCTGGCTGCCTAACTACTGGCCCACATACCTAGCTGCCTAACTACCTAACCACCTACATACATGGCTACCTACCTACATACCTGGCTGCCTACCTACATACCTGGCTGTCTAATTGCCTACTTACATACCTGGCATCAGAACTACCTATGTACCTACTCCTAATTACCTTGCTAGCTAGGTACCTGGATACCTAAATACCTAATTACATACCTACCTACATGCCTGTCTACCTACCTACCTGGCTAGTTACCTACCTACATATCTGCCTACCCAACTACATAGTTAGCTACCTACCTGGCTACCTACCTACCTGCTCTTTTCTGTGCAGGACACCAAGGAGGGCATTATAACAACTTGGGGCCTATAGATGGGGAGATTGTGTAGAAGAGGGAATGGCACTGGAAAAATGCAGAGTCTAACATGTTTGTCCTGCAGATGTTAAGAGATGAGTTTTGGATGGAAGAAGTAATCATGGCTGTCTGATCCGAACAAAGAAGAAAAGGAAAGAGAATGCCGCCAATCATAAAAGATGTCTGTGAGTCCCTAGATGTAACTGCAATAACTTATATGTATGGTATAATGATCCTGTGTACAGCTGGTATCTACCTCTCTATGGTCCTGTATATAATCACTTATATAGTATAGTGATCCTGTGTACAGCTGGTATCTACCTCTATATAGTCCTAATTGCTTATATGGTATACAGATGCTGTGTACAGCTGGTATCTACCTCTATATGGTCTTTTATGTAATCACTTATATGGTATACAGATCATGTGTACAGTTGGTATCTACTGCCACTTGGTCCTGTATATAATCACTTATATGGTATACAGATCCTGTGTACAGCTGGTATCTACCTCTATATAGTCCTGTATGTAATCGCTTATATGGTATACAGATTCTGTGTACAGCTGGTATCTATCTCTATATGGTCCTGTATGTAATCGCTTATATGGTATACAGATCCTGTGTACAACTGGTATCTACCACCACATGGTCCTGTATATAATCACTTATATGGTATACAGATCCTGTGTACAGCTGGTATCTACTGCTATATAGTCACTGTATGGGGGAATACTGGTCTGTGTATAGTGGTTTTATTCAGTACAGTAGGATGGTATTATCCATTTATTGTGTGGTGATATATATTTCCTTCTTGTATACCGGTATTATTAATCATAGAAAACTATCCTACCTTTGTTAATGTGTATATGATTATTATATATATATATAATTTTATTTTGTGTGTAGGGGTTGGGCATGAGGAGGGATTTGGGTGGGACAGGGGTGTGACAGAGGTATGTTCAGGGTCAGAGTCTCACAAAGGGCCCTTACTTTATTTGTTCCTGGGGGCCTGGGTGTTGTTAGTCTGCCCCTGTTGACAATGTATACAGGCAAAGAGGTCTGCATTTCAAGCCTAATATATCAATAGAAGTCCTCCCGCAGCTCAAAATCATCAGGTTCCCAATTATTACCAATTTACCAAATCAGGTGTGGCTAGTACCCAGTAGCAAAGCATCCGTAAAGCATAAGTCCATAGAAGTAACGGGCAGCACTCACCACGTACGTATGGGTAAAAAAAAAAAATCACCATTTCTGGTACAGGACACATTTCTTTACGACGCTTATTGGAGGTTTGGGAGCAGTCTATTGGGTGCTATTGCGCCGTCTAGATTTTTGTTAGTTGGGCATTTGATGTATGCTCTTATTTGAAGAGGTCTTTTTCTGCCAGAGATTCTCCTTAGCTTTACAGAGTTAACAGTAGACAGGTTACAGCCATTATTAGAAGATGGATACAATAGAATAAAAGTGTTATGTTTACTAGTGCCAGACTCCACCGAGGAATCAGCACCAATTAAGTGTTGCCCATCAAAGCATTTATTTTCAGGCTATTAAATTGTGGATATTTTTAGCGTCCCCTTCTGCCGCTTGCTCCTTTCTATGGCCCCTTTGTTACCCCTGTGTGTCTTTCTTTATACACATCTATTACTGTCCTGACAATTCATTATAGTGATGGTGAGTTACACGGCTGAGTAGACAAGTTTTCATTGAATGGCCTTGTTTATATTTCCAGATTCTTCTCACAAATGACATAAAGCTTAGAATCCTACACTGACTAAAGAGCTTGTGAGTTTATTTTTAACTCTTGTTTTATCTTGTTAAAAAGATCAGGTTGTGTACATTGATGTACTGCTGTATGATACTGGAAATCCCTGTGAAAGAGCGATATTAATGGCCATACCGATTCATTTCTCCCGCGTTGCAACACTAGTAGATTTTGCATTTCCTAATAACTGCATTTAGGCAGGATTCACACAGACATATTACAGGCGCAAGTCCTGGCCTGACCATGAATCTGATGACCTAAACTGGCAGCTGTTGAGAGTCTCTGTCAAGACTTTCACTCAGTGGCCACTTTATTAGGGATACTAGTACTTGGTTGGACCCATTTTGCCTTTATTCTTCATGGCATACTTTCTACAAGGCTGGAAACATTCCCCATAGATTATGGTCCATATGGACATGATGGCATCATGCAGTTGCTGTAGGTTTGTCAGTTGCACATTTGTGATGTGAATCTCCTATTCCACAATATCCCTAAGGTGCTCTATTGGATAAAGATCTGGTGACTGTGGAAGCCATTTGAGTCTATTGTCATGTATGAGATGATGGGTACACTGTGGTCATAAAGGGATGGACATGATCAACAACAATACTCAGGTAGTGTGAAGTCGAGCAGGGATAAGTGAAGCCTCGAGCTCACCCAAACCTCTGTCTCATGGGGTGGAAGTAGCGATGTCCAATACAAATAAACAAACATCGTACAGAAGTCAGGGAAACAGGTCAGGATACAGATGGTTAACAAGCACAGAACTAGAGACAATAACAAAACATAGAGAATAAGCAAACAGACAGCTAAAGAGAAGTCAGACTGGCAATTAAAAACATAGAAAGCAGCGCAGTACCAAAGTGGCCATAGTGGAATATGTGATACCTAGTCTGTCACGTTTAAACAATGCTCAATTGGTACTAAGGTGCCCGAAGTGTGCCAAGAAAACGTCCCCTACACCATTACATCACCACTAGCCTGAACTGTTGATGAGAGGCAAGATGGACCAATGCTTTTGTGTCGTTTTAAAGGGGTTCTTCGGTGGAAAACTATTTATTTTAAACTCAACTGGTGCCAGAAAGTTAAACAGATTTGTAAATTACTTCTATAAAAAATCGTAATCCTTCCAGTACTTATTAGCTGCTGTATGGTCCAGAGGAAGTTGAGTTGTTCTTTCCAGTCTGACCACAGTGCTCTCTGCTGCCACCTCTGTCCGTGTCAGGAACTGTCTAGAGTAGGAGCAAATCCCCATATCAAATCTCTGTTTGCACTAGACAGTTCCTGACATGGACATAGGTGTCGGCAGAGAGCACTGGGGTCAGACTGAAAAGGACTACACAACTTCCTCTGTAGTATACAGCAGCTGATAAGTACTGTATGATTTTTTTTATTAGAAGTAATTTACAAACCTGTTTAACTTTCTGGAACCAGTTCATTTTGAAAAAATTGAAAAAACTGCTGAGGTGTTGACAGTTTTAATCTTTTACAGGACCACATCTTTGATCCAGCACATTAGCAGGGCAGATAATCTCTTTTGACTCTGTTGATATGAGGTTTTTATTGATTTTAGTTTTGAAAAGCTTCTCTCTGCCAACCCAACAGTAACTGGAAATGTTAAGATGACTCTTAATGCTACATAAATGTTTGGATAAACATCAGCTATCAGTTATTATAAACCAGATATTTTACAGAACCGCACATATCCAATTTCTGAGGTATAGTACAAGTACACATTCGTAGCTCTTTGTACATTTATAGACCCCGTATGCCAGAATCAGAAAAATTGCGGTTCTTTGCGGTTTTGTGAAAGGACTTCATCAGATTTCATGCATAAAGAGGAGATGTCATATAAGAAACCAAAATTGTTAACGTAACTTTTTAAACCTTCAAACTGAGGCTAGTGCGAATCTTGTCAACAATAATGTTAAAAAAAAGTACCTGTCCGCAAATAAACTTTCCTAAACTAGCTATGTTCCCTAACTACTCCTAACACTCCTCCCACCCTTAAAAAAATGTCAGAGCTTTAAAAAGCTGTGTATCATACCTTTATTCTTGCTCACATAGTGCAATCTCCCAGCAGGATAAAGTGGGTGTTTCACTGAAGCCTGCTGGGGGAGCACTTTTTTCCTCACATGGTTGCAGTGCTGTGATGAATAGAAGACCTCAAGCTCTGTGCATGTTTCAGTGTGGCTCTGTGCAGCCTTTAATGCTCTTTGCAGCTTTCAGTGAGGCTCTGTGCATGTTTCAGTGAGCCTCTAGGCATCTTTCAGTAAGGCTCTGCGCAGCTGTCAATCAAGCTCAGTGCAGAGAAACACTTCCTGAGTTTGGTCTCCTGCCAGGCCGGGAGGAGACCAAACTCACTGTATTAATTGTGGCAGGGAACAAAACAGAGCTATCTAGTGGCGTGTTTTTAATTTTTTTTTTATAGTAAATGTTTATTAAAGTTTTCAGTAAAACATAACAATAAAACAAGCACAGTCATAATCAAAAGGGTATTGACAACAAATGACAAAACAACAAGACCGCTCATGATAATGACATGTAGCATCCATTGAGGGTTTGGTCATTCGGTACAACACTAAAACTGATAGTCAGGCATTGTTTCAATATAGTAACAGGAGTGTATTCTTACAGTAAACCTAACCGGGAGAAACAAACCACATATGGATAGTTGAGGCCAGAAATGGAAGTAGAGTTTGCATATGTAAAGTAGTAAAGATAAAGATGCAAGAGAACGTAAGATGAATAGAAAAGACGAGAGAGAATGAGGAGGGAGAGGGAGAAAAGGAGAAGGGAGGGACAGAAGAGGAAATTTAAGTATGGTACGTACCTCGGAGGACAGCGAGTGCCGGAGGGACCCCTGGGGACGGGCAGCATGGCATTGTGGGTTGGGCAACATGGACGAGAAAGGTAAGAGGGAAACAGATTATTACGGCACTAAATGTAGGGATCTGAAGTCATTGGAGGAGAGATAATTGGTCCAAGGACCCCAGATCATGTGATGCTTCATTAAATGATGTCTGGAGTCGGCAATGAGTTCCTCCATTCTATGTAAATGCAAGAGTTCCTGAATCCAGGAGGTGAAAGAGGTGGGGGGGAGACTGGATTTCCACAGTGTCGGAATTACTGATCTGGCAGCCAGGAGCATAAATCTGATCAGACAGGTTAGAAACAGAGGGAGGCAGAATGGAAAGGAGGAGAGGGGTCGGGGCAAGATCAAGTCGTACTGAGGTTAGTTTGTGTATGGTATCTAGGATCCTATTCCAGAAGGGAATAAGTGAGGGGCAGTGTAACCAAATTAGAGACATTGTACCACCTGGCTCACCACACCTCCAACAGGCGTCCACTATGCCAGGGTATATGTGGGACAGTAGAGCTGGAAATCAAAAAGTGCCAGCGCGTACACGCTCCAAGGTGAGGGGATGCTCACGCCAGCGATGAGCAGAAGGAGAAGGTCCGGGGAGAGAGGTAAGGGGATGCCTGGGACTCGTATGCAGGCGCGTCCCGCAAAGCAAGTCCCAGAGCCACCGTAGGTAGGAAGGGGGTGTGCTCACGGTCGGACTGAACGGCCGGAGCGTTACCTATAGCAATGCCAGGGACACGCATGCAGGAGCGTCCCACACCGCAAGTGCCGGGGTTGCATCCACCAGGGAGGAGGGAGTGCTGATGGCCAGAATGAATGGCTGGAGTGCTGCTCTTAACAGTCCTTGGGTCTCCCTCTCTTTTTGGGTCTAAGAAAATCTCGAACCAAGCTGTAATCCACAACATTCTCCTCCGGTTCCCAGGACCTTTCTTCAGGAGCAAACCCTTTCCAGTCAACAAGAAAAAAATGTTTTCCTCTCACAGTTTTCATGGCAAGAATTTCTTTCACCTTGAAAATATCTGAAGAACCAGAGACAGGAGTGGGAGCAATGACTTTTTGAAAAAAACGATTAATGACCAGAGGTTTGAGCAGAGAAACATGGAGAGAATTAGGAATGCGAAGAGAGGAGGGCAGACGTAATTTGTAAGCAACAGGATTGATCTTTTGAAGAACTTCAAACGGACCCAGGTAATGAGGACCTAACTTGTAACTGGGAATTTTGAAACGAATATACTTGGAGGAGATCCAGACCTTGTCACCGGGAGAAAAAGTTGGAGGAGGTCTTCTCCTCTTGTCTGCTTGAGACTTCATTTGGGAGGAAGCAGAAAACAAGAAAAGTCTAGTCTCCTGCCAGATGGATTCAAAATCTCTAATTAAAGCATCTACGGCCGGCAGTCCAGAGGAATCAGGTAGGGGAAGAGGTGGACCAGGATGAAGACCATAGACGATAAAAAGGGGAGAATTCTTTGTGGATTCAGAGTCTCTGTGATTATAAGACAATTCTGCCCAAGGTAGAAGATCAACTCAATTTTCTTGCTGGGCCGAGACAAAATGTTGCAGATAGCCTTCGAGAATTTGGTTAACTATCTTCACTTGCCCATTGGATTGTGGATGGTAGGCAGAAGAAAAGTCTAGATACATTTTTAAACAAGAACAGAGGGCACGCTAGAATTTGGAAACAAATTGTACTCCACGATCCGAGACGATGTGGGAAGGAAGACCATGTAAGTGAAAGATTTGTTGAATAAAATGTTTGGCCAACTGAGGAGCAGAAGGAAGTCCTGGCAAAGGAATAAAATGTGCCATCTTGGAAAAATGATAAACGACCACCCAAATGATGGTATTGTTATAGGAAGGAGGAAGATCGGTGATGAAATCCATGGCTGTATGAGTCCACCAAGCATCCGTAATGGGTAAGTGCTGTAAAAGTCCTGCAGGTTTCAACCGTGGAGTCTTGTCACAAGCACAGGTAGTACAAGACCTAACGAAGTCGGTGATATCCCGTTTGAGATGCGGCCACCAATAAAGTTGGGAGATAATCTGCAAAGACTTCTTGATTCCAGAGTGACCAGCCAGCAGTGAGGAGTGTCCCCAACTGAGGACACGATGTCTGAGATGGGGAGGTACAAATGTCCTCCCAGGTGGGACTTGAAAGAGAGAAGCTGGGGCCGCAGGAATAAGGCACTGGGGAGGAATAATATGACATGGGGTGAAATCCTGACCAACAATATCAGGGGATCGAGAAAGAGCATCTGCTCTAATATTTTTCTCAGCAGGATGAAAATGAATGTTGAAATTGAATTGAGAGTAGAAGAGCGACCATCTTGCTTGATTGGGATTCAGGCATTGTGCAGAATGTAGATATAAAAGGTTGTTGTGATCTGTGAAAATGTTGACAGGATGTGTTGAACCCTCCAAAAGATGGCGCCATTCTTTTAAGGCAAGTTTGATGGCGAGGAGTTCCTGTTTGCCTATGGAATAGTTTCTTTCCGCAGAAAGGTCTTGGAGAAAAAACATGGTTATGTTTTTGCCCTTGGGAGACTTTTGCATCAGAACTGCGCCAGCTCCTATCAGGTCTTGAGAGAAGAGGTGCAGAAGCGAAGGCAGATTTTAGTTGAGTGAAAGCCTCTTCAGCCTCTGGTGGCCAATTTTTGCAGTTGCTGTTCTTTTTGATAAGAGCTACAATTGGGGCCACCAAAGAAGAAAAACGGGGAATGAATTGACAATAGTAGTTGGCAAACCCCCCAAAATTTTGAGTTGCACACAAACCAGAAGGACGTGGCCAGTCCAAAACGTCAGAAAGCTTGGTAGGATCCATCTGTAGTCCAAGATGGGAGACTAAATAACCCAGAAAAGGAAGACTTGTTCTTTCAAAGAAGTATTTCTCCAATTTAGAAAACAGACGATTCTCCCGGAGTCGTTGCAGGACTTGGCGAACATGAACACGATGAAGTCTCAAATTGGGAGAGAAAACCAGAATATCGTCCAGCTATACCACCACGCAGGTATACAATAGATCACGGAAAATGTAATTTACAAATTCTTGGAAGACTGCAGGAGCACTGCAGAGTCCAAAAGGCATGACTAGGTACCCAAAAGGGCCGTCTCGGGTGTTAAAAGCCGTTTTCCATTCATCGCCTTTTCGAATGCAAAGTGAAGTTTAGTGAAGATTCTGGCTCCACATAGCCGATGAAAGAGTTCAGAAATCAAGGGCAAAGGATAGCGGTTTTTGAGAACCATCCTTCTTTCCTACAAAGAAGAATCCAGCCCCAGCAGGGGAGGTTGATTTCCAGATGAATCCCTTTAGAAGGTTTTCCTGAATATATTTTTCCATAGCTTGTATCTCAGGTACAGATAAATGGATGCTTGTTTTCATGATTTCTTATGGCCATGTGTGTCATATTTTGTTATTTGATTTATTTTACATAGACAGTAATTTTTTCTATGTTGTTCTATATATGTTATTCACTCACTCGGTACTTACGATTTCCATCAGTCTCTGTAAATTTTCCTTAAACGTCCACGTTACTAGACATGTTTTTCTGATTTCTGTTTATGTTCATATAATTCATAGGTCTGATGAAGGTCCAATGTGGACCGAAACATCATAATTTTTGGGATTGCAAATAAAGTTACCTTGATTCAATTCAAAAGTAGTGTGCTAAGTTTTATCTATATATGGTATAACACAACTTATGGACTATGGGGGGCATTTATCAATGTCTTTAGTCATGTTTTTTCTGCTAAGTTTGTCGTATAATTGTCGCAGTTGCGCCTGCGTGATTTTTTCGTGCGACTTTTTTTTACAGACAGCGAGAAAAGCAAATTTTCTTTCCCGCCTTTTTTTTTTTGTAGAAAAAAGAAATTGACTTGAAGTGGTCAGAAATTTATGAAGTGCGACAGTCGCAAAAAAAGTCGCATTGCATAAAAAAACCTACTAAATTTACTCCAGCTCAGACATGGAGCAGAAAAAGCCACTACCAAAGCAAAAAAAATAAATAAAAAAGTGCTTAAGTGAACGAAATGTATCAACAGGCTGAAACCAGTTGATAAATACGTCGCACATAAGCAAAAAAAAATTGTAAGAAAAAAATTACTAAAAAAAGGAATACTAAGCAAACATTGATAAATGTCCCCCTATGACTATATATATCATAATATTAGACTATGGATATGCATACTCTGACATTTGACTATGCATGACAACACTTTATACATTACTAAGACATAACACTGGCGGATTGGGTTGCCGGAGGCTTTCTGCCCTTGGCATTAGACACTTTTCCCCAGAACACTAATTATTTTTATGCTAGACATTTTTTATGCTAGACATTTTTTAGCTAACATTTGACATGTAGTTTGTCTTCAAATGTCCAGGTGTAAGTAATTTATGGATTGAATTGCCTAGTGACTCCTCCCGTTTATACCTTGTTATAAAGGTTTTTTTGGGGGTTCAATAAATTGTACTGTTACAATCCTCCTGGCTGCCGTGTTTCTGTTCATACTTTGTTCCTTCTATTTGCATGGCTTGCATATCTCTTTGCTAAGGTAGATTTACTTTGAAATTTATTTATTTATTTATTCCCTTAGATTTTTTATTTTATTTCATTTTTCCGGAATATTTCGCACTCATAGAATGTAGATAACAATTTGTCTTTGTGTTGTCCAAACTGCGTCTCATAAAATGATTTAAAACTACAAAGCCCATAATTGCCATACAGACAATATCTGGCCAGGCATGCTGGTAGTTGTAGTTTTGATACATCTTGTAGGTGGCAGATTGGACACCCATGACCCATGTGTCTCTACAGATGTGGCACAACTGTAACTCACAACATGCATCAAGAAAGCCTAGACAGATGTTTTGACACATCTTTACATTCTTAGTTTGGACATAGCTAACATAACCCATTGGGCAATTGTGTGTAGATTTTTTCAAACAAAATGTGTTGGTAAAATATGCTTATGCTCTAAACTAGTAATTATACTGGAACTTTGTTTGCAATAGCTTCAACATGCATTTTGAATTTAATGAGTGACATAATGACATGACATGAGAGAGAGAGGAGAGTGTAAGGTCAGGATAGCAATTTTGTGACCTTGAGGCACATATAGGGCGCAGTAGTCTGAGATATGTTGTAACCCAAAATGAACGACTATCGGGGACATTTATCACCGTTGCTTTGGTAAGCAAGTTCTGTAGTCATTTTTTTCTTGTTATTTTTTTGCTTATGTACGACATATTTATCATACTATCACAGGGGGTTGATAAATTTGGCTTACATGAGCAAAAACCAATAAATCACTTTTAACCCCTTAAGGACCAATACAAATAAACCTGTACGCCCCTGAAAGACCAGGCCTGTTTTTTTAAATCGGCGATGTCTGTCTTTATTAGAGAATAACTCTGGTAACGTTTTGCCAATCACGATAATTCTGACATTGTTTTTTTGTCACAAGTTGTCCTTCATGTAAATAGTAAAAGTAAGCCGATATCATTTGTAGTTTTTTTTTACAATGCAAAAAATCATGAAATTTTTACAAAAAATGAAGATTTTTTGCTATTTTAACACTAATAGGTTGCATATATTTATACATACTGACCAAATAGTTTATGAAACTTATACTTTCAGATGTCTACTTTATTTTGACGTCATTTTTTTGTTTTTAATTAACATTTTAAATTAGTTAGAAGCCTAACAATTTAACTTGAAATTTTGAAAATTTAGAAAATTTGAAAAGTACATCTTTTTTTGTGTGCTATGCAAGGTTTGCAGAAATTAAAAGGTAGTAGAAAATAGGAACACCCCCCAAAATGACCCCATTTTAAAAACTAGACCCCTCAAGGTATTCGCTAGGGGGTACAGTGAGTATTTTAACACCATAGTTTTTTGGCAGGAATTATTGCAAAGTCAGTGTTAAAAATTCGAAATTTGCTATTTTTCACAAATGCATCATTTGGGGGGCATATTTTTTGTAAATCACTTCTGATATTGAAAGAATTGCACCCTATATTTTATTTAGCTGCTTGTCCTATGTTCGGAAATACCCCCGCTTTGGCCATATATGGTTCCTTGGCCGCGTGGTAGGACTCAGAAGGAGAGGAGCGCCATTTGGCTTTCAGGGCAGAACAGTACCCCCACCCCCACAAGTGACCCCATTTATATACCTCACCCCTACAAGTTATTGGCTGCACCAGGGACCACTCTGATTGGTCCTTGGTC